>NC_138177.1:88345925-89001186 GCF_964165515.1 Mesoplodon bidens | reverse complement strand
CCCTTCTTTCATCCTGGACAGAGTCTCTGGGACACTGCTTCAGGCTTCTCTCACTTCTAACCGATTCCTTTTCCCCTCTTGTCACGGCAGTCTTAAACACATTTTGTTGGCCCTTCTACATTTTATTGAACTTTCCCTAAAGTATCTCCAACCTGTTTATCTCTCTCTATTCCACCATGATCTAAAAAGTAAGCAAGTTTGGTCTTTAGCAGCATCCCTGTTTCTGCATGTTTCCCAGGGCTACTTCTTTCTTTCCTTGTCACTAGCATCCACCTTGTCCAGTCTCTACCCCTTAGGTGTTATCACACACATTTACTGACTGTGTAACATTGTGTCCAGGCACTATGTAAATGCAACACCTGCATTTTTTCATTTCATTCTCACACCACCTCATGATGGTAGGTACTATTATTCTATTTTAGAGGTGAGGAGACTGAGGGAGGCCCAGAGGGATTGAGTCACTCGCCTAGTCACGCAGTCAGTGGGAATAGGGATTCGGACCAGGGTCTGTCACGCTCTCTGGTCTGCCATGCTCTCTGGTCTGCCACGCTCTCTAGTCAACTCTGCCTAACACACACCTCAAGTCAACAAACATTTAGCAAAAGCTGATCGTGCACAATGTTATGGGTAATGGTTGCTTGGAGAGGAAACAAAGAAATAAAATAAAATTTTGTCCATGCCCTCCAAGAGGGTCCACTTAGTGCCAGAGACAGATGTGTAAATATATGTAATACTTGGAAAGCGCAGTGGATAAAAATAACCACAGTGTCCTGAGTGTGTAGGAGGAGTAACTATTGTCATGAGGGATGTGAAGCCCTTTCAGAAAGGTCTTGCTTATCTATAAACAAAAATCTAAAGATAAATGAGAGCGTATTTCAGGGAAGGATCCTCCAGTCATGGCAGGAAAGTGGGAATTGTTGCAGAGCATCTTAGATGTTAAACTCCTGGGTTCTGGGTCAGATTCTTGATTTTGATCTTGGGTAAGTAACCTAATGTCTCGGAGCCTCAGTTTCTTTATCTGCAAGGTGAGTAGATACTACTTGCCTCGTAGGAGTGTTGGGAGGCTTAATTGTTCAAGTAAAGGATTGAGCATAGTAACTGGAATGTTTTAAGTGTTCAATGATTCTAATTCCCATAATCTTTCTTTTTGCCACAAAATCCCCCAATTCTATCTCATGACGAAGAGTATTTATTGAATATCTTCTTAGAGTCAGGTGGCTTCACACAGGTTAACTCATTCAGTTCTCAGAACCAAGCTGTACATTTTGTTTGGCATGGTTGGTTGTCACTGTCTTAACAGATGAGGGGGCCCAGGCTCAGAGGGTTCTGAAATTTGCTCAAGGTCATCGGAGAGACCTTCACGAGGACTCCAGTGGGCTCTGCCTGGCTCTGCAAGGACCTTGCTTTTTCTTTTGCATGAGTCACCAAGAACTCCTGGAGTTGCTGAGTGGAAGTGGAGGCATCAAGATCCCGGGGGACCTTGGAGGACATTGGGTCCCAAGCTGAAGTACCTGTGGAAGGAGAAGGCCACTAGGCATTATCCTGGTGGCCCTACAAACACTGAACTGTCTTCCTGCTTACAGTGGGGAGAGGCAAGCAAAGCAGCTGATTTTCCTTGGAAATGTCTACATTTCTGACAAAATCTGCCCTTGGGGTGTTGTCTATCCTTGCTACAAGGCAATGGGAAGAGAGTGGGAGTCAGCATCTTATTGGAATGAATACAGGATTCGAAGATAGTCGGACATGGATTCAAATCCCAGTTCCAGGCCTCAAGCTGGGTGGCCTGGGAGAGGTACTTCTGACTGGTCCTCAGTTTGCTTGTCTGCAGACAAGGATGATCATACTCACCCAGCCTCCAGTGACTCCAGAGAGCAGTCACTAGAGCCAGCCAGTCTAGTGCATGGGGCACTAATTGTGCATGGGGCACAATTCACAGAGTCAGGGCGATTTGGTGTTTGTAGTTGTTGAAATGAGTGAGGGGGTATTCAGATGATTCACTGCCCAAGGGAGGAAAACCGACCTACCACCTGCCCAACAGAGGAGAGCAGCCAGCTCTGGGCCACCACCTGGGAGTCCTTGGAGCCCCCTGGGATTGAGTTCTTTCCCTCCCCACCGCCTCCCCCCCCATCATTTGTTTGTGGTCTATACCACATACATTATTCATGGCTCATAAAGTCCTCCAAGCCAGCCCCATCTGACCCCTTTGATGACATCCCACAGCTGCCACCCAGTGCCACACACAGAGAACACACTAAATCCCAGCTTCTTGACTGACTGAGTCAGTGTTGGGGTACCTGCTTTGGTCCCTGCTTGTTGGCCTTTACAGAGCCTCCACCTACTAATACTTGTCCTCGCACATGGAATCCATCCCTTATCCAGGTCTTTTCAAACAGGAAACTTCCCCTGGCCCCCTGGCCATTGTTTCCTTTCAGGCCTTCATCACTTCCCATGTGGCTGAGTTTATGGATTTCAAAGCAAGGCCACAGAATGTGAGCTCCAGGCTGCTTTTTTCATGGCTTCTGCCAGTCCTGCTGCTCCGCATCCATCCCTGAAAAGCTTTGGCTGGAACCAGAGGCCAATAGGCCGAAGTCCCTGTTGCCTGGCCCTTCTCAGCATCCAAACCAGCAAACCAAGGGCTTCCCCGGGGCTGAGTGACCTCCTCTGGGCAGTGGGCCAGAGCCAGCAAAGTGCTGCTTCTTTAGCTGCTGAGGCTGCTTGAGGCCTGGGCTGCATCCCAGAGAATAAGGGCCCAGCTGTGCAGCTGGGAATCTCAGGGGCTCAGGGCTGCACGGAACTCAGAGGCCACCAAGTTCAACCCTTCTGTTGTTCAAAGCAGGCCAAAGAGGCACAGCAACCAGAATAGCGTCACACTGCAATCTAGGGGCAGAAGTGTGCTGGGCCGCAGCCCTGTTCCCCAGCCCTGGGCTATTTCCTCCCCAAAGTTCCCAGTGCCTGGACTAGAAGAGTCCAAAGTCTGGCTCCCACCCCTTTCCTTTTGGGTCCTGCTATTTGACTTTTTCAGGGAAAAAGAAGGCTATTTAGTTCGTTCTTGTTTCCAATTTCAGACTAAGAGGTACTGGAAAGAATAGTATCTGTAAGGAAAACACTATTATTGTCCCCATTTGATGGATGAGGAAGCAGAGGCTCCCAGATAGGAAGTATCTTGCCCAAGGTCTCACAGCTAGTGCTGGGTTCCAACTCAGGCAGCTGGCTTTTTATCACATTATGCTGCCCGATCACCCTCAACCTCAGATGCACTGGCTGCTCCTTGGAGCCTCAGAGGCCAGGCTCCTCAGTTTGGGCAGCTCACTGTAGGGGTCCAGTCACTTTCTCCAAATAGTCATGAAGATTCTAGAAGCAACTGAAAAGGGCAGGAACTTTCCTTTCTCTAGTCCCACTGTTCTCTGAGCCTCAGTTTTTATGTTTTTTTGGTTTGTTTGTTTTTAGTCAGTAAAACTGGGGGCTCAAATTAGTTCTCCAAGATTCCTTACTTATTAACAGCCAACAAGCATGGAGTACTGTGCTGAGCCCTCATACAGAAGCATCAGTGCCCACCATCCCTCTCCCGGAGAGGAGGGGGCAGCGCAGTCCCGGCTTCAAGGGCTTGGATGAGTGGAGAAGACACACAGTCTGGAAGAATATATATGCGAGTCTTTGACTTCAGGTCCAAGAGGCCCTTCTAACCGTTATAGGATCCATGGGAGGAACTAGAGTTTCAGGAGTGGCTTCTTTCCCATTCTATCCTCCAGGTCCCCTCTCATTCCATGTGTGTTCCACCTGCCTGATTTCTCAGCCCTCAAAGGCCTCAAGGGACCACGGTTTGAGGGTGGAGAGACCTGTTTTCCCCAGGTCCTTGCACCTCTCTGCAGTGGGGTGACGTGGGATGGAGAGGGGTATGAGGAGGGCCTCTCCCCACCTTCCAGGGCAGTGTCCCTGCAGGATGAGTTCACAGTGCCCAGACTAACAGTACAGTGGGCATCCCCTCCTCACTGCCAGGTGCAAAAGGCCTCTCTTCCACTGCTGTGCCCAGATGTGCCCACCAGGTTGGGAAGAGGTGACGAGGGCAGTACTCTGGCTCCTGTCATTCCCCCACTTCATCTTTATAACAGCACCACCAGAAATTCTGGAGAAAAGGAAACTGAAGGCCGAAAATGACTCACACAAGGTCTTAAAGGGTACAGGTGGCAAAACCAGGACACAAAAGCAAATCTGACTCCAAATCTGCCACCTATCCACTGAGTGACCAGCTTTAGCATCCGCTGACTCGTGGCCAGCCAGTGAGCCCTTCCCCCACCCCAATGGAGATTTCAACCAGACCCTAGAGCCTCAAACTCCTTAGTGAGGTCACAGGTGCTCTCTGAAGCAAACCGCCTCACCCAGCCCTGCCCTGGCAGGCCTTCTTCTCTAATACACGTCCTGGGATGTGTCCAGTTGCATGACATGTTTGGCTGGGACTCGTTCCCTCCAGCCTTCCCCCAGTCCCAGCCGTCCCAGATTATCAATCTCATCCTTCCTTCTGCAAGCAAGGGGTTATGTCTGCTAGTCCAGGGGGCTGAGGGCTCCGACGGCCCTGTCAGGTGGCATCTGGGATCTCACAGCCCTTGCTGGGAGGACCAAGGTGCCCATCCCCCTCGGAATGTTTGCCGCTTGGACCGAGTGACCCAGTTTCCCCAGCGGGGAAGCTCAGCTAGCGGGCTGCGCAGTTTGGCATCTGTGTGTCTCTCCTGCCCCCTGTCGGTCACTGTGCAGGAGGCTCGCAAGTGTCTGCGATCCCACTTGGGGCCGCGGCGCACTGACTCTCAGGCCTGCAAATGTTTGCTGAATTAACTGAGTGAGTGAGTGGATTGTTTACAGTTCTAGGCTCTGGGGTCCAAATTGGCCGAATAGACAGGGACTGCCCTTGACAAAACAGTGAACTCACTGTAGCTGAGCCTGGGCTCCTGCTAGCTGCTAACTACCCCCTTGGCTGTCCTTTTCTCCCTTCCTGCCTGCCCCTCCTGTCCCCTCCCTCACTGGCCTGCTGCATTCCTCGGAAGAACTAGAACGTCCCAGGCTCAGGTCAACTGGTTTCCCCCCTCCTACCTCTTACAATCTCCTCTACCACATCCCCTTTGAGTGGTCCCAGTTCTCTGCTTGAATGCCTACAGTGACAGCACACTCACTATCAGAGTAGCCTTCCCCATTTCCTGAGAGCTATAATCAAAAGAACTGTCTTCCTTTCTTCTAGACACTAAACCTGACCCCTGTTACTTCCACTCAGAGACCCAGTTCTTTCCTCTTGGGCGAGTCACTCAGAAGTCTGACCTGCCCACCCTGTGACAGCCTTTCAGCTCCTTGAAGGTGGCAGTCACATCCCTGAGACTTCTCCTTTCTCCCCCCAGACATGCTGGGCTCTTCACTTCCTGAGGCTTCCTTAAAAGGGGGAGTCTTGAAAACCAAAAAGCCTGGGAGACACAGACAGTGACTCTTCAGTGGTGGAATTCTAATCTTTTAGTCTGAAGACCTCCTGAAAGGCACCTATCTGCTTACTCCTAGGAGAAGCCCTAAATAACAAGTAGGATAATTCTTTAATCACTATTTCAGTGTTTTAGATTTAGAATTTGCAAAGCTCTTTTACAAAGAGCTCTTTTACAATTTACAAAGCTCTTTTACATGCTATCTCAGTTGAGTGAAATTATTTTCACATCCATTTTAGGGATGAGAAAAGTGAGGACTCAGAGAGGAAAATATCTTGTACATGATCACACATTAAGTGGATGATAGCTGGCACTCACATCTGATCTTCTGATTCCAAGTCTAACATTGTTTCTACACAAGTGTTTGTTGTGGCTTCTGCCTCCTGAGAATGTGAAAAGATCAAAAAAGGCAGAAAAAAAGTATTGAGCACTTACTATTTGCCAGGCACTGTTCTAAGTGCTTAATATGTGTTAATGTTCAAAACAACCACATAAGTTATGTACTATTATTATTGTTCCCATTTTACTTACCAGGGTTAGTAAGAAAAAGTCCAGTATTCTAACCCATACAGGCCAGCTGTAGAGTTGGCCCTTCTAACCACATCCCACACCGCTCCACACTTGCCTGGGTTTGTGCTCACTTCTTTGTTTCTCTCCTTGCCTCTCTTTTACCTGACGGGTGATACTGAGGAGAAAGTTCAAGGATCATCCTCCAGGGGCAGGGTGGGGAGAGCTTCCTTCAGAGGCAGTGTGGTAGTCGGGAGCCCAGAGGCTGGTTCAGATCCAGGCTCTGCACTTTCCAACTGAGTGACCTTGGGCAAGTCAGTCAACCTCTCTTCCCCTCGGTTTCATCATCTGTAAAATGACAGTAACGCTAGCACCCACCCTGTTGGGCTTCTGTGGGTTGTAAGTTAACATTTTTGTAAAGTGCTTAGAGCAGTGAATGTTTATTATTAAACTGGAAACTCTGGCCATTTGAGCTGACTGGGGCAAAGCCTGGAGGGTGGGTCAAAGGAGAGGGTAAGGATGGAGGATGTGAGTGACTTTCAGCGGGAACTGACCTTTTCATGGAGTCACGAGTTCTCTGAATTAAGAGGGTCTTTCCGAGGCATCTAACCCAACCGGGCAGTAGAGCCGTAGAGCAGGCAGGAGTCTCAGCCAAAGGCCTGGGAAGACCAGGAATTCCCCACTTCCTGAGACCACAGGACAACTGCAATAAAATAAATGACACTTGGGAGGCTGGGGTTGGGAGAGGTTCCCTTTGGCCTCTTAGGGAGTCTTGACAGCAGGGATATTGAGTCCAGATGCCTTTACACCTGGCGTCAATTTGGCTTCATATCCTGTGAATTCTTAGGCATGATCCAAACCTGCTGTAGAACTGTATGAGCTCTAGGCTGCTAGCTACACTGACAATAAGAGCCAACATTTATGGATTCCCATGCACTGGGCCCAATTCTGAACACTTGCTTGTTAACTCTTTTAATTTTTACATCATTGCTTTGACACTGGTTTAGCCCTACTTTACCTAGGAGGAGATGGACACACTGAGAGATTAAAATATTTGACCATCATCATGCAGTGAGTAGTGATCAGAGAATGAGAACCAGATCCTTTGACTCCAGAACCAGTATTCTCAACACAAGGGAAAGCCACTCGTTTCAGAAATAATTGAAATTGTCTATTGAAAAATTCTTTGTCTGAAAATTGAACTGGGTCTTTAAAGGTTTTAGAGAAGCAGGTTTCTCTTTCAGTTTGTGGTAGCATTTTCTCAGAACCAAATGGTGACATGGATAGCATCCCTGGCTCCTCCAGCAGCATCTGGGTGCTTGTTTCATGCCAGGCATTGCACCAGGCCCTGGGGAGGCTACACAGAGCAACACAGACTCAACCACTGCCCCATGGAGTTTACAGTCTGGTGAGGCAGAGACACTGGACAGGTAGTTGTGCCAGCATATAATCCCACACCATGATGAGTGTTCTGAAGGAAAAGTCCAGGATGCTCTGAGAGTACGCGATGGGCATAGGCACTGTCCTAGACTGGTGGGGGAAAGGGCACATGGCAGGAAAAATTTTGTCTGTACGTGTGTAAATGAAAGCTTTTCATATGCAAGAACATCTTTTTCTAAGATTATTTCTGAGTGAGTATAAATAATGGACATGGACTCAAATTTCACTCAGAGAAAAGAGATTCAATACTTACTTCCCACCTCTTGGAAGAGGCTCAGAGTTCTAGACACAAGAAGGCTTCTTAGACTGCATAGTCCCTGCCTGGGTAAAGAGGGTGAAAACTGCTTCTCTGGTGTCCAGTGAGCTGGCATAAGAGTATCTTCATGATCCCAGGACCTTATAGTGCGCTGGTTCTCCTTTAGAAAATGACAATTCATACACATTTATGGTGTGCTCCAGCTTTTAGTAGCAGAGTGATCTTGTTAGGAGCCCTGGCTTTGGTGTCAGACTGACATGGGATAAGTTACTTCATTTCTATTGGCCTCAGTTTCCACTCTATAAAACAAATCAATAATAGCATCTACTTATAGGGTTAATGTGAGGAGTAAATGAGATAATACCTAAGAAACGCTTTAGAATCTTGCTGGATACATGACAAATGTTCAACCAGTGTGAACTAGTATTAGCCTAAGACTTACTAGCAAGGTTAGGATATTGGGATGAATCTGCATTTATCTCAAGACATAAGACAGAACTGAATTTATTTTTAAATAAACACATTGCTTAAGATGTCTCCATACCTTTGTCTCTTCTTTTCTTCCTTTCCTATTTACCTTTCTATTTACATTATCTAATTCTATAGACTTTCAGAGAGAAAGGTCACAAGATATAAACTTGCTTGGAGTTTCTTATGTGAAAAAAGAAGGAAAGTCAATATGGAAATTCTCTCCAGCATTCCCTGGTTATTTATAAAGTCTACCCAGAGCGGGAAACAAAACTCTAAATATAAAAACCACGTGAAAACTTCCATTTAGTGAGCTCCAAAGTGCTTTATTTTTAATTTATTGTTATGACTGTGGAGGCTATTGTTAAATTTCAGACACTGTGGGGTGGTAGGAAAATCCCAAGTGAATTTTGCCCACAACCTTTCTGGGGTCCAAGGGAGGAGGGGTTGCTGTGAGTGGCCTTCAGAGCCCAAGCACACACAAATGTGCCTGAGTGGTGGCTTCTGGCGGTGCACTTCGGGGATGCCTTTCCCTCTGCCCAAAGCAGTAATGACTCTGCAAACAGAAAACTGCTTCTCTGGGGGATTCCTGCCTAGGTGTGCCCTGGGTGTAAGAAAGCTATATCCGGGTTTCTGATGCTCTGAGGGCAGGAAAACAGCTCTTGTTCCCATGGGCTTCCAGAGAATGCACCAACGTTTATCTCCCTCCCTCGACAATGGCTAGAATGCTGCCTCTCCAGGCAAAAATAATTGCTCACCATAATTACACTTGGCTTTTGGGTAACACTTTATGGCCACTAATTAGTTAAATGTACACAGCACCCTGAGACCAAAGGATCCCTGGCTCTGCTTTGTGTGGGGGGAAACAAAGGGACAGGCAGTAACCTCAGGCTGTGGCTCAAGTCAGACTGGGCTTGTGCCCAGCGCCTGCTCCCGCCCCAGACCCAGCACAGCAAGCTCTGCACAGCTGGCAAGGGTTTTAGCTTTCTTCTTCCCCAGAGGGACAAGGAAGTGGTGGTTTCCTAAACCATTCATTCTGCTTTGGTAATGGATATTGGAAACGGTACTCTCTGAGCAATCACTACAGTAACCAGAGGCTCTGGTTAACCGATCGCCAAGCATCTCTTGAGGTCCAGCTGTAAGTATGTGGGGACTTATCTCTGTGCTGATGTCCTGGGGAAAAGGCACGCCCCCATTCCTCCCCCAAAGAGTGCACTACCTAGCTTGGGTGGAGTGAGGCAAAATAACGTACAGGAAATAATTAGAGTGTAAGCCAAAATGGAGAGAGTGATATGGAATGGAGTTTGCTGAAGGTTAAAAGAAAGAAGGACTTGAAGGTGAGCCTGGGGGCACCAAGGAGAAGGTGAGCCTTGGGTGGTGTGATTGAAGAGACAAGGGTACCAGTGAATGTGGAGAATGTGGAGGACTCTGTTGTCCCCGCTCCTGGGAATGCTGTGAGCGGACACCTGCAGCTGTCAGCCATTTCAGGGCTTTCCTCAACTGCAGAGAGCTGCCTTACCCCCAAGGTCACGATCCTTTCCACAGTGGTCTGATGACTAAACAATGCAGAAATATAAAGGCCCAGGCATCTCAGCTCATCTTGGGACAACTCTGAAGGCCACAAATTAGTGAGACCTTCTAACTGCAGAGCCCCCCATGGGGTCAGCTGAGGCTGGCATTGGGTCTGATTGCAGGTCCACTTTTCCTTCCTCCCAGTCCTAGTTCTTTCCCTTTCCTTCCACAGGTGTCAATCTCAAAGTCACTACTTAAGAAACACCCTGGGGCTTCCCTGGTGGCGCAGTGGTTGAGAGTCCGCCTGCTGATGCGGGGGACACAGGTTTGTGCCCCGGTCTGGGAAGATCCCACATGCCGCGGAGCGGCTGGGCCCGTGAGCCATGGCCGCTGGGCCTGAGTGTCCGGAGCCTGTGCTCCGCAACGGGAGAGGCCACAGCAGTGAGAGGCCCGCGTACCGCAAAAAAAAAAAAAAAAAAAAGAAACACCCTGCATGCTAAACTCTTTCCAGGGAACCCACTATCAGAAAGTTAGGTAAATGGATTTCCATTAGGGATCACTCCAGAATGTTGAGCAGGAAAGTCGGATGTGGGCTTTGGTAAAGACTAACCAGGCTAGAGCATGTAAAGTGGGTAAGAGCAAGGGAGAGGGTGGAGGTGAGAAGACCAGCTCGGGGCCAGGTGGACCAAAGGGAATGCAGGCAATGAAGAGAATCCAAGAAATCCATATGAAGAAGGAAGAAAAGACAGGATTTGGTAGCAGGTTATTTTTCAGAGAAAGAAAGGTCAGAGATAAAAGGGTTAGTCTATATTGTTTTTTTAAGTTATCACATTACCAAAATAATAAGATTACGGGATGGAGGACTGTTGTCCTAAATTCTGTTTTAGACTTGAGTTTGAGTTGACAATGAGACTTCCCAGTGAGATATCTTGTGGGCAATTGTGTATCTAAAACAGGAGAGTGGATAAGAGGTCAGGATTGGAAAGCTTGATTTGGGAGCTATGTCAGTCTATATCTTTCAAAGAGGGTCACGGCAATATCTCCCATTGCACATGCTCTCCTACATTGTGACCTGGCTACTGGCCCCATTGAGAAGTGGAGTCTAATTTCCTTGCCCTTGAACCTGGGCAGGCTTGTGAAAGCTTTGATTAATAGAGCACAGTGGAAGTTCTGCTGTGTGACTTCTGGGCCTAGGTCAGAAAAGGCCATGCAAAAAAACTAAATATAAAATTACCACATGACCCAGCAATCCCACTCCTGGGCATATACCCAGAGAAAACCATAATTCAAAAAGACACATGCACCCCAATGTCCATTGCAGCACTGTTTACAATAGCCAGGTCATGGAAGCATCCTAAATGCCCATTGACAGATGAATGGATAAAGAAGATGTGGTACATATATACAATGGAATATTACTCAGCCATAAAAAGGAACGAAATTGGGTCATTTGTAGAGATGTGGGTGGACCTACAGACTGTCATACAGAGTGACATAAGTCAGAAAGAGAAAAACAAATATCGTAGATTAACGCTTATATGTGGAATCTAGAAAACTGGTAAAGATGAACCGGTTTGCAAGGTAGAAATAGAGACACAGATGTAGAGAACAAACGTATGGACACCAAGGGGGGAAAGTGGGGTTGGGGTGGTGGTAGTGGGATGAATTGGGAGATTGGGATTGACATATATATACTAATATGTGTAAAATAGATAACTAATAAGAACCTGCTGTATTAAATAAGCAAGCAAACAAACAAACAAATAAATAAATAAGAAAAGGCCATGCAGTTTCTGCCTGGTTGTCTTGGAATGGAAGCCAGATGCCACGTAACAAGTCTGACTACCCTGACTACTCTGCCAGAGAGGCCGTGTGTAGCAGATTACAGCCAATGTCAACTGCCAACCAAGTGAATGCCTCATCTTGGATATCCAGCCCAGATGAGGTGACTAAAGCCCCAGCCAACATCTGACTGCAACAACATGGGAGACCTGAAGTTTGAACCACCCAGTGGAGCCCTTCTCAAATTCCTGATCCACGATTGTTTTTAGCTGCTAAGCACTGGGGTAATTTGTTACATAGCAATAGTAATCGGACCAGGGGTTATTAGCATAGGGGAGAGTAGGACCTCATCACTGTGTTCTGCATAATAAGCTCCCGTCCTCTAATCTGTTCCATGACACTGCATCCTGCCTCACCTTCCCTACCCTACCGCCACTCACCTTCCAGGGAACTGCCAGGGTTCTTTCTTAAGTGGTTCCCAAGTAATCTTATCAAATCGCTTCCCTTCTTGAAAACCTTCCACAGTTCCAAATGGCCTGCAAAGGTCCTCAAATTTCAGTATGTACTATAAAGTGGTATGGTGGTCAACTGTAATGACCATGGGGTGCCCAGACATTTGGTCAAATGTATTCTGGATGTGTCTGTGAGGGTGTTTCTGGATGAGATTAACATTTGAATTGGCAGACTGAATAAAGCCGATAGCCCCCCAATGTGGGCTGGCCTTATCCAATGAAAGATCTAAATAGAACAAAAAGGTTGTGTAAAAGGCAACTCCTCCTACTGCCTGATTGAACCGGGATTATGGTCTTTTCCTGCCTTCGGACTCAAACTGAAAACTTCTCTCTTCATGGGTCTTGAGCCTGTTGGCTTTTGGACTGGAACTTACACCATTAGCTTTCCTGGTTCTCAGGCCTTTGGACTCTGACTGGAATTTATACTGTCACCTTTTCTGGGTCTCCAGCTTGCCGACTGCAGGTCTTGGGACATAGCTGTATCTATCTGTATCTATATGTGTCTTAATCTGTATCTGTATCTATCTATATCATCTATCTTTTTTTTTTCTTTTTTTTTTTTGCGATACGCGGGCCTCTCACTGCTGTGGCCTCTCCCGTTGTGGAGCACAGGCTCCGGATGCGCAGGCTCAGCGGCCACGACTCACGGGCCCAGCCGCTCCGCAGCATGTGGGATCTTCCTGCACCGGGGCACGAACCCGTGTCCCCTGCATCGGCAGGCGGACTCTCAACCACTGCGCCACCAGGGAAGTCCTATATCATCTATCTTTATCTATATCCTACTAGTTCTGTTTCTCTGGAGAACACTGACTAATACAGTTGGAGTCTGGGAATTGATTCCCCAGATGATTTTGATTCTGACACCGGTTGACAAACCCCAGCCTACAGGATACAGTCCTTTACAACCCAATAGTCTGCTCCCACTTTTGTTAAACATCTCACCACTACCCTCAAGAGGACAATGGCTTTGCTGCAGAACCTCTATATTCTCTATTTATCTACCAGTTTTCATAGTTTGAGCTTTAATTTCTGTAATTTGTATTATGAAAACAATAATTGTATTCTCAATATAAAAATGTATAAAATGAAATTGTAAACTAATAATTCACATGTGCTTTTAAATATGCATGGGCATAAAATTTATAAATTAAATAGTAACAGTAGGAAAAAGTATCTCTTTCAGATAAACATCCCCATCACCACCCCTTCCATGCCCCTGGAGAATCTGATATTCTGTCCCACTGAGCTAAAAACCACTACTGTAGCCAGTAGGGCTCCCTGAAGATCCCCTAATCATGCTAGTCTCTCTGCCTGAAAGGCTTTTTGTTCCTTTGACATATATTTATTGAAGATTTAGCATGTGCCAGGCACTGTGCTATGCAATGTATCCCTCCCTCCCGGAGAGAAGCAATTGATTCTTTCTCTGAGGACCATAGCCCCTGAGTCTGTACTTGTATCCTAGCCTTGTCCTGCCATGATGTGTTAGTTGTCGCCTTCCCTAGACTGTGCAGCTTCTCAGGTCAGGGATTGTTATCTTGTTCATCTTTGTATCTCAGTCACTGGCACAGTGCCCAATATCTAGTAAGAACTCAATGAATGTTCATGAATGAGTTCATAAATGAATGATGATAGCCCAGCGTCTGGCACATCACAGATGATCAATAAATATTGGTTGAAATGCTATAGAACTGAAAGTATGGGTCACAGAAACAAGGGCAGGAAGAATTTCAAGAAGGAAGGTTTCTTGAACGCAGTCGAAAAGATACCAAAAGATCAAGGAGGGTGAACACTGAGGGGAAAAAGGAAACATTGGATTTGACAAAAAGGAAGTTAATGTTAAATCCTAGAAAAAAAAATAGCAATTGACAAAATGTTTATCACAAAACCAACAAGTGAAGATCAGTGTTTACTTACCTTCAGAGTGTTAGTGGTACCTCTTTACATCCTGTGACTGGGTAAGCTCCTGTGAACCCTGCAGTTTATTATGCCACAGTCTTCACTAAGTAGCTAGCTAAAATGCCCATACATTAACCATCAAAGCTTAAAAATCTTTCACTCACACTTGAATTTTAAGCTTAACCATACAGTTATCTTTCCTAAGAAAAAATGGGACCACTAGCTGAGGGGTTATTACCACAGATATTTTCTCTTTCCATTCATTCTTTGAGCACGTATTTATTATGCTACAAACTGTGTTGAGTAGGGTCCATTCTTCAGCTAATGGGGCAGGTTCTATTAGTAGAGCTCATGTGTACTTGTGGCTCCGTTTTTCAAATCCTAAATCCTAGACTTGCCTGGATTCCCAGGGCAGTTTAACTCCTGGGAAATTCCTCTTAGGAAACACTTAAACTCTTCTTACCATTTTCTGTACCAAAAACAGCACTAGCTCGGGCAGCTAGGATGTCTCCCTTGAGTGGAAACATTGCCCACAGTACGTCCTAGGGAACCCTGGTTTACATTCTGGGTCATATTAAAATGAAGGCTTCTTTACCGCAGGATTTGAGAGAGTCCTTTTTTTTTTCTTTTTTTCTTTCTTTGCCAGTCTTTTATATGCAAAGATGCATGGGGGCAGGGTTGGAGGCTTAGATAATACAGTATAAAGTGTTTTCTAAACTCATTTTTTTCTTCTTGGGACCATTTTATGAGATACTGGGAAATACTGATATAGATTATGTATATTCATTCACTCAACAAAAATTGTTTGTGTCAATTATGTGCCTGACGGGGTGCTGAGAACTGTGTATAAAATGGTAAGTAACCAGACATACAGGACTGTCCTTATGAAGAACTGGGGGGAGAAAAAGACATAAATCAAATGCACTAAATTGTAAATCAAATAATTACAACAGTATAATTGCAATTGTGACCGTGCAATGAAGGAGAGGCACATTACATGGCAAGTGAGAGCCTATAATAGGGGACATCAGTCTGGTCAGGGAAGGCTGCTCTGAGGAGGTAACCTGGAAATGATCCCTTAAGTATGAACAGGAGTTCACCCGGTGATGAGGGTGGAGAAGAGCATATACCCTGGGATGGGAGGGAGTTCAGTGAGTGTGTGGGACAGAAAGAAGGCCAATGCGGGATGGGGAGCAAGATGAGGCTAGAATGGTATAAAGGGCCAAACCATATAGGACATTATAGGCCATGTTAGGAATTCTGGTCTTTATCTGAGGAGCAGTGGAAACCATCGATTTGTGTTTTGGAAAGATCATTCAAGCTGCTGAGTGGACAACTGATTGGAGGCGGGCCAGGGTGGATCTAGGTGGACTGTTTAAAAGGCTATTGAAGTCATCTAGGATGATGGCTATTTGGTGATGGTGGTGGAAGAGATGATGACAAGAATTCATCCTCATTGGTCTAGATCAAGTCCCTCTTCTACAAAGCAGCTGAACCCACACAGAGCTGGGTTTGTAATAATACACAGGTACCATCCACTTCTCCAGAAATCTTCTCTCTGCATCTGAGGGATTGGGGGTGTAGAAAGGGGTGGTCTGCTCTTACCTCAATTCATTCAAGCAAATCATTGTATAGAAGCTTTTGTCCTCAGATTAGAGATGCTCTCTGGAGCATCTGTCATTAGGATCCAAAGAGAGCCCCTGCCTGTAACCATGTTCTTTGGGGTCTGCTTTTACCCTATGGGACTATAGGCTTGTTTCCAGGCATCTGGGAATTTCAAAGCTGGAAGGTGTCACAGAGATCATCTTCACCCTCAACTGTATGCAAAAATTTCTTCTACACATCTGAAAACACATCAAACAGGTGTCCACTCATTCTATGCCCAATTACACTAGCTATAAGTTGTTTCATCCTGTCCCCAAGCCTCTGGGGTCTTTAGAGCTTAAACACTATCTCATAACTCACCCATAATAATTGCTCTCATTCTCATTTTACATACTCTCTCATTTCCTCACAATAGCTTCAATTTACAGAGTTTAAGTGACATGTTCACAGTAAGGAAATTTAGGGTCACACCCTTATGAAACTTTGCTTGGAACATAGGATTCTACCCTGTGCATTCTATATCGTCTGGAATTTTACAACGAACACGTATAACTCCCCTGACTACTCCAGCCCACACTGGGTTCTCTTATCACTAAACTTTTACACTTAACTTTAAAATTTTTATATTTTAATAATTCAGTGACTAATTTTAAGTGTACCTGATCTTTATCCTCATCCAAGGAAATTCTGGGTAGGGATCATGTCATACAATTTCTCCCTGTATTTTCACTATGCTGGGCACATAGAACATGCTTTTAAAAAAGACTGATTAATTGATTGATTAGTTAAAGGAGCTCATAATTTTTAAAATGTCATGGAAATACTGTCTATGGTCATGGACAAACATACGCAAACATTTGCAGAAGTCCATTTCTTCTACTAGGTTATTTACAGTTGTGTCGAGGGGCTGGGTTTCCCCAAAGCTGGTTTCTTCTTGCTAATAGTGGGCTCATAGAGATAGCTTGTGAGATCTCAGAACTTAGTGTAAGAAATTTTAGGTACTAAACACACTAGAAAATATATAATCTACAACTTTTTGTCATATTCTATTAACTTTATAACCTCACCAGTGTTTATATAAGTGGATGGAATTCGACATGAAAGATACAGGAAGACTACATACAACACACCATCCAGAACTCCTTAATTGGAATCTCCACCCGACGTGGGAGCAGTGAGTGGATTTTGCCGAATACCCAATAAGGAGCAGCAAATAAAGCTTTGATTGCCTCTGACTTTAGAATTTTTTTTTTGTGTGTGTGGTACGCGGGCCTCTCACTGTTGTGGCCTCTCCCGTTGCGGAGCACAGGCTCCAGACGTGCAGGCTCAGTGGCCACGGCTCACGGGCCCAGCCGCTCCGCGGCATGTGGGATCTTCCCGGCCCGGGGCACGAACCCGTGTCCCCTGCATCGGCAGGTGGACTCTCAACCACTGCCCCACCAGGGAAGCCCTGACTTTAGAAGTTTTGTCCAATAATTGAGAGTCTGTGAATTCCCATCTCCTTTGCAAGTCAGCTTATTTTTGCCTCTAAATTGCCTAGAGTCTGTGAATTCCCATCTCCTTTGCAAGTCAGCTAATTTTTGCCTCTAAATTGCCTACAATCAAATGAAATACTCTCTTCCAGTTGCTATAAACTGCTGAGGTTAAAACACCATTCTTAAAGTAGGCAGATACTAACACAGTTACTATATATTTTCCCACTATGTTAGTGAGCTAAGGAATTGTCTATGTCATCTGTTGTAAAATTTTTTGTTACAATTTTCCCTGTCAAAGTATTGTATCTGTTCACAACACAGAAGGGGAGAATGGATACTGGGGAGGCAATCAGACTTCCAGTGTCACCCCTAATATGTAGGGACAACTTCAAATCAAATGCTTTCACAGACTGGGAAAAAAACCAAATCTACACATTTTATTCTTTTTAAATATTTGTAAAATATATTGGATCTCTAAGCCTCACTTTCCTTACCCGATAAAAAAAGGGGGGGATTATAAGCCTGCCTATCTCCTTGGGCTGTTGTGAGGGTGAAGCAAGCCAATGTAAGGAAAGTTTTTGCAGAATGCCTGGTATGTAGTATGTGCTCAGTAAAGTCTGGCTTTTATTTTTATTATCTATTTGTGAATTATGTAATCCGATGTACTTGTTCAGATTTCAACCTGTGGGAAGGAGAGGCTGCTGCTGGAGAACGATGCATGTCATTTTCAACAACCTGGTTCATATGGGGTACAGTGGAAAGCGTCCCACAGTGGGACTTAGTGGACTTAAGTTCTGTCCCCCACCTTGCAGACTTATGTGCCAGATTCAGAAAGTCACAGAACATAGAATTACAGGACTTTGTGGAAGGTAGATTTTGTCGAGAAGCCAGGACTCCAGAATTGGGCTACTACTGCTCCTTTCCCTTGGACTCGTTCTTTAAAACAAAGCAAACAAAAAGTACCACCACCAGCAACAACTGTATTTAGCCTCTTGAACCAGTCTCCCAATCTGCAATTAAGATAATCATATTTGCCCTAACTCATATGATTGCTATGAAGATCAAATTGGATAATGTAAGTGAAATCACGAAATGACAGTTTTAATTGAGCCTTGCTAAGTATCTTGAGCTTTCCATGCATTGTGTCATGTAATTCACCCAGTAGGTAGTTGTGGAAGACTGTTGGTGACCCCAATGCCTGTTCTCCCCCTTTTCCTTAGAAATAAGACCCCTGATTTTTAGCTGGGCTAAAGTAGATACAGAATATACTTCTCAGCTTTCCTTGCTAAGTGTGGCCAGAGGTCTACCTTCTGGTGAGTGAGATAGAATTTTAGTGTGTTACTTCCAGGAAGTGTCTTAAGAGGAGGAGGACATGCTGTTGTTCCTCCCATCATCTGCCCTGCTGGGTGACTGGAAATGGTTATTTGATGACTGGAATTTGAAAAGCCATATTAGATTGTGTGGTAGCATAAGAATTGCAGGGCATCAAAATAGAAGGAAATGATTCATTCCTTGAAAGTTTTCTGATAATATGGAAGAGTCATAGTAACATTATGAATGAAAAATGCAAGTCTCAGGAAGATTACAAATACAAATTAGTATAAAGTTACAAAATAAGCAAAACTAAAATAATGTATTTTTAAGGTGATATGTGTGCACGTGCATGAGCGCACATGCATACACACATACATATATATTAAGGAATTTTAAAGAATTCATATATTTTTTTCCCCCAAACCTCATGACAGGGACTTTAAAATTACTTAAAAAAATTTTAAATTCCATTAAAAAATTTTTAAGTTCTTAAAACAAAACAAGGGATTGCTAAATACCAGATTCAGGATAGTAGCCATCTATGAGGGTAGGCAGTGGGTAAGGGAGGAACATTTATGTAGATGTAAATTATTGATAACTGTCTTTTTCTTGGATTGAATGACAGGTTCATGGGTATTCACTATGTTCTTGATAAGTAAATGAAAAGTTTAAAGGCCCATGGACGGACCATTGATGATTATGTGTCATGAACTAAGGATTATGATTAATCCAATTCTGTGTACTCAAGTTCAGAGAGAAAAGATACTAGCAATAGCAATACATGCTTACTGTGTACTGGGCACTTTTCTTTCTTTTTTTTTTTTTTTTAGAGTAATAATTTTTTAAAAATATTTATTTAGGGCTTCCCTGGTGGCGCAGTGGTTGAGAGTCCGCCTGCCGATGCAGGGGACACGGGTTCGTGCCCCGGTCCGGGAAGATCCCACATGCCGTGGAGCGGCTGGGCCCGTGAGCCATGGCCGCTGGGCCTGCGCGTCCGGAGCCTGTGCTCCGCAATGGGAGAGGCCACAATAGTGAGAGGCCCGCGTACCATAAAAAAAAAAAAAAAAAAAAAAAAAAAAAAAAATTTATTTATTTGGTTGCACTGGGTCTTAGTTGTGGCAGGCAGGCTCCTTAGCTGCTGCACGTGTGTGGGATCTAGTTCCCTGACTAGGGATCGAACCTGGGCCCCTGCATTGGGAGCGTGGAGTCTTATACACTGCACCACCACCATGTATCTTCTAAGCTTTTAATACAGTCAGATGACCCACGGTTGGTTGAATCTGAGGATGCAGAACCTGTGGATACTGAGGGTCAACTGTATGCTTTAACCCATTTAATCTTCCCAGTAAAGAGGTTCTATGATTATTCCCATTTTACAGATGAGAAAATAAAGGCCCAGAGAGATTAACAGTAACTCTTGAGACCCACAGCAGAGCTGGGATTTAATCCAGGCTGGCTGTTTCCAGAGTTCATGCTCTTAGACACTGCCCTATAAAATATCTAAATAAATGAAAGAGATAATGAAAGAGATAATTATATTAGGGCTTAGTCATGTAGGAGAAATTATAACAGAGGCTTTCTGTAACAATGTTAAAGGATGAACCACATGCACAGCTTTTCTAAACACCACTGAACTGTATGCTTTAAATGGGTGAATTTTATGGTATGTAAATTATATCTTAATAAAGTTTTTAAAAATTCTACAAACCACGAATAAGTGACTTTATAATGCAAACTGTGTCCCAAATGATTGTTTGCTATTTTAGGGATTTCATATATGTCTATGGGTAAAATACACATTTTTTCTGCAGAGCAAACAAAACAAACTTTACTGTTAGGAGACCACTCACTTTATGAAAGAAAATGAAGTAGAAAATTTTAATCCACTACTGTGAGTGGGAAAGAATTTTTTTTTAAATTCCTAGCTTCAGGCCTTTTTGCATCTGCCAGGGAAATCAAAGGGCTCTCAGCTCCCAAGATAAATTTCATATTGCAGTCGTAATTGTCTCTGTATGTATTGAGGATACACAAACAGTAAAACCTAGGAAGGAAGAGGGTGGAAAGAACACATTTGATTGAAAACATACTGATACCTTTTAATTGCACAGCTTTCTTCCATGCACATAACTTTTATTTTGCTTTCCTTTCTAATCTAAAACTGATTTTAAAGGAGATGGAGAAAGCACTGCATTTAGACAGCTAGTTGTGGCCAATCTCCTGCTGGGTGCGTCCTCTAGGGCCTTTGAGTTGTACAGCTCCAAGGGGCCAACACTGACACCACAATGGGCAATGGCAGCTTTTCCTCAACACTATTTCTTCGTTTTCGACAAGGCACTAAAAGGAGAGATCAACATGCTGCTATGATAGCTTGGTAGCTTAACTCTGTTTTCATGACCGCTGAAAGATCCTCCTCCCGGTCAGTTATCCTCACAAATATGGCCATAGATCACAAGGAGACCAGATGAAAGCCTGGACTGGACCTCAACAACTCGCTCACCAACACAAGAAAAAGTGTTTAAAGTCTTGGCCCTCTAAACCATGGGTCACTTTTATCCTCTCTCAGCTCTCTCTAAAGTGCATGTGTGAACATAGGCTGATATAACCTCACTAAGCCACTTCATACTTTAAGAAACACAGAGAAAATGAAAACAAAATAAATCACTTATTTTAAGTACATCTTGGATCAACATGTCATTATTCAGTTCCGTCGTACCTACACACACACACCCACCCACCCCCACACACACACAGACACACACCCCCCACCCACCCCCACACACACCCCACAGGCTATATTTTGGCTCTGTTATTGATAATGGAATCCAGTCCTTTTCTGTCTACCCATTAAACTTACCAGTCCTCTTGATACCAGACAGGCTGTCACCTCCCCCACCCCTTAGATAAGCCTTCCTACTGCAGCCACATGTGGGCAGTTATCTTCCATCAAGTGCCCTAGTATTTCAAATGGCAAGCCACTAAGCCTAGCAGAGCCTCAGGCACTGCCACACACACTGGTATTGCTCTCCGACTTCTCTCCCTCAATTTTTGTGCTCCCTCAGTCCCTATGATGAGATTTGGGAAACTATACTTATTTGGCCCTTTTTTTTTTTTTTTTTGATCAGTGAGTCATCTAAGCAGGTCAATTTAGGCCAAAAATAGTCACCTTGGAACCTGATTTATTTGGATTGGCTATAACACTGATTAAAGTAATCAGATAATGGCTTAACTTCAACTTTGTGTTGTGTTACTATAACCTTGAAACAGATGAAAACTGAAACCCCCTAACTATGCAAAGTTTTTTCTTTTGAATAATGTGTTTTTTAAAATTCTCTAGCATCCAGATTTCTATCTGTAAGTATCATTTCCCACTAAAAGGAACCAGAACCCCTAGGAGAAATGGCTGATTCCATGTCAGGGGCAGGTAAGCCTGGAACAAAATAATGAAGAGGGGGAAGAGCAAGAGGACAGTGTAGATGAAACAAGATTGACATGATTTGAAAACTGTTGAAATTGGGTGTTGGGCACAAGAGAATTCTTTTTTTTTTTTTGCAGTACGCGGGCCTCTCACTGTTGTGGCCTCTCCCGTTGCGGAGCACAGGTTCCGGACACGCAGGCTCAGCGGCCATGGCTCACGGGCCCAGCCGCTCCGCGGCACGTGGGATCTTCCCGGACCGGGGCACGAACCTGTGTCCCCTGCATTGGTAGGCGGACTCTCAACCACTGCGCCACCAGGGTAGCCCCCAAGAGAATTCTTTATAGCATTCTACTTTTGTATATTTTTTAGTTTTTCCATAAAAAGTTTTTTAAGGAAAGCTAAAAATAATTGCTATTTTGAAAAAAATGAAACAGCAATAGCATGCACATGGTAAACAAAAGTTTTCTTTTTGGGCTTCCCTGGTGGCGCAGTGGTTGAGAGTCTACCTGCCGATACAGGGGACATGGGTTCGTGCCCCGGTCCAGGAAGATCCCACATGCCGCGGAGCGCCTGGGCCCGTGAGCCATGGCCGTTGAGCCTGCGCGTCCGGAGCCTGTGCTCCGCAACGGGAGAGGCCACAACAGTGAGAGGCCCACGTACCTCAAAAAAAAAAAAAAAAAAAAAGTTTTCTTTTAATAATGCATAAAGGTATAGAATGAAAACTTGAGTCTTTTTCCACCTAGCCCTCTCCTTAGCATGATCTCAGTAACAACTTCCTAAGTATTCTCAATTAAGTTTCTATGTATATTAAAAAATGTAGAAACACATACAGGTATATCAATTTTTACAACCACAAATGGTAGCACATTATACACATCGTACTACGTCTCATGAAGTTATTTCACTAGCTGGTTTTAATACAATGACTACGTCTACACAATATAATATCATAGATATGCTTTTACATACTGGGCTTCTTTCAAGTTTTTTGATGTAATCAAGAGACAAAAGGCTCACATCTTCACCTTCCTCAAGATTACTTAATAAAAAGAAGGATGGCTAAGGCTGGGATAAACAGGTTGCAGTCCCTAATCTTAAAAGTTTCAAGTTTAGGTTTCAGTTTGGGGGACCCTGTTACCTTGAAAAATGCCTTTACAAAACATCTCATATTCTCTCCTTACACATAGGATCTTGAGAGGTGTGGTTGAGAGGATCAATACAAGAATCCTCTTAACCTCTGCCCGGAGGATATCGGGGAGGACTGCAGAAACCTAACCCCTGTGATGAACTCAGCACTACCTCCCTTCACCAGACGGTGGGCAGCCGGACAGAGGCTGTACCTGTTATCATCTTGGTCTCCGGCACCTCGCGTAAGTGCTTTATCGTCTGATACGATGAAGGTCTGTGGAAAGAAAGTTGGGTTTTAAAGCGGTTAACGAGTGAAAGAACGAAAAGAGATGGGTTTAGAGACAGAAAGGTGGCTGTTCTACTGGGTTCTAGTATAGACTAACCCGGGGTGGGGGGACGTACAAGAAGCCACAGAAAAAAACGCGACACATCTGCATGGAGCGTAAATTGCACTCGATTGTTCAACAGGGAGGGATAGTACATATAAAAAACAAAAGTAGCTATATTACGGGACTACAAAACCTCAAATCCACGTGAATTTGCAACACAAAACAGGAAGCCCTGACCCCTCTGCCGTGGCCCGACAGTCCCCACCCCGCCCGCGGGCGGCGAAACTGGGAGCGTCGGTGACTCTCCTGGGTTGCCCGGGGTCACTCAGGCGAAAACCGAACGCGCACAGAAAGGCCGGCTCCCGAGCAACGGCTGCACCTCGGCTCCGCTGCGTCCCCGCTGCGGGTCGCAGGAGCCCACGTCCTGCCTCCGCCCCGCCCCTGACGTTAGTGTGAGCCGGCGCTTTGTGAACTGTGAACTCCCGTCCCCGCCCACCTGGCCCGCGGGCCCCAGAGCGCTTTCTGGCGCATGGGTGGGGGGGGGGCGGCTTTTTCAGGCTGTTCACGCAGAGGCCAGAGGGGCTAAGATGGTGTCCGATAGGCGCCCCGCGACGGCTTCCTGAAGGGTTCGTGGGTCCCGACAGCCGGAGAGCCTGCCCAGACCCTTGTCCCACACAGGTAGGAAGTAGGAAGCCCAGAAGTTCTGAGGTCCGAGGGCCAGAGCACAACCAAGTACGCAGCGGGACGGAACAAATGTTGGAGAGGAGAACGCAGAAAGCGTGGGGAGGCGGAACTCGTTCATGGTCACCGTCTCGCGACGTCTAACTGACGTCGCAGAGCAAGCGCGTATTCTACTCTTTCACCTTCAGGCAGCCTCCTCAGTGTATGGGCCTACCCCTTTAAGCGAGTGATGGACAGTTACTTCGGCCTATCAATTCCCTCGTCAACATCCAATCAGATTTAAACTTACTTCAGCCGCCGGAGGAGTTGGAAGGGGGTAGAAGGAGGGAGCCCTCTCCCTCTCTTTTTCTCTCTCTCTCTGTCTCTCACTCTGTCTCTCTCGCGAGATCGCTGTGACCCGGCCTCTCAGAAAAAAATGCTAGAACATATGGCCCGACTTCCCAAATAGTAGGCTGAAGGACGGGGTCATAAACCAATGAAAGGGATGAGGAGGTGGGATCACCGCTTTCACCGCTCAAGAAGTACCGTTACAGGGCAGACTTTTTGTCCAATCAATGCCTCCAGACTTCGGGTCAGGTGACCATAGAGTGCGGGGGGCGGAGCTACAGTCTGGCGCGAGGAACCGTTAAGATGGACAACGAATATAACCAATGAGGTACTCTGACTAGGGCGTTGGGAACCCAATAACAGTGGTCGGGCGGGCGCCTTCCCGGAGCGCGGGGAGATGTAAAGACAGACAAGTAGTTTTCCCAATGAGACTGTAGAAGAGAGGAGCTAATTGACCAATGAAGACTGCGGGGCGGGACCCTCTGCCGCGGCGGAGTCCAAGAT
Source organism: Mesoplodon bidens (assembly GCF_964165515.1). Classification (NCBI taxonomy): domain Eukaryota; kingdom Metazoa; phylum Chordata; class Mammalia; order Artiodactyla; family Ziphiidae; genus Mesoplodon; species Mesoplodon bidens. Next base: position 88,976,579 of record NC_138177.1, on the reverse strand, counting down.
GGCGGCGTGCGGTTCCGCTGTGTGAAACGAGCGCGGGGCGGCGGGTTAATCAGTTCCGCGGAGAAGATCTCCGACGACCCGCTATAATGAAGGGAAAAGAGCGCTCCCCAGTCAAGCCGAAACGCTCCCGTGGTGGTGAGGACTCGACTTCCCGCGGGGAGCGGAGCAAGAAGTTAGGGGGCTCTGGTGGCAGCAATGGGAGCAGCAGTGGAAAGACCGACGGCGGCGGCGGGTCGCGGCGCAGCCTTCATCTGGACAAGTCTAGCAGCCGAGGTGGTAGCCGCGAGTACGACACCGGTGGGGGCAGCTCCAGTAGCCGCTTGCATAGTTACAGCTCCCCAAGCACCAAAAATTCCTCGGGCGGGGGCGAGTCGCGCAGCAGCTCCCGGGGTGGAGGCGGGGAGTCACGTTCCTCTGGGGCCGCCTCTTCAGCTCCTGGCGGCGGGGACGGCGGGGAATACAAGACACTGAAGATAAGCGAGTTGGGGTCTCAGCTGAGTGACGAAGCGGTGGAGGACGGACTGTTTCACGAGTTCAAACGCTTTGGTGATGTAAGTGTCAAAATCAGTCATCTCTCGGGTTCTGGCAGCGGGGATGAGCGAGTAGCCTTTGTGAACTTCCGGCGGCCAGAGGACGCGCGGGCGGCCAAGCATGCCAGAGGCCGTCTAGTGCTCTATGACCGGCCCCTGAAGATAGAAGCTGTGTATGTGAGCCGGCGCCGCAGCCGCTCCCCTTTAGACAAAGATTCTTATCCTTCATCAGCCAGTGTTGTCGGGTCCTCTGTAGGTGGTCACCGGCACCCCCCTGGAGGAGGTGGTGGAGGCCAGAGATCACTTTCCCCTGGTGGCGCAGCCTTGGGATACAGAGACTACCGGTTGCAGCAGTTGGCTCTTGGCCGCCTGCCCCCTCCACCTCCGCCACCATTGCCCCGAGACCTGGAGAGAGAGCGAGACTACTCGTTCTATGAGAGAGTACGCCCAACCTACAGTCTGGAGCCAAGGGTGGGAGCTGGAGCAGGTGCTGCTCCTTTCAGAGAAGTGGATGAGATCTCACCCGAGGATGATCAGCGCGCTAACCGGACGCTTTTCTTGGGCAACCTAGACATCACTGTGACAGAGAGTGATCTAAGAAGGGCTTTTGACCGTTTCGGAGTCATCACAGAAGTAGATATCAAGAGGCCTTCTCGGGGCCAGACCAGTACCTATGGCTTTCTCAAATTTGAGAACCTAGACATGTCTCACCGGGCCAAACTAGCAATGTCTGGCAAAATTATAATTCGGAATCCTATCAAAATTGGTTATGGCAAAGCTACACCCACCACCCGCCTCTGGGTAGGTGGCCTGGGTCCTTGGGTGCCTCTTGCTGCCCTGGCACGGGAGTTTGACCGATTTGGCACCATACGCACCATTGACTACCGCAAAGGTGACAGTTGGGCGTATATCCAGTACGAAAGCCTGGATGCGGCTCATGCTGCCTGGACCCATATGCGGGGCTTCCCACTTGGTGGCCCAGATCGTCGCCTTAGAGTAGACTTTGCAGACACAGAACATCGTTACCAGCAGCAATATCTGCAGCCTCTGCCCTTAACTCATTATGAACTGGTGACAGATGCTTTTGGACACCGGGCACCTGACCCTTTAAGGGGTGCTCGGGACAGGACACCACCCTTACTATACAGAGATCGTGATAGGGACCTTTATCCTGACTCCGATTGGGTGCCACCCCCGCCCCCAGTTCGTGAACGGAGCACTCGGACTGCAGCTACTGCTGTGCCTGCTTATGAGCCACTGGATAGCTTGGATCGCAGGCGGGATGGCTGGTCCTTGGACCGGGACAGAGGTGATCGAGATCTTCCCAGCAGCAGAGACCAACCTAGGAAGCGAAGGCTGCCTGAGGAGAGTGGGGGACGGCATCTGGATAGGTCCCCGGAGAGTGACCGTCCACGAAAACGTCATTGCGCGCCTTCTCCTGACCGCAGTCCAGAATTGAGCAGTAGCCGGGATCGCTACAACAGTGACAATGATCGATCTTCCCGTCTTCTCTTGGAAAGGCCCTCTCCAATCAGAGACCGACGAGGTAGTTTGGAGAAGAGCCAGGGTGACAAGCGAGACCGTAAAAACTCTGCATCAGCTGAACGGGATAGGAAGCACCGGACAGCTGCTTCCACTGAGGGAAAAAGCCCTCTGAAAAAAGAAGACCGGTCTGATGGGAGTGCACCCAGCACCAGCACTGCTTCATCAAAGCTGAAGTCCCCTTCCCAGAAACAGGATGGTGGGACAGCCCCTGCAGCAGCAGCCTCTCCCAAACTCTGTTTGGCCTGGCAGGGCATGCTTCTGTTGAAGAACAGCAACTTTCCTTCCAACATGCATCTGTTGCAGGGTGACCTCCAGGTGGCTAGTAGTCTTCTTGTGGAGGGCTCAACTGGAGGCAAAGTGGCCCAGCTCAAGATCACTCAGCGTCTTCGTTTGGACCAGCCCAAGTTGGATGAAGTAACTCGACGCATCAAAGTGGCAGGGCCCAATGGTTATGCTATTCTTCTGGCTGTGCCTGGAAGTTCTGATAGCAGGTCCTCTTCCTCGGCCACCTCAGACACTGCCACCTCTACTCAGAGGCCACTTAGGAACCTCGTGTCCTATTTAAAGCAAAAGCAGGCCGCTGGGGTGATCAGCCTCCCTGTGGGGGGCAACAAAGACAAGGAAAACACCGGAGTCCTTCATGCCTTCCCACCCTGTGAGTTCTCCCAGCAGTTCCTGGATTCCCCTGCCAAGGCACTGGCCAAATCTGAAGAAGATTACCTGGTCATGATCATTGTCCGTGGTGCGTCTTAAAGTCCATATGTAACTTGTATTTAGTACTTTGACATGGTTCCTGTTTTGTGATGTGTGATGGGATACAGCATTGGATGAAATTTTCTTTTTAATTAGTTGTTTAGTTGTAGCTTTTTTCTTTTTTATATTTTTATAAACTTCTTTAAAATAGAAGTCAGGAGAGTTTAGCTGTTATTTTAAGTGAAAGGGATGCCCTAAAGGTAGCAGGCAAATGGATTTACTTTAATTAGGAGTTCCCACTCTTATGAGTAACTTGTTTCCTCTTTTTCTGCAGTTTTTTTCTTTTTTAACCCTAAGCTTAAAAAAATCCTCCAAGTTACAAAACCAGAAATTTGAAAAGTCAGAATTTGGAAAACAAAGAGCCCACTGACTATATAAAGGTGATAATATACACCTAAAAATGGCTTGATTGGTATGTAGGTAAATAATTCCTGTACCAGAAATGTTTGTGTGGCTGAAATTTGATCAGGGATCTCATTAGTATAGGCTGGTAAATCATACAGCATTGTGATTATTTTATTCAGGTATTTGAGTATTTCTCTTAAAATACATGGTTTATTCCCAGAGAGTTTGCTTTAACATACACATTTTTATCATTGGCTCTTGAGTTCTGTATCCTGTATATGCACTTTTGGTTTGTAGCAGTAACTTCAGTAAAAATTGAGGAGTATGTTACAAACCACATATGTCTTATGCTTACACTAGTTTGCAGGAAGTGAGTAGGTGCTTTTAAAATCAGAATTCTTTGGTCAGTCGTTGGTGTGTGGTGGTGGTTTCACTGACTTTTTCAGAGAGATGTAGCAGGTACAGTTCTAATTTAATTGTGCATATTTCAAAACTTGTGTTTTTCATCAGAGATGAGTTTTTATTTTTGTATCCATTCAAATTTCTGATTTCAATAATAGAAAGAAAAGTTGTCTGCAGGCTCATAAGTCATCTTTTGTTTCAGTGGGCATTAATCAGCCATAGCTGGATTGCAGATTTTTTTATGTCATCGTGAAATGCCTTTGACATACTCTCCAAATTTTGCTTGTATTTTTATTTTCATATTTAAACACTAGCGATGACATTACATTATTGAAAATATTTTGAATATCTTTGAAATTTTGTGTTTATATTTTCACTGGTGTCCAACCACAGAGAATTGAAATGTCAGTTTAGGAAAACCCTTTTTTAGTGGTTTATTTTCTCAGACACCTGGAATTAATACAAAATAATTTAGCCCATCCTGACAGTTTTTTTTCCAAAACTGAAGATTATATCAACTTCTGGTTCTTAACAAGGGTTTTTGCTGCTTAACAGTAATGGGTGTTTTCCTTGTTTGTCTTTTTTTTTCATCTACCCCCACCCCTAGTTTCTCAGGTCATTTGTAGGTATATTTTCCCCCGTGATTTAAATGCTGAGGACTTTAGCTAAGGCCTTTAATATTTAATTATGATTAGAAACTTGAGGACCTTTGGATCATGGTCATGTTTCTAGTCTGTGTAAGTGACTTCTTGAAAGCCTGGCAGAACCCAACTGTTTTCTTTCTGTTATCAAAGCTGATAGTTTTGAAATAGCACCAATAATAACCCAGGGAAACGTCATGTAATTTTTAATTGTCTGTTATGACAGGTGTCTAATGCATGTCAGCATGAAAGCCTCATCACTCTGTGTCATCCTTTTTGGTTTTCACTATGCATTTGTAAATTTTCTTTTTAAGTTTGGAATTTTTTGTATTTTTTGTTTTTAAACTGGAAAAACTAGCCATTTTGAGAGAAGGAAGATACTAGGCTATGAGCACAAAGGTCCTTGGTGTGCCTGTAGGGAAAATACCTGAAATCCTACAATTAAGACTTCTGGTCCTTTTTGCTTTTAAAAAGCTTTGCTTGACATGCTAATGTGGAGTAGACACCTGTTCAGAAACTTATGCAAGTGTGCAGTCTGTGCATAAGTGGGGTCAAAGTACAATTTGTGGCTAGATACATTTTTTCCAGTTTAAATAATCTCACTAACCATTAACTTTTGAATATCTTTTGATAAGATGGCTGGACAAATGATTTTACTCTTTTAGGGAGTGAAGTCCGTGACATCTAATTTTACTCTAATCCAAAGTGTGTGGTTTTCTTTTTTTTTTTTTTTTTAAGTTGATGTGACAGCTTACCGAAGAGCAGAGTACTCTGGGTTTTGCTCCATGTTTGTTTGAACCTTAATCTGACATTGTGGCTTTTGTTAGATCTGGGCAGTTTGTGCTTCAGTGTTTTTGAAACAGTGGCTTGATACCATGTCTAAATGTATGTATTATAACTAATTATGTTTAGTTTGGTGTGTACCTGCAGAGTGCCATCATTCAGATGAATCTCTTAATTTGTGTTGCTCATTCTGTTGTGCAGGTTCATAATATTGGTAAACTACTTAAAACTTCAGAGTGTAATGAAAACAAATGTCTAAAACTATCTGGTTCTTAATTCTCATTAGCCAGAATTTCGTAATCTCAACATTGGATGTTCTTTGTAACAACCAATTGTTTCTTTTACTTTAAAAAAATGTATTTGTTTAATTGATTTTTTTGGAACTCAGTTCAAATGAATGGAAAGAATTTCTTCAGGATATCATTAAATGACTTATTAAGTATTACTGGTAAAAAAAAAAAAACCCATCAAACTAATTTAGATTTTTAATCACAACTTCAAAGTTTATGAAAAATTAATCATTCAGCTCCTAGCCAATTTTTTAATATTATTTTGTTGGTTATAACTGGGATTCTTATAAAGGGTTTTCCACGCAAAAAATTAAATTCCTGGTTTAAGATGTATATTTTGACTCTCACCTGAGAGTAGATAGAGTTTTCCCTTTAAGGATTATATCTTAAAATGTCCATCCTCTGGCTGGTGTAAGCTCTTGTCACATTTTGAAGGTAATATATATACTCTGGACCTTCTTAACTCAGATCATTTGAGATACAATAGTAAAAGTAAGGTGTGTGTTGCTTTCTGAGACAAACACTTGTTTAGTTTTATTTAAAAACTATTTTATGAGCAGGTTTTCACTGACAATTTTTTTGTTGTTTTTTGGCTTTTTGATTTTAAATCCACTTTCTTCACACAGTGAAATTGCTCATTTGCAGGTACAGCTTGAACTGCAGTTTGGCTCCCTATAGGAACCACTCACCAAAAACTGTGGTAATAGAACTAGGAAATCCTGTTGAGAAGAGGGCCTTAATGACCTTTTTTTGTGAAAAAATTTTTGGAGAGAATTTCTGGACATTTTTTTTCTGTCTCTGCCAAGTGTTTGGTTTGGAGATAGGAGTTAGGTATGAGAACAAGAAGAGAAATGGAGCTGACCCTGTTAACATTCTGGTTATAGTGATGTGTCTAAAGGGAGAAAGCGATTTCAGATAACCACGGTGAACTGTCTAGCTTAATGAAGAACTTTATATGTATGATGTAAACAGTTGGAAAGTAAAAGTCCTACAGTGTTCTTTGGCCGTTTAGCGATTGTTTGCATGAGGGTTTTCTTAAAAGAAAATAACAGCTGCTGTCTTTGGTAACACAGATGAAGGTGGATTTTTAAAAGGCTTTTTATCTTGACCCCTTTCTACAGTAATGGAGTAGGTCTGTATTGCTCCGTATAAATTACAGAATGAAAATAGAGGGGGTAAAAGTTTGACTAAACTCCACCTTGTTATAGTTTCATTTTTTAAGTTATATTTAGAATATATTGATTATAAATTGATTGTAAAATTGCTTTTTTCTGATATGTTTTACTCAGTTACATGAGTACCAAGGATATTTTCAGTCCTATAATCCTCACTTAACTGCAGTCTTTAAAAAAAAATCCACCCTATTGTTCTACTTGTTGTCTATTCATACAGTAAATTTATTTCAAGGTTTGTGCCAGTGGGTATTATTGGTGCTTTTTGAAGTCAAGGTGGACTATCCAGGAAGGTCTTGTTAATGTTATGTTCAGCTATAATGGCATAGGGGAAATATATATATTTTTAATATTGTAAACGTTTGTACTGAATAACCTTTTTCCCCTCCCCCCCCCGCAAGCAAAACTGGTGAACAACGGATGAAGATACGGAATTCAGAGCTCTAATGGACCTTTTTGAAGAGAAGTTGTGGCTTATGTGGAGTTTACATGGGCCTCTTGATGGAAGAAAGCTAATCTGTTTAGTATTTGTGCATTTTACTAAAATGGCAGCTTAAAGTTGTGTATCTGCTATTGTGATGCCAATGCCGGTGTTTTAAGTGGAAAAAAAATGACCTTGCTTTGTGCTGTGTACACAAGATTTCTGGAAAAGAAAAACCCTTTTTATGGCTCACACAGCTTAAAAGTAGCTGTCACTCAAACGTGCGCTCACAGTTGAGCTGCTTTTGTTTTATTCTAAATAAATTGTTTCTTTTGAGGAAAATGTTTTTCTGCCTGGAAGTGAATTGACGGCAAACCTTTGACCCCTTTGTTTGCAGCTGAGGGGGTACTTGCTGCTGCTCAGATCTTGTATGTCTTGAGCAAGAAGCAGGGAGACCATCATTTTGACTATCACAGTGTGTCAATTCTGAAGGATCACTAGTGTTACTGTGACCCCCTTTGTTTGCAGTGAAGGGGATCATTTGCTTCTCAGTCCTCAACTTGATGAGGAAATGGTGCTGTTTGCTGGCACGCAAGAAGCCGGGGCAAGCACCGTAAGCCTCACCACAGTGCACGAGTCGGGGGCTTTGCTGGTTTGAAGAGCCGGAGTTGCTGAAATTTAAGTTTTGATTTATTTTGTTCACCCATCACGTTTGGCCTTAGTTTCATTTTTAATTTGAAGAAAAGTTTGAAATTGCTTTATCTTGCTCTTAACATTTGCACCAAATTGCCAAAAGAAGGAGAAATGCTCCGCTTGCTTTTTAAATGTTAATGATGATGTTAATAAAGCCTTTCCTGACACATTTGAGGAGCTCCTCCATCTTCAGGGGCTTCTTACCAGAGTTATGCAGTGATGGGTTTAGTTCTGAATGGATGAAGAGTTCCTGAGAGCTAGCGTTTGTAATTAGAACCGTTACTTGGTATCTGTGCCTTATTTGACCTGTGGTTCCACATGCCTTGGATGTGCATGCACCGTGACGGTTTCATAGGTACGAACGCACACTCAGGCCCAGTCACTTCGGTTGGTAGTACAGATTGTGAGGAAAAAATGGAGGCATCCTTAAGGAGGAAAAAGTGTTTGCCTTTAGTTCCTGCATTATCCTGTACAGGGGCTCCTGAGCTTTGGAAGCTGTTTCCAGTACAGGAGAACAACTCCCCTGTTTGCAGCAGGAGACTTCGGTGCACAGTGACAACGCTGGAGTTCAAGAGGAAGCCAGCAGTGCTGCACCATTGGCTTCAGACACCATTGTTGTTTGCCAGTTTTAAACTTAACTAGTTGCAGACGAAGACCACCTTGAAATGCAGGCTTGTTGGGCTTGTTTTGAATTTTAACCTCGGATGGAAGAGGCCTAGTGCTGTCTGTCTCCATGCGGGATGATGATTACTTAGGCAACAGGTGATTATCAACAAAGGATGCCACGCTTATACTCTGCAAGGTGGTGTTCCAGTGGCAAACAGCTGTATAAACTCTTGTAAACAGGTAAGAGGGTTTTTAGAGGTCAAAATGCATTATAATTAATAGGGTGAGGGCTTTTAATGTTTTGGGGTATGTTTCTCTGATTGTAAGTCTTTAGGTACTCTGCTGCTGTTAACTAGCTTCCTCTCCTCACCAAAGTGTTGTATTAACAAAGTTGCAGGCCAGAACTTTTGTTCTACTTGGTATTGTGATTTTTTTAAGTTTTAAAATTTGAAAAAATTGTTTTAATGTGAGAGCCAAAGTATTAAAATCCTGGTTATGGATTTGGACCTGCAAAAATTTGACGTTTTCTCTTAGCCATAGCCTTCACCCTTAGTGGTGATTTAATGGTGCTGGAAGAACTCAACTGGTATAAAAATGTTGCTTATTACAAACACTGATTTCTAAAGCTCCAAGTTAAGAATATTTTCGTATGTATAACAAAAAAGTGTATCATCAGACTGGGAATGACAGCTAATTTAGTCAAAATAGTTAATTTCTTTCTTTTTCCACAGGGAGATTTATTTAATTATAAAATTAGGTAGCTACAACGAACTTCAGGAGGTGAATGGGCAGTGTTGAGGAAGATCTAGCTCTTAACCATTTTCATTGTCCATTTAGCCCTGCCAGCCTTCTGAGCCCTTCCAGCCCCTCCCTCCAACATTAATCAAGTGTGAGGCTTTGGCCGCTTAATACAAGCACAACTTCTTAAATGTATAATACAACTTAGGTTTCCTTGCTTTATTTTAAATGGGATCAAATATTTTGAAGAGAATTTTTCTTTTTCATGAGATTTTTGTTTTTCATCTCTTTCCAAAGGGGAAAAGTGAAGTACGATGGTTTTTAGGTTCTCAGTATGTCATTTTCAACAGTTTTTAAAACATGTGCTTATGAGTTGGTAAATGATCTCTCATGTACATTTCTTTAAACAGTTTATTCCTGTTGGAAATGTTAATTTCCAGTGTGTTTTCTTTCTGTGACTACTGAAAGCCCATTAAGTAGTTTTTACAATTAGTAAAAAAATATTTAAAATCACTGTGGCAATTTGAGGAAGATTTTGTTACACTCTACATATTTCTTCATGTTTGGGATCTTTCTAAGATCTCAGGCTTCATCTCTCAAGAAGAGGAAAAAATGTTGCAGACAGGGCATTTGTTTATTTGTATATGAAACCATGTCATGCAAAATGGAAAGATACACAGTTTTTTTGAAACTACTCATGAAATCGTTTTATTTCCAGCCACACCATGAAGAAAAAATATTAATTGGGTTGAGTATTAGATCTAGAGTTCTGGTTTTATAAATTGGAAACTGCCCTTTGGAATTATATGTGTGGTTTTTCCAGTGTCTTTTGTATGATCTAAATTTAGGGTTCTACTATAAAGGAAATAGTTCCAAGAACACCCCTGAGTTGACTTGTGCTCATTTTGAAAAGTCTGGTTGTATTAAAATTGAAAATGGGGATTACCCTGAGTTTAGTAAAACAACCTAGATTTTATAAATTGCCACTTCGGTAGCTTAAGGCACATTATTATTTACAAGCTGTTTATCTGAGGCAATAAATTTAGTGCTTATGGCTTGTACAGCATCTATTTTTCTTCTTTGCAATAGGATATATGGTTATGGCTTATCTGACCATCACCACCATTTCCCATTCCAGTTTGCTCTTTTTAAGCGTTCCTGGTTAAAATAGGATTTTTACTTAAAAACTTGAATTATAACCTAGTTATAAGTTCTGAGCAGAGGAGTTTATTGAGTAACAAAATTCCTTCAAACCTCAGACAAGATTGTTGCTAAGAAGCAACCAAAAAGAGATTTTGATTTTGAGGTAGAATTACTTAACATGCTTCTGTACCCAAATGCTGTGATATTAAGCATTCAGGTATGGTTCCTGTATAAATTAAATGCTGGCTGTATGCTAAGAACTAAGATGCTGAGTATATAGAACAAAGTATCAAATAGTCTCTACCCCTGTCAGCAACTTGTACTCTGATTGGAGAAACTAGATATAAACAGGTATATAGTTAAATATCAGGGAAAAAAGTTCATAGTTTAAGACAACTATGAGAGATGTCACAGATCAAATTTGATTAATTGAATTTTTACTGGCCATATGGGTATATGATTGAGTATATGAACTTTAAGCTGGGGTGGTCAAGAAAGGCTTTACAAAATAATTTGTTAGTTAGAGAGGATACAGAATGGTGGAGGGAGGTTGGGATTGAGATGTCAGGCCAAGAAGCATGAATAATAATAGAAGCTGATACATGGAAAAGATGCAGGCTGAGTCTAGAAAACTAGTAACGTAGTTGGGTCAACAAAATAGGGAGTCCTGAAAGGCAAGCCAGTTTTAGGCAGGTGGGGAGTGAGGATGGATAATCAGTTGAGGGGTGCTGATGTAAAGCAACAATACTGATAGCATTCATTTATTAAATGGCATTCTGCCAAGTCCTTGACAAACATTGTCTCATCCACTTTTCACCACAGACCATAATCTGGCAGCTAGTAAGTGATAGAGCCAGGGTTCTAACCAGGCTTTTGTTCTAGCTAGGGCTCTTGGTCACTGTACTGTCATACCTCACTTTTTTCCAGAGGCTGGGATGGGATTAAAGCTGCAAACTTGAGAAAATGTCTGGGTAGTGTATTTCAAACTATAGTGTATCAGCATTTGAGGTTCTTGGGAAACATACAGGCCCTTGGCTCCAACCCCAGAAATTCTGGGCTTTGTTAGGGCCAACATGGCCCAGGAGTCTTTGTTCTTTTACAAGCCCTCCGGGTAATTCTGATGTCGTCTGTGGTCAGTGGCCATGGGTTGAGCAACACTAACCCACAGAGAGTAGAGTGTTGAAGTTATAAACTTGGGGTAATGTCATATTTAAGGCATGGGAAGGGAAGATGGTGCTAGAAAAGAGGCTCAGGTAGGAGAGCCAGAATAGTGTTCAGATTCTGAAGCTGAGAGGAGCTTCCAGAAGAGAAATTCAGAGCTATTGAAGAGACAAGCAGAATGAAACTGCAAATGCCGTGGCATTTATTACTTAAAATTGTCACTTAAGTAATAGTTTTATAGTCATGTAATTATACCTCCCAGGAAGATATAAAATACTAGCTTAGTATTTAATTTTACCTTATAACTGTCTGTGAAGAAGTGTTGCTGTTTAGTTTATGAAATGCTAAAGGGGTACCAGAAAAGTTTTATGGCTTGGCTGAGGGGTACATAGCCAGAAACTGATTGAGGTATCCTTGAGTTTTCAGTTAATCTAAAAAATAATGTGATTGTAGTCTATCTTGAAATTGAAAGCGATTGTAGGATTGAGTGAGGATATGTGTATGTACACAATGTAAGTTGTTTTCCATGAACGAACCATCACTTTTCTCTACTACCTCCTAACTAGGTTACTAATAGGATTGAGATACAATGGAATTATAGGTAAAGTTGAGTGTATCTTTGACTTGTAAATGGTTGAAAGATTTCCCATTTTGAATTATGAATACTTGGTTTGTCTTTGATTGGTGTAGCTAATTATTTAGTTCTTCAAATATTTAGGTACCTGTTATGTGTCAATTAGTATTCTAGGTCTTGGGAGTATATTGGTGCAGAAAACAGCTCCTTATGTCTCATGGAGCTCATATTCTGATGAAAGAAGGGAGGTAGTAAACTAAGTTAGGGCCTTGTTGCCAAGGACAAAGGGTTTAGATTGTATCCTAAAGCTGAATGCAGTGGAAAGCCATTGGAGGTTTTAAGCAGGGGGATGCAGTGATTTGATCAATATTTGACTACGTGTCTCAGGAAAGTAACAAATAAATGTCTTTCAGATTTCTTTCAATTATTCCCAAGATCTAGAATAGTGCCTCATATATAATAGGTACCCAAATATTTGAAGAATTAATTAATTAGCTACAGAAATTGAAGACAAACACAGTATGAGTAATTCAAAACAGGAAATCTTTCAACCATTTACACATCAAAGATAAATGAACATTTCAAATTCTCTGCAAGACTGTGAATATGTTCTTGCTCAGAGATAAGCAGTGTTCTTTTATTTAAATACTGTAATAGAGATTTTATTTCTTCTTCAGGCTCATAATTGTTGACTACCCTGAGGTCTTCCTCCTTGTACATCCTCATTTTCTCAACATGTCATTTTTTATTCTTTCTCCTTTCAGCAAACTGTCATGACAGTTCACACTATAGTCACATACAGTTTCTGCTATAACACACTGACTGTGTTTTCTATATTTCATAACTTGTAATTTTTCTAGTCGTATCAAACCAAACTTCCATACTAAAAATCAATTTAGAGGGTTTTTGTGGAATGGCTGTCATCCAGTTACATGTGTGTATACAGTTTTAAAGTACTGAATTAGTATCTGACCTTTCTCACGTAACCAGCAGATTTTCCTTTTACCCAAGCAAGGGGCTTAATGAAAAGCTGTCATGCATAAGCTTGTTATTGCATCTATGTTCAGGGTAGAAATATTATTACAGGTAAAATTAACACTTTGAGGCACCATATACATATACATTTTTATTACATATTTTTGAGGCATATTGAGAAAAGTGTTGTTTGATAAAATTGTATTTTAGCATACAGAAATTGACTGTCAGTAGTTTTACCTTGCTCCCAAGATAAGCATATCGTTTGTGTATATTCTTTTATAGAGAAATAGTTCAATAAATACACTCTTTGGAATTTTTCTGCATTTTGTAGCGGAGGTCTCAAACCTGGCTATGCATTAAAATCACCCGAGGAACTTTTCAGTACCAATAGCTGGGAGTCTCTTGTAGATTATTTAAATTGATCTAGGTACAGTGGGGCTCTGCCAAGGCCCCACTGTTGTTTTAAGTGCCCACGTGATTCTAGTATGTAGCCAGGGTTGAGAACCACTGCCCTAGAGACAAATCTTAAACATACGGACCAACACACACACCATCAGCCTCTTAAAAACTATTTGAACATCAAAGCGAAAAACTTTCAGTATAATTTGGGTTCAGTAGAGTATGTATATTGTTTAGTCTTCTAGAATTTCTGCTGTTGAAAGTGTGGCCCTCAGACCAGCAGTAATAGCATTACCTAGAAGCTTGTTAAGAAATGTAGAATTGCAAGGCCTCACACAGACCCACTGAATGGACTCAGATCCCTAGGTGATTCCTCTGTACTGGAAGGTTTGAGAAGTACTTATTAAGATGCAGATACATAAATGTCCTTTGTAGTAAAAATGGGTGATTAGAATCTTATCCCTCATGCATAAGATTCTCAGATTTGTGCATTAGTCAATGACATTTACTTTAAAGATTTAAAAAAAATATTTCAATAAGAAAAGTAAGAACAAGGGTTCATAGGTAGTGAGCTTCTGGTGACCAGAGAATTGCCAGAGGGTCTCTGCCACCAAGATAGGGGAGGGGTTATTGTCTATCCTAGTTGGTTGGTTCTTGCTTATTTTGTTACACTTATATTTTTTTCTCTCCCTCCTATTCTGTTCTAGCCCACTCTTTTCATTGTGAGATAGAACATGTTATTTTTTTATAGATACAGGTGAGGATATTTGAGACACTGTACTGATAGGTACCCCATAATTTAGAAAATTTGGTAGAGGTAGGTTCAGAGCTTTCTATGGAGGGGATGGATATGGACAGGATTGAGGAGTGGTTCCTAATTGCTTTTGTTTTTAAATTATTGTATGATAATAACTTCATTAATAAACTGATTTTCCTCACATAGCAACAAGAATCTAATTATGTTAAAGTTCACAGTGACAAATAATAAATATTAAGATTTGTATATATTGAAGGGAATGGACGAATGTGAATGTTCAGAAAATACTGTAAATTGCGTGATATCAATTTAGATACAGAAATGCTATTTTTAATGCATAAGTTTTTATGATAAAAGATTCTAAAATACATTAACCAAGCAACCATGTTGATATCAAATGAAAAATTGTAACCAGATTATTCTCATCCCACAATTTTTTAATTTTTAAATTGGCATATGTGTTTTAGAGGGATTTTTCATTAAGCACAACAATGTCAGCATCTCTAGAAAACTTTTCTAGGGCTCTTTTATGATTTATAGATTTCTCCTGAGACATGAGAGGTGTTTTTTTATTTTTTAGTGGAGACTTACCTGTATCATTTATTTCTCCTGACAAATTTCATTTATGAAGTTTACCCTCTGCAGTGTTATTAATCTTACTGGAAATTCATTCATGAAAAGGATGAGTTCATGTGAACTTTAAGGTTTGGTGGTTGAACATAGTTTATTTCTGTGATACATGAGTGTTTTTTTCTTTAATATTAGTGGTTTAAAGCTTTTTGAACCTTCAGAGCCACCTTTTCTTCTATTTGCTGCTCCTTAAGTTTAGAGATGTCTGAAGCCCTAATTTAAAAAAAAAAATTTAACACATGGTATTGGATCTACCTCCTCTATTTTTTTTTAATAGCCAAGTTTAAAGGAGGGAACATTTCTAAGTATAGTAATTGGTTAAAATGTCTTTTTTTCCTCCTGGGTTTCTTTTTAGGAACTACTGACAATCAAAAACCTATAGCCAACTTTGGGATATGGCTTTATTATTCAGCAACTAAAAGATGAGTTCTAATTGGCAGACTTCTGGCATTGGCACTTGTCCTTCTGTTTCTATAGAAACTGGGTTGGAAGTCAGAGCTGCACAAAGGGAAAGGGTAAGTTTCTTCTAAACTCCATATTTATAAACCCATATTAACTGTGGCATGGTATCAGTTTTCACATAAGGATATATACATTAGTGTACTAGAACACAAATATGAACTACTGATTTTTACTTGAGTGGAAACTGACATCAAGTCATTAAATATAATAGGAGGGTTTAAATATGGATTTATTTTTCTCGTGACTCTGACTTCACATTTCTTGAAGCAGTGAACTCAGTATGATAATTCTCACTTTCACTTATATCTCATTTCGGGGTGATAAAATTGGTTTTTATCCTCTTAGATCTTTATTGTCGTTTTCTGGTAAGTGAAAATTGGGGTATAAAATATGTACAGAGGACATTTAAAACGTCTGCATGAATTGTAAGTCTCTTCTCTGGGGCAAAGTCTGATTCTTTCCATTATAAAACAAGTACTGTACAACTGACTAGTTTTTTAGCTTCTCTCCTCTCTTAGCCAAGCGGGACGAGGTCGTCTGTTGGGCACATACATGTGTTCTCATCCAGGCAGACACCCATTAATCGTAGAACCTAAGACACCTGCCAGTTGGTGAGTTATCTCATTACTATGGCTTCGGAGGACTATGCTGCACAGCTGGGGCATTTAGGCTTGAAATGGTTTAATCAAGTGTGATAAACTCCTCCGATCTACAGGTTGGTGTTTGTAAATAATTTATACTAAACTTTGACTAGTTGGGATATTGAAGGAAGTTAATATTAGCTCTTGTTCTTTAAAACTTATCTATCATTTCCTTGGTCATGAAATACTGCTCTTAAGTGATAGATTTCTCTTTTCCTTGCTAAGAGAATGTTGTTGTTGGTTGACACCAACCAAAGAGTGGGACATCTTGGCTTTATTTTGGCCCAGATTGTTAGTTTTGTAAAAATAGTGTAAAAACGAAAGTTGGAAATTTTTCAATAGGGAAAGTTAATTCAGTTTTAAAAATTTCATTTCACAAGTCCTTGGTCAGTTAATGCCTGAAAGTGGATTTTCATTAAAACTGTATGCCTCCCTTCCTTAAGGACTACTGTGTATCCTATTTGTTTCTATTTGCTCACTGGAGCTTGAATGATATAAAAATAAATTGAATTTGTGACTGTTGGTAAATGTGGATAGAAAAAACTTTAGTCTCTAGCTGCCTGCTGTCAAGTATCCAGACATCCAGATGT
The DNA here is from genome assembly GCF_964165515.1 of Mesoplodon bidens. Classification (NCBI taxonomy): domain Eukaryota; kingdom Metazoa; phylum Chordata; class Mammalia; order Artiodactyla; family Ziphiidae; genus Mesoplodon; species Mesoplodon bidens. The sequence goes on along the minus strand of NC_138177.1, from coordinate 88,960,325 downwards.
GTCTTTACTCCTTAGTAAGGGTGGCCAGCTTGTCCTGGTTTTAAAACAGAGAGTCGTAGGTCACAGGAACTCACTGATTTCTTGGTCACCCTGTCTTATTCTCTGCATGCCTGAAACAATGTCACTAGGTTGTTACTGATCATCGTTTTGGATAGAAATAGATTTTTACGATATGTTAGCTTCTGTTGGAATGTACCAGAGAGTAAGTTCTTCTTTTTAAAGAAATGATAGTCTTGGGCTTCCCTGGTGGCACAGTGGTTGAGAGTCTGCTTGCTGATGCAGGGGACATGGGTTCGTGTCCCGGTCCGGGAAGATCCCACATGCCGTAGAGCGGCTGGGCCTGTGAGCCATGGTCGCTGAGCCTGTACGTCCAGAGCCTGTGCTCCGCAATGGGAGAGGCCACAACAGTGAGAGGCTCACGTACAGCAAAAAAAAAAAAAAAGAAATGATAGTCTTATTTGTCTCAGTGATCCTAGGTAATGCAAGCTTCCCTCTCATAGAAATAAAACATGAATTTTATTTATTTATTTATTTATTTATTTTTTGTGGTACGCGGGCCTCTCACTGTTGTGGCCTCTCCCGTTGCGGAGCACAGGCTCTGGACGCGCAGGCTCAGCGGCCATGGCTCACGGGCCCAGCCGCTCCGCGGCATGTGGGATCTTCCCGGACCGGGGCACGAACCCGTGTCCCCTGCATCGGCAGGCGGACTCTCAACCACTGCGCCACCAGGGAAGCCCTAAAACACGAATTTTAAACTGATCGATTTAAAAGGTGATTACAAGGACTTTTGTTGTTTTTCATTTGTGTCCCCATGTTAAGACCATGGGTGATAAATGTGAGACATTTAGGTAGATATTTGTGGTGAATGAGTAGCCAAATGAGGCAAATATATATGTATATATGTCTTAAAGCCTTATACAAGTTGATTCTGTTTTAAGAGAAACACTCAAGGCTTTTAATAAGTATTGAGCTTTGGTTTTGTAATGAGGTCCTCAGAGAAACTAGGTTTGGATTTTTAAAAATTACATCTAAAATAAATATTAATATATGGTGTGCTTTTTTTATTTCTCATGGGTAAAGCCAGTTTTACAATTAGGCAAGTTTATGTGCTAAGGAGCTAATTTTTTGCAAACAAACATAGCATCACACATGTTAATATGCCTAGATTATTTGAAAAATATCACAAATTATTTCAGTCCATTTAAGTATAATTATTGCTTTCATTAAATTTTAAACTTTTAGAAAATCTTTAAAGAAGAAAAGCCAGGGGCTGTGATCTAATCAGCGTTGTTAATTAGTTTTCAGAATTGGCTCCATTAGGACTAGCTTTGTAACTTTAGGCAAATAACTTGGTCTTAATTTGCTTTTATCCTTAGGTGTAAGACAGGAATATTAATACCTATCCAACTTCCTCATAGGATTGGCATGATGCTCATGAGGTAATAGGTGGGAAAGAACTTTAAAAACTTAAAAGTACTATAAGGGGTTTTATTTATTTATTTATTTATTTTTAGTAATTTAATTTAATTATTTTTGGCTGCATTGGGTCTTCATTGCTGCGCGCAGGCTTTCTCTAGTTGCCGCGAGCCGGGGCTACTCTTCATTGTGCGTGGGCTTCTCATTGCGGTGGCTTCTATTGTTGCGGAGCACTGGCTCTAGGAGTGCAGGCTTCAGTAGTTGTGGTGCATGGGCTCAGTAGTTGTGGCTCACGGGCTCTAGAGAGTAGGCTCAGTAGTTGTGGCACACGGGCTTAGTTGCTCCGTGTGGGTAGAGTTTTAGTATCAGAAATAGTATTTCATGAACAACGTATATAGAAAATTCCTTTTACAGTGGTGGTATGACATTTTCTTAGAGTAAGAGCAGCAAGAAATGGTATCTTAATAGTTTTAAATATCTCAGCGAGTAACTGTGAAGAAAGTATTATTGAACTTTTATGTTCAAATTATCATGCTCTACTAAATATGTGTATTTATAGATAATACTTTATAAACATTTCAACTAATATTTTAGTATTGAGGAATTATAAGTGGCACATACTTAGGCATTACCTTCTTTGGTCAGGGTTGGTGAATATTGGAAGACCTAAAAAAGTTCATTATCTTTAACAACTACATTATTGCATTGTAGCAGATGTGTTTTGTGGCTTTAATTTGTTTGTTTTGATTCTTAGGTACTTTGCATCCTCTTTTTCATTTCAATCTAGATATTAAAAGTTTATGCCAGTTTGAGTTAGAATGAATTTATTATAAGATAACTGAGTACAATTAAATTAGCTTCGTAATCTTGTAACACTGCCAAGAAGCCAGGGTTGTCTGAAGGGGAAAGTGTAGGGTTTTCTGTCAGTTTGTGTTTGAGTTATGACTCCTCTACTTACTGGGTGTTTAATTACTTTGACCTTAAGTTTATTCATTTGTAAAATAGTCATCATAGTATTTTCTTCTAAAGTTTGTGAATATTAAATTAAGATTAAATATAAAATGTGTCTGCCTCAGTGACTAGTATGTATTAGATGCTGAAATAAAGTTCTTCACCAGCCTACTTCTCCAAACACATGCTAAGCCTGTTTGTTTCTTCTTTGTCCCATGGGATGTCTTGAGGGGGAAGGAGATAGAAAATCAGTGTACTCTTGCTTTTCTTGAAACCCTGTATCTGTCCGAGATAGTATGTCTAGATTATGGTTACTTAGAAATGTGTTAACATCTTATAATATTGTTCAAGGGCAGGAGTAAATGAATAGGAACATTTAAAGTTAATTGTTAATATAGTGAATACATTAGTTATGAAGTCTTTAGCTTCCTGTAGTCTAGGGAGTCAGTCTTTCTTGATCCACACCACCCAGGTTTAGAGGGGCTATTAGCATGGAGTAGGATGAAGAACTGCTCTGTTGTGTAAGAGTCATAAAGCCTCTGTAAATCAGAATTCAACTTGGAGTTCTTTAGTTGGTTCTACTTTTACTGTTTGGGGGGTTATTTTTTTTTGGCCATGTGGCTTGCGGGATCTCAGTTCCCCAACCAGGGATTGAACCCAGGCCATGGCAGTGAAAGCCCTGAATGCTAAGCACTAGGCCACCAGGGAACTCCCTGTAGTTGGTTTTGCTTAAAATGTATAGTTTGCTTTCATAGGAGGAAAGAATCTAGTTGCCCTAGGTAGTTAATGTCTTTTGAGAACAGTTATTGCTCAAGAGGGAAGGGGGAACGGATGAGAGTGGTTCCTAGTAAATCATTGATTTTCTTAATCTTGTGCTTTGATGTAGAAAGAAGAAAGGAAATTATCAGCTACTGTGTATGAAGGGTATTTTGCTTGGTACAAGTATGTTTTCATTTAATCCTCATAGTATAGCTGTGAGGTAGCTTGGTGGTATCCTCATTTTACAGAGGAGGAAATTGGGACTCAGAGAGGCTAACTTTCACGAGGTTACATAGTAACAAGTAGCAGAGCTTGGATTTATTATTTTTGCTGTTTGTGTGAGGTTGTACTGTTTCTGCTCTATTCATATTGTCTTACATCTGAAATGTAAAAAGAACGTTAGACATTTACATTTAAGTGTAAAACCTATACATTTTAAATAGGACCAACTACAGTTTTTAAGATAACCCAGATTAATTTGGTTCCAGAATTGGTGCTGGCCCTTGGGAAATACATCCATCTTGTTGATCTTGCAGACTGATGGAAAAGATTGACATGTCAGCTCATATAGTGCTCTGTTAAAAGTTAGATGAGATTACAGAGGAGAGAATGACAATGCTGGGGGAGGTTTTCCAGAGGCTTTTGGTGAGTCAGATTGTGAAGGATAAGTGAGACCTTGCCTGGTAGAGAATGGCAAGCCATTGGGATTGTAACTGGTGGCACAGCTTGTACAAAGGCACACGTAGAGAGTGAGAGGGCGTGGCATTTTGGAGCTAAAACCAGGCTTTCAGTTTAGGATTTTTCTCTATAGGGAATTAATAGATATTTCAAAGCAGAGAGGAATGGAAAGATGGAATAATAATAGTAATAATCGTCTTGAGGACCATTCTGAAGGGGATTCTAGAGGAGGTTGGTATTGCAGAGAACTCTAGGGTGGTCTGTTTTTCCATTTAAAATCACCCAGATAATGAAGAGTTCTCTATCCACATGTAGTTGCTTAGTCTAAGTGACATTAACTAGTTAACATAATTATTCCATATATATATATATATATATATATATATATATATATTTTTTTTTTTTTTTTTTTTTTTTTTTTTTTTTGCGGTACACGGGCCTCTCACTGCTGTGGCCTCTCCCGTTGCGGAGCACAGGCTCTGGACGTGCAGGTTCAGCGGCCATGGCTCACGGGCCCAGCCGCTCCATGGCATGTGGGATCTTCCCGGACCGGGGCACGAACCCGTGTCCCCTGCATCGGTAGGTGGACTCTCAACCACTGCGCCACCAGGGAAGCCCCAACTTTCATATAAAACTTGTTCTAAAGATATGTCTAGATATTTAGCTTGAACATTCTAGATAATTAGATATAGTGAAAAAGTAACATTGTTTGGATGAGTAGGAATACTATTCAAATGATCTTGCAATAAAGGTTTGTTGTTTGTGGGGTTTTTCCTTTTTTTTAGCAGTTCTTATTTATTTTTTATTACATAGCAATACATGTTTATTATAGAAAATTTAAGAAACAAAATAATGAAAAGAAAACAAAGATTATCTCTAGTTAAGAAGGAAAGATAAACTATTTGGGGGGTGTATACTCTTCCAGTCACTAAACAATGTTTCAATGTTCATTCAGATTCCAGAGTTCAATGGCTCTGTTTAATACTGCTTTATATGAAGGAAAATGGTTTTCTGTCTTTACACATTTTTGCAACTGAATTACCATGGCACAACTGAGAGTTTGGTTAATTTATTATTACAGTACATTCTGATTTTCATTTAATATCTAAAGTAACTGCTTCAACTGATTAAAATTTTAGCCTATTTGATTAAATACTAACAGTTTAATTTAAGTTGCTATTACTCTTTTCTTACCACCAGTTAGACATTCTTCAGAGTGCTAAAGCAAAAAGGAGCCTTAAAAAATTATGTGGTTCACCTTCTTAGTTTACAAATGCGGGTACTTTTCTTCCATGCTTTTGTTTCCAGTGACTTTTAGTTTAGACTTTCTTTTGTTAAGCTCTCATTTGATTGCAGTCCCTCTTTCTGGTCAGACTGTTTTTCCATCTCTCAGCCAATGGTACAAAGAAAAGGGAAACTGAAGAGAGGAGATAGCATATGCCCGAGAAGTAGAAGGAGCCGGTGTATGTCTGGGTATAATCATATAACCAGCCTATACGGAAGGAAGGATTTCTGTTAGTGATGCAAACCTTTCCATTAGTAGTTCTCAGACGTGAACCGTTCCTTGAAGGAAGGAGCCTCCTGTACTTACTAGTCTGTATTGTGACCCATTAGAAAGTTAGTCAAGCTGCTTACCTGTCTTATATTCTATTGTTGAAGTTAAATCAATACCATCTGAGTTAGGGGTTTAAACCTTGGGTTAAAAGTAATTGTGAACCCAGAGCCCATCTCCAGTCTTGTAATGGAAGTTGGAGAAAATTAGGAACACATACCATTTCATTTTACAATGAATTTTATTAGAAGACCACTATTCTTGTGAAGAAAAATATTGTGAATTACTATTTTCCAAAGAAAAAAGTGAGGACTGATTATTATCTTTTTTTCCTTCACTGAACAGACATTTGAATTCTTACTATGTTCCCAGCAACGTGCTAGGTGTTAAGGATATGATAATGAGCCAAAACAGACATGGTCCCTGCCCTCATAGACCATATAGTTTAGTGGGGATTTGGTATTAACCATGTAAATTACACCTGCGATAAAGGCTGTGAGGGGATGGATGGTTCAGGAGGTTATGAGAACAAATGAAAAGGAACTGACTTCCTTGGCCAAGTGGGTTAAACAATGATGATAATTCCCCCTGAAATCAAAGTGCTCTTTTAAAGCAAGAATTGTGAGGGTCCTCAAAATCATTTGGCTAATGGCACATACTAGAACTTCGTAGGTGAAATGCTTTTTTTTTTTTTAAAGTGTGAGTTTGTGGTGGCAAAGAATATTTGTGCAAGGCACCAACGTTTATACATTATTGCAAAAGTCAACCCTGTGAAAAAAGGCAAATAATGTCTCAATATTATTATGAAAATAGTTTTGACCTCAGGCTGCCTAAAAAGGGCTCAGGACCTCTGGGGAGGGGGTCACAGTCTTTTCTAGATTATTGTATGCATATTATGTTTGTAGATGCAAACTTACAATGTGGCTTTTATAAGTTTTTATATTTAAAATCTTGAAAAACCTTAAGTCAAGGATGTTATTCTGATCATTTATTCAAAAAATTTTGGTACTCTATGCCAGCACAGTTCTGGTTACTAGGGGTAAACCCATGGACAAAAATGGACGAAAATATCTGTCTGCATGGAGCTTACATTGTATCTTTTGATTTTCACTTATATCTTGGAACATGATTTCTCACTGGATGTGTAGAGTATACCCTTTTTTTTTTGTCTGATTGTGTATGTCTCTATCTCCTCTCCTTTTTATTCTCTTAATTGGCTCTGATAAGAGACTTTCAATTTTTGTTTGCTTCATTAGCTTTTTGTTTCCTTTTCTCAATGTAATGAATGAATGGAATGTTTTATTTAAATTCAGCTAACTTTAAGTTGCTTTTACTTGTTTGATCAGTGACCTCAATTAAATGTTTCTTGGAGTTAAGCAAAATAGTGAAACCGACTGGGACAAGTCTTTGTATTATGTTGATTGACCTTTAGATATCTAAGAAACGGTTGACCAATCTATCAGTTTTTCTAGAAATTTCTATGAAGGAGGAACTGTGGAAAGCAGCAGCAACCCCTCTTATCCTTTGTCATTCTTGCCTTCGTCCCTTAGTATAGCAATTTACCAGTTTATATATAACCTGTGAATTATAAGACAGGGGTATTTGAAGTAACACTCTAGGAAAAGACTACAAACTCTTGGAGAGGGAGGTAGATAGTGCTGCTAAAAGATCAGGAGGGTAAAGCTAAAAATAGTGAAACTGAGTTGTTTTATAAATCCTGGAGGGACTAAAACAGTTTAAGAGAAAACTGCTTATAAGCCTTTCATTTCACACACACTTAAAGTCAGAATGTTGTTTCTGAAATGTGAAAGATTAAGATATATTTAGTGTATTTTCTTACCAGGGCAGGGAATTACTTAGCATGCTTTAGAACTGTTTCCATGTATTTCCATGCAAAGTTTTTATTTATTTATTTTTGTCCTGTCGCACAGCTTGCAGAATCTTAGTTCCCCAACCAGGGATTGTACCTGGTCCCCTGGCAGTGAAAGCGCTGAGTCCTAACCACTGAACTGCCAGGGAATAACCAATGCAAAGTTTAATGAAATAATTTGTTTTAAATCTGTTTCTCTCATTCATGCTTGATTATTGACAGATTAGTATATTTTAAAATTCTGTCTCTAAGATCTAATTGCCATTCCGTACGATAATAATGTGCAGTTGAGTATTTAGTTTTAAGATGTTATTTATAATAACAAATATGAGGTGAAATGTAAGATGCAGGACTATATTGTACTATTATTAATTAATTGTCCTGTGAAATTATTAGCTTCATAATCAAGCTTAAATTTAAGTGGCTACTAGGTAAGTTAAATTCATAGCTTTGCTGCTCTAACCAAACATCTCTACTTGGTTGGAATAATTAGCCTTTCCCCACCATTGAAAGTAAAAGAAGACTGTATAGGGAATTCGCTGGCAGTCCCATGGTTAGGACTCCTCGCTTCCACTGCAGGGAACAGGGGTTCAATCCCTGGTCAGGGAGCTAAGATCCCATATGCCACGTGGTGTGGCCAAAAAAAAAAAAAAAAAGAAGACTGTATATTTGATCTGATTTTACTAGGTCTTTGTACTTTTTTTATAATAGCATGAAATAGATGTATACAAATGCACTTTCAGCCCTAAACAGTTTCAGGGTTATTGTTGGTAGTTCAGAAACCACTGCATTCTAATCATTTTCAAATGGAAATACACGCATAAGTTGACATTCAAAAGACTGGGTTTCTTTGTGGTCATAGCAAAAGCATTGTGAGTGGCAGAGAATACCAGCCACGGTCTAGGAAAGCGAGTAGTGGATCTGAGCCTCCACTCCATGCTAAGGAACACTGTATGTAGCCAGCATTCTGAGGAGTACGCTGCCTACTGGTGCAGACTTCCTAAGCTGAAGTCCCCTCTAAGCATTTCCTTGGTGTCTCCAGACTACCTGCATCAGATTCGCTTAAGATGCATGTTAATTGTGCAAATTCATTGGCTTCCTAAGCATACTTCCTCCTAGGTGGCACCCAGTTGATTCTTACGTACAATAAAGTTGTTGTCCAAATTACTTCTTTATAGCTGTAACCCTTGTTCTGGATAGGAATATCTAATAATGTTTCCTGTGATAATTTAAAACAACTAAGAAGATAGGCCTCAGCTTCCTTAAACAGTTTTGCAAACCAGTTTTCTTACAGTCAACAAAAAAGGGATTGGAATAATCTTTTAAGTTTGATGTTTAATATAGAATCTAATTTTTTTAAATGTCAACATTTTAAAAATGATAGTCTATATAATTTTATGGGTTAAGCCATACATGTTTAAAAATGAGTTTAACATCTTGTCTAAAAAGTATTCATATCTGATACCTCAGAAGTTGATTTTTAGCTGAGTAATGAATCCTTTTCAATAGGATTACTACTGTAAGTTTATTATTGGTCATCTTGTTAAGATTTGAAATACCCCTAGAAGGCCCTTAATTCCAAAGTTCCTTGATGGTAGTTCAAATTAGTTGTTGAGGATTCTGTAAGTGACTGGCCAGTGTTGAACCAGAGCTTCTAGCTGTTAGGCTGTAGAATAGTGGCAGACTTCCAAGGTGTGCAAAGACAATGAACTTCTCACATTCTTGGGGTCACTGGAGCTGCCCGCTGGCTGTTAGCAGCCTTGTCATTTTACTTTGGGTGTGCTGTACAAATATTCCCCGTATGTGCCATGAAGGGAAAAATCTTGGGAAACAAGGTTTAGCAAATATAAACCTCAGTGCCTTTTAAGACAGGAACTCTCTAAAGGCCTCATGATAGAAATTTGCCATAAGATTTACTGGTAGTGCTATAAGTATTGGCTCTGTGTTGTAAGTTTTATTAAGAGGATTGTGGACTGTGTTAGGATTTTGAAACTTGATTCCTTGGCCTTGAAAGGGAAGGACTACCTCCCCCCTCTCCTTTTTAAACCACAATAGAGAGCTATTTGGAATTTATTTTGGATGCTTTTGTAGGGATTCATTAATCCTAGGAATGCTGTATCAAAGTAAAATTCTGTGGGGTTTGTTGCTTATGGGGAAAATAACCACTGGATAAAGAAATGATTTCCATTGTTTCCTCTTGCCTCTTCAGGGTATAATATATTCCTCAGGATTTAAAGGACAGAGTACTTTGTTCTGCCTTCTCACTTGTCCCCCATATCCCCAATCTCCAAAATGGATTTATAGCAGACCAAAAGGTTGAGTTGCTTGTGTGTTTGTTTTCCAAATAAAATTTCAGGCCGTAGAGAAATTCTCAACTGATAGGCCAAGATGACTAATAAAACTGTAGAGGGCATGGTTGATAAAAGGTGGAGTGAGGACTGGGTGGATTATTTGTTTAACATTGTATCTGAAATGAGGATGGAATAGAGATAGGAAATGACCTGTCATTTCATGAGGAGATGAACTTGTCTGTGTTAATGGGACAGAGACAAGCTTAGATGGATGAATTTCCATTTTAGCCATTGTCTTTTCTTGTAAAACGCAGATAAAGAGTTAATGCAGCACTTCCCTGGTGGCGCAGTGGTTAAGAATCCGCCTGCCAATGCAGGGGACACGGGTTCGAGCCCTGGTCCGGGAAGATCCCTGATCCCTCATGCCACGGAGCAACTAAGCTCATGTGCCACAACTACTGAGCCTGCACTCTAGAGCCCGCAAGCCACAACTACTGTGCCCGCGTGCCACAACTACTGAAGCCCGCGTGCCCAGAGCCCATGCTCCGCAACAAGAGAATGAGAAGCCCGCGCATCGCAGCTAAGAGTAGCCCCTGCTTGCTGCAACTAGAGAAAGCCCATGTGCAGCAATGAAGACCCCTCTCAGCCAAAAATAAATAAAACTAAATAAATAAATTTATAAAAAAGAAAAAAACTTGGAAAAAGAGTTAATGCAAAATTACCAGTTTTGCTCCATGGTGTTTCTGATGAATTGTGAGGTTGAATAAAAATAGCAAGAGAGAGATGTACTTCTTCTTTAGGAACTAGTTACCTTTAGCTTATTCTGGAATACAATCAACTTATAGTTATTTGGCATTAGAAATAACTTTCCTTGAATTTATTGAAAAAAATTATTTTTGTGAAATATCTGCTTGATTGAGTGAAGCTTTACTATATTTTAAGGTCATTTTTATTATACCAAAGCTTAGGGTGCCTTCATTTAAAGGTAAGAAAATGGAGACATGGGTTACAGTGGCTCAACCAAATTTTCAATTAATGAAGTGGAAGAAGAATGCAAATTCTAACAATTCTCAGTTTTAGACATTTTAGACTAAGTCCTAATGTTAAGCAGTGTATGTGGCTGACAGAGTGAATGCTATACCATGATCCAATAAGGTATGAAAGAACATTGAACAAATAATTTTGTCTTCTCTGTGTCCATGTGGCAGCTAGTAGAGTTCTGTGCTAATAAGTTGATTAATAATTATTGAATGAATACTGAGTTATAATCAACTAATTATTTGTGAACCAAACAAAAACAAAATAAATGAACAAACCAAACCAAACAAACATGTAGATACAGAGAACAGAGTAGTTGTTATCAGAGGGGAAGGGGCAGGAGGGAGGGCTAAATGGATAAGGGAAATCACCTGTATGGATGGAAAATAAATATTTGGTGGTGAAAACAAAAACAAAATTATTTATGGCATTTTAAGGGAGTTTTCAGAGATTTGTGATTTAAATTTTTTATATTAAAATAAATATTAGCATAATATATGCACTCATCAGTTGGGAAAGGGGGGGTGTATGTGGAAGAGAGGGGAACTACATTCGGTGGTTTTGTTTTATAGGCAGCTGATATGGGTTGTTGGTGGTTTTATTTTTAAATGAAACTGAATAGCCCTTAGAATTTTGAGCTCATACGTCAAATACCTCGGGTACAAGACTAAGAATTTCACATAAGTAACTTATATCTGTCTTGTACATTGGAGAATATGATTATATACTTGCTTTTTTTGCCCAAGGCACTATTTTTGTATTTAGATTGCTTTCTGCAGGTGTACTTTTGTTAACAGGGATCTATTAGAAATGTATATTAAGTTTTAAAAATATTAATACTTTTTATTTTTCCACAACCTTCCAAGGCTTCCATCATGGTGTCAGTGTTTAGTTCTGGATGCCATCTACCAGCAAAAAACAGCATTTGGGTTTGGATGAACAGTGACATTTGGCCTACCCTTGGGTCTACTGACCGCCTACCTAGGTCAGGAAACTAGAACAACCCCAAAACTGATCCAGTCTGAAGCAGGCCATATTATTAACTAAAATTGAATTTGTTGCTGAGTATTGGCAAGAATAGGGAGGGCTGTGGGGTGGAGCGGGCAGGGTGGTCGCTTGTGGGGAGGCGGGGGGATAATTTTTAAACTATTATTTATTTCAATCCCTGTCAATTTTAACCGAGATCTGATGAAGAATTTTGTTGCCACTATATTTCTTATCATAATCACCATTACAAAAGATGTATAAATAATTTTCTTGACCATATGCTCTATTTATGTTTTTTTAAAGAAAAAAGTAACTTTAAAAAATCTCAGTTATATGATTCCTTGGGTTTCCTATGCTTTATTTTCCCCTTTCCTTGAATTTTTAAAATATGCTGTATAGAACTAATTTGTTTTTCTTTTTCATTTCCATACAGGAAGGAGAAAATTATTATTCATGTACCATTTTTAACTAGTCTTTTTTTTTTTGGTGGTACGCGGGCCTCTCACTATTGTGGCCTCTCCCGTTGCGGAGCACAGGCTCCGGATGCGCAGGCTCAGCGGCCATGGCTCACGGGCCCAGCCGCTCCGCGGCATGTGGGATCTTCCCGGACCGGGGCATGAACCCGTGTCCCCTGCATCGGCAGGCGGACTCTCAACCACTGTGCTACCAGGGAAGCCCTTAACTAGTCTTTTGACTGAGGACTATTGTGAAACATTTTACTGTTTGCTAGATTCCTCATTTTAAATGCCTGTAATCTTTTATAGGAATTTCAACTTTTATAATTTGGTAATAACAAGTCTAGGTAAGTAAAAAATGAGGATCTCATACAGTTCGGAAGATCTAAGTTTGGTTTAGAATTTAATATTTTATAACCAGTAAGCCTTTCGATTTAGTTAAAGCTAAAGACAGTAACGTAACTTGCCTGTACCAGTTGACGGTTGAATGGATCTGTAACTCAGTATTTCTGACGTTCTTTACTAGTTGCTGCTGGAGTCAGAAGTTAGGAACAAATCTAATGGCCTTTGTAAAACCCTCTTGTCACTTCACAGAGCAAGGACCTACAGCAAGGGCTCTCCCGAAGTCTCCCTTCAGCAAGAAGCCTAGCACTACATTGTAGTCAATGAGAGACCATGATACAGAGCAGGCAACTTAACTGAATTATATATTATTATCATAATCTTGTTTAAGATACTCTGAGCAACTCCCAGACTAAAAACCTGTACCTAAGCTTTCAGCAATAGCCTTATCACTTCCTTTGACTTTTTTGTAGAACTTAAAAAATTTATGATTGCCTAAATAACATTTTCAGAGTTAGTAGGTAAAAATTCTACCATGAGCTCTGTCTTTATCCTCACATACAGTGCTAGGGTATCATGGACATTGGGTAATAAAAGGCTTGTAACTTTTTTTTTTTGACTCACTAATAGTAAGAAATGTGTTTTACATCACATATGTTTTCTGTTACATAGGTGTGTGTGCGTGTGAAATAAGTTTCACAATAAAGTGATGCACTCTGATTTCTAATCTGTCCGTGGTCCTTTTTTATTAAAAAGAAAATTTTAAAGATCATGACCAACAAATTGGTTTCAAGACCCACACATACATCTATAGCTTTTTCCTTTTAAGTAATACTCCTCACAAAACTTGCTTTGTCTTCTCATACATTGAACTTTTAAAATATTTTTAAATGTATACAAAAACATTTATCTCTAAACATGTTGTAGTTTTGTTATTTGCCTTCATCATTTGAATAAGATATTCTGTACCCTGGTATTTGTTACTTCCCTACACTTTCGGCCTAATAGACTTGAAAAGTTCCAAGGCATCGTTAGGACAGCCAGTGAAGAAGGGTCAAAATTGAAAAAATTCATCAGCAAACTGTATTTGAACTCTGTATTTCACTGACCTGGATACGAGCCATAGAGTAGCTAGCTCTAGCCACCTCTGGTGCTTGGTCTTTTACCACTCCCTGTATAACAGTTCTGGGCTATGAAATTCTAGCCTGTTTTCCAGTTACAAAGTATTGGCTGAGTTAGAGCTCATGGGAGGAGGTGTGTTCATAAATGCAAATAAGGACTTAGTTGTGTATTTGTGTAATTTTTTCCTTTAGATAGGTGTACCTAAATTGAAAGATAGTGGTACATTGTTGTACCTTCAGTAATAATTTCTTTTATTAAGTTTTTATACTTTTGATATTTGCCTTTATGTCTTACGTTTATAGAGGTGCAAATCTAACGTCATTATAAAACTTAGTTAAAAAAATGATAGTGGGACAAGATCAGACCCTTTTTCTGTCTTACTTCAGGACTGAGGGAAGCAGAAATAAGTTTTAGGCTGAATTCCTTTTTGTGGATGATTGGAAATGCTGTAGTAATTTGTAATTCAACTATATTGAGAACCTATAGTGTAAGATACTAAAGCTTAAGTCTGTTTCCTAAAGAAATTTGTGTGAGTAGGCAGTCTTTTAATAGTCTTAGATTAAATGTTCAGCAAGCACAAAATGTCCCAATAGGTAAAAAGTGAATGTAAAGCAATGCTTCAGCCTTAAAGTTACCTTAAAAACAGAACTCCCTGAAGTTTTACTCTACTTGTATTTAATGTTCCCCAGTGGCCCCACATATCCTCTCCACAGATTCTGGCCTTTAGTCCAAGACAGCTTTTGTTTGTTTTTGTTTTTAACCATCATAGGTCTTTGGGCATCTGATAAAACTCTGGATTGTCTCCCCAGAGAAGTAGATATGCACACAGTCTCTGTTCTAAGACTCCCAAGAGAATGTAGGAGTCTGCCTAGTGCACATCTGTTGAATTAACCCTCAGATTCTCCTGGATTAGTGATGGAGTTGTGAGAGTTGGTATAGGAACAGCAGAGATAATCATCAGTAACGTCCTTACGTGTTGCCATTTATCATGGATCAGCATTTTGTTTCATTGCTGTTGAAGTTTACTCAGAGTGTGGGTAAGCTGTTACCTGCTAAAGGTGGTCCAGAAAGGACAGCCATCCCAGCAAAGAAACTGGCAAGCCCCAAGAACCTGTGTACCATAGAATTCCCAGACAGATCAACCTGCAGGGATTAGAATCCAATGTTAGCCATATTGAGGGTGAAATTCTGTGGAGACCTTTTCCTACAGAGGGGCAAATACTGTGTATGTCATCTGAAACTGTGAACAGTTGACTTCTGAGGTGATTTGGATGGCATTTTACCCTGATACTATGAAAGAGCTGAGGCAGATAGGGAATAGTAATTTCAGTAGGCAGACAGTGTTTTCATTTTATTAGTAAGGAACGTTGGTTTTTGTTTCTTTTTAAAAATCTTTTCATTGGTTCAGGGATACTTTTTTCCCCTGAACCTCACCGCTCTTCTCTGTTAGGAAATGGTATTTACAGTTGGAGCTGACAGTGGTATTATTGAATCCACCTATGGCTGAATACCAACCACTGGTTTATAAGAAATCAGATATCACAGGAGTTGATTTCAGCTTTAGAAAGTTTGCTTTTTGCTTAAGCCTCATATAAGATCCTGCAGCACTTACGCTAATACTGATATCAGGTCAGAAGATTCCGGGGGATTCTGTTGCAGCACACTGGGGACCTAGTTCTAAGAACCCATGGGGTTCCAAGAAAAACCCAGAAGTATTTGTATAACTCAGTTCCATTCAGGTCTAGGACTTTATGTCAATTTGGGGTAAAGATGGAGAGGAGTTAAAAACACAGTGTCCTTATTAAAGTATACAGAACTTCTCTCAACAAGAGAGAAGCCAGTGCTGGTCAGGAAGCCCTTTTTTCTTTTAAGGAGCTCTTCCAAGATGTGTCTTAGAACCAAAGAAATTTCTGAAGCTGAAGGAAAGAAGTGAACTGAAGTCTAACCTGGGAGACTGATAAGCAAAATGGAATCCTTCTGATCCCTATTTTGCTCTTCTTTCCTGTCCCACGTGGATAGTCCTCTCGCCCCCCGGCCCCCCACCCAAGGTAAGATGAATAGCTGGATAAGATTTAGCTAAAAGGTTTCTGAGTATGTTTTTAATTATAAAATTAATCCAAAATATGTTTTCTCGTTTGGGGAGGTGATTGTTAACACTTTTACTAAATGGTGTAAGAACATTAATGAGTGCGTCTACTCACCAGTACAGGAAGTATCAATGCCAGGTAACCACCGGAGAAAATGGCAAAGAAGATGGTATAGGTCATAAGTAGTGGAAATGTGGTGGCAAAAGGAGCAAGCAGGTTAGTGATGCCGCAGAGGATGAGATAAGACTTGTGGTAATGATACTTCTTGATCCAGTTACGATCAGCAACCCATCCGGAGATAATCTGACTGACTGTCTCAGTGATACCTGGAACAATATTGAAAAGGTCTCATGAAATCCTAATTCCATTTTCCTAGCCCCTTTGAAAACTGTAAGTGCATAAGGCATCTTTTCTTAAGTAATATGACTTCATCCTGAGGCTGGGACATAAGGGAAAAAAAAACGGTTCCATTTGTCTATCAATAGATTCTTTCATTTACTTACCTATTCCAGACACATCAATAAAATACCAAAAAGCCTCCTTCAGAGTTGGGTAGAGGACTCACCAGTTGTTTTTTCTGATTGTTTTTGGGAAACTCATACCACCAAACTGGGAATACCAGGTTATAGAGAACGCTGGGCTCAGTAGGCCTCCCTTGAAGAGGTGAGGAAGTGAGATTTCTTGAAGATTAGTAAACCCACAGGTTAGTGTCCTGGGGAAGTTATATGGTGGATGACTGGAGTATAAATAATAAAGTCTTATGGTGAAGAAAAAAAACAGATGTTGAGACTCATAATTGTATATGAGGTTTTGGTAATTAAGTCCAAAGGCTATTATGCTTAACTTGAAAATATGTAGAAAGTCTGGAAATGGGAGATCATCTCTTGAACACTGGAACTATGGTGTAACTTGAATAAAATTTAAGAATAACATTTTTCACTTAGTTTTATGATAACAGAACATTCTTATCCTTTATCCTATTATATGTTAATATAGCAGTTAAATACTGAAAGAGATTTTCACCAAGAGGAGCATGAGCTGCAGTTGTTTTACACTTAAAATTCTTCATATGGTTTAAGCATAAATTGCTCCACAAAAAGGAATTAAAAATTCATACTACCATCTCTATATCTATTTTTACAGTTATTTCCTAGATTACATATTGAAACTTTATTGCGTTCTTTGGTCCTGCTATAAAGCCCTAATCTGATCTAAATTGATACTACCAGACACTTTAGTGGAAAAAAAGTCAGTTTAGCTATGTATCTTTTTCTTGTGTACACAAGTTTTATTTGACTGAAGCAGTTGGAAATGGGGTGCAATCAGTTTTGCAAGGGCTTGGTAAATAGTCTTTTCCAGAAATTAGCAAGAGAAAGGTTAATGTTGAGCTACTGAGAATTTCCAGATAGAGCAAACCAGTTCTATTTCATTCATTTTCATTTTTTTAGACTCCCTATTTTGTCAGTTGAAAGAATCCATATCTTCTAGATCAAGCATTCTGTTTCCATACATTTTTATAAGTACTCAACTAAAATGATTGTTTTTTTCATCCTAGTTCATTTTAAATGTCAGCCTACCCATTAATGACTAGCCTTAGTATGCTTATTTATCTTATCCTCTTACTTTGAGTTAAAGGGGGAAAAATTTTTAGCTACAAATACTACTAGAACATTATTGAATGCTTACAGTAGTTCAGGTACTATACTGAACTCTACATGCATTACTTGCTTAATCACCTTCTGAGAGTAGATGCTATTATTCATATATTACACACAAGGAAATTGAGACACAGAGAAGGCAAGTAACTTGCCCAAGGTCACACTGTCATACACTGCAAAAGATTGAACCTGGAAAGTCTAGCTCCAGAACCAATCCTTTCAACCACTGCACTGTGCAGCCTACCTAGGATTGTTTTTGCTTGCTAAAATGGCAGTTGTCACTGAGCACCAGGTTTCTAAAGTTCGGTATCCAACAAATACTTAGATACTGACATGAAAATAAGACTTGCTTTGGGGTCCGCTGTCTGGTAGGGAAGAGCCTGTGTGCAAGATGCAGTGACAGGTTGGAGGGAAAGTCCTGCTGTTCCCACCAGCCTCAAAAAACTTGCTTTTCTGGCCTTCCCAGAACTCCTTTTTTTAAAAAAAAAATCCTTCTTAAGCTTTTTAAAAATAAAATTTAATAAATTTTTGTAAAATTAAGTTCATTTCTCCTTTTGAGGGTGAGGTTGAAGTAGACTTTCTTACCAGCTACAGAAACGAGGTAGGAGGCATCCATGATATTAATCCCCAGTGTTTTGGCTCTGGCTACCAGGTGAAAGGTAGGGATGAAATATGCCAACTGACTGAGGAGAAAAGACCACGTAAATATGTAGAAAAAAGGATTCTTAAGAAGAGAAAAATCAAAGAGTTTTTGTTTGCAGCTCCACAAAATACTCTTATTCCCATAACTTTCTTCATTAGTTTTTCGGAAGAGTCTGTTCCTGTTAGGTTCATTGTTGAACTCTTCATTTTGATTTTGTGAGACTGTTAAACTTATACCAGGTTGTCCATCCTGCATAGTATTGTCCCTGATGGCAGACTCTTGTATCTCATTGCAGCATGATGTTTCTGTCCCACACGCTGCCTCTGGACCACTTGCAGGAAAACTGCTACTTTTATCTTTAATATCGGAATTGCTCTCGCTTTTGATATGGGTGGGTCTCAAGAGCATACTAGAAGGCACCAAATGCAATGTGATTGCTCCAAATAATATAAGGGCACCTAAACAGGAGAGAGAAATTGAGAAGTTAAGCTAAAAATTACCTCTCTCATTTCACAATACTCTATATGCTTAGGCTCAGAAGAGGCCCCACCACTAAATATTCAATCATAGTGCAATAATTCCTGAAAACCCTGCTTTGTCCTTGTATTTAGCTGAAAGTATTTAAATTCATTGACTTAACTGTTAGCCGTACACACTGCTGTATCCTTGTGAAAACAGGGAGTCCTTGGAGATGGAAAAGGGGAAAGCTGTGCCACTAGGGGGCATGGAAGGAGAGTTATTTGTGCTAAAGGAAAAAAATGGTTTGGGGTGGGGGGAAGTCATTTCAAATGGTAGAAAATTACAATGTGTTTTAAATATCCTGAAGTGAGGGTGTAGATTTAGGTACAGAAAATACAGAATTAGGTAACGGAAATCATTTGGAAACTGACTTAGAAGAGGAGATAGCCTGTCATCCTGTGATGTTTTAAATTTCCTCGAAAGAAGACATGCCAGTGTTGCCTTTGAAGCTGAATAGTTGCTTGACTTCAGCATGTCCTGACCAAAGCTGTGACTTGGGTGTGTTGCTTCTAGAGATAGAATTAGCTGTAGGTTCTGCTATTCTGTCTTATGGATTTGTCAGCTGGTCTTGTTCACCATGAGACTACTGGTGTTTTTTTTAATCAGGAAAGGAAAAGTTCAACAAAACTGCTCTGTAGATAGGAATAGGCTTATATATTCATGTATATGTATATATACATAGATTTTTTTCCCCCAATACTTTGAGGTTATTTTAATCCAAATGTTTTATCTCAGGTATGAAGAAAATTGTGGAGTGAATGGTTTTTATTCATTTGTGAAAATTTATAGTTGACAATATATAAAAGATTAAGTATTAAGGAACATAATCCTCTTTTCACTCAATTTTTTTCCATCTATTTTAGTGAATCTGATGGAGGAGACTTTTTTTAAAATGCAGAGTTTTTTCTTAAAGAGAAAATTTGAAGAGAATGCTTTGAGTAGAGGATCCTTGTTTCCCCAGGAGTACCGCTTTCCCTGCAAAGGTGTGTTTCCCCAGCCGCATAGATTGCCCTCCATCCCCTCAGACTTGAACTCTATGGTGAACTCTGAGTTGCCTGCGTGGTGGGCAAAGCCTGCAAGTAGTTCAGAGTCTCTTTTGCCATATATTCTCCAAGGAAGAATACTTTACTTTAGAATCATGCTCACTTCCTCTGTAGTCATCAGAGAGAGGGCTCAACATTAAATCTTACAGAGTTGATGGTTCAGAAACTTAGAATGACTCACCTGTCCAGTCATATAGATCTATCAGGACTTTTGTGAAAGGCGCTAACAGAAATGTCAGTCCCATCCCTGAACGGGCAATAGCTGTAGAAAGAGCTAATCGTTTTTTGAAGTATTTGGTAGTGACCACAGCAGCGACTTGGTACAAGAAAGCAGAACCCAAACCTAAAAGAAAAACATAATAGCTTGGAATCGCTTTCACATTAAGTGGCTTGGTACTGGACAAGATATTCTCCTGGACCTGAGATAATATAAGTAGGCCTTTTGAACTCATGGAGAGTAAAAGGGAAGGTTCCTGCTTCCATTTTTTTTTAAGTCAACTTTTACAATGGACTCACCAGGTAAAAATCCCATAGTCACACAAAGAAAGGGAATGCTTGTAGCCCAGCTGCTGATCAGATATCCACCAGTAACAAGGAAAGCCCCAAGAATGGAGGCAGTTTTCTCTCCAATTATGTCACAAATAACAGCAACTAGGGGACCTTGGGAAAAGAAACAAATGCTAGTTAAATGTGCTCTGGCATCCCTTAGCTTCTGGTGTGCAATTTAAATGGGCAACTGAAGGGAAATAAGAGGACTCTACATTTGTGTATCCTTCAAAAAGGTGTCTGTATTGAGTTTCTTAATATTCCCAGCCCCACACTATTTTGCTTTTAGGAAGAAGTTTTGTTGTTTTTTGTTTGTTTTAAAGAAAAGATTGTAAATAAGCAGGTTTGGAAAGGAAGCTTGGTGAAAATTCATTATGAGACTTCTGCAAAAAAAGGTTGCCTCTAGTGACCTATGACTAGAACAAAGTTCAGTTATTTATCTACACCATGTTCTAGCTCCAACTAGAACTAAAGGAGGAGGAATTGGTTCTGTCTTTTAGAGCTTTATGGTCAGAGCTTTATGGTCGACATTCCAGTTGAGAGACTGGCTCACTGAACCTATATTAAGACACTGTTGAAAGAAACAAGGCATGAAAATTGAATCATGGAATTAAATAGTTGGATTCTTCACCTTTCTTTGCTTAAGCACTAATTTTTCTAGTTTGTCCAAGTCAAGTGGAGGCTAAACACTGCAAGTCCTTTTCTCAACTTTACATATTGATAAATGAACCTGAGTTTTAGCAAAGCTTCAGTCTTGATTGACTGACAGATGAGTCTTCTTGGAATTGCCCTTTGGTGGTCCTTTTCCTTGGATAGCAAGCTTATTGATGGCTTTATACCTGCAGAAAAACGAAGTGATGACATGATGGATCCAATCCAACCAGTTTGCTCTGAGGTGCCTTCAAACTCTTCTTGAAAAACCACAAAGAAAATTGCAAAAGTCTTGGTCATCCCCATCACGAATACGTTTACCTAAATCAAAGCAGACCAAAGAGTCCAAGTCAGGTGGTGAGTAAGCCATTACAGGGGAGGTTGGAACTGCTGGAGGCTCTGATTCTCTGTGTCACCTGTATTTTACCAGTTTGTTTGCCAGTTCCTCTTTGTAACATTTTATATTTTGGGGGCAGGTTGTCCACTTAGAGTGTCTAGTCACTTTACATGAAAGCATCTCATTTAATTCTCATTACAAAGGCATGGAATAGGTGTGTCAATATTGTATTAGAAATTCAGGAAATTGAGATTTAGCTTAAAAGTTGCTCAAGATGGGAATGCTGGAGCTAAGACTTGAACCCAGATAGACTGACTCCAGACCAACCACTATACCATCCTGTTACAGTAGCATCTGTTAAAAGCAGCTAATTCCAGTTACCTTTGTGAGAGATGTGTGTTGGTCCAAAAGAATTGTTCTGTCAGTCCTCAGGTTAGCTTTGCTTTAACTCTGCTTTTGAGCTGAGTACCCTCCCTCACCTGGTATATAAATACGGCAACCATAATAATTTATCACCCAGTTGAAGCTCTTTGAGAGTGAAAAGTAGCGCTATTAATTGATGCCTGGGCAGCAAGGGTAATGAGGATATATGGTCACCTTACGGTTGGGTCATGTGCCCCACCCTTTTTTTCTGTCCCATCTAACCCTTTTGCCTGCACCACCCTCCTTCCTTCCACTAGGGGGAGCTCCTCTTTTGAGGTCAGGTTTTCTTTCAGTGGAGTACCAGCATTTGTTTCTTGGAATTCTGATTAGAAGGGGGGCAGTGAGGAGCAAGGTTCTGAGGGGAACTAGAAGGGAGGCCTAGCCAGGCTCTGCAGTCAGTCAAAGCCCAGGAGCCACATGTACTCACTCTTGTCTCCAGGGGCTTCCTAGTGGCCCCTTTCCTTTTTTTTCAGTGGCCTTGGTGTTTCAAGGCCACTTTCTCTGCTTTCAAGTTGTCTATGCATTGTGGAAGGACCACAGATCCTGGGTTCCTTTTCACTGATTCTTTCTCTGTTCACCTGGTAAATATTTCCCCCTGTGGTTCTGCAGTCATCTCACTTTATACCTGCCCCATAGACAACCATTATATCTCAAGGTTTTAATTACCACCCTTGAACTCATGGTGTAGTTGTGAATACTGTGTTCCATCTGCAGTCAGCCTGCCTCGGCCAGAATCCTGGCTCTGCTTCCTATTAGGGGTGTGACCTTGGGCAAACCACGGAAGTTAAGCTTCCTCTTTTATAAAGTAGAGGTAAAGGAAATGTCACCTAGCTCATAGGACTGTGAAGAATGAGAAAATTCTGGTAAAGTAATACCTAGCACTTAATACTCAAACTATTAACTATGTTTTTGTTATCATGTGTAACCATTCTGCTTTCCCAAGAGCTCGAGACTCATATTAATGTCTACCACATCTTTCTAACTCAGGTTAACTTACCCAAAACTAAACTCATCTTTCTCTTATCCCATGCCTACTCTTCCTTTTCATTTCTCTTGATTGGTACCATCCACCCACTCACCCAAATCAGAGACCTGCCTCCACTTAGGAACCTCCTTCCCTCAGCCTCTACCTACTGAATAAAATAACCAAGGCCTTCCCCTCCATCCTTTCCGCTAGACTCTTACTTCAGACTAGTATTATTTCTTGTCTGGAGTAAGGGACTAGGAATCAGTGGTGGTGCTCCAAGGTTGCAAAGATGGGGTGGTGAGGAGGAAGTCCCTTAATGTATTTTTTCCCATTCTGATTTGATAGAAGCTACAAGACTTTCCTTATTTAGAGTGAACAATGCTATGGACACCAGGGCTATATACTCAAAAATGAAAAAAGCATTTTCTCAAGCACTTTGTAATCATAACGTGCCTCAAAGGCACCTCTATCAGGAAATGAGGCTAGAGAATATACATGAACCTTAAATGACCCAGACTTGTTTCTTTCAATTTAAAATACAGGGCGGTGATTGCCTCCTCTCATGAGCAGGGAATGTGACAATGAGGCGTCATTCTGTAAAATTACCCTTCCTCTTTTTCTGTGGACATGGGTTCTGTGCTGGCATCTACACGATGCTGGCCTCTATGTTCTTAGCCATCTGAGTTTGGCTAGCTACTGGTCCCCCTCTCTCTGGTCTTTCCTTGGTGTCTGGGCATAGCAGCTGTAAGTGGATATGACTTGTCTCTAATAACTGGGTCTGTGCCTTCCACTGTGTATACCAAAAAGACCAAGGACATAGCCTTTGTAGCCACCCTGCCTCCCTCCCTTAACTTGTAACCTTCCAACTTTGTTTCTGTTTTGACTCAGAACTATTAAAAATCTTTTCCCCAAGGTCCAGATATTCCCTTAGTTAACTAAGCAGACTAGATAAATCTGTATTATACTATTTCATCTCATGTTTTGGACCAAGGTTGATGGGTTTCAGTCCTGTTCCAGAGTCCACATCAGACACTGTACATGGGCTTACCCCATCATCCATCCATCCATCCTCCCATCTGTCAACAGGTATTTATTTAGTGCCTACTGTGTTCTAGGCTATTTACTAGGGCTTACAGTGGTGAGCAAACAGACATGGCCCCTGTGCTCATGGAGCATTCAGTCCTGGGACACAGGCTGAATACAGAAAACAATCATGCAAATATGTAGTTATAAAGTATGGTAAGTTAGAATGAGTCATTTTTTTTTAAAAAGTAGGGAGCTCCTGAAGAACATGTTGTTATTGGGTTTTTCACTCACCTTTTCAGGAGCTCATCTATTATAGAAAAGTAGACTTGTAACTTATGCAGACGCAAAAGCATCGTCATCTTAAGTACCCACATTACCGCTGTGGGTGATTGGCCTGAGTTAACTGTTAACATTTTGAGGACCCAAAATGTTTTTTTTGTGTGTGTGATTTTATAAGTAGCATCACACCCAAAAAAGTGGGACATTGTTTATTAATCTGGTTGTTAGACAACTTTTCTTACCAGCAACTAAATTGGTCAAATAACTTCCTATCCTCAGAGGATAATACAGGAGAAGGAAGGGTGGTTATTGGGGAGAAAGGTGGGAGAATTAGAGATCCTCACCAACAATGCCAGTTATGCAAAGCCTGTGATGTGGGGAGGTGGCCCAGTCACAGGAAGGCTCTCAGACTCAGGGTGTCCTTAGTTTCCTTTTTAGTAACACTTCTGGGAGGAAAAAAAAGAGATTCCACATTCTTTGGTAATGAAGCTAATGTTTAACAAATAGTCCTGCGGTTTGGAGTTTTGTATTATGTATATCCTGGCTGAGGACTTCTTCCCCTCCTTTCCCCTTCTCTGTCATAAGGGAGGAGGTGTGGTATTTCTACATTGTGGGCTTCAGGGTAGTTAGTAGTCACCAGGACCTGCACTCCCTTCCCTGGGAGCTTCTTACTATAGGGCTGGGCTGGGGAGGAGGATCAGGAGGGAAGGGTATCTTTGTGAATACATCTCAAAGTTAACTTACTTGGGAACACTTAAGAGGAATTGGGGAGCTGGTGCCATTCTCAGGGTCGTTTGGGATATAGCTGTGATGGGATTCACCAATCCCATCAGAATGAGCATGCTGATTCACATCACCACTGTCTCACATAACGACCCCAAGAGCTTCTAGGAGGATGAAGGAAAGACGTTAATTAAAAAACAGAGTGCAGAGTCCAGCTGCTTATGGATGAAGGAGAAAAATCAGGCTCCAGTTTCAGAATCCACATCATTCTCTCCCTTTCCAGACATGTCAGAAATATACACTGGGCCTAACTCTAGCATAAGTTATGGTTGGCAGGGATGGGTTGGGAAGTGGACAGCAGGCAGAAGAGAAGAAAAGTCCCTGCCCCCCAGGAGAGACGGAGGTTGCTTCCAGCAGGGTTACGTCTATGCTGGGCTGAGCTGGGGAACCCCCTCCCCACCCACCCCTGCAAAAGCACTTTTTAGCAGTTTCCAGTGCTACTTCTGGGATGGTTAAATGTACGATTGTCCCCAAATCCTAATTGCCATGCAGCCAGGGCAGAGCTGCTGATGGTAACCGGAGCACTCTGTAGGTTTAAGGAGGGGTAGGAGACAGGATGGAATCCTTCTGCTTTAACTCAAGGAGGACATTTTCAACTTTCTGTTGGGTTCATTGGCAGTTCCTGGCCTTGCTGTAACCCCCTTTCCATTCAAATGTCAAGGATTTCATAAGTGATCTTAGTCTGCTCTGAGCCTTTCTCAGGGAGCCTTCTTTCAGGCAGTAGCAAAGGGAAAGTAAATTCTTACCAGGAAGAAATGAAACACAACCATCCATCCCCAACCTCCATCCAGGGTTTTCGTGTAGGCTCGGACCTTCCCCTCCCTCTTCAGCATGATGCTTCGTTTGTTTTAAATGCAGAAGATCCCTGTGACGAATCCAAGACAGAGTTGACTCAGTTGACAAAATGTCAACTTTTATTTCCACTTGTACTGCAATTTTTTTTCAGCCTACCTCTAAAAATAGATGACATCTCCTCATTTCTAAAGTTTACAGACTCTCTGGAGTTTATAGGCTCTCTGGTCTCAACCTCAAAAATACAAGCAGGGCTTTATACCATTTGGGGGATTTTTGTGGAGGTCTGCTGCCTGGCTTCCCCTGGAAGTCCACAGGGAGCTGACGGTTCTCTTGGAGTATGTCCTTAGTTACATATAAAGTCTGCCCGACTAGACTGTCCCCTTATCCTCGTTTATTCCATAATCATGATCCAGGCAGAACCATGGGGGAAATTAGAAAAAGATAACAAAAGGCTGTGATGTGAGGGACATCAAAGCCACCACAGAAATCTCTCTTCCACCAGTTTGAATGGCCTCTGAAAGATGACCACTCAGTTCACTTCAGGCAGGAATAGCAAAGGAGTTGATCGCAAAGCCTGACCTCACTGATTGTGGAGTGGCCATTCCTTGCCCTATTCTCCCCCCAGGTCTGCAAACCAAATCCTAGGGCAAGCTGTGCACCACCCTCTTGTCCTCTGGGTAAGCTCTTGACTTTAGAGAAATAAAAAAGGGATGGGGAACTTCAGGTTTGGAAATTCCCTTTCACAGCACTTGCTAAAATGAAAATATTCGAATGGACTAAATAGACATGACAACAGCATGCAATGACTGTCCCTCGAAAGGATCCCAGGCCAGAAAAAAGTTGGAAAGGACTTTAGGAGCTGCGTTGGGGAAATTGGGATGAGGACTGTATAGCAGACCAGGTTAGATCTCTTGGGGGTGATGGTGGTCTCGTGGTTCTGCCAAAGAATGTGCTTGTTCTTAGGAGGTGTGTGCTGAGAAGCTCAGGAGTGAAGTGTCATAGAGTCTGCTACCTTCTCACAAGTGGTTCAGTAACAGAAATATATATATATAGAAAAAGCAAAGAGAAAATGTAAGTATTCTGAGAGAGAGGGCGGCATTCTTTATTTGCCACCGGCAGGTAGGCAGGCAGGCTGTTTCTTCCTGGGAAGGAGAATCTGCCCGCACGGTGTGTGGTATGGCCGTCTGTCTGGTGAGCAGGCCGCGCAGGGAGAGATGCCGGTTGTTCAAAACATAGAGGACCAACCCCAACACACAGTCCCATTTTCATCCTACCTTTGATGTGGTGTAGCAAGGGAATCCTCCACAGACTTGAGACAATCTGGGAAGAAAAAGAAACTATACAATTTTCCAGAATGTTGCTCTTTTTCTAAGGCGTTTCATTCTTCTGCCCTGTGAAAACAAGCAAGCATTGTGAGAGCCCAGGGTTAGAGCCAATTTAGGCACTCCTGCCAGTGGACTTTACTTCCTGAGGGGAGGAGGAAAGACTGTAATTTGACATCATCTTAGGCCCTCCCTCCACCCAAAAGCAAGCATCAGAGTAAACCAAGTAGAAAAGCCTTTGGGTAACTGTTGTTGATTAAACCTGGAGGCCGTCACACTAAGGTGGCTCTAATGCCAAGTTGGCCTATGTCAGCAAACCAAAATCGAAACAGGGTTATGAAATGGAAACCTAAGGATGACCAATCACAAACAGCCAGTCAGGAATTAAGCTGTGGCCCATTAATGACTTCCTTGCTTCGCTTCTCCTTTCTCTCTATAAAAGCCTCTCCCTGAGCTCCCGTTGGTGGAGCGCTCCTAACGTCTTCCAGTTTGACACTGCCAGGTTTGAATCCATTTTTGTTCAAATAAACTCTTAAAATTTTTAATATGCCTCAGTTTGTCTTTTAACAGTTCTGGTGTCAGAAGAGGGAACAAAGGAAGGAGACCCCGAGCAGCCAGAGGTAGGTATCTGCAGAGCCCATTGGCTTGCTGGTTTCTAGCTGCCTCTGGAGGTGTGGGTAAGTCCCTCTCCCACCCCAGCTCCACAACTTTTGCAGTATGAACTGTCAGACTTTAGTTGAGCCTTTCTTTTTCCAGACTGGGTCCAGAAACTGGTTGGAGTCAGCCTGGGTCTGGGGTCAGACTGGGTTGGACTTAAACTGGGCTGGTCCTGTGTGAGGTCTCAGGTGAATGAAATTTTGTTTTAAGGGTGAACAAGTAGGCTGTCCTTACCCAAGATAATCTTGTACTACAGTAGCCACAGTTTATCCACTTATGAGGTGCCCTAGAGAAAAAGGGATCCCAGCCAACCCTTACGATAAGGGTAGAGGGAAAATTATTCTTTCTCCTCTACAATTTCTGGTGACCAGGATGACACCTGCTGGGACACTCCACTTGCTTTAGAGCCTGCTGATGGGATCCCGGGAAAGCTGGCAGAAGCCCATAAAGGGTGAGAATTCTTACCAAAGTCAGTTCTCCTGGACCTCCAACTGTGGTGCCTGGTTGAGAGAGGAAGGTACAATTTCGCAGTGTTCCTTCCATTCTAGATTCAGTTTGGCAGGAGAAAAATGTTTGTAAGAATTAGATCTTTGGGGGCTTCCCTGGTGGCATAGTGGTTAAGAATCTGCCTGCCAATGCAGGGGACATGGGTTCGATCCCTGGTCCGGGAAGATCCCACATACCGCGGAGCAACTAAGCCCGTGTGCCACAACTACTGAGCCTGTGCTCTAGAACCCTCGAGTCATAGCTACTGAGCCCATGTGCCTAGAGCCCGTGCTCCACAACAAGAGAAGCCACCACAATGAGAAGCCCGTGCACCGCAATGAAGAGTAGTCCCCACTCACCGCAACTAGAGAAAGCCCGCGTGTAGCAACGAAGACCCAATGCAGCCAAAAATAAATAAATAAAATTTATTAAAAAAAAAAAAAGAATTAGATCTGTGAATGGTGGCCTGTGAACTTTCATTTAAGTCCCCACTGGTTCTTGGTCTTTTTCCTCCCAGGGACAGCTATAGCTTTCTCATTTGTTTTGTTTTATGTCCTGAGAACTTGGCTTGGCTTTCTGCCCATCAGGGCACACAGGTTGGCAGTTCTTATGTGTCCAGGCAGCTCAGCTGTCACATTGGGGACCCCCAAAATATGGCTGGACAGAAATGTGGGTCACCAGCTACCAGGGGAATTATCTAAGTCTTTCTTTATTTGATTATCTTTGGGAGTGGCTCTGGATCTTGGGGCTGGGGGAGTAATATCTTTTGCACTTTTCTTTGGGGATGCCTCTTGCATCCATGGTTAAACCATGGTTTTGTTTTTGAGTCATTTGATAGGGATACCTTTGGTTTAAAAGTAAAAGAAAAGTTTGTTCAGTATTGCCAGGAATAGTTACTGTTTGTCCCACCTAAAACGTGTTAATAAAATATTTAAAAGGATTTTTTTTAGTGAGCTTTGTGGTTAGAAGTTGGCCACTCTGGGGAGTTCCTTGATGGCCTAGTGGTTATGATTTGGTTCTTTCACTGCGGAGGCCGGGGCTCGATCCCTGGTTGGGCAACCATCCCACATGCCATCCCACTTGCTGCGTAGCGTGGCCAAAATGCAAAAAAAAAAAAAAAAAAAAAAAAAAAAAAGTTGGTTACTTTGGAAGCTGATATTCAGAGCCTGATAGGAACTGTTTTTAAGGGCTTCTCCATCAAGCTGAAATGAAATTATGTACCCAGAGGGAAAGAAAAACATTCTGAAGCCACTGTGGAAGAATTTACTAAAACATTCAAAAGATGCACAGCTCCAAATCTGGAACATAGGAATCTTTTAATTTTCATCCTAGTTGGAAATCTCCCTGACATAAAGAAGCAAATTGAAGATAATATAGTTGGATGGGTGGGTTCACTGGGCCTCTTGATATCATTCAGCTGGCAACCCAGTTCTTTTAGGAATAAAGAACAACTACTTGTCTTACAAATCGAGTTTTGACAGGAACAGAAATGCAGCTCTAGAAACAATGAAAAGTCTGTCCTTTTTACCAATTTCAAAACCTCCCCTATTCAGCTCAAGAGGCTTGCAGATATTATAAAACATCTGGATTTAGGGAATAAGAGTCCTTCTTGGTGGAATTTACATCCTTTTTCTGTGCCTTTGAGCTTTGAGATGTAAGCGTTCTGCATCTCAAGTATTTAGAGCCATTTCTTTGAAAATGTAGACTTCAGGGAGGTGATTCTTATTGGAAGGACAAAAACAAGTATGTGGGGGGCGATTTGGAAACTAGGTGAAAGTTCTACTAAGTTAAATTATGGATATTCATTGACTAGATCATTTCCAAGTAAGATAAAATACTGAAACATTAATTACTGAACACAGATTTATCTATTTTGGCATTTTATCTACCTTGGCTTCTTATTACAGAGGAACTAAAGATATTTGGGTTTATCGGTAAACGTGTTTTATGCCACATTGAAAAATTTACTGTGAGGAAGAATATACTTCTGGAAATTATGAAATGTATTTATAAATGTGCCAATCCACAGAATGCTAGTGTAACAGTCCACAATTGCTTGCTTCTTAGTTTTCACTAGGAAGTAAGGAGTCTAAGGGTTACGAATTCTCATCGTTATATGTAATTTAAAACTACTAAAATAGGCTGTAGGCCGGAGAGGTTGCTGCCGACATGGGCAAGTTCATGAAACCTGGGAAGGTGGTGCTGGTCCTGGCCGGTCGCTACTCTGGAGGCAAAGTGGTCATCGTAAAGAACATTGATGATGGCACCTCAGACCGACCCTACAGCCATGCTCTGGTGGCTGGAATTGATCGCTATCCCCGCAAAGTGATAGCTGCCATGGGCAAGAAGAAAATTGCCTAGAGATCAAAGATCAAGTCTTTCGTGAAAGTTTATAATTATAATCACCTCATGCCTACAAGGTACTCTGTGGATGTCCCCTTGGACAAAACTGTTGTCAACAAGGATGTCTTCAGAGACCCTGCTCTCAAACGCAAGGCCCGACGAGAGGCCAAGGTCAAGTTTGAGGAGAGATACAAGACTGGCAAGAACAAATGGTTCTTTCAGAAGCTGCGGTTTTAGGTCTGTCTTGTTTCAGTCATTAAAAATACAAAAATACAAAAAAAAAAAAACCTACTAAAATATAGGGGTAAAAGGAAACAACTGTGTGAAAAGTAGGAAGGAAAGTAGATGTGTCTAGGGGGTAAGGAAAGGTATGGAAGGACTTTATTAAAAGTCTTTTTGTCATTTGCAGAGAGTTATTGTTTTACTCATGCTTTCACAGAAATGCTTTGTCTTTAGAGATTCATGGAAAGATCTAGAATACAGGTTTCTGATAAGTTTAAGAGCATAAAAGTGAACTGGGTAAGAATTTTCAGAGCTAATGAAAAAACTGGATTCATCCTGAACAAGAATTAATAACATATGATTAAATGAACTGATGAGGATGATTATAATGTTTTTTACAACTTTTTCTTTGAAACACTGCCGATTCCTTAATGTTTTGTTTTCCAAATTTAAGGAAACCTTTCTCTCTAGCTGTTTATGACTTAAGGCAGTTTGGTAAATTATACCTTTGTAAACAAAAGTGAAACGTTTTTTTCCCTACCTGATCCCTCCAGAATTTGGAAATTGGTTGTGTAGTCTTATTTTCATGGCAATAGAGTGATTTACATAAGCCCAATAAGAATATGTTCTTATAACAGGACACAATTGGAAGCCTTGGTTATATTACCAAAGCTTTGACTGGAATGTCATATTTGAGAATATGCATAAAATCAGATATGACCAGACAGTTTTAAGGAACTAAGGTTGACTTTATGGAGGCAATAAAGCTCCTAAGAAAAACTGGCCTGGCATCTTGTTTATAGGGTTCCAAGAAACCTTACCAGGTGAGTAAGGAAGGTCACTTCCTGGCAGGCCCGAGAACCTCAGGATATCTTGGGGACCTTGAGAAGAGAGGAATTCACCCAAATCTATAGGTATTCCAGATGAAGTCTGAAATGACAAATCCTTGACTTGACTTCTTAATTTGGAGAGCCTTTAAAAGTTCAATCTAAGATTCCTTATGAAAAGTCCTAGCAAAACAGATTTTAAAAGAGCCTATATGGTCAATTACTCTCCTACTGCACCTCTGTAAATAATCAGCCCAAGTTTTATGAGACTAGACTTATTTTGCAAACAAATTAGTCTTACTGTGATTATCTTTGATAGAAATGGGGGTCATTTAATATAAATTTTTATATAAATTTATATAATTTATAAATTTTAAAAAATTGATAAAAAATTTATTTAAAAATTATGTTGCAGTACAAAATTATAATACGATCTTGTGGATATCAGATTCTAGTCCTATTCACTGTCTTTGAGCTTTTGTTATATACTTGTAAACCGGACTGGATCCTGAATTGTTCGTTTTCTCAAATATCTGGCTACTCTCCAAACTAAGATTTCCAGTTTTCTCCTACCCTTCTGATTTGAAATCACTAAGAACAAAGACTAACCTTGAACCTCCTTAGAAGGGACCATACCAAGTCAGCAGTCAAACTTCAGGGCCTTAAACCTTGGGTCCATATCTCCCAGTTAAAAAGGGCTCCTGCAGACTCTTGGAATTGTACAACTGGAGACCTAAAATTAAAATTGGCTTATGGAGGTTCCTCCCCAGAAGCAGATAGCATCTTGAGATGGACAGCTCTCCCGAGATCACGGATCAAGATCTTTATTTCCTATTTGAAACCTTTATAACTTTTGTCTTTTCACTACTTGCTTTTTTCTCTCTGTTAATGCACGGCAAGACAATGCTTCTCTGGCAACTATCGCTGAATCTTGCTAAGGCCATACCTACAGAAGTCCCTAGGTTTTCTTGGTAAGATGATTTGACATAGTAGAATTGCTTTAGATTACTTGTTGGCTAAACAAGGAAGAGTCTGTGCCATAGCAAATACCTCTTGCTGTAGCTGGATCAACACCTCTGGTAGTGTAGCAAAATGCAAGAAATTAAGCCACTGGGCTAAGGCAACAGGAGGCCATTAGACTGAGGTGGCTCTAGTGCTATGTGGCCTACATAAGCAAACCAAAACCTAAGCCTGTAAATGCCTCAAGGTTATGAAACTAAAACCTAAGGACAGCCAGTCACATACTCACATACAGCCAACTAGGCTTTAAGCTGTAGCCAATCAATAATTTCCTTGCTTTGCTTCTGCATTTTCTCTGTAAAAGCCTCTCCCTGAACTCCTGAATGGTAGAGTGCTCCTAACCTCTTCTGGTTTGTCAGTGCCAGCTTCAGATCGATTTTTGCTCAGATAAGCTCTTATCATTTTTAATATGCCTCAGTTTATCTTTTAACATTATGCTCAAGGCAGGGAGTGGGGCCCCAGAGTTGGGCAATACATTTCCTGGGCTATAAATGGCAATCTGCAGCATATTTGTGTACCTTCTGTGTAAGGACTGAAGATTCTGGTTAGTACTTTGGAGTTCCAAGCCCTTTTAATTACTTTTCTATACATGTTACCTTAACTCCAAACACCTCCCATGAAAGGTGTATACTTATATTTAATTTTAATGAAACTTTTTTTTCTATTGCATTTTGGAAATGGTTAAGGCTGTGTCTCCTAGAACGTTACTGGGACAATTCAGTTTTCTTATCCCATTTCCTTCCTCTGCTCCACCCTCCACATCAAAAAAAAAAAAAGTCAACAGGAAATTGCCTTTCATCTTCCCAACACCAACGTTCCAGGTTTTAAACCAGAGTGTATTTTAGGCTGATGTGTGTTTTTCTGGTTTTATCTGGAAAATCTGCACATATTTATGCATGTTCCTTAAAAGATAAGGGGCTTCTCAGGCTCTTAAAAACAACTCTATTATATTTTTGATTCAAGCGCTAGCAGAAGCACAGCTTAGTGGTTTGGGAAGGTGGCCTCTTAAGTTAACAATGGAAAAGATTATCCAATTATGTGGGTCTGTGGTAAGGATCAAACCAACCTTCAGCAGAAGACAAAACCCAAAAGAGGGAAGATGAGTGTTTTTCAGAGAGTTATATGTAGTTACTAACATAATCTAGAAAGCATTTTTTAGTAAACATCTGTAAGACTTTGTTTTGTTTTTGGTAGGTACTTGTTGCTCTTTTAAAGCAGGGCTATCTATGATTCTGATCACAGGATCACATGAGGCTAGCTTTGTATTGCTAGAGAGCTCTGATGCTGAGGGCTGGGTCAGATTTGAAATGTGGCAGAACAATGAGTCATTCCCAGAGGCTAGGAAAGCTGCAAAGATGCTGTCAGAGATGAACCCCTTGAAACATGTCTTTCATACAGAAAGCTTTGAGGTTTAGTGGGAAATGCAGACTTGGTTAGAATCTCAACTTTGCCATTATTTAAGCCTGCACACTCTGGGCAAGTTACCCTCTCTGAATCTGTTTCCAAACCTGTAAAATGTGGCTAATGTTATTTACAGGTTTGTTGTGAGCACTATGTATATACAGTAACTGCACATTAACAGACCTGCTATTGGTACTTAGTTCATTAAAAATGGTTCTTATTAATCATGTGGGGCTTTATATCAAGAGCAAAGAGTTCTTAAGCCACCATTGGGATATTAGTTAAATTTTTACATCTGTACCCAATCGACTTAATAAAGCTTATACGATTTTTAACTAAAATAATTCCCTCAACCTCTGACTTTCTAACTCTTGGCCCTAAAGTTATTCAGCAAGGATGCAGCATGATTTTCTTGTCACCACTATTACCCTCACCCCACTGATAAATACAGTCCATGAAACTTTTTGGCACTTAGGGACTTAGAGTATAATACAAGCACTACCAAGATTTTATTTTCCCTGTCCTCACTCTTTGTGAAGAAATGAGTTAAGATTTGGGGAGGGTTCCCACCATTCCTTAAATTATGAGATCACTGTGCTTAAACTAGCACTTTATATTTGTAGGTGCTTGATATTTTTGAATAAATGATATTATTCTGGAAATTTCTTTGTATACTGTCAAATATTAAATTGCTAGAGAGCAATATGAGCTGCATTCAAATTCAACAAAATGAAGTCTTTTGTATCTTCTTATGCACCATTCTGTTGAGAATGATAAAGTCTGAAGAGAAGATAATGTCCTATACTTTCAAACTGGTAAATTTTCTTCTGGCCAATCATACCTACTTCTGTAGTAGTCTGGCTGTTAAAAGTAAGGCTCTGACTTGGAGGCTTGGGTCCAAATGGTGACTCTGCTAATTCCTTATACTTAGTTACACAAATGCAAAATGGGACAAATTAGAGTACCTACCATACAGGGTATTTTTGACAACTATTTATGAAACTTTTATGCTTCCCTGTAATATTAGAAAAGTTTGCCAAGTTTACCAAAAAAAAATTCCTACTGCCATCTTTATTTTACAACACATTGAATTCGGGAAAAATTCTTTGCAGATTTGATATCCTTTTGTTACATTGTATTCAATATTTTGTATTTATTTAGTTCTGCTCAATTTTTAATCCTTAAGAGTTTAAACTTTTTCTCCATACAGGTTTTTTTTCATCCTTTATTAATTCCTAAATGCATTATTGTTTTTGTTGCTATTGCAAATGTTTTCTTATTTTCTATTTTGAGGTATAGAAGAAGCTTTTTCACTTTTTGTAAGTTGATCTTCATCTTGTAATTCTGAATTTTTTATTAGTTCAGGTGGTGTTTTTATTAGTTCATGTTTTTTAATTAAAACTGTTTTATTGTGGTAAAATACATAAAACAAAATTTACTGTCTTAACCATTTTTTTATCTTAACCATTTTTAAGTGTACAGTTTAGCGGTATTAAATACATTCATATTATTGTTGCCACCATCACCACCATCCATCTCTAGAACTCTTTTCATCTTGTAAAACTGAAACTCTGTACCCATTAAACAGTAGCTCCCCATTTTTTCCCCTCACCCTAGCAACCACCATTCTACTATCTCTATGAATTTGACTGCTCTAGGTACCTCATGTAGGTGGAATCATACAGGATTTGTCTTTTTGTGACTGGCTTATTTTACTTAGCATAATGTCCTCTAGAGTCCTCCATGCTGTAGCATGTGTCAAAATCTCTCCTTTTTTTTAACACTGAATAATATTCCATGGTATGTATATACATTTTGTTTATTCATTCACCCATCAACAGACATTTGAGTTGCTTCCACCTCTTTGCTATTGAGAACCCATATAGGGTTGTTAATGAGAACTGAATGTGTTCCTGGCATATAGTAAGTACTTACGATATCTACTATTATGTTTTTATTATGGCGTAGGAGTATCCTTGACTTGTTTTATATATCCATGGATGTTTCTGTGAGAATCTATGTATTTCAGGAGCCTCCAAAACAGAATGGTTTGGAGCAGTTACCTTTTTAAGAAAAAATACAATTTGATAATTGAAAAAATAAACATTTGATAAGAGTTTAAAGAATTCAGAAAAGATCCAAGCTTTCCTCCAACCAGTTTTATTAAACATAACAAAATTCTGTATACAAAGTGACCTAAACTTGCTTCAAAACATACTTCCCTTAACTATTTTGATAAGTCAATCCACAGAGTGTCAAAAAGCAGCTTACTCTAAAATTAATAGAAAAGTGCCCAATGCACATTACATGAATGGCCTAATTACTGGAACTCTAATAGCTCTATAAGATAATTAACATAAGGTACGATTGAGTCCCCATGACAAGCTGCTGGAGAACTGATACAAGATGTCAAGAGGCCATTTTGTGCACTGCCACTGTGATGCCATCGTGTTTCTGGATCATAATGTTCCTGAAAGGCAAAATGGAAGATATTCAGTAAAGTGTTGCAAGTGGGAGTCAATGTAAGATTAAAGATGCTGTTTGGTTTAGGACACAACTAAAAAAATAATACTTTTCTATGTATGAAAGCAATATCTAAACACAATAAAACACTTGGGTGCTCGCTTCGGCAGCACATATACTAAAAATTGGAACGATACAGAGAAGATTAGCATGGCCCCTGCGCAAGGATGACACGCAAATTCGTGAAGCGTTCCATATTTTTGAAAAGGGAACACTCTTGCACTGCTGGTGGGAATGTGAATTGGTACAGCCACTATGGAGAACGGTATGGAGGTTCCTTAAAAAACTACAAATAGAACTACCATATGACCCAGCAATCCCACTACTGGGCATATACCCTGAGAAAACCATAATTCCAAAAGAGACATGTACCAAAATGTTCATTGCAGCTCTATTCACAATAGCCCGGAGCTGGAAACAACCTAAGTGTCCATCATCGGATGAATGGATAAAGAAGATGTGGCACATATATACAATGGAATATTACTCAGCCATAAAAAGAAACGAAACTGAGCTATTTGTAATGAGGTGGATAGACCTAGAGTCTGTCATACAGAGTGAAGTTAGTCAGAAAGAGAAAGACAAATACCGTATGCTAACACATATATACGGAATTTAAAAAAAAAATGTCATGAAGAACCTAGGGGCAAAACGGGAATGAAGACGCAGACCTACTTGAGAATGGACTTGAGGATATGGGGAGGGGGAAGGGTGGGCTGTGACAAGGCGAAAGAGAGGCATGGACGTGTATACACTACCAAACGTCAGGTAGATAGATAGTGGGAAGCAGCCGCAGAGCACAGGGAGATCAGCTCGGTGCTTTGTGACCGCCTGGAGGGGTGGGATGGGGAGGGTGGGAGGGAGGGAGATGCATGAGGGAAGGGATGTGGGAACAGATGTATATGTATGACTGATTCACTTTGTTATAAAGCAGAAACTAATTAAAAAAATGAATAAATAAACTTAAAAAAAAAAAAAAAAAAAACACTTGGGAAATACAGAAAAGTATAAAATATAAAAATGAAATTAATTCTATAATCCTATCACTCAAAGACAACCACTACTGGGGCTTCCCTGGTGGCGCAGTGGTTGAGAGTCCGCCTGCCGATGCAGGGGACACGGGTTCGTGCCCTGGTCCGAGAAGATTCCACATGCCGCGGAGCGGCTGGGCCCGTGAGCCATGGCCGCTGAGCCTCTGCGTCCGGAGCCTGTGCTCCGCAACGGGAGAGGCCACAACAGTGAGAGGCCCGCGGTACCACAAAAAAACCAAAACCAACCACTATTAATATTTTCCTTTTTTAATCTGCATGTATACCATATATACATTTTTTCTCACTTTACAGAACTGTGATCATAATGTGCATAGTTTATTTATTTAAAATTTTTATTTATTTATTTTTGGCTGTGTCAGGTCTTAGTTGCAGCACAGTGGGATCTTTCATTGCAGCATGAAGGTTCTTCATTGCGGCACACGGGCTCTCTGTTTGTGGCACGTGGGCTCAGTAGTTGCAGCGTGCAGGCTTAGTTGCTCCGCGGCATGTGGGATCTTAGTTTCCTGACCAGGGATTGAACCCACGTCCCCTGCATTGGAAGGCGGATCCTTTACCACTGGACCACCGGGGAAGTCCCTGTGCATAGTTCTGCTTTTTTCATTTACTATTATTCGGAGGACACTCACTTGGAATGTCTTTGGTATTTCTATTACTACAGACACTGTTTCTGTTCTTTGTTTAGTCTTCCTCTGTGTTATTTATTGCTTCTTTTATTGATAGTTCATGACGACTCTTACTCTTCATTTAAATGTCTTTGTGGTGTGAAAGCACATTAGCTTTAGGTCAATCCATCTGCTCCTGTGGTCCAAAGGGTGGAACCTTCCTCCAAGTACTTTGAGAAATCACTGATGAACACAGGGCAAGCCCCAGTCAAGTTTCCTGGGGATTGATTTTTCTGAATGAAAAGGAAAGGAAGGGATCTGCTGCCATCTACTCACCCATTATCTGATTCTAGACACACCACAGGAATATCAGTGGGGTCTGAGGTTAGCTTAGCTGCTTGCTGGGCTAAAACAGATATCACCCCAGCATGCTCATCTGACAGGGTTCCGCGGCCTGGAAGACAGAGATGATATCATGCTGCCTGACTGTCCAAAAATGAGTATAGAGGTACAGTAGAACTGAATTGAATTATTCACAAAAAGAAGGTTCAGCTCATGGTCTCTTAGGTTAGGTATTGACATAAAATGATTCTGCCCTGATACTCAGTGGTTACATCAGTGAGAAAGCCAATAACAGCTTTTAAGTCAGTAAAAGGCCATAACACTCAATTTTCCAAGTCATTCCCATCACCATCTCTAAACACCTTCTCAAGCATATAAGGAAGCTGTAATTCAAGTCAATCTGAAAGCAAACTGAAACGAAGAAATGCAGAGGTAAGACTGACAAAAACCAGTAAGGGCAAGAGACTTGTTGAAACTAATTAATTCCTCATGGAAAATCTGATTTCCTTTTACTGAGATCAACCTCAAAGGATATAAAGATCTTTACTCAGGAGTTTGGCTGTAAGATCACCTTAACAGCATGTATAAATATTCTGTGAGCAATTGTTTCCACTAGAATAAACTGGTTTTTCAAATAGCAACAGAATTGGCTTTTTACTAATGTTTGTTTTAGCCTGTAGATAATAACTAAATCTTGGATGTCAGGAACAAAATGTAATTACTAAGTTTACAATATCTTTCTGTATATAAAGGCCACACAAGCCCATCTGCCTGAAACTAACTCAGGTAATAGACATGACAATATGGCAGAGTTGATGGATTTACTGTTGTTACATAAAACATTAACTGGGCACACAGTGCAGTCTTTTGGGCCTTGAAGTTTCTTGAAGGAATACATTTAGTTCTACATTTCCACACTTGAATTTCAGCCTTTCCTTTGTGAGCCTGGCAAGTGCCTCAAAAAAAATCTGCCTTTTTTCTTCCAGCTAAACTGATTTGTGTGTAAAACCTGAGTTACAGACTACTTCCTTCAATTACCATCCCAGCAAAAATTCAGAGCTTTAAAAAGCCCTGCAGTACAGAGGAGTAAGGAGCAAGGTGTCCTGGGTTTACTAGTTCTGACATTACTTAGCTGAAGGCTTCCACTGTTTACCTTTCTGGATTTATTTTCTCATCATTAATTGTTACCATTTATTGAGCATTATGCCTAGGTTCTGTGCTGAGTGTTTTACATATATAATTTTATAGTATTCTGATTAAGAGGCTTCAGAGCCAGACTCAAATCCTAGCTCAACCACTTACTAGCTGTACGACCTTATAGGCAACTCAGTCAACCTCTGTGCCTCCATTTCTTTATCTGCCTAACACGGTTGTCCTGAGGATTAAATGACTTAGTATACACAAAGCACTTAGAACGGTGCCTGGCACATAGTAAGAGCTCAATAAATGCAATTCCATAATAATAATTATTATTAAGCAACAACTCAGTAAAGAAACTGAGGCTCAGAAAGGTTCTTTTTGGTCCAAGCTGACACCACTAGTAAATGGAAGAGCAAGGGGTTGAAGCTAGGTGTGTCCAACCCTGCAGCCCCCATTTTTACTACCTACTCACTTACTCTTAAGTGAAGTTGGACTAAAAAGTAACACCACCCATCTAGCAGGGTTATTGTGAAAATTAGAGATAATGTATAGAAAGCTTCACAGTCTCACCATATGGCATAAATTCAATAAATGGTAACTGCTGTCATTATCAAGTCCTTTCTAGACCCAATTTAAAATGATTCAAATACTTTAGTAGAAACGACTCTGTAGTGCTAGAACTGCAAGGAACATTTCTACCTTTATAAACACCAATTGAGAAGTTTCAATTTCCTAATTTTGTTATTTGGGGATGATCTCTACGCTTGCAAAAGTCCCCAGAAAGTGGCAGGGTAACAGGAAATAAAAACTAGAGAATAATAGCACACTAGGCTCCCAGTCAACATCAGATGCTGTGCAATCCACCAAAGGGTTGATGTGAGATACTTACAGCCCAAATTGAGTCCTTGTGAATCTGTGCACAGGACTCCAACAATGGATGGATTCTTCATTCTAATTCCAGGAATGCAGGAAGAAGAAAGCAAATGATGTGGGAAAATGAATTTAAATAATTATAACACAAATATGCTTTCTCTGTACCAGGCATTTGTTGTAGTACTTTAAATCAGTGTTAATCTTTTTTCACTATGGCCCACCCCTGCCCCAAGAAAAATTAAATTACAATTAACTGATTTAAATTAAATAGTTAAACCAGTTTCTCTCTCATGAGAATAAAGACTGTGCCAGTTACTGTTGAGCTCTGGAGGGCCACAAACGTTGCAATAGTTGGGATTTTGTTGCCTTCGTTAAAAATGCATATGTTAACATACTAACTCACTTGAAACAACTGTTGAAAAACTCTTCAGTAACACGGGCTGCCTCCTGGAGGGGTAGTGGGAAGCTGAGGGGCACTGATGCGAGGGAGGTGTTTCCCTGTACGCCTTCTTGTATTTTTCCAACTTTGGATTTTACGTAGATATTACTCATTCGAAAAATTTAACGGATGCCTTTCAGCAAGTAACTGGTTACACCCGGAAGGAAATACGCGTGTGTGTTTATATTTATAAGGCAGGGCTCTGCACAAGTGGTACTTCCTTGCCCCAAACGAACACGGTTCCTAAAACTCCCGAAGAACGACCCTGTCCAGACAGACAATCTCAGCACGAGAGTCGGGTTTGGGCTCTGGCCGCGGAGACCCGCTCGGGAGAGAGAGTGCGGAGCCCCGGCGGGATTTAATTCCGGGTCATTTCGCACCCACACCGGAGGCCCCGGGACAGGGCGTCCCCAAGACGCCCGGCCGGCGCTCGCAGCTCGCGCCCTCTGTCCCGTTCAAATCCCCCAGCCGCGACCCCAGGACAGGCCGACGAGAATACTACTCACGTGTCCTCCAAGTGCTGCTCTAAAGTTGCCTCCATCCCGCCGCGAGTCGTCTCCTTCTTCGCCGCTGGTCTCGGGTGCCCCTCGGTCGTTCACATGACGCGAGCGGGCCGTGGGCAGGAACGGTGCCTCCAAAGGGACAAACTTCGCGGCGCAGCCTTCGCGTTGTGTCCAGGATGACATCTTTACGCGCCCGCGAGCGGGGCGGAGGTTCTGCTGCCTGTGCAACAGGCGAGGGGACGGCGCGGAATGCCGCCGCGGGAGGGAGGTCTGCAGTCGTCCCTCGGAGCCGGCCTCCTGGCCTGTCCCTTTGTCTCCTCCACACAGACCTTTGGATTCCAATTCCACCGACTCCAAGAAGTCGGGCCAGACCCTGTTGAAGTTTTACAATAACCCGGCCGGTCCGACGGTGTCTCATCCAGGCGGTGGGGCAGAGAGAGACAAGAGAGACACAGGACCCCGGTGAAGGGTCCCCAGGCTTGTAGGGCAAAAGACTGGACACAGGGACTAGAGGACGAGATGGAACAATGCTAATAGGTATGGGGAAAGTGTCGGGATTTTAACGAAAACGTTGGTTCTTCCCCTTTGGCGAGGGCTTGGGAAAGAACGTGTCACTTGTGATAAAGACTAGGTAGGACTACTTAAAAATAATCTTTAAAAAAGTTAATTATAAAAGCAGTTTTAAAAATAAGGAAAGAAAGCCCACCCATAGCCTCTGTCCAGAGATGACTATTAATCCCTTGGAGAATATTCTTTCAGCCAATTGTCTTTGCAGATGTATGCTCTTAATGTTGTTGTTGTTGTTTCTTTTTTAAGCAAAATTGACACACATGCTGGACATACAATTCTGTAGCTGACCCTTTTCACAGAATTTAGCATAAATGTCTTTTCATGTCAGTAAGTATTCATTTACACAACCTCTGTAACACAAAATAGTCCATATTATAATTGTTAATTGATTTAACCAACCCATATCAATGTGCAGTTAGGTTGCTTATAGTTTTATTGTTATTTTGGGTTCTTTGGCTATTACAAATGCTGGATGAATATCCTCATAGTCAAATATTCGTGCAGTTTAAAATTTTCCTTATGAGTTACTAGAATGGAATTATCGGGTCAAAGGATATTGACATTTTTAAGGCTTTTAAAATACACTTACAAATTGCCCCGCAGAAAGGTGGTAACAATTTACACTCAGATTGGTAGCATTTTTTTTTTTTTTTTTTTTGGTGCGGTACGCGGGCCTCTCACTGTTGTGGCCTCTCCCGTTGCGGAGCACAGGCTCCGGACGCGCAGGCTCAGCGGCCATGGCTCACGGGCCCAGCCGCTCCGCGGCACGTGGGATCTTCCCGGACCGGGGCACGAACCTGTGTCCCCTGCATCGGCAGGCGGACTCTCAACCACTGCGCCACCAGGGAAGCCCAGATTGGTAGCATTTTGATGAAAATGGGAGTATGTCCAGAGGTCACCCATCCCCCATAAGCCAATACCCACTCCCTGTGCTTAAATCCTCCTAACATCACTCCTGGATCTACCTTTTCTCCAACCCTCTCACCTCCAGCTTTTACTCACAGCCCACCTTCTGTTCTGGGGCCCAGCTTCAAGGCTTCTCTCGACTTGAATTCACAGTCCCTCTTCATTCCATAGCTGTGATGGTGAGAAACTTGCAGCTGCCTTAAAATTCCAGTCTTGAATATTGTAATTCAGGAGTTTTAGACTCCTGCCCTAGAAAAATGATTTATATTAACCTCGGGGTCACATAATATGGGCCATTTAAATTTTAGAAAAAGCTGTTTAAAACTAACTGTTTTAAAACTGTGCCCTTAAAACATAGCATCAGAAAATGTGAGGAGCCGGGCTGCTTGCTGTTGAAGTCCTGCCCCAGGCAGCTCGGCACCACAGTACCGCCCCCCTTGTGGTCCCAATGTGGTGTAAGCTTTGCTGGACTGGGGCATCTTAGCTCTGGCTTTCTAACCCTCAGGGCAGCGACGTCCAATAGCAACGGAATGTGAGCCAGCCACAGCTGTAATTTTAAATGGCCTGGTAGCCACGCTAAAAAAAGTAAAACAGGTGAAATTAATTTTAATAATATATTTTATTTATCCAAATACTATGTCCAAAATATTATCATTTCAACATGTAATCAATTTTTAAAATACAGAGATGTTTGCATTCCCCTGCCCCACCCCGGACTAAGTCTTCAAAATCCGGTGTATATTTTACACTGACAGCGTGTTTCAATTCAGACTAGCCACATTTCAAGTGCTCAATAGCTATGTGTGTGATGAGTGGCTACCATTGGTTAATGCAGCTCTAGGATATCTCTGATTATCTCAAAGCCAGATCAGTGATTATAGGATTCCCGGAAAAGCTGGTGATCACTTTTTACGCTGCTAAGGAAGGCCTCCGAGGGGAATATGAGCACGTAGGAAGAGGTTGACTGCTGGCTCAAACATCCTTGTTGCTCCGGAGGTGGGAAGGCAGGCTATTCCACACCACCCCCTCTTTCTGTGTCCTCTTGCTGTTTTGTCCCTGCAGAAGGAGCGGTGGCTTATATAAGCTGGGGACATGCTGTGGGCTGGAGTGATGGTTAGTTGGACAAGGTGTCTGACCCCTAATTGTTTTCTACTTCAGCTTGTGAGGTATTTGATGATTCTTTATTCTCAGTTTTGAGTACTGATAACCATTTTGGGTGTGACAGGAGAAGTCCCAGGACACCCATATCAGAGTACTTGCCTCATTGAATTGTAATTTTTTTTTTTTTTTTTTCTTTTCTTTTTGCGGTATGCGGGCCTCTCACTGTTGTGGCCTCTCCCGTTGCGGAGCACAGGCTCCGGATGCGCAGGCCCAGCGGCCATGGCTCACGGGCCCAGCCGCTCCGCGGCATATGGGATCCTCCCAGACCGGGGCACGAACCCGTATCCCCTGCATCGGCAGGCGGACTCTCAACCACTGCGCCACCAGGGAGGCCCTGAATTGTAATTTTTTATATGTTTACTTTTCAAGACAGAAAGGGTGTTTTCTCCATTTCTGCATCCTGAGCGCTGCGGAGCACAATAGGACTCCAGTAATATTTACTGAAGAACCTTGATGGG
Source organism: Mesoplodon bidens (assembly GCF_964165515.1). NCBI lineage: Eukaryota > Metazoa > Chordata > Mammalia > Artiodactyla > Ziphiidae > Mesoplodon > Mesoplodon bidens. Next base: position 88,916,260 of record NC_138177.1, on the reverse strand, counting down.
TTTTTTGAGAAAAAGACTCTGTGTTATGTAAAGAAGCTTTAAGTCCTCAACTTTAACCACCTTTATCCTCTTCTCCTTCCCCCCCCCTCCATAAACTAGCTCTTGGAAAATGGAAACCCCAGGAGGGTGCTGCAGAGATTGCCCATGCCCACATGTCCTGACTGGGAAGGGGGAGATGAGAAGCTGGGTGGTGTGAACCAGACCTTGTAGGTCATCTCACGGCTGTTGGCCTGAGACCCTAAGCGCTCTTCTTTGACCTATCAGGAGCAGAATCCTCGGGGCGGGGGCGGTCCATTTAAAAAGTGACACTCTAGTAGAGGGTCTGGCCCTTCCCTGGGTGCAGAGGGCCCTGCTGCGCCAGGGCCAGCCCCCTTGTTCACTCTTTCAAGTGCTTAGGGTCGCAGGCCTGCAGTGGAATGGGCCTGAAGCTGGGCTGGGAACGAACCCTCACATGCCACCAGGGGGCACCAAGGCCACGGAAAACTCTGCTCAGGCTGGCGGATCCTAAGTGAGTTACAGGGACCCACGAGCCTCCTGAGCTGGTCCTCAGCTTGCTGAGGACAGCACTAGGCTAGATTGGTGGCCTTGGAGTCAGGCGATGTAGAATTGGATCCTGGCTTAGCCACTGCCTACACATGTGACCCCCAAGCCTCAGGGGCTCATCTGTGACATGGTAACACCATTACCTGCCTCATCAGGTTGTGGGGAGGATGATATGAGATTTTTCATGTAAGCGGGCCGGTGCATTGTGGGAGTCAATCAATAAGGTTTGCTAAATCTCAGTAAGAAGACCCATTTGGGCTTCCCTGGTGGCGCAGTGGTTGAGAGTCCGCCTGCCGATGCAGGGGACACGGGTTTGTGCCCCGGTCCGGGAAAATCCCACATACCGCGGAGCAGCTGGGCCCGTGAGCCATGGCCGCTGAGCCTGTGCGTCCGGAGCCTGTGCTCCGCAACGGGAGAGGCCACAACAGTGAGAGGCCCGCGTACCGCAAAAAAAAAAAAAAAAAAAAAGGAAGACCCATTTGTCTCCTCAGGTTGCTTACAGTCTAGGCGAGGACACACATGAGCAAATAACTAACAGCTCAAAGAAGATAAGAGCCGAATGACCACTACAGACCTCAAGCAATCTAGTGTTCATGTGGGTGTGAGGTCGCAAGGCTGCATTTAAATGAGACGATGAAATATGTTTTATTATACTTTTCTAGGGTGTGTAAAGTTAATAAAACTGTGAGAAAAAAAATCACCTGGAATCCTAGCCCTAACCTTAATGACATGAATGTGAAAAGCTAAATGGAATGGGATGGGATTTGGAAGGTGGAGATGGGGAAAGGCATGTCCCAAGGTTCACAGGAGTCCTGCCAGCTAAAGCCTCTCACTCCACATGAGCTACTGGATAGGACACTGGGGTGCAGACCCCTGTCTTCCGATCGTGGACACTGCCTGAAAGCTGAGTCCTAGATCCAAAGCCTAACTCCTGATAGTAATAAGAGCAGTAATACCCTTAGCAGTTCGTACACACGGAGTGACAGCTGCGTGCCAGGCATGTCACAGGCCTTATTCGTCCTGAGAACCTTTTTGAAGTAGCTATTGTCACTGTCCTCACTTAAGAGTTAAAAAAAAACTCCCTGAGGCTCAGAAGATCAATCCTTCCTCAGGATCAGCCTGCTTGTGAGTGGCGGAGCCTCACCATTAACGTGCCCCCTGTGCTGCCTCAGCTTCTCTTACTTCATCAGCAACACAATCGCGGTGACGTGAGAGGGTTCTGGAGGCCCAGTCCAGCTCTCTTATTCTCTAGAGAAGAAATCTGAGGCACAGGGAGGGGAAGTGGCTAATTTAGAACTTGAGCATGGAATTCTTAACCCTCCATGCAGTGTTCTAACTATATTGTGTTGCTACAGGTTGTCTTAGAGCTTTAGTTAAAACAATTTTAGAGACACTCTTGTTGAATTGTGTCTCCCCAAAATTCATGTTGAAGTCCTAGCCCCCAGTACTTCAGAATGTCACCTTACTTGGAAACAGGGTCTTTACAGAGGTAATCAAGTTAAAATGAGGTCATTAGGGTGGGCCCTAATTCGATATGACTGGTGTCCTTATAAAAAGAAATTTGGACACAGACATTCATAGAGGGAAGACAATGTGAAAAGACAGAGGGAGAAGACAGCCATCTCCAAGCCAAAGAGAGAGGCCTGGAGCAGATCCCTCCCTCACAGCCCTCAGAAGGACACCTTGATTTTGAACATCTAGACTCCAGAACTGTGAGGCAATAACTTTCTGTTGTTTAAGCCATTCAGTTTGTGGTACTGTGTTATGACAGCCCTGGGAAACCAATATACTCCTATATCCATAAAGTCTGCAAGTCAGCATCTGTGATCACAGGCATTTGGCAGCCCTTAATTATAGAGAATCTGGTTGGGAGGCTCACCCTCTCAGAGGCAAAAGGATAGAGCAGATAATCATTCCAGCTTGCTCCCAGCCTTGATACTTGGCTAACGAAGATGTTTTTCTTGCATTTGCCAACAGTGGTGGCATGACCCATTTGACTGTGGCCTTCTAGAGCCTGTTTTATATCTCCCTGAGCCTGGCCTATAAAAGGTGCTCAATAAATGTGTGCAGAGGGGATAGTGGGAAAATAGGCTTCTGGCCACTCTGGTCCAAGCCTCTCCAAGCAATGGGTTGGGCAGGGGAGTAGGGTACAGGCTATCAGTGGATGGAAGTTGAAATTGAGCACTGCCTCCTAAAGTTTATAGCTAAGCCCCAATTTTGGAAGACACAAGCAAAATATATTTTAGATGACTCAGGGTGGGCCAAGGACATTTCAGTTCAGGAAGCTATTTTCCTGCTGCTTTATTAATTTTGCTACTGAGGATAGATGAGATGCAGACTTCCATATCCAAGTCTTCATTAGATGCCCAGTTAATGCAGCCATGACAAATGGGCATGAAACCCTTATGAATAAAAAAAAGATCAGCCCAGTATAAAAAATTGTAGACTAGAGAAAAGGAAATTTAGAGGAGCTGATAAAATACCCTATCCTTAATTAGACTGTCTGCATCACACATCAAATCAGCCTTAATGCCAAGATTTATTGGCCCTTGGGATTGTGTAAATGAAATAAGTGCTTGAAAATGAATGGGAAAAAAAATTACCTGTATTAAAATGTATTTACAGTGCCGACCTGCACACTGATGCTTTTAGTTAAATGCAGGCCTTCAGCTTCTTTGGCTACGCCTCACTGTCTACCCAGCATGGACTCCCTTAGCCCCTGGGGAGTTTCAGAAAGCATGCTTGTGGGGTAACAATGTGTTCCCTTGTCAATCATCTCTGCCACTGTCCTGGAAAAATGCTTCGTGGGCAGTGAAATATCTTTGTGTCTTTATTTCAGCGTCTATGAACTTAGTGAAGTGTTACTGGTCCTTACTTCAGAGTAGAGAACGTTGTGAAGACAAGATGACCCATCTCGTTCTGCACATCCTGCCATGAAGAGCAGAGCGAGAAGCTTTTTTGTTGGCTGCCACCGTCTCTCTTGGAATCTGAATTTAGCTTCGGGAGCTTACCTATTGTTACAACACTGAATTACCCTCTTGTAAGACCTTGGACAAGTCCTCTAATGCCTTGATATCTCAGATTTTTTTCAATTCTCCCTGAAGATAAAGAATAGTATCCACCTCATAGCGGTGGTGTGGGAACTCCATGAGACGATGCATGTGAAGCCCCTCACACAGTCTCTGGGGCCACCGCAGACAGCGAACAGGTGAGAGCTGCTATTGTTGCCAGGACCTCAGGAAATGATAGCTGAGGCAAAGTTGAACTAGAGTGTCATTCAGGGCTCTTAGCTGCAAGCAACAGAAGCTGACTTTGGCTTATAGAGTAGGAAAGGAAATTTTAAAATGACACTGGGTAGCTCACGGTTACCCAATTGTTGGGAGGGCTGGAGAGCTCAGTCTAAGCTTCCAGTGACAAAGCTCCGAGCCCACCATGCCACCCCTGCCACTGGTCTTGTGGCAGCCCACGACAGCTTGCGGCACCAAGGCCATTACTGTGGCAGGAACCTAACCCTATGCCCGCTACGCCCCCGAAGCCAGACCCCCTCTGCTGCTGCCCTTGCCAGCAAAGTGGAATTTTCCCAGAGCCTCTGAATTGAAGTCTTGTGTGGGTAAGTTTAAGCGATGCAGCCTGTATCACATCCCTGGCTTTAGTTGCAAAGGAGGCTGAAGAGGAAATGTCTGCTTTCTGTATCTGTTCTGCAAGTGCCTGAGCAAAGCAAAGGCATTCACCTGGGGCCGGGCAGCAAGAGAGCATTTCAAGTGTCTCTTACAGGGAGGGGGCTTCCTTCTTTGCGTGAGGGAGAGCCCTTAGGTGAGGCACCCACAGCTCCTTCCATACCTCAGAGAGCAACTTTACCGGGCAAAGTTCCACGCCCTGGCATGGGGAGGGGAGAGCTATCTGCCCTTTCTTCTGCTTGAGTATAAGAATATGGAATTCAAGAGGTTGGTCATTTTGCTTTGTGCTTCTAGAGATAAGGGCCGTAAAATGCATCTCAGGGTATGTATGTCCGCCAGCTTCATGCTGTGTCCTCAATGCAGATCTGTAGTTTCATTTTTAAAATCGATTTCTCACTCCTAGTTTGCCAAATTCCATGTGAGTAGTAGTAATAAATCAGGCAGAGCTTCCTCACTCAAGGAGTTTATGTTCTATACAGTAAATAAGCTAGAGATCATGGAAAGAAAAAAAAACCCAAGTTTTATTTTGGGTAAGAGAAACTGTTCGAACCAATGATCATTACCAACAAAAACCTGAGTGTCTGGCCCAGCCCCGAGTCTGGGGCTACATTGTAAGGAAAGGACTCAGTGGGGCAGGCAGAGCTGCTTCTGGGAGGGAGAAGATGCACGAACGAGTGAGCGAAGGATGAAAAGAGAAACACCAAACCCTCAAGGTCGAGGGCTTATCAGAACTTAAGTGTATTGTCTTTGCCCTCCACGGTCCCTAGGAAAGCGTCTAGCACACAGAAAGTGTCCAGCAAATGTTCTGTTAGGCGGGGAATCCCTTTGAAAATCTCAGGAAAGTGACCCTCTTCAACCGTTCATCTGTCCATTATTCTAGCTCCCAAGGAACCAGTAGAAAGTGGGGGGCAGGGGCGCAATCACAGTGTGAAAAGCAGTGAAGGCAGTGGACAGTCTTCCTAACTTACCTGACTGAAAATGGATTTCATCTCTCTAGTCCTCAGTTTTAATATCTGTAAACTTGGTTGGTTTCTCACTCAAGAACATTGCATTTACTCTTGTACTTAAAGATAAAAAATTAACATTTACAAAGCACATCTCTTCACACACATTATCTCTTGTTAATTCCACAGTCATCCCATCAGGGATCTCCATCCTCATTTTGTGGATGAAGTAACTGAGGTCTGGAGAGGTCTATAGCTTGTCAAGGTCGTAGAACTTGAGAGTGTCCATGGCTTTGGGACTCCAGAGCTCGGGCCGGCCAGTCTCCAGGATGTAGATCCCAGGCGAATCAGTCTCTCTGCAACTGTCTCCTCAACCAGTCTAGACAACACAGGCCTGTGAGCCAGACCCAGAAAGTGGCCAGAGGCTGCTGTCTCCCCATCTCCCCTCCCAGCAGTGGGAGGACTTGTCTTGTGCCTTTAGACACCAGGAGTAAATCAACTGCCACATTAATTCTGGGCTGTCAGCATTTCCCCCAGGAGAAAGTCAGAGTCAGGGAGACTAATGTCTCATTGATCTTTCCAATTGCCAAAGGGGAAGGGAGATGAATGTAATCCCATCTGTCAAGGCGGAGAAGGGCCCGTCTGAAAGCAGACTGGATGACTTTTAAGGAGATGGCAGTTCATCACTCTCTGGACAAGCAAATATGAAAGTAGGACAGCCTTCTCTATGAGTTGGTAGGAACATTGGTCAGCAAAGAGAAGGCCTGGAGAAATGAGTGGCGCCATCTCTGGCCTTTGTTCCACTTGTCCTTCCCCTAGGACTTCGTGTTCTTTGTGTACACACAACCGCACAAGTGGGACAAAACCCACCCCTGACCCCCAAGAAATAGTTGACATTTGTTGAGGATTGATTATTGCCAGGTGCTGTACTAAGTGTTTTATATTTACTATCGAGCAGCTTTCTGAGGTGTTATTATGAGCACCATTTTACAGATGTGGAAACTGAGGCTCAGAGAGATTGAGTGAGTTGCCCAAGGTTGCTGAGCTAGTGAAGGGGGAAATCAGGTGGAGGCTGGCTCACCCTGAGCCTGCCCTCAACCACTCACAGAACACACTGGTTACCCAGCCAGGAAAGTAGCCCAGCAGCCCTGCTTCGAGATCACTGAGTCTTCACTCTACTCTCTGCTTCCTTGGTCAGCCCCTTAAGGAGCCCTGCTGACCCCAGCAGGTAAGTGTCTTTACCAGTGGTAGAGGCTGAGCCAAGTCTGAGGGGCTGGGATGCCTGGAGGCCTCAGTCAGGGTGTCTGGACAGCTGAGGCTCTGGGAGCGGTAGAGGAGTGGGCAGGCCCAAGGCCGTGGGTTTCAGCAGCACGCAAGGCACAGGCTCTGCTGAGGCTCCTCTGGGTTACTGCTGTGCACGGGTTCCCATGGAGGAGGGAGAGGTCAGCGACAGCCTCTCAGCAAGCCAGAAGCTGGGACATCCAGTGTCAAGCCACCGTACAGGCTGCTGTGGCCGCCGAGAGCCTGAGGAAATGCCATGGCCATGGGCTAGGAAGCTCAGGTGGGAATGGCCTGGGGCCCACAACAATGTGATCTCAAAAACCCAAGGAGGAATGTGCACACCTGAGATCCTCGGGGAACACAAGTCTCAGCATTAAATTCAAGCAGGGCAGAAGCACCCTGCAGAGTAAAGATCCCCAAAGAGAGGGGCTTTGCCGCCAGCCGTGGCTGGGGACACTCTGCCAAGGGAAAGGTCACTTGAGGGCGGCAGTTCTTATCCTCTGTGGCCAGAAGTTAAGGTTTCTAATTAATACCACTTTGGATCCGATAGAGGTGGCTGCTCTGTCCCGGGCTTGTTTGCGGTTTATCGCTGTGATTGATGCTGGTAACACTTAGAGTCTGTCAGGGAGCTATTTCATGGATGTCCCATGTGGTGGGATGGAGACAGCCAGGAAATGCAATTCCCTAGTTAAGGCAGAATCAGAGATGAATCTGAAGTATGGATGGAAAGGCCTAGGCCCCTTCTAGCCTCTTGTCAGGTAGGGGAAGGGGGTGTGGTGGAGGTGGAAGCTTGAGAGGAAGGCACTGACCTGGAGCTGTAGCAGGGACCTGTCGTGAAGAGAAATGACATATGAAAGAGGCCAGAAGCTTTTTTTCCCTAAGGCTTTCTCATGAAAAGTGTCACATCTGCGTTGGCCAGTAGACACACAAGAAAGGAAGCCAACAGGAAGGAAAACACTCTTCCTGCTGTTCCTGTGGTCTTTAATGTTCGCTCCAAACCACCATGTCTATCTGCCAGAAGTCTACCCATTAATCATAAGGCTGATTTCAAAAGTGAAAAGGTGTTTGAATCCCTCGATTAGAAATGATCTTCACCCTGACACCCACAGCACTTTGTATGTTACTGTCAAAGCATAATGTTCAAATATTTAAAAACATGGCTCTCATAAAATATGGAATGGGCAGGTGTCAAAGATTTAGTAATTCATGAATGAGGGAACCAATAAGATGGCAAAGCTGGTTCAAAGAGCATTTTGAGGAACTGGGTATTTATAAGCACTTAAAAGGAAATGTTCAAGTAAAATATCTAGGTTAAGAATAAAACTGGTTGCCCTCACACGTATGGTCAAATGATTTTTGGCAAGCATGCCAAGACCATTCAATGGGGAAAAGACGGTCTTTTTAAACAAATGGTGCTGGGAAAGTGGAACACCCATGTGTAAAAGAATGAAGTTAAATTCTTACCTTATACCATGTACTAAAGTTACCTCAAAGCAGATCAAAAGACCTAAATGGAGAAGCTAAAGCTATCAAACTCAGAAGAAAACATAAGGGAAGAACTTCATGACATTGGATTTGGCAATGATTTCTTGGATATGACACCAAAAGCACAGGGAGCAAAAGAAAAAAATAGATAAATTGGACTATATCAAAATTAAAAACTTTTGTGCATGGAAGCACACTATCAACAGAGCGAAAAGACAGCCCATGGAATGGGAGAAAACATTTGCAAATCATGCATCAGATAAGGGGTTAATATCCAGAATTTATAAAAGAACTCTTACAACTCAACAATAAAAAACCCAAACAACCTGATTTAAAAAATGGGCATAGGACTTGAATTGACATTTCTCCAAAGAAGATATACAAATGGCCAATAAGCATATGAAAAGATGCTCAACATCGCTAATCACTGGGGAAGTACAAATCAAAACCATAATGAGATAGCTTATACCCATTAGAATAAAAAAACCAAAAAGTAGTAAGTGTTGGGAAGGATCCGGAGAAATTGGCACCTTTGTGCACTGTTGGTGGGAATGTAAAACAGGAGAGCCACTGTGGAAAACAGTATGGTAGTTCCACAAAAAATTAGACGTAGAGTTATTCTTTGATCCATCAATTCCACTTCTGGATATATATCCGCAAGAACTGAAAGCAGAGTCTCAACAGATGTTTGAACACCCAAGTTTATAGGAGTATTATTCACAATAGCCAAAAGGTGGAAGCAGCCCAAGTGTCCATGGGCGGACGAATGGATGAGCAAAATGTGGTGTACATGTACAATGAAATATGATTCAGCCTTAAAAAGGAAAGAAACTGACACATGCTACAATATGAATGAAACTTAAGGACATTATACTAAGTGAAATAAACCAATCTCATGGACAAGTACTGCACGATTCCACTAATATGAGATATGTAGCATAGTCAAATTCATGGAGACCGAAAGTAGACTTTGGTTGCCAGGTGCTGGTGGGAGGGGAGAATGGGGAGTTATGTTTCATGGGTGTAGAGTGTCAGTGTTGAAGAATGAAAAGAGTCCTTGAGATGGATGGCGGTGATGGTTGCACAATGTGAATATAGTTAATGACACAGCTGTACACCTAAAAATGGTTAAGATGGTAAAATTTTATGTTATGTGTATTTTACCCCAATTAAAAATAAAACAACTGGTTAATGTCTTACAAGGCAGTTAAAAAAATCAGTCTTTATTGTTATGCTTTCTATTGAGTAGACATTATTTATATCTTTACTGGACATGATCTACAAGTTAACATGTAACTTCACAGAGTCTGAGCCCTAAATTAATGGTAAATAGCCATTAAACAAAGATACCTTCCCCTGGGTGATTAAATAATCCTTGGGTGGATTTGCGAAACAATGACCAAATGATGTTGAAGGGACTTACTGTCCTCTTGTGGCCTTATTTCCAGGTTTTGAATTATTAGTATTATTTCTTAACATCACAGTCATGTACATCCTTGCTTTTCCCACCAGTCCCTCAAGGGTAGGGGCTCTGTCTTATTCAGCTTTGCCTTCTCACTGTGTGCTCTGGTTTGCTGAATGGAACTGAAGAAGGACCAATGGGATAGAGCCACTTGGGAGCAGAAGACCTGCATTTAACTGTGTCTGTGACTATGACCATAGTCTCACCCATCAAATGAGGACATGGCACCTGAGTCCTGGGTGCAATGCTGGGCACTGGGGGTGCTGTCTAATCTCAGGGTTTCCTTCCAGCTCTAAAATGCTCGGATCCTACTTTGGTCATCATCACACAAGAAAGGATGCAAACACATAAACGAAACATATAATGAACACACACAAGAGCCTTTTTCAGGTGCACATAATACACAGAGGCATTTTTTTCTAGCTTTTCTTAGAAGAGCCATCCTTGATGCCATGTGATGTCTGTGGCCCTGGCTCCTGAGTTGGGAGGTGCACAAAGATGTGCTGTTTGTAGCTTTGCTAGAGAGGGAAGAGCTACAGTTTGCTGGAGGCAGGAGCACCTCCTCCCAGCAGCTGGGGGGCCCTGGGTCAGCAGGCCTCAGAGGGACAGTACCCGACCTCCAAGGCTGCTCTTGAGAAAGGAATTATATTGTCTTATATTGCTGTTTTCAATTAATTTCTTGACAGATTCTGGCTGTTCCTCTTCTTGTTTTTGTTAGGACAGGAGGACTCCCGGTGATTTATTAAGAAGGTGAAATTTTGTGTCCAGTTGGGAACTCTGGGGAGCTCTCGCTGAAATTAACTTGAGCGTTTTGGAGCCAGATTTACACGGCAGAATGGACCTGGGACTGCTCCTTCTGGCAGAAGCTGCTGGGCCACTGTGGATGATCTTTCCCATGTTGCACAATGTCCCCAAAGCCCTTGGAGCCATGCTCAGCCCCATCCTGGCATCCCCTGTGTCCCTCATGCCTCTGCCATGGAGGTCCAGCCACTTTACTTGGCTGTGGGTCTCATCAACTTGCAGGTGAATCCATCTATCCCCCCTCCCAGCCTGGCTTGGCCCCCTACTCATAAGCACTTACACAGTATTTCACAAAGACAATGTCTGCTGGCTGTGTCCCAGACTCTTGAATGTCAGCTCACATTAGTCATGGCCACGGATGCGGCTGGAATCTTGCTGACCAGGTCCCAAAGGTCTCTGCTGGTCTGCACTCCCCATGCTTGGGTTGGAGGCACTGCGGAGGATTTGGATGGTGAGTGTGGGCACCTCCCAGCTGCACCATTTCCTGGCATCCACCAGGCTGCCTCACGTCCACTCTAGACCCTCGGTCTCAGCAGGGGAAACCAAAAATCTCTCCCTAGCACCACAATCATCTTTTGCTGGCTGCTAAGCACCCTTGCTCTGAAAACAATAACCAACCACCATAAAAACAGTAGGTCTGCCTTCTCTGTCTAAGCATATACTGTGTAGGTGCTTTAGGGAGAGCACCAGAGGCCAGGGAGGATAATTTGTCCAAGGGCACCAGCTAAGATGGGACAGAATGAGGATTATTATTAGTTCTATAATTCCAATAATAATAATTCCAATACTCATGTTCTTTTTTATTTTTCCCTTTCCCACCCTTTTATAATTATTCTAAAGTAACATTTACTTCATTTTCTATTACAGAAAGAACGTGTGCACAAATAGAAAACAGAAAATGTAGAAACATATGAAGACGAAAGAACCACCAAGACAAATAAACCAAACCCAGGGTCATTAGCAGTTCCTCCTTGCCAAGATAAAATTGTGAACATTTTAGTTCCTTTCTTTTCCATCTTGTTCTTTTTGTGTGTCCATGCATTCACACACACACACACACACATACACACACACACGTGTAAAATGGGGATTACATTGTATATTCTTTTTTGTTTCCAGCTTTTTCCACTTAGCCATATAATGTTAACATTTCCCCACATTAATAAATGAGCTTCAGTCCTGGGCTCATTAACTCATCCAAGGCATGTTCTGCCCAACTTTGTTTTCTTCTGGGTCCAGTCATATGCCTCCTCTCTGGGCTGCACCCCAGGGGGACACTGAGCCTTTTCCAGCAGATTGAGCTTATTGGTACTGAGGGGCTTGCTTTGCAAGTGACACATACTCCTTTTGTCTGTAAATCTATCGAACTGTATTCAGGATGGGCCTGTTATCTTGTTCAAATCCTATGAGAGAGAGAGAGAGAGAGAGAGAGAGCGCCTTTCCCACAAGGATGCTCCACGGCTGTGTGCACACCCCTCTGTCCATACTGGATTTGGAACCAGAACAGCAAGAGCAGAGAATGGGGCACAGCCCCATTAGGATGGCTGACCCCCTTCCAGCCACTCCAGTCCTGTTTCCTAAAGGGAATTAGTTGTTGGCCTTGGGGAAAGAATTCTCAAAAGACTGTTGCATGGACATAGTAGGAACTGTTGACCTTGAGACCTGCATATGCTAGGTCTTATTTTCAGCTGAAATGAACCACTAACTGAGGGAAAAGAAGAGTATTTCACTTTGTGGTGAATCTTCTGAGCCTACGGGAATCATCTTGGCCCATGTTTATGTGTCACCTGGCCTCCGCCCAGGGTGACCACCCAGGGGGGCCACCTCCTTAGAAAGGACTGGCAGTCCAGGAGGCAAGCTTCCTGGGCAGCCTTTCCAAGGCTCAGCCCTGACCTCTTTGCCAAAAGGTGTTTTTTTTTTGTTTGTTTGTTTGTTTTAAGCAGTTTATTTCATGAACCACTAGAGCTGGGGAAAATGTTGATGAGTCATAACCCCATTCCCAGCACCAACAATCTATAGCTCTCAAAGGAAGAACTGTAATTCCAACTTGTTGACCTGAACCAGGAGGCTAAATGCACTGCTAGAATTCATTTCTGTGATTAGAGACAAAAACACAACTGGGGCCTCCTACTAGGAGATGAAACTCCCTTGATCCCGAGCCTTCGGCTGTTATCTCATTGATATTTTCCAGGATAAATCCAGTATAAATGGATTATTTCTGAACAGTCCCATGATTAGAAAATACATGGCACATGTGCCAACAGTTTCCCATCCTGTACGCATGACAGACATCACCAATCAGTGCTGGTGCTCTCTCCCACGGAGCCCAGAGATGACTTCAGACCCAGTCTCAACACATTCCTCTAGGCAGCCATTATAATCAATCAGCATTGGTGTATGGAATGAAATCATTTGACTTTCCTGAATTAGTTTATAATCATAGGCAGGATTTCCTTTTTTGTTTGTCTGTTTGTTTTTCCCAATAAGAATGAGGGCAGAGTATGGAGGTTCCTTAAAAAACTAAAAATAGATTTGCCATATGATACAGCAATCCCACTCCTGGGCATGTATCCAGAGAAAAGTCTAATTCAAAAAGATACATGTACCCCAATGTTCATAACAGCACTATTTACAATAGCCAGGACATGGAAGCAACCTAAATGTCCATCAACAGATGAATGGATAAAGAAGATGTTACATATGTATACAATGGACTATTAGCCATTAAAAAAAGAATGAAATAATGCCATTTGAGGTGACATGAATGGACCTAGAGATGATCATGCTAAGTGAAGAAAATCAGAAAGAGAAAGAGAAAGACAAATATCACATGATATCACTTATATGTGGAATCTAAAATATGATACAAATGAACTTACAAAACAGAAACAGATGCACAGACATAGAAAACAAATTTATGGTTATCAAAGGGGAAAGAGTGGGGAGGGATAAATTAGGAGTTTGGGATTAACAGATACACACTACTATATATAAAATAGATAAACAACAGGGTCCTACTGTATAGCACAGGGAACTATATTCACTATCCTGTAGTAAACCATAATGGAAAAGGATATGAAAAAGAATATGTATATACTTTGCTGTACATCAGAAACTAACACAGAAAGGTGGAGGAAGATGGAGGAAGTTGGGTTAAGGAGAGCCACGCGTCTTTTTCTGCTCCTACCATTTTCTGATTTAAGACTTGTTATGACTCTTCTCACATTGCCACAGGCAGCCTCTGTTCCTGCCTGTTCCTAATCCAGCCCTAGGACTTTTTCCATCTCTAGGCAGGGCAGCTTGAAGTGGGGCTGGAGTTTCCTTCTTCCTGAGGGTAGGCAAGGGGCAGAGCTCTGTCCCTGGTGATTTGCAGCTGGCCCATGCCCTCGGGTCGAGTAGTGACCCCTGGCTGGCTGTGCTTCCCAAGACCCCCTACTTTAAAGGATTCCACTGTGCCACTCCATACCCTGCTGATCTCAAGATGTTCTCAAGAAAAGTTATGTTCAGTCACTAACTCTTACATGAGAAAAAAAAATAGAGGGAAGTAGAAAATGTCCCTCGGCTGAAGAGGGTCCCCAATATGCCACCAAGAGAATTATTTGTTTTTCATTTAACTGCTTTTATTTAATGAAATATTTCAACATGGGTTGAAGAATAATATTAAAACTATCACCCACATACTCTCTGAGGCTTCAGAAATTGAAGGATTATTCTTTAATGAGAAGAAGAGAGTAATACAGGGCCTGAACTGGGCCAGGGGCTCCCCAGGGCTCTCCAGGAGGATGCAGCTGACTTATTTCAGTGGGAAATTGGCCAGCTCAGATTTATGACCCAATATAGAGCAGCTTCCATTTATTGTCTTGTTCATTCAGCACCGGCTGGAAATGATACCTGCTTCCTTTCTGTGAGGCCCTGCCTCTGTGTCCTGACAGGCTGCACGAGCAGGTGGCTCTTGCAGCTGTCTGCTCTGATGCTCCATCATTGCCGTGTTCGGACCATCCTGAGTTTTTACTTTCCATGTGTTTCCATGGCTCATCCTGTGTGAGGGATTGTGGAGCTCACTCTTCTCCAGGGACTGGCAAACAACCATTTGCTTCCTCACGGCAACTCACAGACCACAGGCTTTTGGGTTTTTAATGGCAGAGCACAGAGCGGGCAGGAGGGCTGTGTTGGGTCTTGCACTTATATTAGCTCTTCCAGGTGGATGGGTTCCTAGTAGGAGAAGACGAACTGTTTCATTTTTTCGTTTTCGTGTTTTCACCCTCACCAGGGACCTGGATTTTGCATCCCAGCCAGGTGGGTTGGGACCTTGCTAGCATTTGCAAGTACAAAATCTGCACTTAAAGAAGCTTTTCACAGTACTTATTATTAGAACGACCATCTGGATGATGCTTACTAACCTTCCCTCTGCAGCAGTCCACTCCAGAACACACCTGACTATGTTCTTCTCCTCTCAAAACACTTCAGGGGTCCCCATTGCCTTGAACTTGATTAAAAGTCCAAGTTTGGGCACTCAGTTCCTTCATGAGCTCCTGCCTGCTTACCCACCAAATCTGGTCTCTCACTCCTTCTTGCATTGAATTTTTAACTAAATTAAAAAAAACTTTAAACACTAAACTGAGTTCATTTCTGCACATTCCCCCGCACGCTCCCCTCTCCCTCCAAAATCAGGCTCTGCTCATTCCCAGTATGCTTTTCAACTTCCCTCACCTTCCAACCTGCCTAATACCACCTCCCCACCTCGGCCCCGGCCCCCATCCCACTAACAACGGTCTGCGCTCAGTGAAGCCATGTGGATGGCTCTGTTGTGGGGAACTGTCACGCTTACCCTGGTGGCCATCTCTCCGAGCACAGATCAGAGCCTCTAGTCTTGAGCACAGTGCCGGTCACGTGGTAATCCTATTGCACAATAACTAATATCAAGGCTGCAAAGAACAAAGAACTTTATTTGGGGTCTTAAGAATTGCAGTTTGGGAGACAGATTTGGGTAAAACTGAAAAAGTGGTCTGGGGAAAAAAAAATCAGGGGCTTATAAAGGCAAAAGCCATGAGGCTGCCTTCTGACACAAGAAAGGAAATATTTGTCCTTCAGGGATAGACCATCATGGGTTGTTTTAGGGTAAGGGTCTGATAAGCATCTTGAGTTTCTGGCAGAAGTTCTGGATGTCTTTGTCAGGACACTAAGTGGTCAAAAGGTCAGCTTCCACCCAGGCTGGGACGTGCATAAGTCACACTTCCTCAGAGGCCTCCTGGCTCTGTTTTAGAGAGCTCTCTTACCAAAACCGACTCCATTTTGATTTCCTTTTCACAATCCCTAGTAGGTGTCCATCAAGTGGACGCAAGGCCTTGGGGTCATTCCTCAGCCTGAGACCCTGACTCCAACCCCAGGTTGTCTTCTACCTTCTGCTGGAGCCCACTGACCAGTCCCCCAGTTCTCAGAAGCAGATTCTTCAGTGTTTTGACTTAGTCACTCAACCCACGAGGACTGAGTAGGTGTCAGCCTAGTTGGGCTGGGGGGTGGGGACAAAGGTGCTCACACTGTGACGGGAGCCACGTGGAAACAGTGACAACAAAATCCAGTGAGAGAGGTTGAGGGATAAGTGCTGAGGAGCCCAGAGGAGGAGGCTGCCCACTCTCCGTTTGCTCCTTCCCAGCCTCCTTCCCTGGGCTTCTTCCTCGGGCTCCTTCCTCAACCTCCCCCAGGTCCCCAGTCTCTCTGCCCCTACTACACATTCTCTAGGAAATGGTGGCCAAACCAAGGTGTCTACCTTTCCACTGATGACTCCTAAGTATTCAGGCCCAACCTCTCTGTGAGGATCAGAGAGGTTCAGTGACTTGGCCGAGGCCACACAGTGACAAGCAGCAGAGACAGGGCTTGCTCTCAGGCAGAGTACTGCACCCCTCGAATCTGCTCTTTGCTCCTCAGGACCACTCCCCCACTTCTTTGCCTTGCTTTGCATCCTGGAGGCTGACCTCGGGAATGGCATCCATGGGCTCCTGTGCTGGCTGGTCTCCAGTTGGCTTTGGCTAGTAGGGCCCTCACACCACTGGAAGAAAGGAAGAAAATGGAACTAGGCGTTTATTCCTCTGGCATGCTCCTGGTGAGGTCACCTGGGTTGGCAGTCCCTTGGCCAAAAGGTCACAGAATCTCTCAAGAGAACTCCTCTACGTGGCTCTCTCCTTCTGGTCTATGCAACTGTCTTCTGGCCTGGAACTCCTCCCTCTGCCGTTACCAGCCCCAAGTTGCTGCACTAGCCCTTGTCTTTCCCCTACACCAAGCCCACACACACTTTTATGAGAAAACTCTCCCTGCACTATCCTAATTTGAGTTCCTCCCCATTTCTTGTGGGGACCCTGACAGATGCGTGTTCCTTCTCCTGCACACCCTGAATTGGTGAATTATATCAACTCCTACACAGTTCTCCAAACCTCCATCATCCGCTACTCTTCCTTCCCCTTCACCCTACTCTCACACCCACAAGTTTCTCAAGTCTGTCCCATGGTCCCACCCCACCTCTGCCACCTAAGGCTGGGCTCTCTCCACTCTCACCCCATCTATCGACACAGCTCCCTGGTTGACAGAGCATCTCCGCACTTGACTCCGCTCATCCATCTCGTTCTTGCTGAAGGTTCCTTCAAGTATAATAGTTCTTCATCATCCACAAGAAGAAATCTACCTGTATCAGCATGCCTGACTCGGCTCCAGTCTCACCCCTGCTGCTCGTCTCTTCCAATCCATATCCCTGTGCACCGCCCCCAAATGCACTGGGCTCTGTCTTTCTGCCTTCATAAACTTGACTTATGCTGGCTGGAGCTTCTTCTCTCCATGTCTGTTGAGTGAACTCCACTCAGCCTCTGGCTCCAGCATCTCCTCCTCCAAGGGGCCTGTTCATTTGGCCGCCGCTGAACCTGGTGCTTTGATAATAGCCTGTCCATTTCCTGGAATGGATCGTCTGTTTGCTCACCAGCTTCTCCACCTGCTGTATGGCAGAGCAGGAGTTGAGTCCAAGAGCTGATTCCCAAGCTTACATCCTTTCCACCACCCTGTACCCTCCTCCCCACAAGAATAGCTACTTCATGGGGTTATTGGGGATAATGCCTGACACACAGCAGGAGCTCAATACATCCTGTTATGAATGAGAGACCAGGCTGGGAGTCCCCCTATCTCATCTCTTATTTTCTGTGCCTCTCCTTGTCCTTCTGGTCTCCTGTCTCCCACACCTAAAGTACGTTTCTGGACAAACTGCTGAGCCTCTAGTCAGAGATGAAGCTCCATCAGGAAGATTGGATACTGGGCCAGCTGTCAGGAAGCCTGGCTTGTCAGGTCCGAAATTGAAAATGTTAGTGATGGGCCGCACTCCGGGTGAGTCTCTGTGTGTGTGCGTGTGTTTGCGTCAACGTGCTGAGGAGGTGCTATCCATCAGGGGCACGATGATGGATCTTGCCCGCCAGCAGTGCCTAGCTGCTGGCCTCACTCGACTCTATCTCTAAATTCCTACTTTCTTTGGAAATCCCACATGGGTCCTTCCCAGAACCAGAAAAATTATTTTTCTTTCTTTCTGAAATAGGGCACCTTAATTCCATGACTCTACTTGCCTAGCATTGAGAGACCTTGACCACCTCCCATGTTTTGTTATATTGTGGTAGAATTTCATTTTAGGGGAAACCCCTACAGTTCAGCCTGTAGAAGCTGAAGGAAAGAGCAGATAGCTGGTCATTATGGGGACATAGGGAATTACAGGGCTCCTTCTCCTGCTTAGTGGGGATGTAGTTGATGAAAGGTACAACTGGTATTAACCTCATCTCCTCTATCCTCCCAAATACCAAGAACAGAGAGGAGCTGCTTCCTGAGCTCAGCCTTGCTGCTCGCACACTGGAGCCCATCCCCTTAGAGACCCGCATTTGCCAGGCTGGGCTGTTGGGTGGAGTGAGGGGAGATCGTGCCTTCCTCCCTTTTTTCTGATGTCCCTCACAAGCATCAGTATCTGAGTAAAACCAGAGAGCCCCTGCCTCAGATGGCTGGGACCTGGGCATCCTTTTCCTCCTTTCCCTCCTCCTGGCCCTAGTAGGAACCTGCAAGTTAGAGGCGGAAACAAGTCAAGGGCTTCGGTGAGACTGTCATTTTTCTTAGTCCTCTCCATCCTCCCTGCCCTTCCTGTCATGGAGCCTGCTGACAGTAATTTCCCAATAGATTGTTTCTCCTGGATAAAGAAGATGTGGTGTACATATACAGTGGAATACTACTCAGTCATAAAAAAGAATGAAATAATACCATTTGCAGCAACATGGCTGGACCTAGAGATTATCATACTAAGTAAAGTAAGTCAGAAAGAGAAAGACAAATATCATATGATACCACTTATATGTGGAATCTAAAATATGATACAAGTGAACTTATTCACAAAACAGAAATAGAGGCACTGACATAGAAAGCAAATTTATAGTTACTAAAGGGGAAAGAGGGAGAAGGGATGAATTAAGAGTTTGAGATTAGTAACAGATACACACTACTGTATATAAAATAGATACTCACCAAGGACCTACTGCAGAGCACAGGGAACTATATTCAATAGCATGCAATAAACTATAATGGAAAAGAATATGAAAAAAGAGTATGTATGTATGTATCTATCTATCTATCTGAATCACTTTGCTGTATACCTGAATCTAACACAACATAGTAAATCAACTATACTTCAATAAAATACATACATACATACATACATACATACATGAATAAATAAAAGGATGCTCCTCCTGGCCTCCCAGTTCATGGCAGTGTTGGTAGGGGTAGGGGTGTGATGTGGAAGCCTGGGGTGTGGGAGAAAGAGGCCTACTGGAAGGGTCTGGCTTTGGTTGCTGCTACTGACTCAGCCCCAGGCCTTTCCCCGTATTTCCAGCTCATCAGCCTAATGTCCCCAGAGCCAGTCCTCACCCAGGCCTTCCTGGAAATGAAGTCCTGTCAACAGACTCGCAGGAGTATTTCATGGCTGCCTTTCTAAGGAGGTTATGTAGGATGTCAACATGCTCTCTCTCTGCCCTGCTGCCGTCAGAGCCCCTCACTTATCTCTTTTCCCTGCTTCTCCTTTTCCTTTTTGGTGGTAAAATATACATAACATAAAATTTATCATTTTGATTATCTTTTGAATACACAATTCAGTGGTGTTAAATACTCTGTTTTCTCCTTGCTCTTAGCAGCCTGAATGAGAAACTCCTTCCCGGGTCAAAGGGGAGAGTCAGCTTGGCTGTCCAATATCTCCCATTTAAGAGTTTCCATTCCGTGTTAAAAAGAAACTGAGGCACATTAGAAATTTTTGAGCATATTTGAACATATATCCATCCAAATCAGGCAGCACAAAACCAAAGGTGGTTAAGAGCGCACCACTGACAGGAGCTAGGGGCAAACTTTTTATAGAGAAGATGCTGAAGCAAAATGAAGAAATTATTTTCTTGGCTATAACTGAAGCAGTTGCCTTACTTGGGAAAGCTCAGTTGGCTGTTTGTGATTGGTTGTCCTTAAGCGTCATTTTCTCAGATTGAGTACATTGATTCTGGCTTAGGCTTGGGGGTGCTTATGTAGCTTCCAAGGCATCAGAACCACCCCAATCTAATGGCCTCCTCGTTTAATTACCCAATAATAGCCCATTTGATAGATGTAAATTTCCTGCTGAGCCTGTCTTTCATCAGATGAAGGCTAATGGGAGGCCTTTATATTTTTTAAAGTAAAAAATTGAAGTGAGTTGGTCCTGATTTCAGAGTGTGCCAACCTACTCTTCCCAGCATGTGTAAGGGAAGACTCAGAGCCTACAATGCCCTGAAGGTCACTGGTTTCTGTAGCGCGGGTACCCCTGGGGGAGAGGGGCACTGGTCCGTGGATGTGGAGACTTGAGGCCTCAGCTGCTTAGAGTGAGGATGGGTCTTTCGCCGGAAGCTTGAACCTGTTTGGAATGGAGCAAGGTTCCACCTGTGGATGGAGACCCAAGCCCCCTGACGGGCAGCCCTGGTGTCAGGGTACTTTTGGCCACAAGAAATAGAAAGCACTGACTTGAAGCAGCTTAACATGTGGTCAGATCAGGGATCCAGATTCTTTTCATCTTTCCGCTCTGTCATCCTCGGCACTGGGTCTTTCCGAAGACTGGTTACCCTGATAGGCCCAATCCTCCAATCCCAATGACGGGAGAAACAGGCACCATGCTCCTGGGTATCATCTGGGAGAAAGAAAACATCCTCCAAGCACAGACTTTACGTCCTGCTCTTCAGGCTGATTGGGCCAACTTAAGTCCTGCATCCAACCTGGAGCCACAGTGGTTACCGGGTGAGTGACGTGATGGGCTGATTTGATCTATGAATACCCAGCGCTGATACGAGGAGTAACCGTCACTTTCCCGAGTCACAGTTTATAAGCTCCCTGGGAGTTGTGCTACATGGAGAAAAGGTACACACTGAATGAAATTTGGTTTCTGTTAGGAGGAAAGATGTGGAAAATGGTCTCCTAGAGCAGTGTTTTTCAAACTATGGTTTAACCCATTGGTGGTCATGAAATCAGGTTAGATTATGGCCCACAGGCCAAATTCAGCCCACCACCTATTTTTGTAAATAAAGTTTTATTGGAGCACAGCAGGGCCCATTTTTTCCTGTCGTCTATGGCAGCTTTCCCACCACAATGGAAACCTTGAGTAGTTGCAGCAGAGATTATATGGTCCTCAAAGCCTAAAACAGTTACTAACTGGACCTTTACAGAAAAAGTTTGCTGATCCCTGACTAGAGAGTTGCAACAAGCATTAAAGGATGAAACAGACTAGAGTATCAGAAAATATCAGAGTGCATTGCATGTGACAAGAATGAGTATTACTGAATGAAAGCTTTCAATTTTATATAAACATACATCCATACTTGTGGGTGCTGGGCTATAATTTATTTCTTAAGGTAGATCATGGTAAAACAGTTTGAAAAGCTGCCCTAGAGCACTGATCATTTTCCTCCTTTCTTTCTTTCTTTCTTTCTTTCTTTCTTTCTTTCTTTCTTTCTTTCTTTCTTTCTTTCTTTCTCTCTTTCTTTCTTTCTTTCTCTTTCTTCTTTTTCTCAAGGTATAATTGACATATAACATTATATTAGTTTCAAGTGTACCATGTAATGATTTGATGTTTGTATACATTGTGAAATAAAAGCACCATTCATTTTTCACATAGAAATAGCTTCTTAAGGAGGTCTGTTTATAATAGTGCTGTCCCTTGGTTTGGGTGTCATCTACCTACCTGAGAGGCTAGGTGCTGAGAGGCTAGGGCAGATGCCTTGAGTTAACAAGAGGGGCCATGAAACCGGTTTTTGGTAGTGACCTGGGAGTGCCGGCTGAACAGGCAGAGGCTGAGCAGGAGTCTGGTAAGAAGAAAGCTGGCCGACAGAGTCAGACTCAGGAGGGTCCGTGCTGGGAGGCGGAGGCATGCTGGGCAAGGGCAGGAGTCCCGGCCCTCACTGTAGGTTCCACCAAAGCCCAGCTCAGCAAGTCCCCTGCCTCTTGTCAAAGTGAAGGAAGACCTCTGAGCTGCTGCTATCCTAACAGTCTGTGACTTTCAGAGGGACGTCCACCTCATTCCATGGATGGAAAACCAAGGACCAGAGGAGACCCCCCTCCGAGAACTCAGGGGCAGGATTCGGGGCTCTAGCCACTCAAGGGCTTTCTACCCACCTTCCTCCTGACCCTGAGTTTTCTTTGGCTCAAGCTCCATCTATGCCTAGGAAGTTGCTTGTGTGGACTGGACCAGATGGGAACTGTCTGGGAGTACTGATCGCCGGGTTTTCCTCTCCAGAGAACCCTGCTCTGACCTGCACAAAGGGGAGGAAATCTCTCCAGCTGCCCAGGAAAGGGGGTCTGGCCCACCACAGGTTTCCCAGTTTCTGGGCCTCTGGCTGTTAGCAATTGTCCTCCTTGTTCCCCATCTCTGGGCCATCCTCTTGCTGAGCTGGGCGTAATTAGAGCGCAAGCAGGCTGAAGTCGCCCAACTGTCCCCGAGACCTCCCTGCCCTGCTGTTAGCAAGGCAGCATGAGCCTGTTTATGGCTGTTGCCACTTCAAAGACATTGCTAGGCTCCCATAGAGGGGTGGCTTTGACATTTATAGGGGAACCAACCAGTTAATGAACCAGAGAGATTTCTGGTGCCTGGGGGATACTCTTATGGGAAGAAGAAATCCATCCCAGATAGGAATGTTCAGAAATTTGTTGGAAATATCCAGCCAAGGGCACATACTAACCCCATGCTTCTTTTTTTTTTTTTTTAACATCTTTATTGGAGTATAATTGCTTTATACACTTGTGTGTTAGTTGGTGTGTTAAGTTTCTGCTGTATAACAAAGTGAATCAGCTATACATATACATATATCCCCATATCCCCTCCCTCTTGCGTCTCCCTCCCACCCTCCCTATCCCACCCCTCTAGGTGGACACAAAGCACTGAGCTGATCTCCCTGTGCTATGCGGCTGCTTCCTACTAGCTATTTTACATTTGGTAGTGTATATATGTCCATGCCACTCTCTCACTTCGTCCCAGCTTACCCTTCCCCCTCAAATTCATTCTCTATGTCTGCATCTTTATTCCTGTCCTGCCCCTGGGTTCTTCAGAACCTTTTATTTTTTTTTTTAAGATTCCATATATATGTGTTAGCATACAGTATTTCTGATGTAACCTCATGACTAGACAGGCAGAGGGCTCTGAGCATGTCCATGGAGAGGAGGCCTCAGTAATGCCACCCAGATGAGGGGGCTCCACCTCAGCAGGTGTCCTGGGGGACTGGGCTCTCCTTTCTAGAACTGCCTCTAGGGCTTTAAGGGAATATTCAAGACCAGTTGCCCAGTGGTCTTTTAACAAGTCAAAGCACAAGTCCTTTGAAAAAGTGAACTGACATGGAACCCCAGGATGTGACGGCTGAGGGTAGCTGCTCTGCGGGACAGGGTAGGGGCCCTTGGCTGGACCTCACTAGCCGTGGGAGCTCCCCCTCCCTCAGGAGACTCCCTGAGGCACTGCAAACTCCTATTTTGTGGAGGATGCAGATGAAGTCTGAAGATGGTGAGTGGCATCCTGGCTTGGGTTTCCCCAGAAGCAGAGGCTGAGACAAACATGTGGTTGCTGGTGGTTTATTTGGGAGGTGATTCTAGCAAATAGGAGTGAGGAGCGGGGGAAAGGAGTCAGGGAAGGAGGGAATGCTAATGAAAAATGTGTTATCTCTGATGCAGCCTGGATTCTTCCAGGGTCTTCTAGGTTGGTTGGAGCATTTATCGGCTGGCTCCCATCCTCCTGGTTGAAGGCTTCCTAGGACTGGGTGGAAATTAACTCCCTGTACTTGCAGGTTGAGCTCCTGCAGGGCAGAGAAGATGTTGGGGTCTCAGATGGGAAAAAGTGGTCTTCCGGAGACCGACCCTGTCAGCACAGGTAAATGTGAGCTCGTGTGGAACTTTCCATCTCAGCTGACCCTGAAGTCAGAGACAAGCCCAGGGGATGTGACATCCGTCATGAGGCCCCAACAGAGCCTGCTATGAGGGACTTGTCCAAGGTCAAGAAAATCAGTGAGCTGGGCCTAGGAGCAGGGCTCACCAAGCAAGAATAACAGGAGGTTTCTGCGTATGTAACTGAATATGCACCATCGGACACAGACATAAAATCACAGACCCATCTCTCTCCCTGTCTCATAC
This sequence comes from Mesoplodon bidens, assembly GCF_964165515.1. Lineage (NCBI taxonomy): Eukaryota > Metazoa > Chordata > Mammalia > Artiodactyla > Ziphiidae > Mesoplodon > Mesoplodon bidens. The sequence goes on along the minus strand of NC_138177.1, from coordinate 88,892,384 downwards.
ACACACTCAGACATTTGACCCTTAGCATTTGCAAGGACTATGGAAATGAACAAAGATCAAAGGAGGAAAGCAGAGGCTATCTATTCTGAGCTTACTATTGCAAGGGAGTCAGCCGCCAGCCTTGGGTTTTGGCAGGGACACAAAGGCAGGCAGAAGAGTGGGAAAGCTCTATAGTGGGACAAAGAAGGCTTCAGGTGTGCCCTGTTTGGAGACCGCTGGCTGAGGGAAGCTATAGGTGAGCCGACAGGGGACATGCTGTGTGATCGGCTAGGGGAGTATATTTGACTTTCTCTGGTTGGTCAAAAATTAGGGAAGCTGTTCGTTATTAATCCAATTCTGGGCATTTGGAGCTGATCGTTTATGCAGGTTATCGTTGGGCTTCTTGGACTATTGTTAGAGAGAGCAAGCACGCTTCCTACAAGCCTGACTTCCAACCGGCTTCCTGGGCCAGTTACTCTAGCTAAGGGGTGAGTTCCTGGGCTGGTGGCTTCAGATATTGGGGGTCAGAGTTCTATTTTTATATATGATCTGGCCACTGCCCATTTGTATATTCAGTCTCTTAGGATCTTAAAAGCTACCAAAGACAAGAATTGTCTCTGCCTCTCTCCCAGACAGTAAGCCGTGTTCCTGTTTTTTTTTTTTTTTTTTTTTTTTTGCGGTATGCAGGCCTCTCACTGCTGTGGCCTCTCCCGTTATGGAGCACAGGCTCTGGATGCGCAGGCTCAGAGGCCATGGCTCACGGGCCCAGCCGCTCCGCGGCATGTGGGATCTTCCCGGACCGGGGCACGAACACGCGTCTCCTGCATCAACAGGCGGACTCTCAACCACCATGCCACCAGGGAAGCCCCGTGTTCCTGTTTTGAACACATTCTGGAAACAAGAGGCTCCCTGCCTCTGTGCAGCTCATATCTCTACCTGCTGGAGTCATCTTCCTTGTCCTGGGCTCAAACTTTCTCCCAGTAACTTCCACACTGTCATCCCACTTTTCACCCTCTGAAGCAACACAGAGCGAGCTTCAGACACCTTCCTTCTAGCAGCCTTTCTCCTATGTAAGAGGTCGTGTAGCATGGTGGTCGGGAGTAGGCATTTAAAGTCAGACTTGGGGTCAGATTCCAGCCCTGTGACTTACCATCTGTTTGACTTGGATAATTACCAAGCTTTCATTTTCTCAGCTATGAAGTGGGTAATGGTACCTCCTCAGGACTGTGGTAAGCATTAAATCAGGTGATACTGTAGACGGCTCAGTAATGGAGCGCGACTGAGGTCGCCTTCCTGCCTGCTTTTCCAGGCTAAGCATCTAAAGCCCCCTCACCTCTCCTTCACTTGGTTGCTTGGTTGCCATTGCAAGACCTGCCCTAAAACAGCCCACATACCCACTCTGGCTACAAATGGGCCTGTGGTGAGACGGGGAGCCAGCGCGGGTTCTGGGACTCTGCCATCTAGGGCTAGAGGGTCTGAAAGCTGAGGGGTGAGGGTGGTGGGAGAGAGGACAACTCATGGGCTGTCTGGGGAGACAGGTGGTCAGGAGATTAGCAGACAGCACTTCTCGGTGGGACCCAAGGGCTGTAAGGCAGGTGGGGTAGGAAACTGTTCTGCCCATCATCTAACCTTCAAACTCAACTCGGATCCGCACAGTTTGGGAACACAGTCTAAGAGAGAAGGGCCCCCAGGCATTCTCCCCAAGTCCGGACCGTGGAACAAGCCTCTGGGCTCAAGGTCCCTTGCTGTTCTGTCCCTCTTGTGTCCCAGAGTCCCTCGAATATGAACCTCCATGGAGCAGGGAAAGGGCTGGACTGGACAGCAATAAGCCTGGCTTTGTGGGTGGGTGGGAGAGCCCCAGAGTGGGAGAGGGGAGGGGCCATGGGATGGAATAATGTGGTGGGGCTGGGAGAAGACAGTGGAGTTTATTGATCTCCTCTGTGTCCCTTTTTCAGTCCTTACTGGCTGATCTGCCAGCCTGGCAGTTCCCAAGTGAGCCCGTATCCTGGGTCTGATGCTGGCCAGGCACTGAGGCTGTACAAGCACTGCTTATGATGGGCGGGCCTGGCTGCCTCCTTTCCAGGCTTCTGCCAAATCAACACGGATTTTCTTTAATAAGAGTCCCAACCCCAAGACCTGAGAAGATGGTCATGTTACTGTCGTTTTCGACTTTAGACCTAAATGATGGGGGCTCCCTCTGGGCTGAGGACCGATGTCCCACTTCCGGGAAAGACATCACAGTCGGCAAGTGTGTTAGCATGCTCTCTCCCTTTGGGCATCTCAAAAACACGGGAGGGGAAGAGTGAGGGAATCCTGGCTAATGTAAGTGGCGGAGCCAGGATCCAAAACTAGGCTTCTTCATTCTACACCTCCTTCTCTTCTTCCTCTGCCATAGCTGGATGGAGAGTTTGGGCTCTGCTGCTGTCTTGCGATGTGGCTTCAGGAGATTCCATAACCCTTCTGAGCTGAGCTCCTTCTCTGTGGAGTGAGGACGTAGGGAGATATTAAGTTGCCTTGGGACTCAGACTTGAGAGTGAAAATGCCAAGTGGTACCTACAGTGGATGCTGGCGAGAGTGGAACGAAAGGCCTCTCCTTCCCATAGCTGGCTTCTCCCAGACGCCGTCAGCCAGCCCGGGCCTATCGTAACTCTGGGCAGTGACACCAGTGTCCTTACAATGCCTGGGACTTTAAACTCCTAGGTAGACCTTGAGGAATCGTGATGGAGGATTTTAGTCAAAATAATCAGATGCCCTCAGACTTCCATGAGAAAAAAAGTGTTCCTTTTTCTTAGAAGAGGTTAAGAAATAAACAAACAGGGGCTTCCCTGGTGGCACAGTGGTTAGGAGTCCGCCTGCCAATGCAGGGGACACGGGTTCGAGCCCTGGTCTGGGAAGATCCCACATGCCGTGGAGCAGTTAAGCCTGTGCGCCACAACTACTGAGCCTGCGCTCTGGAGCCCACGAGCCACAACTACTGAAGCCCACATGCCGCAACTACTGAAGCCTGTGAGCCTGGAGCCCGTGCTCCACAACAAGAGAAGCCACCGCAACGAGAGGGCCGCACACTGCAACGAAGAGTAGCCCCTGCTCACTGTAACTGGAGAAAGCCCGCATGCAGCAATGAAGACCCAAACCAGCCAAAAATAAATAAATAAGATAAATAAATTTTTAAAAAAGAAAAAGAAATAAACAAACAAACATAAGCTGTAAATTCCTGGGGCGTCTTCAAGAATCCAAGATAAATGAGGACTAGTCATCCTGCCCGGCCCCTGAGCGGTGAAGCTGGTGGACTATCTGTTTATTTCTGGTCCCCTGGGTTCACTTGCTCTGGACCATCTGAGAAGCCTGTTCACTTCCTGAGGTGAGGGCAGAACAATGTCTCTATTCAAACTTGCTCTTCAGAGAGGCCATCTCTGTGGCGATTTCTTGTAGAGGAAATGCGGTGTTTTGATGTGTTGTCGGGTGGCCAGAACCTGGCCATGTGGGTCTCCATTCCAGGAGCATCCCTGATGGGACCCCCGCTGGAAGAGATGAGGAACAGGAAAAGATGGATAGCCTTTACGTGAGTGTCTGTGCTAGTTTCCTACGGCTGCCTAACAAGTTGCCCCAAACCTGATGGCTTAAAACAACAGGAATGTATTCTCTCACAGTTCTGGAGGCCAGAAGTCTGAAATCAAGGTGTTGGCAGGGCCATTTGCCCTCCTAGGCTCTGGGGGAGAATCTTTCCTTGTCTCTTCTAGCTGCTGGTAGCTCCTAGCATTCCTTGGCTTGTGATAGCATAACTCCATCTTCACGTGGCCTTCTCCTCTTTTCTCCCTAATAAGGACACTTGACATTGGACTTAGGACTCACTGGGTAACCCAGGATGATCTCATGTCAAGATCCTTTACTTAATTACATTTGCAAAACCCCTTTTCCCAAATAAGGTCACATTCACAGGTTGGAGTGGGATGGGGTCATGTCTTTTGGGGGCCACCTTTCAACCTGCAATAGTGTCTAAGCACTCTGCCCGGTTATGTCATGTACTTTTCACAATGCACCTGGGAGGAGGGTATCATTCTCATTTTTCAGAAGAGGAGACTGAGGTTCAGAGAGGTGTGATAACTTGTGCAAGTTTATACCCATCAGTTAGTGGCTGGACTGGGATGGAAACCTAGGGCTTATGCACCTAGACAAGAAGGAAGGAGACCAGCATGTGGAAGGTATGGAGGAACCAAGCAGATTGGCCCAGGGAGGAGCTGTGAGCGGTTTTGTGTTGCTGGAAAGGGGAATGTGCGAGGGTGGGGGTGATGGAGATGAAGCTGGAGGGGGAGCAGGGCTGGGTCATTCATACCCTTGGCGGCCGACCCGAGGAGTTTGGGCTTGATCCTGAGGTTGGTGAGGACTCCTTGGAGAACTTTGAATCTCCGAGAGTGAAGACCAGATCTCTGGGCTGTATGGAAGATGGGTAAGCCTGGAAGGAGGGGACCAGTCAGGAAGATGTTAGGAGACACTGGTGGTGAAGATGGAAATGGTGGTAGATTCTGAGGTCCAGGGGAGGGCTGAGTGACAGAATGACATGACTGATGAAAGCAGGGAAATTCAGGAATCTAGGGAACTCCCAGGTTGGGCCACTGAGTGTGTTGTGGTGTCACTATTGGAGAAGGGAACACAGCAGGAAGGATGGGGCGGCGGACACCCATGCTTTGTAGCTGCCCGAGAGCTTTGAACATCTTCCCTGTATTCAGTTATGAGTTGATTACTTCCCAGGGTCCTTGCAGAGGGGCACGTGTGGGACCTGCGTCCTATAACCAGCCCACGCATGCCTTCCCTTCTGTAGGAACGAAGCAGCAGGAAGAAAGTGGCTCTGCGTGGGGCCTGGATGTCAGCAGATCTGCCCCAGGGGAGACGCTTTCCTTGTTAGCCGATTCTGTGGTTCTGGGCACTGTTCCTGGATGTGAAGCTCCATCCTGTTTCTCCAGACCCCAAGCCGTTCAGTGAACTACTTACTAATCTTTATTAAATTCCCTTTTGCTTAAGCCAGATGATGGACTGATTCTGTTATTTGCAACTAAGAACCCTGAGCAATATGAGTGGGTTTAGGCGTGAGAGTGATAAAGGATGCTGGAGGACAGGGGCATGTGAAAGTGAGGTGTCTGGGTATCAGCCTGTGACATCCAATAGGCTGCTGGTTAGACAGGCAGGAGCTGGGGTGGCCGGGATGGAGAAAAGTCGGGGGTCATCAACATGTAGGTGGCTGTGAAGCTCCCTTGGGTGCGGGTGGAGGGACAGGGGGCTAGTGGGAGTGCAGCCCCAGGGCACCTCTGGAGGAGATTGAGAAGGGTGGGGGGACCTGGAGAAAAAGATGTCATGAAAAGTAAGAGAAGGATTTAAAGAAAGAGTAGGTGTCTGTGTCAACACCTGCAAGTGTGCCAGATGTGGATTGAAAATGGTGCTTTGTATTTGGCTTTTTTTTTGCTTTTTATTTTTTATTATTTTAATTTTATTTTTTATCTTTTTATTTATTTATTTATTTTTGGCTGTGTGGCATGCAGGATCTTAGTTCCCTGACCAAGGATCAAACCCGCACCCCCTGGATTGGGACTGCAGAGTCTTAACTGCTGGACCGCTGGCGAAGTCCCTATTTATTTTTTTAAAAAATATTTTATTGAATTAATTTATTTATTTTGGCCACACCTCATGGCTTGTGGGATCTTAGATTCCCAACCAGGGATTGAACCTGGGCCCTCAGCAGTGAACATGGAGTCTTAACCACTGGACCACCAGGGAATTCCCTGTTTTATATCTTTTAATTAAAAAATGTTATTGAAATATAGTTGACTTAACAGTATGGTGTTAATTTCTGCTGTGTATTTGGCATTTAGGGGACAAGGGCAGCTTAGAGGAAGTGATTTCACTGGTGGGGTGGGAAGAGAAATGAGGCTGGAGAGGGCTGAGGAGGGGAAAGGAGGAGAGGAAGGTGGTCTATCTACCTAGAAGCTCGCTGTGTGGGGCAGGAGAGGAACAAGGTGCAAGCTGAAGGAGAGAGCGGGGCCGCATTCAAGGGTAAGTTCAAGGGCAGCGGCTGTGAGTGAGAGCCTGTGACGTGGACGGTGTCAGGGTGACCACGGGTGACGGGTCCAGGTTGTGGGGTGTTTCTTCTTAGGTACTTGATAGTCTCTGATACATTGTAATCATGTCTTCCATTTAACTACGTCTTCCAGTTGTAGAATAAAGAGGTCTCGTGATCAGTCATTGGCGCCTCAGTTAGACAGTTGGGATGGAAGTAACTTGGTGGGGACTCAAGATTCAAGGACTGATGGGAACCTGGTCCTTGGTTTTTAAAAATCCAGCGAGTTCTGAAGATGAGGTAGATGGGGTACAAGTTGTCTGTGGGTTAGGGAGACTCAGGGGCCTAGGATGGAATCTACCTGGATCTGGATCAGGAGCCAGTTCACCTTGTGACCCCTTCTTGTGGGAACAGCCACTAAGAGCATTAGTCCTGTTGTTCTGTGTGACCCCAGGCACTGCACTCTGCCTGCTCTAATTGGCTGCTTCAGCTGCTTCTGCTTCTTTTTGACAACTTTTTCCCTGAATGTGTCCAGCCTAAGGTTCTAGCTAAGTTTGGCTAGCCTGAACTTATGACCCTGTACCTCACTAAACCTAGTCTCTTCTTTAAGTCTCCTCACTCTGCTTCAGGAGTTTTTAGGTATTTTTGTACTATGGGCACCTTGGAAGCCCATGACTCCCACTTAGAATAGTGTTTTAAAATGTATAAAATAGGGGGCTTCCCTGGTGGCGCAGTGGTTGAGAGTCCGCCTGCCGATGCAGGGGACACGGTTTCGTGCTCCGGTCCGGGAAGATCCCACATACCGCGGAGTGGCTAGGCCCGTGAGCCATGGCCGCTGAGCCTGCGCGTCCGGAGCCTGTGCTCCACAACGGGAGAGGCCGCAGCGGTGAGAGGCCTGCGTACCGCAAAAAAAAAAAAAAAAAAAAAAAATGTATAAAATAAAATATGTAGGATTAGAAAGAATTATATTGAAACGGTTATAAATATTTACATTAAAAACAAATTTGTGATGTGGTAATATATGTGTTTCCTTATTAACATATCAAATAACACAGTCTAGACTAACAACTACCATGATTTCAATGTAGTGACGAGTAGAAATATTTTGAGCTATGTGCAACAATAGCCGTATGGTATTAAAAGATCTGTGATTTCTCTTGGTGACAAGAACACAGGTACTATTAATACTTCTGTGTTTGTGGCCTACGGTTAGAAGAGAAGAAAGCATTACAATTCAGTTAACGGTTAGTGATAATAGGATGCAATTATTTTTTCTACCCAAGTTCATGGATCCTCTGAATTCTGTTCATCAACTGCTTGGGGAGCTGTGACTGCAGGTTAAGAACTTCTGGCCTGGATGCTCCAGTTTCCATTGTTTGATTGCTTATTTCTTCTTTTGGCCACACTGCGTGGCTTGCGGGATCCTAGTTCCCCAACCAGGGATTGAACCCGTGCCCCCTGCCGTGGAAGCATGGAGTCCTAACCACTGGACCACCAGCGAAGTCCCTGATTGCTTATTTCTTTCTTCAGTGAGTCAGAGTCAGCTCTTATTTAATCATTAACTACTAACAAGCCACTGATAAAGTGATCACACATGTCACTTTCAGGCAGGAGCAGTATGGCCCCTGGACACGTACTCGCTTTCTAGTTTGCAGAGCCATGGCCTCATGGTAGAGCTGGAAAGGGCCTCAGACCCTCTAGGAGCCAAACTTATCCCATGTAGGAGGGTGAGCGACCTCAGGGACTGTGCCAGGTCAGGGCTACCTGGGCCTGCACCTCCGTCCCAGGACTTTCCTACGCCATAGGCTTTTCCTATGCCCGAACGAGTGAGTGGCCCTTGCTCACCACACACACACACACACACACACACACACACACACACACACACACACGCGCACACACGGCTGTACAAACAGTCCCTCAAAATGGTGACACTGGTACCACAACACTAATGCAGAGAAGAAGGGGCCCGGCCCAGACACGAGGCCGCCCTCTCCTACAAACGCCCACCTGCCTCACTCCCTCTGGCCATGGAGGAGGTGGGAAAGGTTTGCCCAGCACATCTTCTCCCCAGCTTTCCTCTCCCTCAAGGGAGGCAAGTACAGCGTCAACACTTGTCACCATTTCCCCGCTTTCACCACTGTCTTCACCTCTGACCTCCTGCTGCGGTCTCCGGTTCCTGCCGGCTTAGTTCAGGGCCCTTCTCTCCTTCCCACTCTCCTTTTCTGCAGTACACCTGTCTGCCAAAAAGTAACCCTCATCTGGCTAACACGTGTCAAGGATACTGTTGAAATCCACCTGGCACAGGACAGGAGCGCTCTCAGTTCCGGAGGGAAATTAGACCTGACGGCTGTGAGCTCCTGGCCCTGACTTGTGGAAGGCTCTCTGTGAACGTCTGCTTACATGAGTTATTGGGCCCAAACCTCCAAAGTTCCCTGGAGTCTCCTCTGGGATTTCCACCAAGTCACTGCCTATCCCTCACCTTCCTCTAATTAAACTGGCTTTTCCTCAAGCACCAGTATTCGAGAGAAATAAAGTGCTTTCAATCAATGTTATTGGTCCTGTTTGCAGCGGTATTTCTTGCTACCATTTTCACGCCATTGTGTGGGATAATTAGTTTGGGGGGTTGTGGGGAGCGAGGGAGGGGGTGAGAATGGGAGGTGAGGGCGGAATGGGGGTGTTAGCCTGAGAATCGCTGTCATCTAACATTGTCTCTTGGGATGTGACCTGTGTGAGGTGGGCAGTCTGTGCGGGGCGTCCCGAGCGCGCAGGGCTGCCTCTGTGCCCCCTCCCAGTGCCCGGCACCATGCCGCCTTCTCCCTCGGTAAGTTGCTGGCAGGTGGTGATGTCTTGGTTCTCCTGTCGTGTGCCTGGCTCAGTGCCACGGTGTATGGATGGGCTGTAGACACTTGTCATTTTGATTCTCACCTTGCAGGAAAATTTCATATGAAGGCAGACAGGCCCATCTTTTTACAATAGAAATTGCCAATAGTTGCAAATGCTGCTGTGTGCCAAGCATTGTGCTGAGAACTTCACAAGCATCATCTCACTTAATTCTCCAAAAGCAGCCAGAGAGATCCTTCAAAGTGTAAATCACTTCCTGACCCTCCTCTGCTCCAGACACTCCAAGGGCACCCGTCACACTTGCTGTCAGGCCCCTACCATGTCCTACAAGGCTGGTATGGCATGACTCCTGGCTCCTGCTTCAACAACATCCCCTCCTCTCCCTTCCCCTGTTCACCATGCTCCTTATTGCTCCTGGAACTGGCCAAGAAGGGCCTGCCACAGGGCCTTTGCACCGCTTCTTCCCCTCAGGCTCTGTCCAGCTCACTCCTTCACTTCATCAGGCTTCTCAAGTGTCTTTTTGGAGAGACCCTCACCCCATCTAAAGTACCACCGGTGTCACGCTCTGTCATCTTCCCTGCTTTCCTTTTTTTTTTTAACATCTTTATTGAAGTATAATTGCTTTACAATGTTGTGTTAGTTTCTGCTATATAACAAAGCTGCCTTCCTTTTTAATAGCACTCCACAAGCCTACCCATGTTATTACAAATCTATTTGTTTATTTGTCTATTACCTGTCTCCCCCACATGAGGGCAGGGACCTTGTTTTGTTCACTGCTCTATTTCCAGCACCAAGAATGGTGCCTTCAATATAGTAGTTGTGAAGAAATATATAGTCAACAAATAAATAATGGACGAATACTCACAAAACCCCATGATGTAAGTGGCTACTCTTAACTCCATGCTATAGATGAGAAAACTGAGGCTTAGAGAGATTCTCACTATTCTCAGGGTCATAAAACTAATGACCCTGGGATAAGAAGTCAATGCCCCAGTCTGTCTCTGGGGTCTTATCTGAGCTGCTGTGCTGGGTCCCCTCTCTTTGCACTCATAAATGCCTGTCAGCGTGTCTATGTGGGAGCCCTATTACCCAGAGACACTCCAAGAAAAAAGCATTTGGTGGATGAATCTGTTTAGGAAATAACTACAAGTTGCATTTCTCTGCTTGGTTTTTCAAATGCTTGTTAGTATATGAAAGGCTCTGAAAAATCCTTCAGTAAAAAAGCTAGTTGAACTGTGTAATCAGTGTTTCCCAGAGCTTAAACTGTGGAAATCTTATGTTTATGTATTTCTGTGCATAACACCTATTAGCATATTGGGGGACGTACCTTGGGTGCCAATGGATTTTATCACTGTGGAGAGAAGCGGGGATTGTCTGATAAAGGGTCCTGGGAGCTCTCTGGGTCGGCTGGCATGGGGAGATCTGGGCTAGGTGCTGTCCCACACAGCAGGAGGGGCCGTGCCCAGAGTCACCTTCCCCAGGACTGGCGTCTGCATCCACGGTGTTTGTTCGCCCCTGGATACGGCCACTCTCATGCTCAACACATAAAACAGGAAGGCGCGTGGCTCCTGGTACCTTTCAGCTGCAGCCCAGCCCAAGCACGCTTTTCCACAGGGACCTGTGGCCTGGCTCATCTTCTGCCCTCTGGTTCCTGAGCCTCTTAGAGGGCGATTCCTTGTGAGTTTTTCAGGAACATCAACCCCACAAGCCTGGCCTTGGTTTCTCACTGTCTAATGTCTCCCCACTGGAATTTTAACCTTCTAGGGGACCAGGGACGCTGCCTTTCCACTGTGTCCTCTCAGCCCCCAGCTCGTGCTGAGCAGATAGTTAAGTGCCCAGATTGTTCTTGTTGGTTTGCGTGTGAGGGAACTGATGATCCTGAGCGTCTGTCACATGGTTTGGCGCAGGGAAGGGTAAATGGCGATGCTGTAAATCCCTTGATTTACTGCCAAAGCCCTCCCCACCCCGTCCCAAGCAGAATAGAAGGATGTCCCAGAGTCAGAGAGTACTGTGGGGTGCGATGCATGGAGCCGACTGGATCTCTGCGTCCTGAGAGTCAGAGCCACTGTCACTGCCACCGATGGTTCATTTATTGGTTTTGATGGTGATTTGATGTCCTTAACGATTCAGGTCTCATCTCCATCTCTGAGATCATCTGAATAACAGTGTGATGAGGGAGAGAATAGAGGAGACAGACATCCATGGGCAGCCTGGATCGGACGGTATAAATCTCTGGGGAGAGCCTGGCCTTCCCAGCTGGCGGGCTTGAGGTTGAGCGGAGCCGGCAGTGTTTGCCATCACCCCAAAGTGACCATGAGAGGTACCACGTGAGTCTCAGTCATGCTCCTCCTCGTGACTGTGTCTGACTGTGCCGTGATCACAGGGGTAACTCGTCCAATATTCTCTACTCCCTGGGTTTTGGGAGGACGTCAGGGTCTGCATGGGTTGGAAGCCAGGAACCGAACAGGAGGCAAACCAAGGGCGTGGGGAACCAGCCACCAGACAGCACTTCTGAGAGGCATTTCACAGAATTTTCACGTTAGTTAGACCTCACTCTGCTAAAGGGGCTCTGCTTTTGAGAAACTGTGTGTTAATCAAATTCTGCTCTCAAAGCATTAGGAGAGCATTGCAAATTCTGAAGTTTGGAACTTTGGTCAAAAGAAGATTCCTATTGTGTAATAATGAACTGTTTTAGAAAGTGGATTAGCACCCCCTAATCTATCTTTTGTGTAAACTTTGGTTTTCATATATGGTCTAGACCACATGTCAAGTGTAATTTACGTAGCAAGTTGACTTAAAGGCGGTGACCTTATTTAGCTTCTATTAGGTACGTTTGATCTCTGCTTTCTCTACTCTTAAAGAAAGCCTGTCCTGAAACTCTTTCTTTCCCTTATGGTTTATGTGTTTTCACTCGGTGCCCAGGTCTGATAAGAATAAGGGTGACGCCAACATCTGGCTGAGTGACCCAGAAGCAAGTGTCGGATAACAAGTAGAAATCCGGTCCCACGGTGGGCACACCCAGACGGGCACATCGTAGTATTTGAGACACCCCAACTGTGGTTCTCTCTCAGAAGTTTGGCTTCACCTGGACCTACCCTCACATGGGCACACATTTTGGGACGGTGGTGGGACAATTCTTATCAAAACAGAAAGTAATGTCTTACCTGAGAGTTTTCCAGATAAAAGCCACTAGAAAAAAAAAAAAAGAGGGACATTCACTTTTGTTTCAACTTCCTCTAACTTTTTACACAGAGAATGGAAATGTAGAGAAAGGCCAAACCATTCCTGGAATTGGATTAATTTTAATGTTCACAGAAAGGGAAATTTCTTTCTTCTCCCTTTTAGAGGAAAAAGACTGAGTTTCAAAGAAGAACAAGTATCAAAGGCAAGCCAATGCTTTGTAGACCCAGAGCATAAATACAACTGTCAGGGCAGAATTATACCTAATGAATGTAAACCACCAAAGGCTGTCTTCCTATTCTGTAGCTTGAAGATCAGGAGGGTAAGAGCAGAGGATAGAAGCCGTGGTTACCCCGCCTAGAGGGACGGGCGCAGCGGGTTGACCCTGAGTCTGGCCCGGGATGGGGGAGCGGAGGGGCGTGGGAGGCAGGTCTGAGAGATGAGGAAATATCTTCCTAGTAAAGGCTCCAGTTTGACACTTTGGAAAGCACAGAAGGAGAGGAAGCTGTGGTAAGAGGACACACATGACAGACCCGACCACAGGTAGTTAGAACTGTTCCCTCTGTGCTCTGGGCCTTGCTGCTGCCCTGAGTCTGACCCTCAGGAAGAGGCTGGGTTCTACCATCCCCGCACTCCCCTGCTGCCAGGAGTGTGACCATCCCAAATTCAGGCCTGGGGGTTCCCTCTTCCCAGAGGGTGGCAGTGATGCCCCACCTCTCTGGTGGAAGAGTCAGGTGGGGTCTTCTCGACCCTAACCCTGAGCTTTCAGGGACCGGCTGGTGTGTGAGAAGTGCCCTCACTAGGCTGGAGACTGGAGTGGCGAGGTGACTGCCACCTGCACCTCCTCTGCGTGACGAGCAGCCCCGGCATCCCCCACTTTCCTCCTGGGGCCGAGCACATTGCGGGTCTTACAGTTCCTGCCTTGCCCCCCAGGCAGCCAGAGGGCCCTCCATGGCCTTGTGCTGGGGAATAAGAGCCAACCCAAACCCCGCTCCCAATTTCGGCTCAGAAAAGCCGCAAAGCTTCTCTGGAAGTGGAAAGCCTGGGTGCTTCTCCAGTGTGGCCTCCTGTGAGTCTGGAGCCGTTCAGTTCTGTCTTCCCCAATCCAGGCTTTTGTTTAAAGCGGGCTTGTGTGGCTTTACAGAGGGCACCTTCCAGAAGATCACTTAGCTCCTGCTCTGGGAGCCCAGCCCAGAGGGGTCCATCCCTCTCTGGGGGCCAGGCAGGCCAGCAGAGAAGCCCCAGGGGAAACAGCTGTCAAGGGGTGCTGGACCCTCAGATGAGGCTGGGCTTCTTGTGAGGACTGAGGGGGACACCATGGGCAGGGGAGGCACCAACCCTGAGTGCTGCCGGTGAGGGCTGGAGGGTCCCCATCCACAGAAACTCAGCACTGACACCCTGGGGTGCAGGCCATTGGGGCCCTCCCCCGTCTAAGGATTTGAATTAATTCAATCCCACCAGCATCCACTGAGCATCTCCTGGTGCTAGAAAAGCTCCATCTCCGAAGCTCTAGACCCGTCAGAAGAGGACAGCCTCCCTACCGAGTGACCTCGAAGGAGCTTGGGGGTTCCTCAGATCCAGGTCTGCTGCCCAGCTGAGCCCCGAGCATCCTGCCGAGAGAGGCGCGGGGGCAGCATTGCCCTAGGTGTCCTGGGAGGCCGCGGCCTGGGTGCTGTTCCCAGCACCTCCCTCAAGGGCTTTTGGATGTGCGTTCCCTTCTGGTTTCTCTGGGATGGGCCTAATGGGCACTAACGACCCTTTTGTCTTCCACCCCACAAGCCTGCGAGGGGGACATCCAGTGCGGGGTGGGCACCTGCTGCGCAGTCAGCCTGTGGCTGCGTGGGCTGCGGGTGTGCACCCCGCTGAGGTGGGAAGGAGAGGAGTGCTACCCCTGAGGCCACAGGGTACTGCTCACACCTGCTCAGGGCACAGGGCCACGAGCCAGAGCCGGCACTGGACCACAGTGTTCTGACTCCAGTCGAGGAATATCTCACTGCTTCCTTGATTTGGGGGTGGCCTGGGGTGCAGTGGGGTCCCTATCACACAGCCTGTTAGACCTGGGGGCTGGGACCCCAGCTCCTCATTTGCTGAAGGGTCCTGGGCGTCAGTCACCTCATGCATACAACGAGGGGAGTAGACGGACATGTCTGAAGTTTGCTTATCTGATGAATTCCAGTTCTGAGAGCCTCCTGAATGCCCTTTGCTGCACAGCATCCTTCCCTCAAGATCACGACGCGGGAGGACTGTAAAATGAGCTCCCAGCCAGGGCCTGGTGTGGGGGAGGGGCAGGGTGAGGCGGGCCAGGCCCCTGGTGCACACACTTTAAGGAGGTTCACCCTTCTGTGCCCCAGGTGCCCAGCGCCTGCCTTGCTCCCTCAGGAGCTCCCAACCCAGAGGGTGCAGAAAGGCCACAAGGCCTTTGCTTCTGAACGTCAGGTGGATGCAGCAGCAACTGTGGGCTTGCACACCCTTCCCGGGGCTTCCTGTGCTCCAGACGCCCTTCAAGCCCCTCTGGGGAGCACACCTGCACCCAGGAGCATCCTCCGGCTGTGGTCCTCCCTGGCAGGGCCTGCCTGGGAGTGAGGAGGTGGGGGGAGACAGACGGGACAGAGCACAGTCCTCGTGGCCTTGGGGTGTGTCAGTGGGTTCAGCCGCAGATCTCTATTCCCAAAGCAGGCAGCAGAGGTAATACAAGCTAATGTGGAGTGCTTACTATGTGCCACCCTTCGTATTAAGTGCTCTTTGCAAGTTTAAATCTCTTTAGGTTTATAGTGTAAACCTCTTTACAACCATGTGTGGTAGCCTCTATTATTAATCCATTTTACAAACAATAAATGGAGGCACAGAGAAGCTAAATAACTTGCCAGTTGCCACAGAGCTGGGAGGTGGCAGACCTAGGATTGGAGCCCAGGCTGCCTGACTACCTACACTCTGAACCTCTCCTATTCATCCCCTTTGAGGAAACCTCAGTGGTTTCACCCTCCTCTGGGTGTGAATCACCCGGCAGGGACCACGTCCTGTGTAGCTTCATCCCCGGCACCCAACATGGGGTGGAGAGTATAATGGGTGAGCTATAAGTGATATTCAATTACGGATGTAGGTGTGAGTTTGTGAGTGATCACATGTGCTGGGTCAGCGAGGGGTCCCGGGTGGGCAGTGTGAGGGCTTGTGGGGTTTTAAGGCTGTGGCTGATCACAGTGTGTCACAGCCAGGTTGCCTGTGTTCAAATCCTGGCTCCTCCACAAGTTGGCTGTGTGATTTTGGCACGTTGCTTAGCCACTCTGTGCCTCAGTTTCCTCCTCTGTAAAACTGTTTTTGTTGTGCTGGGGTGGTGGCAGTGAGACACTGGCTAGGGCTGGGCCAGCCAGAGGCTCCTGCCCCGGGGGCCCGTCTCCCTTTGGTGAAGATGCCACCCTCTTCCCTTCTCTCCCCAGGTCCCTTTCTTCAGAAAACGCCAGCACCACACCTGCCCCTGCCTGCCCAGCCTGCTGTGCTCCAGAGGCCTGGGTGACAGGTACTGCTGCTCCACCAACTTGAAGAACATAGACTTTTAGGAGCTTGTCTGGTCTCCGGACACACACCGGGCCTCTTCCTGAGCACAGGCTGGGGTGGTCCCTCTTGAACTTCTATTTCTGCCCTGTGGCCCAATCCTGCAACCCAATGCTGTTGCATCCCCACTCCCCGCCCCGCCTACCTACCCCCCTCACCACCTACCTACCCCCCTCCTCTGTAGCGCACACAGGTACACCCACGAGACACACGCCACAGGGTGACCTGCAGGGTCCAGGCTGGTGGCTGTGGACCTGGGAGTAGCCTATGTGCACTGCCCAGGCTGCCTGAGGGGCTGCAAGTAGCAGGAACATATTCCTTCCTCATGTCTCCGTCTGCCCGCCCTGCCTCTCCCCGTCCTGCACGTGCTCCTCTGCCTGTCGGTGAGCTCGAGGAAGGCATGGGGAGCCAGGAGGTCAGTCGGCCTCCAGACGGCTTCTATGGGGCCAGCCTGTGGCCTGCCCCCCGGGCCAGATCTGCAGGCCTCCATGCCCCTCGTAGTGCAAGTTACCAGTTACCCAGTGATGCCCCCAGTCCCACTGCCTCCCCATGAAACGCAGACGGTGGTGGTTCAGTCTAAACCAGCTGTTGACATTTTAGGTGGCAATGAGAGAGTTACCTTCGACAGCTCCTTCCAAGGGTCAAGAGCAGGTCTGTGACCTTGAGGAGGCCTCTGGCCAGCTTGGGGAGGGGTCAGGAGTGGGGGTGGGGCAGGCAGATCACTGATTTTGGACACAGGAGGCAACTACCATCCAGGACCACAGCCAGGCTGCATGTGCCCCGCATCTAGATAAGTCATCTTCTCTAGAGAGTGAGGTCTGCCTGAAGTTCAAAGCAGTTTGTCTGGGCGTTATATCACTGGCCTCTATCTCATCTGAAACACCAGCCTCACTCAGCGCCTCACATCTGGACCCTGCCCGAGGCTTGCCCAGGTCAGCATGCTGATGCTGGAAGCTGTGCACACTGACCACTAGTTGTGAATAAAAGCATGAAAAAGGGGCGAGTGGCCATGGTGTTCCTGCTGCACTGGTGTGGGGACGTGGGGAGGGGACAGGACTGGGCTGTGTCCAGGTAGGAGAGAGATGCGACTGGAGTTCCTCCACTCAGTTGGGGCAATTTTTTGGAGAAAGTGGATTCAGGGTCTCTTTTAATGAAGGGCTCGAGGCAGCTCAGTGGGCTCTGGGCGGAGAGTGTGTGGTTCAGATGGATTAGATGCAGGAGGGGGCCGTGAGCTGACATCTGGGTGGGAAGACCATTAGTGAGCTCAGGATGGTGGCAGCTCCCTTTTCTGAAATTTAGTCCCTTTTGTTTAGTGTCAAATACTTGATGTCACTCAGTTCACCGTGTGTGGGTGAGAAAGTCCATATCAAGGATGGGCTGGTGAGGCCCTGAGCCTGTGTCTGAACAAGGGGCTGGGAATATCCCTTAAGTGCCAGGCTACTATCCCCATGGCGCTTTCTCACCTCAATCCCTAGTCTAGGAAAATGCAACACATAAGATGAAAACATGAATAAAATATCTAGGAATAAACCTACCTAAGGAGACAAAAGACATGTATGCAGAAAATTATAAGACACTGATGAAAGAAATTAAAGATGATACAAATAGATGGAGAGATGTACCATGTTCTTGGATTGGAAGAATCAACATTGTGAAAATGACCCTACTACCTAAAGCAATCTACAGATTCAATGCAATCCCTACCAAACTACCACTGGCATTTTTCACACAACTAGAACAAAAAATTTCACAATTTGTATGGAAACACAAAAGACCCCAAATATCCAAAGCAATCTTCAGAAAGAAAAACGGAGCTGGAGGAATCAGGCTCCCTGACTTCAGACTATACTAAAAAACTACAGTAATCAAGACAGTATGGTACTGGCACAAAAACAGAAATATAGATCAGTGGAACAGGATAGAAAGCCCAGAGACAAACCCACGAACATATGGTCACCTTATCTTTGATAAAGGAGGCGAGAATATACAGTGGAGAAAAGACGGCCCTTCAATAAGTGGTGCTGGGCCTCCCTGGTGGTGCAGTGGTTGAGAGTCCGCCTGCCGATGCAGGGGATATGGGTTCGTGCCCCGGTCTGGGAGGATCCCATATGCCGCGGAGTGGCTGGGCCCGTGAGCCATGGCTGCTGAGCCTGTGCACCCGGAGCCTGTGCTCCGCAACGGGAGAAGCCACAACAGTGAGAGGCCCGCGTACCGCAAAAAAAAAAAAAAAAAAAAAAAAAAAAAAAAAATTGGTGCTGGGAAAACTGGACAGTTACATGTAAAAGTATAAAATTAGAACATTCCCTAACACCATACACAAAAATAAACTCAAAATGGATTAAAGACGCAAACGTAAGGCCAGACACAATCAAACTCTTAGAGGAAAACATAGGCAGAACACTCTATGACATAAATCACAGCAAGATCCTTTTTGACCAACCTCCTAGAATAAGGGAAATAAAAACAAAAATAAACAAATGGGACCTAATGAAACTTAAAAGCTTTTGCACAGCAAAGGAAACCATAAGCAAGACGAAAAGACAACCCTCAGAATGGGAGAAAATATTTGCAAATGAAGCAACTGACATCTCCAAAATTTACAAGCAGCTCATGCAGCTCAATATCAAAAAAACAAACAACCCAATATAAAAATGGGCAGAAGACCTAAATAAACATTTCTCCAAAGAAGATACACAGACTGCCAACAAACACATGAAAGAATGCTCAACATCACTAATCGTTAGAGAAATGCAAATCAAAACTACAATGAGATATCATCTCACACTGGTCAGAATGGCCATCATCAAAAAATCTACAAACAGTAAATGCTGGAGAGAGTGTGGAGAAAAGGGAACCCTCTTGCACTGTTGGTGGGAATGTAAATTGATATAGCCACTATGGAGAACAGTATGGAGGTTCCTTAAAAAACTAAAAATAGAACTACCATACAACCCAGCAATCCCACTACTGGGCATATACCCTGAGAAAACCATAATTCAAAATGAGACATGTACCAAAATATTCATTGCAGCTCTATTTACAACAGCCAAGACATGGAAGCAACCTAAGTGTCCATCTAGAGATGAATGGATAAAGAAGATGTGGCACATATATACAATGGAATATTACTCAGACATAAAAAGAAATGAAATTGTTATTTGTAGTGAGGTCGATGGACCTAGAGTCTGTCATACAGAGTGAAGTAAGTCAGAAAGAGAAAAACAAATACCGTATACTAGCACATATATATGGAATCTAAGGGGAAAAAATGGTCATGAAGAACCTAGGGGCAAGATGGGAATAAAGACACAGACCTACTAGAGAAGGGACTTGAGGATATGAGGAGGGGGAAGGGTAAGCTGTGACAAAGTGAGAGAGTGGCATGGACATATATACACTACCAAACGTAAAATAGATAGCTAGTGGGAAGCAGCTGCATGGCACAGGGAGATCAGCTCTGTGCTTTGTGACCACCTAGAGGGGTGGGATAGGGAGTGTGGGAAGGAGGGAGACGCAAGAGGGAAGAGATATGGGAACATATGTATATGTATAACTGATTCACTTTGTTATAAAGCAGAAACTAACACACCATTGTAAAGCAATTATACTCCAATAAAGATGTTAAAAAAAAAACATGAAAACACGTTGTATCCTTCTGTTTCTCAGAAGCCTCTGAGAAAACTGGTTTCTGAGGTCCAGGGGCTCCTGGCTTCCCTTACTTGCCCTTGACCCTGTCACAGTTCTGCCCAGGGTGTACTCAGGACAGGCTTTACTGCAGGACCCACCCAGGCTGGGCCTGTGCCCCACACAGGGCGTGTTCTTCAGTTTGGCTCTGTTGACAGATACTGGCTCCTGCTCTGCGGACTTGTCCCCTTCTTCCAGTCTGTGAGTCTCCTTGCACCTGACTTTCAGGCTCAGGTACTGGCTACAGAGTTCCTTTCCACGTCCAGGAATCCAGTTTGCCCATCCTGTCCTTTGGATCTCCAGGAACCGCTGGCTGCTGCCAGGTCATGCTATGTGTGAGGCCTTTCCCAGTCTTGCCACCCTCTGCAAGCAGAGCCAGCTTGGGTGGGGCATCGCTGCAGGCTTCAGTGCAGGGAGCGGAGAGGCGGGGTGGCTGCAGGCACGAGGGGCCCCCCTCTCCATCCCCACAGGGAGCTGGCTGATCTGCAGACACATGGATGGGTCGAAACTTCCCTTTACACTAACAGGACCGATTCTCACTTTCTGTATCAGAATTTCAAGGAATGGACAATTGGTCTCTGCTCCAGTTCCCTGCTTTTTTTTCCTGAAGACTGGAGAGAACACAGGGGAGACTGGGGAGGCTAAGAAAAGTATATTTGTGAGAATTCTTTATATTCAGGGATATATTCTTCATAAACATAGTTTAAAAAAGAATCAAATTATAAGAATAATATATCCATAATAAGAATATATTCCAGACGAATTAAGAGTTAGAATTAGGTGAAGTAAATGGGCAGCCGTTCAAGATGTGGGTCCCTTTAGTGACAGCCTGACCTCCGCTTATTTGCTGCAACCCTTCCTTCCCAACTGGTGGAGTCTGGTGCCATCTATTGGCTAAAGTGGGGATGGCACAGAAGAGCTGAGGTGGGAAAGATGGAAGCATCAGAACGATGAAACCTCTCAAAGCAGATGGGGACCACTCGCCAGACATCCCAAGTGTTAGATTCTATCAGAGGTTTAGAGGGACAATGTTTCCACCTCTGTAAAGAGGGCTTCCACCCTAAGGAGCGCAGGATAAATGCTTAATTGCCCCTTTGGGTCTGGTCCCACCTTACAAACCTCTTTCCTGGAAGCCTGTGTCATCTTCCTGTAAGACATCTCCTCTCACGGCTTCTCCAGGATTAAGAAAGTGGAGGTGGATGGGGGTCAGAGGAAGATGACTGGATGCCCCCCTTGCCTGTCTGTGTGCGCCAGGGCATGGCACAGGAAGAGCTGCCTCTCTCCCCAAATCTTCATTTTCTCTGCTGGTCATGATGGTTAGTGCTTCCACTGCCCCCTAGTATCAAGTCTGAAGCTCAAGAGCAGTCTAGACTTTTCTGTCTCCTGCTATCCCTTCTTCCTGAGCTCCTTGTCAACTGGCCACCAAGTTCTGTTTCTATGACCTCTTAAACGTCTCTCGACCCTGCCCCTTCTCCCTCCAGCCGTGGCTGTGTCTGAGCCCTCATCCTGCCTGGTGTGGTCTGGGGCAACTGCTTCCACCTATTCTCTCTGCCTCAAGTTTCCCCTTAAAATCCACCCCTGTGTGTCCACCAGTCATCCTTCTAGGCAGTGCATTTGCCCGGTTCTTTCCCCATGAAAAATTCCCCCAATGGCTTCTCAGCAACAAGGGAGAAAGCCCAGTCTTGTCAGGGAGCAAAAAGTCCCTTGTGGTCCAGCCCTGTCACCCTCTCCCTGTCTCTCTCACCCTCCCCACCAGGCTTCCCAGCCTCAGGACTGTCTCAGTTTGTGGAGGATGCCACGTGTGTCTTTGCCCAGGCTGCTCCCTCTGTGGGGAATGCTCTGCTTTCCTCTGATGTCTGGGGACTTCCACGTATCCTTCCGGTCAACTCAAATGCATCCCCCATCTCCACCGCATCCATCAACACGAAGGACACACTGCAGACAGCGAGTTGGCACTTGCTCTTAGAAAGCATCCATGTCTAGGTCAGCCTCCACCATGGGAGAAGGAAGGGCAGTGCCTGAGTCCTGTTGGTGTCCTCAGGGTTGAACGGTGGAGGCCCGGGCTGGAGCAGCTGCACAGCCAGAGGACAGAGGCTCCGGACAGCTGATCCTGGGTAGGAATAAGGGTGAAATATGACCCACTCCTTGTTCCAACCCTGGTCGGGGGCCATCCCTAGCCTCAGAAGCTCAAAGCAGTGCGGAGAACAACTTTTAGGTGGGCAAAGACTCGGCTTCCCCCTTGGCCCCCTGAGGCCCCTCTCGACCTCTGCAAGTTGCCACTGAAGACTTCCACTCAAAGATAAAGAAAGAGCCCCATGGGAGCCTGCAGCCAGCCATGAGCCTGAGAGAACAGTGTGTGGGCCTCAGGCCACACGAGGTCCTCCATCCAGAAGATTCTTTCTTGTCTCTGCCCCCTACTTGGAAGGCTCCGCTGCCCATGGATCATAGGGACTTTCATTTCATTTAAATATTAGTGCAACTTGGAGGAAAAACAGAGGTGTGGTTCTTAAAAGGGACCAGAGCCCCCGGAGGGCCTTGCCTCATCCTGGGCAGGAAAAAGCTCCCGACCTAGTGAGGACAGAGGGGCCTCTATTTGGGGGCTGAAGATTAGTGAGGAGGATTAACTGGGCCTAAGCAGAGAGAAACGCTGATGAGTACGAAGTCGTGGGCACAGTTCTGACAAGAGACAAGGCATAGAGGAGACTGTGAGATTCTGTCATGAAACTAAGTCCCGAGGACCAAGTAAACAAATCTGTCAAATGGCAGCTTGACATTTTCTTGTCATTTTGCATTTTGCTCTGTTGGCGAATCTCACGGAATTAGTAGCAAAGTTACCCTGCTACTGGGGTGACACAGTGGTTAACAGCACAAGACTGTGTGACTTTGAAACCTGGTCAGGCTGCTAATTAGATAGGGACTGTGGGCAATTTACTAAGCTTCTCTGCTTCAGTTTCCCTGTCTGTAAAATGCCAATACTAATAATAGTGTAACTGAGCAGCATCCTATGGGGCCTTCCCGGGACAAATCTCCCCATGTCCTCCTCCTGCTTCTTGTTTGTACAAAAACTTTAGCCTCCTAGGCCTTCCCTGAGTTCCAGAGAATAAATATAATCAGAGAAGTGAGAAAATGCAGGAAGGAAAACAGTCAAGCAAGACAAAATAATAATAGTTTAGCCATTAAACAAAGTCAAGGACTGGAGATAATATCCTGAGCCATGTTCTCTGAGCTCTTCTGCAGAGACTGAAACCCCCAGCAGGTGGGAGAAGTTAACTGTGCGCTGCCCACAAGCACGTAGACCCCAGACCTGTTGGAACCGGAAGGCTGATGATGCTGACCCCTGATTACCTCACCACCAACCAATCAGAAGAATGTCCATGAGCTGATCACACACCCCACAACCCCCATCCCTCACCTTGTCTTTAAAAACCTTTCCCTGGGGCTTCCCTGGTGGCGCAGTGGTTGAGAGTCCACCTGCCGATGCAGGGGACATGGTTTCGTGCCCCTGTCCGGGAGGATCCCACATGCCGCGGAGCCGCTGGGCCCGTGAGCCATGGCCGCTGAGCCTGCGCGTCCGGAGCCTGTGCTCCGCAACGGGAGAGGCCACAACAGTGAGAGGCCCGCGTACCGCAAAAAACAAACAAACAAACAAACAAACAAAACCTTTCCCTGAAAGCCACTGGGGAGTTTGCATCGTTTGAGTCTTAACTGCCCGGACTCCCTGCAATAAACACTGCACCACAACCTGGTGAAGTAGACTGGTGTCGGTAGACTGGCTTTACTGAGCACAGGCAAGGACGCCCAAGTTTGGTTACGTAACAATAGTACCTACCTCTTAAGGTTGCTGTGAGGATTAAATGTTAGTGCACTCAAAGTGCTTAGGATAGCCCTGGCCCTTGGAAGCATTGTGGGAATGTTTTATACATTTTTTTGTTTATTTATGAAGACGTCTCAGACAGTCAGTACTGAGATCTCTCTGCCTGACACACTAAGCCAGTGTTACCTGGGGCATCTCCTCAGTGAGGTAAACTCATAAAACTGACAGGAAGAAACAAAAACCTGCTCTTGGGTGCATTTCACTTCCCCAGAATTCGAACACAGTAGGAAGAAATCCTCGTTTGTCCGGATCATGCTCCATTATTATTATGTCATTTAAAAGCACAGGTTTGGGACTTCCCTGGTGGTCCAGTGGGTAAGACCCTGTGCTCCCAGTGCAAGGGGACCAGGTTCGAACCTGGTCGGGGAACTAGATCCCGCACACATGTCGCAACTCAGAGTTTGCATGCAGCAGCTCAGGGTTTGCATGCCGCAACTAAAAATGATTCCGCATGCCACAGCGAAGATCCCACGTGATGCAACTAAGATCTGGTGCAGCCAAAATAAATAAATAAATATAAAAAAATTAAAAAAATAAAAGCACAGGCTTATGTGGGAAAAGCTCAATAACACTCCATTTGGGAACACAGATACACAAATCTTACTGAAGAGCTTCTTAATACCCTACTTATACACATGAGTCACTGTTTCCAAGTCCAATGGAATGTTTGCTCAATATGGGCTATGATCTTAATACTGCATTATTCAATTTTTTTTTCTAGAAAAAGCATAAGGAGAGTGGGCTCTGAATTTTATTCTGGCTCTTCTCAGATTGTGTTCAAATTAAACCTGCCAAAGCATGTGTGTCCCCTGAGATAGGCATCTCGGTGGCTGGTGGCCCCAGTAACTAGGAAATGTCATTCACCCCGTAGACCTGCAGTTTCCAAACCTCAGTGTACACAGAAGCCCAAAGGATGATGTTAAATGCTGGTTCCTGGGTTACCTCCAGAGACCCAGATTCAGTGGAGCCTTTAACAAGCCTCCTCCAGCTGTGACTGATGCAGGTGTTCCCTGCACCTCCACCCCCTGAGAAACGTGGCCCTACCCTGTCTGTCACCCCAAACTTTGGAGGAAATAAACTAAACATATAATGAAAATTCTACTTTTTCCCCCAAGGGACTGAGAGACTACTTTCCATTAGGAAAAGCTCCAGTCAATCTAGAGTGTGGCCTTTATATTGAAACAAGGATGGGCAAGACAGGAGAGAAGGCAGGGAGAAGGGGGTAGAGGCTGGGCCTGGGTCTGTGTCCATCCAGAATTAGATTTCAAAGTGGGTGCGACTGTCCCTGGGAAAACCTTAATCACCCAAGTGGCAAAGGGGGAAGAGGAACACAAAGAGAGGGGGCCCCCCAAGGGGCTATAATTTTCGACCACTTGAAGGCGGACTACTGGGGCCCCACCTGGATGCTAGGAAGACCTGCAGGTGAGGTGGCAGCACTGGTGCCCCAAGGCCCCGGCTAGGAGGCAAACACGTGACCTACGTATGCTCCCAGGCCCCCCGCTGGGGCCCAGCTGCAAGAGACCCGCATCTGAGCTGCCAAACAGATGGGATGTTCGGTGTCAGCTGGGGGTGTTGGGGAATCAGGGCAGCAGAAAATAAGGTCCAGGCCCCTCGGCTTGAGGTTGTCCTGCCCCAGGAGCCTGCTGGGGACGGGAATCTCCACAAGGAGCCCCAGGGGCAGAGGTAGCCCACAGCTCACTCCCAGGTGAGGGGAGGGGAATCACACATCTGAGAGTGCAGTCGGGATGTCTTATCTGGCCTCACCAGCCTCTAAGGAGGGACACTGAGAAGGCGCCCGGGGGAGGCCTCATGGGGAGGGGCAGAGGGAGGATTGTCTCAGAGGGTAGGGGAGGGGGAGACTACGCTCTTGGGAGGATTTGGTCCCAGCAGGGCACTGAGCCCCAGCTGGGCTCCCCGAAGAGCCTCCGGTGGACAAGATGGCCCCAGGGCCCTAACTGGCAACAGGCAGCTATGAGGTCACTTAGTGGTGGTCTGTCAGTAGTCTGCTCTCAGGGTATTTGGTCCTTCCTTTCCTTAGGGCCTGTGGGCACCTCTGATCATGGGAAAGGCCTCCTGTGGCCACCACACCTCCAGACAGCCTGCACCGTCCTAGGAGCCCTAGATCAGGAGAGACCCATGGAGATTGCAGTCTGTTGTCCAGGAAGGCTTTCGCTGGTTGCCCCAGGGATGCCCTGAGCTCCCGGGGAGCTGGGGACAATCAGAAATGGGGCCATAGGCTGCCCCCAGCATCTCCCGCCCTCCTTCCCAGACGCTGCTTTCCCCACCTCCTACCTGCCTTCTCCCCTCCACGGGGTGCTCGGTCCCCCCACCCCCTTCTGTCTGGTTGTCCAGTCCCTCCTGGTGTCATTGGGACCAAAGTTTCAGATTCTCAACTCAGCTCCCTGAGGGGTCAGGGGTTCTCAGAGTCTGTTTGCACCTCTGCTACTTGGGGACAGTGACTTCTGCCACCTCACCGGGTTGTCATGAGGTGGACCCCCCAGCAATGCTGCCCAACCCTCCTTGGTGGTGGACATCACTTGAGGGTGCTCGTTAGGTACCCAGAGTCCTGTGCTCCGTCCCAGAGCTGCTGGATCCAAATTCCTGGAAAGGAGGGCCTGGGAAGCTGGGGTTTTAGCAGCTTGAAAAACAATGGAAAGGGATTAAGCAAGGAGACCCCAGCAACTCCCTCTTCTTGGTCTGATCCTGACTCTGCCCACCACTTGCTACCTGGAGGACCTCAGGGAAGCAGCTAATTTTTAACCTCAGTTTCCTCCTCTGTGAAATGGCTTTCCCACTGGGACTTCCCTCGCAGGGTTTTTGTGGGCCCAGAATGAGATGGTGCAAACCTTGGGCACAGTGAACCTCGTGCACTGACAGTGCTCTGTAGGCCGAAAGAGGGATTTTCCTTCTGTTCATGTAAAGTGGGTTTTGTGCCCCTTCAATAAAGGATGGTGTCTGCACCAATCAGTCACCAAGAGCAAGTATAGAAACTGGACTGTGAATTTAGTCAAGATGGGATGAGACAGCCTATGTCCCCTCCCTCCTCTGACCCATCATGAAATGGGCCAGGTGGGAGGGAGGCTGACCTCCCACAGGGAGGAAGCAGGTCAGAGCTACTCTAGGACCCTCCCTCCCAGTCCACCATTGCCGTCTTTCTTCTTTCTTTCTTTCTTTTATTTTTTAACGTTTTAAACACCACCTCAAATAGACCCACCCAGGACTTTAGTGTCCAGTGTAGTCCCTTCATTGCATAAACCATCACATGGAGTCAGTCTATTCACTTCAAGGTGAAAATTTTAACTCGGGCTATTTATAATTTCCACGCTGGAACGCATGTCAGTTTCAAAGCAGTCACACCAGGTGTCCACTTGGAAGCTGAAAGGGAGACAAGCATTATTATAAATTAATGCTGCCAGTGATTAATACTTGATATTTTTAACACACATTCATCTCAGAGGAAAAGATCCTCTTTACTTAGTGTGGTGGGATGTTGTGCAGTCCTCCCATTGACGAGGGGTTGCCAGAAATCTTTGTGCGTAGCTTCAGGCAAAGATCTGACTGACGAAGAAAGAAAGTGAGCTGTGAGGTCAGACTCTCTGTAGACCTGCCTCTTCAGGCGGATTCTGTCAGGTTTGGGCATCCTGCACTCCCTTCGCTCAGCCCATCCTTTCTCCTCTGTGCCTCCTGCTCCAGTTCTGGGCTGGTCCGGGCTGGAGAAACCACTGGTTGGTTCCATCATGGCCCGGGAGTCAGAGACTTTTCTTGAGTTTGGGCTCTGCCTGTGAGTGAAGTGGCTCATCGTGGAGACCAACACTGGCAGTTGCCTGCAGACCTGTCTTATTTTGTCTGCACAGTGTAAAAAATAAATGGTCACCTGTATTTAAAAGTTTGTATATTTCCCCCCAAAGCTGCATTTCCTGTATCTCTTAGAAAATGGGAAGTCTGTGGCATCCCATTGGGTTCCCACAGTGGCACTAACTAGTGGGAGTGGTAGCCAGCTGTCTGTAGTGGTTTATTTTTTATTTATTTATTTTTTAACATCTTTATTGCAGTATAATTGCTTTACAGTGGTGTGTTAGTTTCTGCTGTATAACAAAGTGAATCAGCTATACATATACATATATCCCCATATCTCCTCCCTCTTGCGTCTCCCTCCCAACCTCCCTATCCCACCCGTCTAGGTGGACACAAAGCACCGAGCTGATCTCCGTGCGCTATGTGGCTGCTTCCCACTAGCTATCTGTTTTACATTTGGTAGTGTATATATGTCCATGCCACTCTCTCACTTCGTCCCAGCTTACCGTTCCCCCTCCCTGTGTCCTCAAGTCCATTCTCTACGTCTACGTTTTTATTCCTGTCCTGCCCCTAGGTTCTTCAGAACCATTTTTTAATAGAAAAAATAGATTCCATATATATGTGTTAGCATACAGTATTTGTTTTAGATTCCATATATATGTGTTAGCATATGGTATTTGTTTTTCTCTTTCTGACTTACTTCACTCTGTATGACAGACTCTAGGTCCATCCACCTCACTACAAATAACTCAATTTCGTTTCTTTTTATGGTTGAGTAATATTCCATTGTATATATGTGCCTCATTTTCTTTATTCATTCATCTGTCGATGGACACTTAGGTTGCTTCCATGTCCTGACTACTGCAAATAAAGCTGCAATGAACATTGTGGTATATGACTCTTTTTGAGTTATGGTTTTCTCAGGGTATATGGTATATGCCCAGTAGAGGGATTGCTGGGTTGTATGGTAGTTCTATTTTTAGTTTTTTAAGGAACCTCCATACTGTTCTCCATAGTGGCTGTATCAATTTACATTCCCACCAACAGTGCAAGAGGGTTCCCTTTTCTCCACACCCTCTCCAGCATTTACTGTTTGTAGATTTTTTGATGATGGCCATTTGACCAGTGTGAGGTGATACCTCATTGTAGTTTTGATTTGCATTTCTCTGATGATTAATGATGTTGAGCATTCTTTCATGTGTTTGTTGGCAACCTGTATATCTTCTTTGGAGAAATGTCTATTTAGGTCTTCTGCCCATTTTTGGATTGGGTTGTTTGTTTTTTTGATATTGAGCTGCATGTGTTGCCTGTATATTTTGGAGATTAATCCTTTGTCAGTTGCTTTGTTTGCAAATATTTTCTCTCATTCTGAGGGTTGTCTTTTCATCTTGTTTATGGTTTCCTTTGCTGTGCAAAAGCTTTTAAGTTTCATTAGGTCCCATTTGTTTATTTTTGTTTTTATTTCCACTTCTCTAGGAGGTGGGTCAAAAAGGATCTTGCTGTGATTTATGTCAAAGATTGTTCTTCCTATGTTTTCCTCTAAGAGTTTTATAATGTCCGGTGTTACATTTAGGTCTCTAATCCAGTTTCAGTTTATTTTTGTGTATGGTGTTAGGGAGTGTTCTAATTTCATTCTTTTACATGTAGCTGCCCAGTTTTCCCAGCACCACTTATTGAAGAGACTGTCTTTTCTCCATTGTATATCCTTGCCTCCTTTGTCATAGATTAGTTGACCATAGGTGCATGGGTTTATCTCTGGGCTTTCTATCTTGTTCCATTGATCTGTATTTCTGTTTTTGTGCCAGTACCACATTGTCTTGATTACTGTAGCTTTGTAGTAAGGTCTGAAGTCAGGGAGTCTGATTCCTCCAGCTCCATTTTTTTCCCTCAAGACTGTTTTGGTTATTCGGGGTCTTTTGTGTCTCCATACAAATTTTAAGTTTTTTTTCTAGTTCTGTAAAAAGTGCCATTGGTAATTTGATAGGGATTGCAGTGAATCTGTAGATTGCTTTGGGTAGTATAGTCATTTTCACAATATTGATTCTTCCAATCCAAGAACGTGGTATATCTCTCCATCTGTTGGTATGATCTTTAATTTCTTTCATCAGTGTCTTATAGTTTTCTGCATATAGGTGTTTGTCTCCCTAGGTAGGTTTATTCCTAGGTATTTTATTCCTTTTGTTGCAGTGGTAAATGGGAGTGTTTCCTTAATTTGTCTTTCAGATTTTTTATCATTAGTATATAGGAATGCAAGAGATTTCTGTGCATTATTTTTGTATCCTGCAACTTTACCAATTCATTGATTCCCTCTACTAGTTTTCTGGTGGCATCTTTAGGATTCTCTATGTACAGTATCATGTCATCTGGAAACAGTGACAGTTTTACTTCTTCTTTTCCAATTTGTATTCCTTTTATTTCTTTTTCTTCTCTGATTGCCGTGTCTAGGACTTCCAAAGCTATGTTGAATAATAGTGGTGAGAGTGGACATCCTTGTCTTGTTCCTGATCTTAGAGGAAATGCTTTCAGTTTTTCACCATTGAGAATGATGTTGCTGTGGGTTTGTCATATGTGGCCTTTATTATGTTGAGGTAGGTTCCCTCTATGCTCACTTCCTGGAGAGTTTTTATCATAAATGGGTGTTGAATGTTGTCAAAAGCTTTTTCTGCATCTGTTGAGATGATCATATGGTTTTTATTCTTCAAGTTGTTAATATTGTGTATCACATGGATTGATTTGCTTATATTGTAGAATCCTTGCATCCCTGGGATAAATCCCACTTGATCATGGTGTATGATCCTTTTAATGTGTTGTTGGATTGTATTTGCTAGTATTTTGTTGAGGATTTTTGCATCTATATTCATCAGTGATATTGGTCTGTAATTTTCTTTTTTTGTAGTATCTTTCTCTGGTTTTGGTATCAGGGTGATGGTGGCCTCATAGAATGAGTTTGGGAGTGTGCCTTCCTCTGAAATTTTTTGGAAGAGTTTGAAAAGGATGGGTGTTAGCTCTTCTCTAAATGTTTGATAGAATTCATCTGTGAAGCCATCTGGTCCTGGACTTTGGTTTGTTGGAAGATTGTAAATCACAGTTTCAATTTCATTACTTGTGATTAGTCTGTTCATATTTTCTATTGCTTCCTGGTTCAGTCTTGGAAGGTTATACCTTTCTAAGAATTTGTCCATTTCTTCCAGGTTGTCCATTTTGTTGGCATAGAGTTGCTTGTAGTAGTCTCTTAGGATGCTTTGTATTTCTGTGGTGTCTGTTGTAATTTCTCATTTTTCATTTTATTGATTTGAGTCCTCTCCCTCTTTTTCTTGATGAGTCTGGCTAATGGTTTGTCAATTTTGTTTATCTTCTCAAAGAACCAGCTTTTGGTTTTATTGATCTTTGCTATTGTTTTCTTTGTTTCTATTTCATTTATTTCTGCTCTGATCTTTATGATTTCTTTCCTTCTGCTAACTTTAGGTTTTGTTTGTTCTTCTTTCTCTAGTTCCTTTAGGTGTAAGGTTAGATTGTTTGAGATTTTTCTTGTTTCTTGAGGTAGGCTTGTATGGCTATAAACTTCCCTCTTAGAACTGCTTTTGCTGCCTCCCATAGGTTTTGGATCATCATGTTTTCATTGTCATTTGTCTCTACGTATTTTTTGATTTCCTCTTTGATTTCCTCAGTGATCTCTTGGTTATTTAGTAGTGTATTGTTTAGCCTCCATGTGTTTGTGTTTTTTACGTTTTTTTCCCTGTAATTCATTTCTAATCTCATAACGTTGTGGTCAGAAAAGATGCTTGATATGATTTCAATTTTCATAAATGTACTGAGGCTTGATTTGTGACCCAAGATGTGATCTATCCTAGAGAATGTTCTGTGCACACTTGAGAAGAAAGTGTAATGTGCTGTTTTTGGATGGAATGTCCTATAAATATCAATTAAGTCTATCTGGTCTATTGTGTCATTTAAAGCTTCTGTTTCCTTATTTATTTTCATTTTGGGTGATCTTTCCATTGGTGTAAGTGATGTGTTAAAGTCCCCACTATTATTTTGTTACTGTTGATTTCCTCTTTTATAGCTGTTAGCAGTTGCCTTATGTATTGAGGTGCTCCTATGTTGAGTGCATATATATTTATATTTGTTATATCTTCTTCTTGGATTGATCCCTTGATCATTATGTAGTGCCCTTCCTTGTCTCTTGTAACATTCTTTATTTTAAAGTCTATTTTATCTGATATGAGTATTGCTACTCCAGCTTTCTTTTGATTTCCATTTGCATGGAATATCTTTTTCCATCCCCTCACTTTCAGTCTGTATGTGTCCCGAGGTCTGAAGTGGGTCTCTTGTAGACAGCATATATATGGGTCTTGTTTTTGTATCCATTCAGCAAGCCCGTGTCTTTTGGTTGGAGCATTTAATCCATTCACCTTTAAGGTAATTATCGATATGTATGTTCCTCTGACCATTTTCTTAATTGTTTTGGGTTTGTTTTTGTAGATCCTTTTCTTCCCTTGTGTTTCCCACTTAGAGAAGTTCCTTTAGCACTTGTTGTAGAGCTGGTTTGGTGGTGCTGAATTCTCTTAGCTTTTGCTTGTCTGTAAAGCTTTTGATTTCTCCATCAAATCTGAATGAGATCCTTGCCAGGTAGAGTAATCTTGGTTGTAGGTTCTTCCCTTTCATCATTTTAATTATATCATGCCACTCCCTTCTGGCTTGTAGAGTTTCTGCTGAGAAATCAGCTGTTAACCTTTTGGGAGTTCCCTTGTATGTTGTCATTTTTCCCTTGCTGCTTTCAATAATTTTTCTTTGTCTTTAGTTTTTGCCAATTTGATTACTATGTGTCTCGGCATGTTTCTCCTTGGGTTTATCCTGTATGGGACTCGCTGCACTTCCTGGACTTGGGTGGCTGATTCCTTTCCCATGTTAGGGAAGTTTTTGACTATAATCTCTTCAAATATTTTCTCTGGTCCTTTCTCTCTTTCTTCTCATTCTGGGACCTCTATAATGCGAATGTTGTTACGTTTAATGTTGTCCCAGAGGGCTTTTAGGCTGTCTTCATTTCTTTTCATTCTTTTTTCTTTATTCTGTTCCGTGGCAGTGAATTCCACCTTTCTGTCTTCCAGGTCACTTATCCGTTCTTCTGTCTCAGTTATTCTGCTATTGATTCCTTCTAGTGTAGTTTTCATTTCAGTTATTGTATTGTTCATCTCTGTTTGTTTTTTCTTTAATTCTTTGTCTTTGTTAAACATTTCTTGCATCTTCTCAATCTTTGCCTCCATTCTTTTTCCGAGGTCCTGGATCATCTTCACTATCATTCTGAGTTCTTTTTCTGGAAGGTTGCCTATCTCCACTTCATTTAGTTGTTTTTCTGGGGTTTTATCTTGTTCCTTCATCTGGTGCATAGCCCTCTGCCTTTTCATCTTGTCTATCTTTCTGTGAATGTGTTTTTTCTTCCACAGGCTGCAGGATTATAGTTCTTTTTGCTTCTGCTGTCTGCCCTCGGGTGGATGAGGCTACCTAAGAGGCTTGTGTAAGTTTCCGGATGGGAGGGACTGGTGGTGGGTAGAGCTGACTGTTGCTCTGGTGGGCAGAGCTCAGTAAAACTTTAATCCGGTTGACTGTTGATGGGTGGGGCTGGGTTCCCTCCCTGTTGGTTGTTTAGCCTGAGGCAATCCAACACTGGAGCCTACCTGGGCTCTTTGGTGGGGCTAATGACAGACTCTGGCAGGGCTCACACGAATGAGTACTTCCCAGAACTTCTGCTGCCAGTGTCCTTGTCCCCATGGTGAGCCACAGCCACCCCCCGCCTCTGCAGGAGACCCTCCAATACTAGCAGGTAGGTCTGGTTCAGTCTCCCTTGGGGTCACTGCTCCTTCCCCTGGGTCCCGATGGGCACACTACTTTGTGTGTGCCCTCCAAGAGTGGAGTCTCTGTTTCCCCCAGTCCTGTCGAAGTCCTGCAATCAAATCCCACTAGCCTTCAAAGTCGGATTCTCTAGGAATTCCTCCTCCCGTTGCCAACCGCCAGGTTGGGAAGCCTGACATGGGGCTCAGAACATTCACTCCAGTGGGTGGACTTCTGTGGTATAAGTGTTGTCCAGTCTGTGAGTCACCCACCCAACAGTTACGGGATTT
Organism: Mesoplodon bidens; assembly: GCF_964165515.1. Lineage (NCBI taxonomy): Eukaryota > Metazoa > Chordata > Mammalia > Artiodactyla > Ziphiidae > Mesoplodon > Mesoplodon bidens. Next base: position 88,859,311 of record NC_138177.1, on the reverse strand, counting down.
GATTTTACCGTGATTGCACCCCTCCTACCATCTCATTGTGGCTTCTCCTTTACCTTTGGATGTGGGGTATCTTTTTTGGTGAGTTCCAGTGTCTTCCTGCTGATGATTGTCCAGCAGCTAGTTGTGATTCTGGTGTTCTCACAAAAGGGAGTGAGAGCACGTCCTTCTACTCTGCCATCTTGGTTCCTCTCCTCGTGTGCTTCTTTTTAGTTACAAGTGAACTTTAATTTTTTTAAATTGTGGTAAAATGCACATAACATAAATTTAGCATTTTAACCATTTTTAAGTGTACAGTTCAGTGGCATTAAGTACATTCACATTGTTGTGCAGCCATCAACTATCCATCTCCAGAACTCTTTTAATCTTGCAAAACTGAAAAATTTATACCCATTAAACAATAACTCCCCATTTCCTTCCTCCTCCCATATCCTGGCAACCACCATTCTGCTTACTGTCTTTATGAATCTGACTACTCTAAGTGCCCCATATAAGTGGAATTACACAGTATTTGTCCTTTTGAAACTGGCTTATTTCATTTGGCATAATGTCTTCAAGTTTCATCCACATTGTAGCATGTGTCAGAATTTCCTTCCTTTTTTTTTTTTTGCTTTTTAATAATTTTATTTTTTCTAATTTTGTGTTAATTTCCCATAGCACCTTGGCAATGTTGAAAACAAAAACACAAATACAAGGATGTACTCATTTTAATGTAATGTGCACGAGCATGTGTCACACCATTGACGGGGGGCGGGGAGCAGTTTTAACAACAAGAACAAACCTAAGCAATGGACAAGAGAAGCCAGATAACTAGTTCTGACTCCCAACCCCGAACTTTTAAGGGATATCACTCAAAGGACACCTGAATCAGGCAAAAAACAAAATCCAATAATGGTGTGGATTGTTTCTTATACTAATCAGTTTTTTGTGCTGCAAAACTGAAAATAAAACCATTTTATTGTATACACAGCCTGTTGATATCTCACTTGTACTTTCAGGATCATCTACTCAACAAGCTGCAGATTTTAAAAATAAAATTGAAACTATTTAATAATCAGGTGGGTTTTAAAAGAGAATACACTCTCAACTTGAAAACAAATTCTCTTTCAACTTCTTAAAATGTCCTCATTTAATTAATGAGGACTGAAATGTCTATGTATCTTCTTGAAATCTCAGACTAAATTAGCATACACCAAAAAGCCCAAAGTTATGGGCTTCCCTGGTGGTGCAGTGGTTGAGAATCTGCCTGCTAATGCAGGGGACACGGGTTCGAGCCCTGGTCTGGGAGGATCCCACATGCCGTGGAACAACTGGGCCCGTGAGACACAACTACTGAGCCTGCGCATCTGGAGCCTGTGCTCCACAACAGGAGAGGCCGCGACAGTGAGAGCCCCGCGCACCCTGATGAAGAGTAGCCCCTGCTTGCCACAACTAGAGAAAGCCCTCGCACAGAAACGAAGACCCAACACAGTAAAAATAAAAATAAAATAAAATAAAAATTTAAAAAGCCCAAAGTTAAATTAATGGCCACCAAATTGTAAGGAATTTCCTTTCTTTCTAAGCCTGAATAATCTTCCACTGTATGTATCTACCACATTGTATTTACCCATTCATCCATCTAACCTTAGGTTGCTTCCACCTTTTGGTTATTGTGAATGCTGCTGCTGCTGCTACAAACATGGGTGTACAAATATCTTTTTGAGATTTTACTTTCAATTCTTTTGGTTATGTAATTGCTGTATCATACAATAATTCTGTTTAATTTTTTGAGGAACTGCTACACTGATCTCCATTGTGGCTGCACCATTTTACATTCCCATAAACAATATAGAAGTGTTCCAATTTCTCTGTATTTTTGCCAACCTTTGTTATTTTCTGGGGTTTGCCATCCTAATGACTGTGAGCTAATATCTCACTGTGGTTTGATTTTCATTTCCTTAATGATTAGTGATGTTGAGCATCTTTTCATATGTTTCCTGGCCATTTGTACGTCTTTGAAAAAATGTCTATTCAAGTCCTTTGCCCATCTTGTAATCGGGTTACTTGTTTTTTTTGCATGTATTGTTTAGTTGCAGGAAGTCTTTATGTATTCTGGACGTTAACCACTTATTGGATATTTGATTTGTTTGCAAATATTTTCTCCCATTCTGTGGGTTAGATTTTCAATCTGTGGATAGTGTCTTTTGATACACAAACGTTTTTTGTTTTGTTGTAGTTTAATTTATGTTTTGTTGCCTGTGCTTTTGGCATCATATCCAAGAAATCATCGTCAAATCCAATGTCATGAAGATTTTGAAGTTGAAATTTTGGATCCAATTCTTCTCCCCAACTATTTAGTGATTCTTTAAAACTGTATTTATAAAGCAAACATTCATGATCTCAAGATGCGTGACACAGATTCTGTTTCATCGTCCTGCAGTGGCTCGTGCTCTCCCTGTCCACCTTTATTGTCCCCTTTTAGCCCTCCTTTGTCCGGTCATGATGTGGGCGTCTTGTGAAGCTGGAGGCACAGTTGGGAGGGACCTGATTTCTACCAGAGAATCTTCCCATCCTTTTCTTCCTCTCTTCCACCCCACTTTTCTTCCTCTTTTCAACTCCCTACTTAAAAAACAACCCCAAATGGGATTTAGGAAGCTGCCAGACCCCCTTCCCAAAGCCTTAGCTGAATGGCTTTCCCCTGGAGCAGGGCCCTGGGTGCTGAATAGCTGGTTCTTTTGCTGTTTTGTTTCCATCTTCTTCCTTCTGAATGTGCTGGATGTCAAATTTATAAATAAGGAATTTATTTGGAGAGGTCTTTAACTCAATCTTTAAAAACTTTTTATTTATAAATAATTTCAAATTTACAGAAATATAAAGAATTCCTGAGACCTTCACTCAGATATCCCAAACGTTGATATCTGACCACACCTGCTTTATTCTCTCTCTCTGTATATATATATATTTTCTGATCTCTTAGAAAGTAAGTTGCAGACACAATGCTCCTTTACTTCAGTATGTCTCCCCAAATCAAGGACATTTCCTTATAAATATTAAAATCAAAATCAGTACAAATATCAAAGCCAGGAAACTGACATCGATACAATACTATTAGTTTTTGACCAAGTCCTCTTCCCCAACTGTTTAGTGATTCCTTAACACCATATTTATAAAGCAAAACATGATCTCAAGATACATGAGCCAGTGATCCGGAGACTTGGTTTACCGGTGGCCCCAAGTTCTGCATCGGAGCTGGGGATTGCCTTAACCCTTCCCTCTCTCCCATCCTCCCCTTTCTTCCTCCCATTCTGAAAACACAGCTGCCCTTGTGCTCAGCATGGAATGGGCTTCCCTGTTGCTGTTTCCCATAACTCACAATGTACTCTCCTGTGTGTGCAGGGCAGGGTCCCCAACCCCACCCTTCTCCCAAGAGGACCTGGCAATTCCATGAGGCATTGGGCAGACATTTCCAGGGCTCAGGTCACTTGATGCAGAACAAACAGAGTTGCAGGTTTGGAGGCTGGGTGCTGGTCTCCCCCCAAATTTCTGCTGACCGTGGCTGGAGGGCCGGCCAGTATATCACTCACAGGTGTCACTTTGGGGGCAGGAGGGGAGAAGCGTAGGGACTTACAAATGTGCAGGGCAGTCTTCTGATGTGTTTTCCAGGTTTCTGCCCTTCTGAGGTCTCTCCCAGCTGAGCTGCATTAAAGACCCTGGGACCCCTCCCATCTTCTTCAGCCCCAGGCTTGTTGAGTGTGGATGTGATGTGGTCATCTTCGCTGAACTGCAGGATTTTGGTGCTGGGAGGGTCACGTGGTCAAACTGAAAGGCTGCACCGTCAAGAATCAAACCGACCCAAGTTTCAATCCCAGCTCTGTTTATTATTAGCTGAGTGATATTGAAAATTAGTTAAGTTTTCTAAGCTCCTGTTTTCTCATCTGTAACATGGAGACCTTTTAAAAGAGTAAATGCATGGTGTCTGACATTAACTAAGCACATGATGCGTGGTATAGGCTTTTAGTGTGGCTGAATGATATTTTGAGGTACTGATTTATGACTAAAAAAAATCCTCTCATTTTTCTCCTTTCTCTTTCCTCAGGAAAGGAAAAGCGAGCTTTACCTTTCTTTGCCTCAGGGAAGATGTGGGCAGGGCAGAAAGCAGAAGGGACCTGCAGGGTTTCCAGGTCAGGATGTGTTTCTCCTGAAGCCCTGGGGGAATTTGGGGCTCCTCAGAGGGTGTAGAAGGCAGAGGCAGGGGAGTCAGGCAGATTCTGAGTGGCGGGGACCTGGAGCCTGCTTCCTGTCAGTGGCGCAGGTAGGTGGCAAGATCAGGGTGGAGTGGCCGTGTGGCCTGTCTTGGGGAGTATGACCATGGCAGCTTCCAGAAGGCTGGGGTCTCAGGTGAGACACGGAGGCAACAGGGACCCAGGCAGGGACAAGGAAAGACCACAGGACACTGCTGCCCGCCCACGCCCCCGTAAACTTGGCGGGCTGGAGAGTCACGTGTGCCAAAGCACGTCTGTGGGGCACTGTGCAAAAATGGCTAAGGTTAATTTGCCCCTCAGTCTGGAGGGCTCGGGGCACAGTGCAGAAATTCAACTGATGCATAGAGCACAAAAAGAACTGCTGTTGTGGACACATCTGAGATTCAGACCAGCTCCATGAGCTTGTAAATCCCACATTTCACAGATGAGGAACCGAAACCGGGGAATGACTGAAATGTTCAAGGTCACACAACCGCAGTCGCGATGCCTCCTACTTGTAGAAGGCCTAACAAACAGCAGCCCTGGACTCACTTATCTTTGACCCTCACATGACCCTCTCAGTGTCATTGTCTCTACCCTACAGAAGAGGAAACTGAGGCACACAGAAGTAAAGGGATTCACTCAAGGTCACAACACCATGTGGCAGACCCTGAGTTCAAGCCCAGGGTAATTACACATGGAGACCCAGGATTCAAGCCCAGGATCATCCCACGTGTACTTTACAGAAACCACGCTCCCCTGCCAACTAGCCCTTGCAGAGGAGGTGTCTGGTCCTTTGGATCACAGCAGGGTCACATACCAGGGCCAATCTGGCCCCCATCCGACTGTGGCTCCCTGGGGGTGGAGATGACACTAGCTCCACACCTCTGTCCAGTGGAGCCCATAGGAGATTCTCAGGATGAGTTGAGTTGGTGTTGTTGCCGCTCATGTCTGAGTGGAGGTCACAAGGTTGGGTACCCAGGAAAGGCTGTCCCTGGGCCCTGATTTCATTTGAGCTACTTTTGTGGATCAGTTCCCAGACTCAAAGAATCTAGACCAAGGAGAGTCATTCCCACCTGGCTCTGGGTACCCACTGATGAAATCTTATCGTGGCTTTTCTAAAAGCTTTTTTCAGTTTTTGGGCTGCTTCCCGGGAATAAACAGTCTAACATCCTGTGCAGTGTGGGGCAGCCTCCCTGATAGTGTGCACTTGAATGCTGTTAGAATGATCCCAATCTTGTGAATAAACACGGAGAAACCAGTGCTTTGGTTCTTGGCTTTGAGGGTCACATTGCTGAGGGAGAGGGGGCTGAGCCTGACTTCCAAGACTCATTGTCCAGTAGTGTTTGCTGCTGGGTCAGGCTGGGCCACTGGTGACATGGAGCGGGGTGGTACAGCACTCTTGCCTGATGTGCTGACCCCTGCGGGTCCCAGCCCCAGATGCTACCAATGGCCCCATTGCTCATAAGTATGGCTGTCCCAAGGAATGTCCAGAAGATGAGAGGAGTGAGCTAGAAGCAGTGCTGCCCCAGACTCAACATTGTAAACTCATGAACTTCTCACAGCCTGTCGGGCCCTGTGGTATAGTGTAGAGCATCAGACCAAGTTCAAGCTCTTCTTCCTCACGGGCAAGCCCTTTAACCTCTCTGAGCCTCCATCTCCTCATCTGCAGGACACAATAAAGATGTGGCCTGCTATTTATTCCTCAAGAGTGGCGGCAAGACCATTCATTCATTCATTTGCTTAACCAAGTATTTATTGAGCATCTACTATGTGGCATGCTGGGTGCTGATGTGTGGGAGGAAACACCGGTCGGATACAGGGCCACTGGGACAGGACACGCAGGCTCTGCCTGGCCTGGCAGGGCAGCGTTCTCAGGGAAGGAAATGGGAAACAAGCTGTACCATCAGGTGGCATTTTTTTCTCTCTGCTTCCCTGGTTTTGGAAAGGGAGGGTGCCTTGATGATGTCGTGAGGGTGCTTTTGGAAAGCTGGATGTGCCCATGGCTGCTTCCTGGGGCCTGAGAAGCAGCAGCATCCTGGGCTACTGGGAAAAGATGTGAGGGTGGGCATTGCCATGGCCAGGGTGGGGTCTGCCTGTCCTCCTCAGGCCTGTCACAAAACACTCAGATTCCCTGTCAACTGGCCTCCTGAGGCCCTTACAAGTCAAATACAGGAGCTTCTGGATCTGCCCCTCCCAGACCACCCCCTGCCCATGTCCGGGGCCCACCACAGGCCCACCACATGCTCACCTCTTCAGCTGCCCAACCTGCCCTCTCTGTTCCAGGCGCATGCTTCCCTCTTCTACACCACCAGGCCTCCCTCACTTTGCAGACATCTGTCCTACAGGGTGTGGATGGCTGGCACTCTGGTCTCCCTCACAACTGTGGTCCCAAAGCCCCTGCCTTATTCTGACTTGAGCCTGAGCTTCCAGTTCATAGCCTCCCCTCACTCCTGGGATGTGACTTCCACTTTTGTGGCTAAGTCTTTGTTTTCCTTTTTGCCCTAATTCTCTCCCAGGCTACAGGTCTGAGAGCATATCTGGCCAATCTGGCCTGGACGCTGGGACCCTCTCTCCTCATCACAAGCCCCTGCATGTGTGCCTCCAAGAAGCTCTTCTGGGTCCTTTGTGTGTGGCTTAGATGCGCTTAACCTGTTCCCCAAACCTGACCATCATGTCATAGCTTCCTCTTTCCCCTCCATGTGTGGCACATGCTTGCCCTCCCCATTTACCCTCCTCAGGCCCCCCAACTGTTCATGGGATCTGGTGTCTACTCCCTCCCCTTCCCAATGCCCTTCCAACATAGAACAAAGGGCCACACTCTGGGGGAGCAGGAATCTTGGATCTGTGTCTCTCTTAGATGGAGATGACAGACTGAACAGGCACTCTAGGCCTCAGATGCCACTTGGGGAGTAGACTGAGTGGACCCTGGAAACCTGGGCTGGGAGGACTGGGCAGGGAGACTCCAGGATAGGGCCGGCTGGGGCTCCCGTGTAGTCAGGCCCAGGGACGGGATGCAGCTAGGGCAGGAAGGGGCTCACTGGGAACAGGCCTCTTTACAGACCATCAGGTGGGACATGAGATAGGGCTCTGGCAGTGGCTCCACCTGTGTTAGCCCAAGAAGTCCTGTTTGAAAGGGGAAATCAGATCAGGAAGGTGTGAGTGACATTTCCTGGCCTGAAGATCAGGCATGTGTACCCTTCAGCTTTGAAGTCCCTGGAGTGGCCCTTATCAGAGCCGGTGTTGTGTAGTCTGGGTGCTATCTTAATGTGTTTGTGGAGTGGCCTGAATTTAGGGGCTATGTCTGCAGCCTGGGCTCCCAGCCAGAGGGAACCCTGCATTCTCTATAAAGGCTGTGGGAGTGGGCACTGGCTACTGTGGTGGCCAGACCCAGGTCCAGGATGAGGTGTCTCGTGGTGCTACTTTCAGTCCTTGCTCTCTCCTAGGGCACTGGGATCACCAGGTGGGTGTCAGGCCCCAGGGGAGGGGATGGGCATCGCATGCATCGGCTCTGTGTGGGTCTCTCCATAGTCTTCCAGCCATTGTTCCCCCGGGGAGTCCTCAAGGAAATGCTGCAGTTTCCCAAGATAGTTGCTCCCGGTCAGTCTTGCCTTTGTGTTTTGGGCCTTTCCCTCTAAAGCGTTCCGTTACTCTCTTCAGGGCGTGGTGAATGAGAACAGGGAGTCAGATGGGCTGCCTGGGAGATTAAGGGCATGGCTTTTGGAATTAAACTGCCTGCGATTTGACCCCCAGCTCCATCACTAGCGTAACTCTCTAACACCACTTAACATAAATTTGTAAAATTAGGATGACAGAAGTATCCATCTTATGGGGTTGTCATGAGGGGTATATGAGTTAGTATTTGTAAAATGCTCTGAACAGTGCCTGGCACATTGTAAGAGCTATGTGTGCATCTGTTAAACAAAATAAAATTCTCTTTATTTTGTCCAAATCCTTTGTGGGTGAAGTTCCCAGGTTCTCCTCCCAAAATAATAACTGATATTTATGGAGCTGCTTGCTACTAGGTGCCAGACACTCAACTAGGTCTTTACCTATACTAAGCCTCAGGGATTAGGTAGATATATTATTTGCATTTTTACAGATGAGGAAACTGTTGTTCAGGGAGGGTCTGTGAGCTGCCCAAGACCACATGGTTAAAAATGGAGGAGACTTGGCCTTCTGTGGTGGCGCAGTGGTTGAGAGTCCGCCTGCCGATGCAGGGGACACGGGTTCGTGCCCCGGTCTGGGAAGATCCCACATGCCGCAGAGCGGCTGGGCCCATGAGCCATGGCCGCTGAGCCTGCCCATCCGGAGCCTGTGCACCGCAACGGGAGAGGCCACAACAGTGAGAGGCTCGCATACTGCAAAAAAAAAAAAAAAAAAAAAAAAAAGGAGGAGCCAGGACTTGGTCCCAGGTGGTCCCAGTCTTGGTCCCAGACTCTTGCCAATGACGTCACATTACCTCTGGTTCCCAGGTTCGAGCCCTGTCAAGGTCCGAGCCCAGGGAAACCTGAATCCATCCCTGGGAAGCAGGATCCCTAAAAAGAGGTCCAGTGTCTCTGACCAGTGGAGGCTGCTTGTGGTGGTCCTGAAAGTGGAGCTCTTCCAAGTGTCAGGCCTGGACGCAGGAGTGGGTGGAAGTTTCATGGTGGTTGGAGCCTGTGTTCAGGGCCGCCATAGTGGGGCGGTGGACTGCCTTTGATGCTCGCTTGCCCTGAGGGAGGCTCTGTGGGTCTTGTGTTGTGATGGGACAGCTCAGAAGAGTTGCAGTTACTAGTGTGGGAGTCACCAGGCACTCAGCCAGTGGATCTGGTAGCCAGTGAGAACCGGAGCTGGAAAAAGCAGAAAGCACTGGGGGCTTGGACATGGGAAAGGGCAGCTGTGGGCTTGCTCGCAGGAGCTCAGTCCAGCCTCCTTCCTTTTGGGCTGAAGTTCTTTTCTATCATCAGAGACAAAGGCTGAGAAATGTCTCGAGAACCTTTCATTTATAGATCAGGTCCCCGCTGAAGTCACACCTGAGGGCTGGGGGTGGGAGGCGCCAGACCAGAGACCATAACTCACATATGAGGTTGTTCCATGTGGGATCCATTTGGGACATGAACAACATGAGAAAACCCATTTTCTTTATGGGTCTTAAACCTGCTGCCATTTTATTATTCTCAGAGCACTTTCACACCTGTAGTCTCCAGTTGTCCTTAAAATAGGCCCACGGAGGAGGACCATGTGATTCTTAGAGCTGGGAGGGACACTGGGAACCATCACTCTCCAGTCCTTCAATCTGCAGGAGAGGAAACTAAGAGCTGGAGAGGTTAAGCCACTCAGTTGGTCCACGGCAGGGCCCCGAGATGGCTGGAAAGGAAGAGATAATCCATTTCGCAGAGAAGATACCAAAGCTCTGAGGGCTTTGGGGAGACCAGGTCTTGAACCAGCTTCTGCTGTTTTCCTTCTTGATTCTCTTCCTGCTGATCTGCCTCCATCACCCAACATCTAAATTCTAAGCAAGTTCCCTGGGGACCACACTCTGTGCTGAAACCCTCTGAAGAATTTCCACCCACATTAGGCTGCCCAGAGAGCAGAGAACAGGTGTTGGCAAAGGGTAGAAGCATTGTCATAGCATTTTCCAGAGTGTGGGGGACACCGTTTTTCTCTCCAGACAGTATGCTTCTGGAGGGTAAGACTGTACCCTTTTCCCCATTGTGTCCCCTGTGCCCCATATGGTGCCCGGCACATAGTAGTTCCACAGTAAGAATTGGAGACTGAATGAGAATACGCTTAGTGTCTTTCAAACCTAGGAGTTGCAAAACTCATTAGCGGGTTATAAAATACATCGATTGAGTCTCCACCAGCATTAAAAAAGAGAAAGGAGTAGGAAATGTCAGAGTGCATTGCATTTAGTAAGGGCTGGCGCGGATTTGTGAACTGACGTAGAATACAATTTTTACTTCGGGTTATGGTACAAGATTGGGGGAGTGGCTTGTGGAGCCCAGAGCCTCTGGGCACTTCTCTGAGGCTGGGAAGCCCTGTGGAGATGCCCACCTCATCACTAACTCTTCCCCTTTCCTCAGGATCCCACTGCACAAAGGCAAACCCCTGAGAAAGGCACTAAAGGAGCATGGGCTCCTGGAGGACTTCCTGCAGAAACACCAGTCGGCCATCAGCAGCAAGTACTCCAGCTTCGCGGAGGTGGCCAGCGAGCCCCTGACCAGCTACCTGGATGTGAGTGGCTCTGCCTGCCTTCCCGTAATGATTCCCACACAGTGTGTTGGCTGCCCCCTGTCTCTTTCCTTCTTTCAGGAGTCATGGCGCCCCGGGGGATGTGGGGCCGTCTCCCACGCCTCAGTATCTCCCAGGGGCCAGCAGGCCCTGTAAAACCAATCCCTGCACCTCAGATGACCTTCCTGGGGACAGCATCCCTCGGGAGTACATGGTCTACTCCCAGATCCAACCTCATGCCTGCATTTCTGGGCCCAGGGAACCCATGTCTTGGGCTGGGCTTGGCAGGGAGGGGGCAGCTGCTTGGGACATGGCAGGAGTGCCCCCTGTGCCCTCTTCCTTTTTGGAGACTGTCTGTCTCTCATCTGTCACTCTTGGCAGTAAACAACCTGCTATTTTTCTCTTCTGTGCCCTCGTTCCCTTATCTAGGTCGTCCCCATCCCCATCCCGGCCCCAGTACTGACCCGTGGGGAGAGCAGGAAAGGAGAGGTGACCAGGACAGCTTGGGTCTGGGGTCTGTACCTAGCTGGTGCCCCATCACTATGTCCCTGCCCCTAGCAGGGTGGCCCAGGATCCCTACCAGACAGGGCTTACCTTTTGGTCCAGTGTATGCTTTGGGGGCTGATTCCAGCAGTGGATGTAGGGCTTGCAGGAGGGGCAAGACAAACATGGCTGGGGTCGGAGCTCAGCATGGGGACCAGGGATGAAGAACCCCCCAGGGATCCTCCTTCCGTCTTTTCCCCCTCAGCCTCCTAGGTCTGTGGGCAGAAAGCACGGGGCCTACAGAATTGAACAGGCTCCGTGCCGAGCATCAACCCTCACCCCCATGCGGTGCTCCCTACCCTCACCCAGTGCTGTCTGTCCTCAGAGTCAGTACTTCAGGAAGATCTACATTGGGACCCCGCCCCAGGAGTTCACTGTGGTGTTTGACACTGGCTCCTCCGACCTCTGGGTGCCCTCTGTCTACTGCAAGAGCGACGCCTGCCGTGAGTGACAACCCCCAGTGCCTTGCCCACCCCTCTGCTCTGCCAGCCACGGTCAGGGTGGCTGGGGGTAAATGTAGGGGGAAGGAGAGCTTGCTTGGACATGCCCAACCTCACTCAACCCTTCCAAATGGCCACAGACTGGGAAGGTGTGCAAATCACAGGCTGATGTATAAAGCACCAGCGAGAAATGTGGGAACTTTGCTTTTTTCCTTTTTTTTTGGCTCTATTAGGAGCCAAGGCAGACTTCTTACCCTCGCGGGTCCTCAGTTTTTCTTTCTATAAAATGGGGCTACAACATGCCAGTGGCTCCTGGGAGAATGAAATGAGAGGTACTGAGTAAACTTTTTTGTTGTTGTTTTTTTTTTTGGCTGAGTTTTTTTGGGTCTTTGTTGCTGTGCGTGGGCTTTCTCTAGTTGCGGTGTGTGGGCTTCTCATGGCAGTGGCTTCTCTAGCTGCGGAGCACGGGCTCTAGTTGCGCGGGCTTCAGTAGTTGTGGCACGTGGGCCTAGTTGCTCCGAGGCATGTGAGATCTTCCCGGACCAGGGTGCGAACCCATGTCCCCTGAACTGGCAGGCGGACTCCTAACCATGGCTCCACCAGGGAAGCCCCTGAGTAAACATTTAAGATATGTAAATAATTTATTTCTCCCATAATCCTAGGAGGTCGGTACTCTTTTTATCCCCGTTTACCAGGTGAGGAAACCAATGTTCAGCGAAGCAAAAAGAGTTGTGGGAAATTACAAAGCTGGTAGATGCCGGTCTCGGGAAACCACAGGGATGGTTTTCTTCTTCCTTTTTTTTTTTTGTTTGGGAGCTACGAAGGTAGCACTGGGGGTCAGAGAGTTCGGTTGAGCAGCAAGGAATAATTTTCTTGCTTATTTTCAGTAGAGAGAATCGTTAGTATTTAGACGATATTCTTACAAGACCTGGTGAGGATTCAGCTCCCACTGGCACTGTCGAGTGGTGAGAAGATGCTACAGGCCCCACTAACCCTGAGTCTGTGTTCCAGAAAATCACCACCGCTTCGACCCAAGCATGTCGTTCACCTTCCAGAACCTGGGCAAGCCCCTGTCCATCCAGTACGGCACGGGGAGTATGCAGGGCTTCCTGGGCTACGACACCGTCACTGTGAGTGGGGCTTGGGGCCAGCCAGCCCTCGCCTTCCCCCCCCACCAGCCACTCTCCCACCCAGAAACCCGGGCTCTGGGCTGTGCCACAGCTGGTGCCAAGAGGCCCTTTGGGTCCTGGCCCTGTAGGTGGCCCTGTGGGGGAGGACTCTGAGAGGGATTTTAGCCAGCAGCAGCTGAGGGGTGTCCCTCCCTCCCTTCCCCGTTTCCTTCCCATGTCAGTCCCCAGAGGCCCACCTGACATGCTTCTCTGGGTCCTATTTCCATCCCCCTAACCCCTTTCTCACTTGACCTTGCCATAGTGAGTCCTGAATCCTGAGTCTGTGCCAGTTCTGAGCTCTTCAGTGTCACAAGTGTGATCTCATTTTAAACTTAGTTCTTTCAACAGCCCTTTGAGGAAGGTATTCTCATCCCCATTGTTCAGATGAGGGACCCGAGGCTCCAGATGAGCTGATAACTTGCCTGAAGTTGCACAGCTGTGGGACAATGGGAGCTGAGTGTCAGACCCACGTCTCCGACTCTCTGGGTTTGACCTCACTCTTGATCAGTCATAGAGCAGCATCTTCTTTCATGTCACAGAGCATCTGTGCCCTCTGGACAAGGACTCCCCTTGCTCTTGTTCCTCTTTGGCTTCTGAAGTACTTAATACAATGGCCAGCACATAGTAAGTGCCCAATACATGCTAACATCTTTCTTTTCGTCCTCCTCCACCATCTAAGATTAAAAATCAAGCAGCATCCCTTGGTGCTCTTCACCTTGATCTTCCTTTAGTTCTTCCCGGAGTCTGGCTGAGGTCTTTTTTACTTCAAGCCCAAAAGGACACAGCCCTTCTCTGCTGACAGCCCTCTCCTCAGCTTCTTCCCTTGGCTGGGCAGTTGCCCTCCCAGCTCAGGCCTTCCCAGGAGTCAGCACCAGAGCCACTGGCTGAGGTGGCCCAGCAGACAGACCTCTGGAAGGCTGATTCCCCTGCAGAGGTTTTGCTATTTTCTGCTATTTTGGGTTCTGGGGGAAAATCTGCATCTTCACGGAAGAGCTGGCCCTTGCTGTGGGCCTGAGCCGTGGTGCATCTTGCTGTCTTCGCTCACCCAAGTGGGGCAGGGGGTGGGAGAGAGAGGCTCAGGGGTCAGGACCTCCCTCCCCCCTGCCACCCACAGAAGTCTCACATGAAGTGAGAATGAGTGGGGCACCCAAGGAAGAGAAAGATCAGTGTGGGTGGAGCAGAGTGAGCTAAGGGACCAGAGGAGGGAGAAGAGGGGTGAGAAGCAGGACCAGAGCATGAGGGGACTCTAGGACGCAGGTTTCACCCTGAATACCTTCAGGAGCCTCTGGAGCAAGGGGTGACATGAGGACGTCCACTCTCCATTTCGCTTTGGCTGCCTGTGTGGAGGATGGGTTATAAGGGGACAGCGTAGAAGCAGGAGGCCTGGTGGGCCGCTGTGGGAGCTCAGAATAGGCTAGTGGATGCGTCAGCCTTCCAGGGAAGTGGGCAGGTTGATAGGACACTTTGGGGTTAGCACTTCTTCTCAGAGTGCCGATAAAGGTTCACTGATCATACATTTAGTAAGTGCTCGATAAATGTTCAGCATTCATATTCTTTAGTCTAAGCACTGCCTTGAGATGCAGGTGTTATTATTCCCTGTAACAGATGAGGAGATTGAGGCTCAGAGAGGTACTTGTCCAAGGTCACACAGCACACGACAGAGCAAGGATGCACAGCGGGATCTTTTATTCTTTTTTTTTTTTTTGCGGTCCGCGGGCCTCTCACCGCTGTGGCCTCTCCCGTTGCGGAGCACAGGCTCTGGATGCGCAGGCGTTGTGGAGCACAGGCTCTGGACGCGCAGGCTCAGCGGCCATGGCTCACGGGCCCAGCCGCTCTGCGGCATGTGGGATCTTCCCGGACCGGGGCACGAACCCTCGCCCCCTGCATCAGCAGGCGGACTCCCAACCACTGCGCCACCAGGGGAGCCCCAGAGGGATCTTTTTAGATGCAAACTGCGTGCGTGTTCTTTCTGTCCATCATGCTGCTCCCACGGCTCTTCCCTGGGAGATGTCCTGGTGCAGCAGCTGATGGGAGGGCTTCAGGCTGGCAGAGGGCCTTGGAGCGTCCCTTGTTTTACGTCCTTCTCTGGGCTCACCCCCAACTTCTGCACCATGAGCACTGCTGTCCGTACTCCCAGCCATGCTCCCTCTTCCCCTGCTACCCAGTCCCCTGCCTCATCAGACCAGTTCCCTCAAAACCACAGCACAGAGCTGGGAAAGGAGGCTTTTCTCTCTTAAGCTCACATAACTATGCTGCCTAAAAGAGGGCGGGCGGGCTGGCAGAGCCTGACCCTCGACCTTTCTGGGTCCTCTGCCTGCAGGGCCCCCTGGTGGAGGTCACTCTGCCTTTCTTGCAGGTCTCCAACATTGTGGACCCCCAGCAGACTGTGGGCCTGAGCACCCAGGAACCTGGTGATGTCTTCACCTACTCCGAGTTCGATGGGATCCTGTGGCTGGCCTACCCCTCCCTTGCCTCTGAGTACTCAGTCCCCGTGTTTGACAACATGATGAACAGGCACCTGGTGGCCCAAGACCTGTTCTCGGTTTACATGGACAGATAGGAGTTGCACCCAGCGTGGGCTGGACTTCCACGTCCTGGCAGGGACTGTCAGCTGAGGACTGTCCACCCACTGGGGATGCTGCAACACAAGGGTAGTCACCAGCATCCAAGCAAACCTCTCCTTGCTTCCAGGAACATCCAACCTCCTGTCTAAAGGTTCCCAGCATGGTCACTGATGCAACCAGAGTTCACTGGGCCAGAATTTGACTTTCATTTCTGGCATTTAAAAAAGGAAGACTGGGGCTTCCCTGGTGGCGCAGTGGTTGGGAGTCCGCCTGCCGATGCGGGGTACGCGGGTTCGTGCCCCGGTCAGGGAGGATCCCGCGTGCCGCGGAGCAGCTGGGCCCGTGGGCCATGGCCGCTGAGCCTGCGCATCCGGAGCCTGTGCTCCGCAGCGGGAGAGGCCGCAGCGGTGGGAGGCCCGTGTACGGCAAAAAAAAAAAAAAAAAAAAAAATCATTAAAAAGAAAAAGGAAGCCTGGATCCATCTCTGTATAGGGGTTTTAAACCTCTTTTCTTCCAAAGCGGCAGGACTCAGTAATCATTTATTGATGTCACTGAGACTCACAGCTGTTTAGAGCAGGCTCTAAAGGAGTCCAACCTTCTCTTTTCAATATGCAGGGAACTGAGGCCCGGGCGGGACGGTCACCCTCAAACTGGTGGAGAAGCCATGTCTGGGGCCCAGGGCTCCTGACTCCCGGTCCAGCGTCCCCCACTCTACCCGCCTGATGGGGCAGCTCTGCTAGACAGGGGTGGGTGGCAGGACTGGCAGAAGGGAACCACACCCAGGAGAAGGAGCTGGGTAACCCAGGGAGGGGGTAAATAGGTGCATTCATTCATTCATTTACTCAGTAGATATTTATGGGTCCTTACTATGTGCAGGGGCTGTGCCAGGAGACGGGGGTACATCAGCAAAGAAGACAAACTGGGAGTCAACTTTTTAGCAGGGGAAACGGACAACACACACATCATAATTACGTATACAATTAGGATGACAGCTGTGATAAGAGCACTCCCTGCAGGGGAGATCTGCATGTACTGAAGGCTTAATAGTAACAGGCAGCCCAGTCTGACGGGATATGTGTGTGGAGAGTGGCCAGGGGAAGCTTCGCTGAGGCCTGAGTAGTGGGTGATATACAGGTGAGACAAAGGGATGGCACATTTTAAGCAGTGGGGTGGCATGTGTCAGAGCCCGGAGGTGGGACAGAGCTTGATGAGGCCAAGGAACAAGAGCTGCAGAGTGGGAAGCAGGTGACCCACAGTGTGCCAGTGTTTCCTGGCCATGAGACAGAGTCCCAGAAGGAACAGAGAGGGTTTGGGCTGGGGTGGCAGTTTTCATCCAGAGCATGGGGGACCTCGTTGAAGACCCCTTCCCCTACTCGAGGCCAAAGGGCTGGGGGCCGAAAGCCTTGAGGGGGGGGCAGGGACACAGTGGCCTGAGCAGACCATGGCAGGCACGTGACCTCCTACTTCCTGACCTCCCCTCCCACAGTAACGACCACGCTCTGGGCTCTAGTGCTGCCTCAGCCTGGGTGGGTGCTGCAGAATTCAGAGAGAAAGGATGCTGTAGCTGATATCAAAGAAAAGCCTGGAGTGCTGGGAAGGTGGGAGGGCTCATTTGAAGCCTTTGGGGTGGAGGTGGGTGTTGGGGGCAGGGAGGACAATACGGCAGGGTCTGAATCGCATCTAACCCTGTGTGGGGCTGGGCTACCTCCTCACAGAGCCAGGGTGTCGGAGTCCCACATTATGACTTTCCTTGGTTTCAGGAATGGCCAGGAGAGCATGCTCACGTTGGGGGCCATTGACGCGTCCTACTACACAGGATCCCTGCACTGGGTCCCTGTGACCTTGCAGAAATACTGGCAGTTCACTGTGGACAGGTGGGTGAGCGGCAGCTGTGGCCCCGCCAGAGGCCGTCCCCAGGTGTGGGGATGTGAGGGTCTGGCTGTCAGCCCGTAGCTCATAAGACCATCACATTAACGTATGAATCACATGCTCCAAAGCCAAGTGTCTTTGTCAGTGAGACTGCTAAACATTCACTTACACTTTATTAATAAGACTAGCTGTGCTTAATCCAGCACCACTACCTGCCAGGCATTGCGCTGGGTGAGAATATGACTGCCTGGTTTAGTCCTCACTAGAGCCCTGTGGGGGTGGTGCTGTGATTATCCTCATTTTGTAATTTACTAACATCGGCTTTGAACCTCACGACCATCCCTTGAGGAAATCAAGAATGGGGTGGTTAATGTACCCATTTTGTAGATAAGAAGCCTGAGTGTAAGAAGACTGGGGCATTTGCAGCAAATAAATGGCAGGAGAAAGCTTGAAACCAGATCTTTGGGCAACCAGTGTGGTACTCATTCCACCCCTTAATGCCTGTGACTTTGTTGTTTCATTGAAGTTTCTGTCCCGTAGAAGGTCAGGTGGCCTCCACTGAGCCACTGAGCCACTGAGTTGGGAGAAAATGGTTTCGGGTCTTTTGTCTGAGTTCAGGAAGTTAGGGGGGCTCCAGGAAGGAGCCCAGAGAAAAGGATCTGGGGTGGCTGGACTTCCTTCCTGTCAAGGATCCTGGCAGGGGAGGCTAGGAGGGACCCAGAGAGGGAGGGGTGGATGCTGGATGTGCTGCGAGGCCATCCTATTTCCCCTCTGCAGGGTCACCATCGGCGGTGTGGTGGTGGCCTGTGTTGGTGGCTGTCAGGCCATCCTGGACACGGGCACCTCCTTACTGGTCGGGCCCAGCAGTGACATCCTCAACATCCAGATGGCCATCGGAGCCACACAGAACCGGTATGGTGAGGTGAGGCCAGACCCTTATCCCCACCTCCCCAGCCCCCCCTGAAGAGGGAACCCCTTTGCACATGGAAGAAATGACAGAGGGAAATGGTGAGGGGTTTGGGATTCCTGCAGGGGTTGGGATTTCTTGGGCGGCCTTCAAGATGGCCTAGCTTTTCTAGCCTTGGCTCACTTGCTGTTGGAGGTCCCATGCCTCGTGCAGTGGCTGCAATCTGACTTCCTGTCCCCAGGGAGGAAGGACTGACTCACTGAGCTTTTCTGCGCCCTCTTGTCCCCCTCCACCCATGGTTCTCCCCTCTTCCTCCCTGACAGCTAAGTGCTCTCAGTGTCCTTGGGAGCTCTGGCTGGGCTTGGAGGGGAAATGTCGAGGCAAACAACTCCTTGTCTCGAGCTGGTGTCTGTCCCTGGGCTGGTCCCCATCAGTGTGACTCCTTTGAGGTCTAAGGACCTCCCTGGGGTCCTCTGAGTAGCAGGCCCCTCCCCACTTCTTGGCTGCAGTGCAGAGGAAGAGGTCCCACCTGGGACTTTCTCTGCTTCTGGCAGTCAGATCACACCCATGGCCCTTC
The DNA here is from genome assembly GCF_964165515.1 of Mesoplodon bidens. NCBI lineage: Eukaryota > Metazoa > Chordata > Mammalia > Artiodactyla > Ziphiidae > Mesoplodon > Mesoplodon bidens. The sequence continues at coordinate 88,840,812 of NC_138177.1, read as the reverse complement.
TAAGAGGACCTCCCTCTGGTCTTTAGTTTGACATCGACTGCGGCGGCCTGAGCAGCATGCCCACGGTGGTCTTGGAGATCAACAGCAGAATGTACCCACTGACCCCCTCTGCCTACACCAACCAGGTATGAGTCTCCGGAGAGGAAGCCTGGGCTCACCCAGCTCCCCTCCTGCCTCCTGGCAACTCAGCACATTGGTGGTAAGTGGCATGGGCTAGATGGAGAGAGCAGGACGTGCATTTAGACCACCTGGCCTTTCGGAGTGGGGTCTGTTGTCCTTGAGCGTCATTTGTGGCTGCGGCAGCCTCATCCTGAGAGAAATGGTGCAGACAGGAAGGACCGAGCCCAGCGGCCTGAGGGAGGGTGGGATGGGCGGGACCACAGCCACCCATAGGAACCTCCGTCCACTGCGCTAGCTTCTAAGCCCTGGGGCCTAGGGCTTTGTCTGGGATTTTTCTTGATAACCTGGGCTTTGTGGGGACCCAACCCTCATCCCTACTGCCCTGCTGGCTTCAGCTTTGACCTAATCCTGAGCACCCCGAACTGTCAAGGTCTTGGGTCCCCAGGCCTGTTCTGGCTGGTCACCAGGGCCGTAGGTGCTAAGAGCAGGAGGGCGGGGGGTTGGAGAGGACCAGTGAGGGGGAATGGGGAGGGGACCTACCAGGTGATCTTGGATCTGACACTTCACTTCTGAATGTCAATTTTTTCATCTGCTGAGTAGATGAATCTGATACTTGTTTGCTTAGCTCAGAAGGTGATTTCAAGGGTGAGAGGAAATAATAGATGAGAGAGTGATTGGGGGTGGGGTCCGGAGAGGTGCAGCAACTGGGGTTGGGACCAGCTTCATGTCAGCCTTCCCTTTTCCAGGACCAGGGCTTCTGCACCAGTGGCTTCCAGGGTGAAAATAATTCCCAGCAGTGGACCCTGGGGGTTGTCTTCATCCGGCAGTATTACAGCGTCTTTGACAGGGCCAACAACCGTGTGGGGCTGGCCAAGGCCGTCTGATTGCACCTCTGACCAAGAGCCTCACTGTCCCCAAACACACGCACATACACACATGCACCCGCACGCATGCACACACACGTGCACACACATAGGTGAGGTTTTCAAGCAGATGGTTCTCAATAAACACCACATCTCTGCAAAGCCTGGCTTCCTTTGGGGCTGAATCGCTGCACCGCTCTGGGGGTGGGATGTGATAGTCACGTGGTGTGTTCGGCAGAGCTGGGGCCACGTGGGGAGGGAGCACTGTGGACACTGTTGATGGATGGAGACTTTCACAGGGGAAGTGGCCATTTCAAGCTCTGGTCAGGTCTTTGAAAGCAAGACCAGTCTTGCCTTCCTGTTCTCCTACTCCCCGTCTTTCTGGGGAAAGAGTGCAGTAAGTGAGACCTTTGCAGGATGAGACGTGTGCCCGGGGAACAAGGGCTTGAGGTCGGGCCAAGTGGAGAATATTGGCCTAGGGAGAGAATGGCTCTAGTCCTATTAAGAGAAGGGCTTGACTGCCATTTGCAGAAGACATTAATGGGACAGGCAGAGGGCTTATGGGAAGATCTGAGGGTCCTGAGGTTGCTGTGGGGAAGAACCACAGCCCAGAGTCCCATCCTCATTCTTAGAGGCTCCACACCTGACTCGCCAGCGCCTGAAAAGTAGCTACATTGCCGGAGTGGGCCCATGTCCACTGGTTCACAGAGGCAGACATGTCAAAGGTCAGCAAAGACCACAGCTGTCAGTGAAGAGGCCATGCATGCTCACAGGTCCCTGCAGCCTTCTGAGGAAAGGAGAGGCCACCGAGGAAATACAAATATCAGGGGGTCAGAACAAGGGCCTCTAGGCAAAGGTAAGAGGCTTTTCTCAGTCATGCTACTTTGAGGTGCTGTGAGGGGCAGGCTGACCAACCTCCTGGGGAGATCCCAGTGCTCGGTCACTTGGCAGGAGCTGTGCACGTTTGCTCCCTCGACCCTCCTTCCCTCCTCTGCACCCCTTCTTTCGACAGTCTTTTCCCTAAAGGGGACAGTACCATTGATCAGGCTTCACTTTTCTAAATCACAATCTTGCCCCCAGAACAGTCACTGGGCTTTAAGTCACACCTTTATAGTAGCTGAACTCTCAGAGACCTTGGAAAGGGAGCTGGGACCCATTATTATCTAGTCCCTGCCCTCACTGTATCCTGACCACACGTGCCCTGCAAACAGCTGAGGGGCAGGTGAGTCACGTGGCATGTCTCAGAGAGCCTGAAGCTACAGGTGTGGCTGTGACACTTCACAAAGGAGGCTGTCCTTTAGGAAGGGGGCAGGGGGCTCCCACAGGAGCTACGGATGGGGTCCTGTTGACGGGACCCTCTGGGGGCATCTCCTGGGGTCTTTCCCAGCTGTACCCAAGGACAAACAAGATGGGACCCAGAGTGGTGGAGATGCTGTGTCAGTGGCTTTCTTGTCTGTGGCTGAGCAGCCGGTGCTGGCCGTGGAGGGAACTGGGGACCTCTGGTAGGGAAGAAGCAGGCCTGCACCGTGGTGGGTGACGTGGGAGAGGAAGGGCTCAGGCTGCAGCCCCGGGGAGCGGAGGGGCCTGGGGTGGGTTTGGGCAGAGGACACAGGAGAATGTTCTGGGACTTCAAGGGCAGAGGGCAGCGTTGGTGCTTCAGCCTTATAGGGTTGGGGAGGCGAGTGTGGTGCTGAGTAAGTCCTGGCATTAGGCACTTCTTTTAATCTAAGACCAATACTGCCTGTTTGCCAAGAATGAGACAGAACTGGGCCACTTTCATTATGTTTAGGCTTCCTGTAGATTAAAAAAAAGCCAAACAGGCTCACGAAAATTGTGTTACATTTCAGTGGTTTACCCTTAACAAATTGTATCTTAAACATCCAGACCTCAATTGGAGGTAATGTAGAAAGTCATCATATTTATGTGATGACTTTCATAAATGGGTAGCTTGGACCAAATGGTCCCCCACTGCACCCACTGCCCACCTGGCCCGGGTAGAGACCCTTGTCCCGAGGGGCAGCACCTTCTGGGTCTCATGGGCCATGGCAACCTCACAGTCTGCTCCTGGGATTTCTCCTGGCTACAGAGAAAGGTCTGCTTGGAATGTTCTCCACAGTCCTACCCTTTGTCCAACTTTTAAGTGTCCTTCAAATCTCCCTTCAGTCCAGACCTCTTTAGATCTCCTGACCAGGCCCGGTTTGGTGCCCTCCTATGGCCCTGCTGGGCCCAGCCCTTTCCCTAGGGTACACCTGGTATTTTTATTTTCTCGTCTGTCTCCCTCACGGACAGTGGGCTCCCTGAGGACAGACACTGTGTACCTCTCTTTGATATCTTGGAGGCCTAACTCATGGAGTGCCCCTATCAGGTATTGTTGCATGAATGAGTGAATGAACGGACAAATGATTCACTCGTCCTGACGAGTGACTACTCACTGCTGGTCTCCTCTTTCCTCTCCTTCTTCACAACCGCCCACCCTCACTGCACACTCAGGCCTGCTCTCTACCTTTTCCCTCCCTTTGTGAGCCTGGGAACGGCTCAGCACATGCTGGGAGGACACTGAAGGGGAGAGGAGGGGCCAAGCTGTCTGCAGGGTTTTAAGTTTCTGCCAAGGGGCCCACACCAGGCTCTGAAGCAGGCCCAGATCACTGGGGAGTCTGCAAGGGGATAAAGGAACCTTGGAAGGGGCACATCTGCCATTCCCTTGTGAAGAAGCCAACCTGGAGGCCAGTGAGGAGAGACGTGGCTGACTCACTACCAGGTCTCCTACCTGCGCTGTCTGCTGGAGAGAACCAGGGCCTGGCGGGGCAGCTGAGGAAGTCTCAGGGGCCATTCACGTCCACCCTCTATGCAGTTGCTGCCATCTGTCTGCTACCATGGCCACACTCATTACCCTGAATGGCTGGCCTCTGGGCCTTTGCTCATGCTGTTCCCTTTGCCTGTTTTCTCCTTTCCACTCTCTCTGACCTGTGAGCTGCTCCTCACCCCTCAAGACCAGCTTTCAGTGTCCTCTGAGGTGACACCCACACGGCACCAGACTGCTGGCTCCCAGCTTCCTAATTGCTCGGCAGGATCTTTAAAACAGTGTTTATCTTGCCTTTGTTATTCACTGACATGTTGGTCTCTCTGCTAGAGTCCCTGATGGACAGCGCAGCATTTTTACTCTCTGAGTCTTCAGTGCCCAGGGAACTTCCTGGCACACTGTGGAGGCTGAGAAAGAGCCCAAGGGTGGCTTATGCCTTGTGACATGAGTGGGCAAGTCTCTGACCCGGTGGCATGAATCATAAGTGCTGAAAAACAGGGGCTCTCTCTCTCTCACAGACACACACAGACACACACAGACACAGACACAGACACACACACACACACACACACACACACACACGTCTCCAGGTCTCATACCAGTCCCTGCCCCGGCACTGGCCCTGGCCCTGAGTACACACAGGCAGAGGCCTCAGGCCTAGAGCTCTATTTCCAGTTCCTCTCCCTCCTTGTCACTCATTTTCCTGCCAGTTCTCCTCTTGCTAATGAGAGGAAGCTTTGGCCAGGGAGAAGCTTGGAAAGGAAGTCTTTGAAATGGAAATGTTATGACAAAATGATGGATTGTTTTCTGGGCTGTGCAGTTTGTTTCTTGCTTGCAGCAGCAGAAGGGGAGAATATCTCTGCACCGGGAATGGTGGAGGTTGCCCACGTCAGGAAGCCCTAGACAGCAGGAAATGCAAGTGAAACACACACCAGAAGCAGGAAGCCGGTGGTGGGAAGGTAGGGCGTGGGAAAGCCCCAGGCAGGCAGAGGAACATGGCCTGGATACTGCCCAGTAGCTCTGGTTGGAGCTGCGGCCCCCGATGGGCCAGGGTGGGCAGCAGCTTCCTGCTGAGGCCAGAAGAAACATCTGGTGTAGCCTTCGGCCATGGCCACACCTACCACCCTGCAGGGCTGGCCTCTGGACCTTTGCTCATGCTCTTCCCGCCATGTGACGTCCCTTTCCACTTCTTCTGACCTGTGAGCTGCTCTTCATCCTTTAAGACCAGTTTAAATGTGCCCTCCTCTGAGAAGCCCCCTTACTGCACATGATGCCCACATCACCCAAACCCTCCAAATGGCAGGAATACTCGCTGGCTGAGCCCTGGCCACTCAGTTTACTTGAGGTTAATTAGAATTGTCACCTGTCTTGTTTGTTAAAAAATATATTTTGAGTACCTACTGGGTGTGAAACTCTGCTCTATTCACCGTGTCCCTCAGTGAGCACAGCACATGGAACCTCCACCCTCATGGAACTCTGTGGGGGGCACAGACTCTGGAAACAAGAAGTGTGTAAACCGCGTAGCAGGTTGGATGACTTTGAAACCGATAGGTGTCGTTTCAGGGGGCTCCAGGAGCACTGTCCTTTATGTCTCAGTGCAGAAAGAATTCAGTGAGAGACAAAGTGATAGGTAAGTGATTTATGAGAATAGGACGCTTGTGAGGCTTGCAAGCGGGCAGGCAAGCGTTGTGCTGCCCTGAGTGCTTAGTGGGTTACATTTTTGTAATCAGAAGAAGACAAGGGAGGGGGAGAAGACCTTCTTTGTCTTTCTTGAGTAGCTGTCACGTTTCCATAAATGATTGTTTTTTTGTGTGTGTGTCCACCACTGGGCAGGTTGTAGGCCTTATTCTCCACTGTTGTTTTATTGTTTTTAGGGTGTTGTGCAAAGAGCATGCATGTCCTAGGGGTCAAAGAGCATGTTTTGGGGGTCATTGACTTATTGAGCTCACTGGGTGGGATATAGGTCTCATGCTACCATTGTTTTGTTGTTTTATTGTTTTGGAGCATGTCTCGTGCCTCTGTTGCATGATTTTGTGCTAATCAAGTTAGCTTGATTTTGTTGTTAAGCAAGCCAATCTGGCTCTGATGTTAAGTGACCAGTTCTGCTTTATGAGTTGAGCAAGCCCGCATCGTTTCAGGGTTTTCCCATGACTTTCTGGAGTGACCATTAATCTTACTGTGGTCTCCCAAAGTCCCTTAAAGATCCCTCTCTATCTACAGTCCCCTAATGGGGTTTCTAAGCTGACTATTTGATTATCCTACTCAATCCCTATCAGTTTGAAGCTCCAAGGGAGAAAGTAGAGCCGGGTGAGATGATGCAGTGCCGCGGGGAACACGCTTGCTCTAAAGCGAGGTGAGAAGGGTAGGCTCCATGAGAAGGTGATATTTGAGCAAAGACATGCAAGAGGTGGGAAGGCATGTGGATATGAGAGAGGGACGAGCATTATAGGTAGAAGGAACAGTGTGTGAAGATTAATCGGCACTTAACCAGTAGAAGTTGCTGGTACATAAATAAGGATACATTAGGGCTTCCCTGGTGGTGCAGTGGTTGAGAGTCTGCCTGCCGATGCAGGGGACATGGGTTCATGCCCCGGTCCGGGAAGATCCCACATGCCGCGGAGCGGCTGGGCCCGTGAGCCATGGCCGCTGAGCCTGCGCGTCCGGAGCCTGTGCTCCGCAGTGGGAGAGGCCACAACAGTGAGAGGCCCGCGTACCGCAAAAAAAATAAGGATACATTATTTTTTGCCCATGCCTCTTATGTTTCTAAAGAGATGACCCTGTCTTTGAGGGCAATAATCATGTCTCAATCCTTCTGTATCCTTCATAGCACTTATGTGTTTGGCACAGAGTAATTGTTCAGAAGATGTTTGTTGAACAAATAAACACACTCCAAACCGTCCTCTAAACGCTTAAAGGCATGAGGCAGCTAAGCACTTGTCCTGGAGCGCCCTCTGGTGGCCTAATCTCAAAAGCCAACTTTGTATACATTCTTTTGTATCTGGCAAGATTCCTCCTTATCACCCCAGGCCAACCAAACAATAGAATTCACTCAGTGCCTACTATGTACAGGGCACGGTGCCAGCTTCTGCAGGAGACACTGACTCACAGGAGGTGTGGTCCCTGCCCTCAAACCCCTCGCTCACAGGACCTCTCGCTGGTTAGCCTTTCCCTTCTCAGTCTTTTTTTTGGGGGGGATCCTCCATCTCCATCTTTCTGGATCGTCTGTCATACCAGAATTACATTTTGAGCTACAGCTGGCAGGTGAGGATGTGCTGAGTCTGTGCCTGAGGGGCTTGGGGGCGGTGTTAGTCCTTCCAGGTCAGCCGAACAGCCCTCCACCCCAAGGAGTTCCAGCTCCAGGGAGCTTGGTGAGCAGCGGGGAGCCGCTGCATGAGCTACTCCCTGGAGTCGGGCTGGGGCTGGTAAGATGCAGACCAAAGTTGTCTCCCCATTCTGGCTTGTGGAATTGTGCGTCCTTTTTGGAGACTGCTCATGCCATTCGCACCTCGTCTGGGCGAAAATAAAGTTCCATCGGAGGTGCTGGGCCTCCCCCGTTTTGTCCTTGTCCACCTCTCTGGCTCGGACCACGAAACCTAAGAGTCTTTTTCTTTCCCAGGGCCCCCTCTAGCATTGAGACCAGAATAGCTGTGTCCTTGAAGCTTTACTTTTAGGGCCTGTGAGAGGCATCAAGGAGCTTCCTGGGTAGGGGCAGCCACACCTCCTGCAGCTTTGGACTGTGACCTGGGAAGTCCTGTGAGCCAGGCCCTCCTGTGGGAGCACCAGATCTCAGCCAAGTTTCCCAAATCAACTCCCTGGGGGGCATTTCTCATCAGGAGAGTCATTCATAAGCAGTGGAGTGGACTGTAGGCAAACTGGCTGTCCGATACCTAGGCTTGTGCCCCTGGGACTCCCAGGGTCACCCTGGTGGCCAGTCTCTTGACCTCAGCTCCTAAGACAAAGAGGCAGGCAGGCCTAAGCTGGGGGGATGCTGGGGCCAGAGCTCTAGTGCCTGCACCTGCGCCCCTGGTGGGTTTGGAAAATATGCAAAGAAGAGAGAATCTCGAAGCACTTTCCTGAGTCCATTTCCAGGGAGTCCCAGACACAGATCAGTTAGGGACAGAAGCTGGGATCTGAGAAGCTTCAGGAATGAGAGGCTTATTGACAGGCTAGGGCAGAAGGTGCCATATGGATATTCTAGTCATTGGTGGGCTATGGATTTGGACTGTATTTGAAGGATTTATTTAGACACAAGAGGAAGAGGAAGGGCTTTCTGCCACCCACAGTGTGCTCCCTTGCCAAGTTCACTGGGCACTTGTGCATGTGTCTCCCAGGCCTCTTTTGTCTCCTCTGACCACTCAGACCTCTGCGTCTTCTTTGCCTTGAGAGGTGTCTTAATCCAGTAGGGCTGCCGTAACAAAATACCACAGACTGGGTGGTTTAAACAACAGAAATTTATTTCTCTTGGTTCTGGAGGCTGGAAGTCCAAGATCAACTTGTCAGCAGGGTGGGTTTCTCCTGGGTCCCCTGTCCTTGACTTGCAGATGAGATGGCCACCTTCTTGCTATGTCCTCACATGGCCTTTCCTCTGTGCCTGCACATTCCTGGGTATCTCTTCCTCTTCGTGTAAGGACACCAGTCATATTGGATTAGGACCGCACTCTTAGGACCTCATTTAACCTTAATTGCCTCTTTAAAAGCCCTGTCTCTAAATACAGTCACAATGGGGGTTAGGGCTTCAACATATAGATTTTGGAGCAACACAGTTCAGTCCATAACACGTGGCATCCTGAAGGGGTGTCCTCCCTTCCCCACTGTGTCTGTCAGTCCGGCATCACACAGCTGCTCATCTGTCCTTCCCCATCCAGCCTTGAAAAGTAAATACCGACCCCCTCCCTGGGCGGCGGGGAGACTAAAGCTGCCTTGCCTGCTTGGAAGCACCGCAGCTCCTTCTGGGACTGGTCAGGCCTTGAGGGGGTACAAGGACTAGGTGAGATTCAGCATGTCTCCCCCACCAGGCGCAAAAGGACACTGAAACATCCCTTGCCCCACTGGAGGTTCCTGAGCTAGAGAGGTGAAAGAGGGTGACACAGGGGACTGTGGCCTTTCCCACGCAGCTGGCGGCCCTGGCCTGAGGTCTGGGACAAATATTCTGGGAATTTGCCTGGGCCTTGTCAGAGTGAACGCTCTCTTACTCTCTCATTAAATATTCATGTAACATACCTAGGACTAGGTGCTAAAGCCACGGTGGTGAGCAAAACACAACCTTCACCCTCTTAGAGCTTTGTAGGCGTGCCACGTATCAGGAGCTTTACCATGGTGAGATTGATTGGGAGGGACTGTGTTTTAGAACTTAAATACTCTGTCCCATTGTCCTTTCAATTGATTGCAGTGTCCTAAAACACCTGGTAATTCCAAAATCAAACTCCATCTGCCAGTCTGTTTCTTAGGCCAATGAGTGTCCCAGTGTTTAGTCTAGAAGGTATGGTCCCCATTCAGCCTGTGCTTCAGAGCCCCTGAGGTGGAGCACGTCTTTGCATGGAGGAAAGGGGAGCAGGCCTGGCACCTTGAAACCTCACCCACTCAGTGGCTCTTGCAACCTGCCCTACGCTGGCTCATGGAAGCCCTTCCCTCCCTGGGGCAGCCTAGGACCAGCTCCCTCCGCTCTGCTACCCCTGATGGGCCACCTGGACTTCACCAGCCTCTGGAAAGGGCCCCAGATGAGATGTCATTTTTATAGTCCCGACAGGTTTTGAGGGAGGATCTGAGAGCTAAAGCCAGAGGGCAGCCGAGAGCTGTGATGTGATGGGGACATCTGGGAAGGGGGAGTTGCTGCAGGCTGCTCCAGCAGAGGCTCCGCAGGGCTCTGGGGCCCAAACTGGGCCTGGCAGGCTGGGTAAGAGGCACCGCCTCTAGGATTTGCCTTGAAGCTTTTCTCAGCTTTGACTGTCTCCTTAGATCCATTGGTGGGCAGCCCTAAAGGCTGTGACTTCAGTCTTTGATGAAATAAGACCTGATCCTCCAGGGTGGGCCTGGTTCAGAGGCTCTCTCACTGGAGAGCAGAGGCTGGACCTTGCTGGCAAGTCACCTCTTCTTCGGGTGTCTCCGATAATCACCGCTGTCATCACCACGTGTTCCCCAGTTAAAGGTGCCGCTCCCTTTAACTCTCTGGCTCAGGTAGGGGTACATGGCTCCAGTGAACAGGCTCTGGATGACACAAAGTGGAGTAGACAAGAGTGACATATCCCCAGGTGGTCAGGTTTAAGAGCTGTGTGTTGACTCACTCTATCTCCTGGCTGATTTCTTTATAACAGATACCAACTGTGTTAGTTGTCTATTGCTGTTGCTACAAATTAGCAGAAATTTAGTGGCTTGAAACAATACAAATGTATTATCTCATAGTTCTGGAGGTTGGAAATCCAAAATTGGTCTCAGTGGGCTAAAATTAAGGTGTCAGGAGAGCTGCCTTCTTTCAGGGAGCTCTAGGAGAACTGATTTCATCGCCTTTTCCAGTTACTAGGCTGCCTGAATTCCTTGGCTCACGGCCTCGTCACTTCGACCTCTGCTTCTGTTGTCACATCTCCTGACTCTGACCTCCTGCCTCCCTCTTATAAGGACCCTTGTGGGTCCCACCTAACCCAGGATCACCCTCCCCCACCTCAAGATCCTTAACTTAGTCACATCTGCAAAACCCCTATTGCCATGTTTTGTTTTGTTCTTTAATTTTATTTATTTTTGGCTGCGTTGGGTCTTTGTTCCTGCACGCGGGCTTTCTCTAGTTGCGGCGAGCGGGGGTCACTCTTTGTTGCAGTGCATGGGCTTCTCATTGTGGTGGATTCTCTTGTTGTAGAGCACGGGTTCTAGGCACACAGGTTCACTAGTTGTGGCATGCAGACTCAGTAGTTGTGGCTCGCGGGCTTTAGGGCGCGGGCTCAGTAGTTGTGGCACACGGGCTTAGTTGCTCCGCGACATATGGGATCTTCCCGGACCAGGGCTCGAACCCATGTCCCCTGCATTGGCCGGCAGATTCTTAACCACTGTGCCACCAGGGAAGTCCCCCTATTGCCATATTAAAGTAACATATTCAAAGGTTTCAGGAAATAAGATGCGGACATCTTTGGGGACCATTATTCTGCCTCCATGTCATCTTATTGCTGTCTGCCCTGAAGCTCATGTCCAGATAGTTTCCCTCCTTGAGGTCTAGATCCAAGAAAGGGAGGTTGTAGTAGAGGCAGGGGCACCTTCCACCTGCCCAGGACCCTCCTCCTTGGAAGACTGATGACGAGAATCCAGTTCCTTCAGAGAATACCTTGCCCTCTTCCTCACTGGGTGACATTTCTCTATGGCTGCTGCAGGACCAGTTCATTAGAATACCATCAAGTACTCCCAACATCAGCACCCCTGCCCCCCAAATTATAGCAGGATAATCTCCTTCCAAAAACTCAGAGAGCCAAGGACTGAAGCTAAGATGTCGCAGCTGGACACTTGTTCCTCAAAATCCCATGCCCCATCCACCAAGCCTGCTGTTTTCTTTACTAAGAATTGTTTCTATGAAGGGAAGGAGAATATTGGCATATAGATATCTAAGTTGGGGAGAGGGTACCACTGTAGGGGAAGGGAAGGAACTACCTCCAGAACCTTGAACTGCCAATGCCAAGGTGTCCTCCTGAGGTCCCAGGGCTAGTACCTGAGTCCAGCTGGGGCTTAGACTTGATTCCAAGTCCTCAGGGAGTATCTGGTCACCAAAGTCAAGAGACTGGGGAAGATGGAGCTGCCTTGACATTATATTTTAGAGAAATAAATAGAAATGCTTTCTTCTCACTGTACATTGTAATTGTATGGAACTTCTTTCACTTGAAGTGGTACTGTCTTGATAGAGAAACAAGTTTTTTTTTTTTTTTTTTTTTTTTTTTGTGGTACGTGGGCCTCTCACTTCTGTGGCCTCTCCCGTTGCGGAGCACAGGCTCTGGACGTGCAGGCTCAGCGACCATGGCTCACGGGCCCAGCCGCTCCGCAGCATGTGGGATCTTCCTAGACCGGGGCACGAACCCGTGTCCCCTGCATCGGCAGGCAGACACTCAACCACTGTGCTACCAGGGAAGCCCAAGAAACAAGTTTTTAAAAGTTTAGATAAATTTGAGGATGGCAGACTGGGTTCAGCTCCATCCTTGCCATTCATTAGACCATGTGATCATGACATTTCTGGGCCTCAGTTTTCTCAGCTGTAAAATGGGAACACATAAGAACTACTCACTGAGGGGCTTCCCTGGTGGCACAGTGGTTATGAATCTGCCTGCCAATGCAGGGGACATGGGTTCGAGCCCTGGTCCAGGAAGATCCCACATGCTGCGGAGCAAATAAGCCTGCAAGCCACAACTACTGAGCCCATGTGCCACAACTACGGAAGCCTGAGCACCTAGAGCCCATGCTCCGTAACAAGAGAAGCCACTGCAGTGAGAAGCCCGCGCACAGCAACGAAGTATAGCCCTCCACTCGCCACAACTAAAGAAAGCCCATGCTCAGCGATGAAGACCCAAACGCAGCCAAAGGAAAAAAAAAACTTAGTTAATTAATTAAAAAAAGAAAGAACTACCCACCGAGGTCAGTAATAAGGAAAAGGTAAGATAGTGAATGTGAAAGTGCCTTGTACAAAGGGATATACCATGAAGAATGTTATTATTAAAGGAATGTAAGCATGCTGGGAAGCATTTAACACTTGGGAGTTTGGGGGCCAGGAAGACAGTTATACCTTTAGACAGCCAGTACCTTGGTGGCAGAGAACTGGGCTGACTGGCCCAAGAGTCATCTGGATGTGGGAGACCTTATATTTTCATGTGGTTTCTATTCCCTTATGCTCCTCTCATTCTAATCATCCCTCCCCTGGTCTAGCTCCACTTTGGCAAATGAGAAAATATCCTATGAAACGCTTTACCCTGTGTGATTGACAGCCTTCCAAAATCGTCTCCAATAAATCCTGCTTCCATGTATTCACACTCTTGTGTAATCCCTCCTCTTGAGTGTGGGCTGGATTTAGTGAATTGCTTGTAACAAATACCTGAAAGTGACGGGGTATCAGTTCCGAGGCAGAATTGCAAAGACTGTGGATCACGCCTTGCTTGCGCCCTCGCCTGCCTCTCACCTGCTCACTCTGAGGAAGCAGATTGCCTTTTTGTCAGCTGCCCTATGAAGAGGTGCACAAGTCAAGGAACTGAGGGCGACCTGCGGCCAACAGCCAGAGAGGAATTGTCCCCCTCAGTCCAGCAGTCCTGGAGAAACCAAGTCTTGCCAACGAGCACATGAGTGAGCTTGGAAGCAGATCCCTTCCCCCATTTGAGCCTTAAGGTGACTCTGCCGCATTGGCTGGCACCTGGTTGCAGCCTCATGAGAGACCCTGAGCCAGTGGGCCCAGCTAAGCTGAGCCTGGGTTCCTGACCCACAGAAACCATGAAATAATGAATGCATATTGTTTTAAACTGCTAAATTTTGGGGTAATTTGTTATGTGGCAGTAGATAGCCATGTAAAGTGTCATTCAACACTAAAGAATCACAATGTCATTACACTTCTAGTTTAGTAAATACAACCGAGCATTGCCTCTGTGCCAGGAACATAGTACTGGGGCTTCTCAGGCTATGGAGATGAGCCAGGCAAGACCCCGCTCCCCAGGAGCTCACAGCGGAGGAGGCAGTAGGCATGGAATGGGCAAGGAGGGGGTGGGGGCGAGGCAGAGGAGACGTCAGAACAAGCTGCCTGGAGGGAGGGGTGTTTGGAGTGGCCTGAAATGATAGAAGGTAAAGCTAGACCCAGAGAGGGTGAGTGGCCTCAAGTCACACAGCTAATTCACACAGATCCGCTGGGCTGCACAGGCAGCACAGAGCATGGGTCTCCCCACATTTTCTGGGCAAATGCAACACAACCCAGACAAAGGGATAAGGTGATGCTGAAGAAAACAATAAGCGCTCTTGCAGAGTTTTGTTTCCTGGGGGAGTGGGGCAGAATTGCAGGGTATGGTTGTGGGAAGAGTGGGACGTTGACAGAGCTTGGGTCCCCCCCCTCCAGGTGCGACAACAGAGGCAAAGCAAGGGTGTGTAAGTCATCCCGCCAGAAACGTCTTTTATGTTAGGCTGCCCCTCGTTGCCTTCATCTCTGTCCTGTGCCCTTTCCAGGGCCCCCGGGGTGTTCCTGCCTCCCTCCTCCTTCCCTCCCCCCAGCCCAGGATGCTTCTCGTTCCCTGGAAAAGGACTCAGGGATATTGTGTCGGAGGCAGACTCAGGTCTGCAGGGTGTGTGCGTGTGTAGTAATTCTTGATCGCGGGGGTCCTGCGAGGCAGGAACCAAGCCATTGAGAAACTCCAAAACATGACCCAAATAGTTTAGGAAAAAGCTTCATTTTACAAGTCACTAGTGGGAGCTGTTTCCAGAACCTACTCAGGCACTCTGCTGATTGCACATCTACTGGCTTGAGGAACTCGGGAGGGGGTAGGCGCCCACCCTCAGGCGACTTGCCAAGCACTCCCAGCACCCCTCGCCTGACTGCCTTCTGCTGCTCTCCTTCCCACCCACTCCTCACCTGTCCCACCTTCACTGCTCCTGAACCCCACTGCTCAGCCTGAGGAGGCAGCGGCAGGGATGGAAGGGGAAGGTCAAGGTTGCTGGCTGGGAACGTTTCTCCTACTCTTCACTTTAATCCCTGACATAGTCTGAGGGGCAACTCTGCAGTGGGGTGGCCTCTGTTCCCATGGCAGGTAGTGGGCTCCATGGAGGGAGGGCACATGGTGTTGTAGGGCCCACACAGACTCTGGTATCAGGGCTAGTGGCTGCTGCTTTTCCTTGCTGTGTGACTTTGGACATGTGACTTAATCTCTCTGAACCAGTTTCCTCATTTGTAAAGGAAACTGGGAGGGGAGATCAAAATTATTATGGGGTGTTGTGCCCCACCTCCCAAAGGATATATTGGAGTCCTAACCCCCAGGATCTCAGAATGTGACCTTATTTGGAGATAGGTCTTTACAGAGGTCATCAAGTTAAAACGGGTCGTTAGGTGGGCCCTAATCTAGCCTCCAGAACTGTGAGACCATAAGTTTCTGATATGTAAGCCACCCAGTTTGAGGTACTTTGTTATGGCAGCCCTAGTAAACTGATATAGTCATACTCACCAGAAGATGCAGAACAAACATTTGGCCTAGGGCTTCCCTGGTGGCGCAGTGGTTGAGAGTCCACCTGCCGATGCAGGGGACACGGGTTCGTGCCCCGGTCCGGGAAGATCCCACATGCCGCGGAGGGGCTGGGCCTGTGAGCCATGGCTGCTGAGCCTGCACGTCCAGAGCCTGTGCTCCGCAACAGGAGAGGCCACAACAGTGAGAGGCCTGCGTACCGCAAAACAAAACAAAACAAAACAAAAAACCATTTGGCCTACAGGAAAGACTAATCCCCACTGGGGTAGAAGGAAGGGGCTCCTTCTCCATTCCTGCCCCCATTTTCTTCCAGAGCAAATGTTCCTTGGCTGACAAGCTGTGCTCTGTGAGACCCTGCTCGGGGGAGGCAGCTGTGGTGTCAAGGGGAGGCCACAGGCTCAGGTCCCCGCCCACCAAAGAGTAGACGGTGACACCTGGGACAAGTCATTGAACTTTTCGGAAGCTCAGTTTTATCAACTCTAAAGTGAGGTAAATACCCAAACCTCCTCGACTATTTTGAAGAGTAATTGTGAGGTTCAAGTGAGATAATGTTGTGTATGTAATCATTTTATAACCCCCCTCAGCATTCATTACTACTGTGGTTTATTCCTGGCATAAGAAGGAATTCTGAAGACACAGCAAGGTGTCATAGGGGAGCATGGAAGGAGGCATCCCTGCTTTGTGGGAAAATGTGATACTCTCCTAAGGATCCCACAGAGGCAGAAGCCAGAGGCTTGCTCAGGAGTGTTCCGAGTACTGTGCCACCCTGAGTTCAGGTATCCTGCCACCAAGAAGCAACAGGAATCCTGCCTATGTTTTGAAACTTTTTTTGAGATCTCATGGAGGGGAGGGGTGTGGGGCAGAAATCTACTAGTTATTTAATGCCAGTTCTATGAAGGGGGCTTTGTAGTTGACATCTCACTTAATTCTCTTGAAGAATTACCCCTAATGACCCCCATTTATAGTTGAAAGGATTGAGTCTCAGGGAGTTTGAGCAACTTGGACTTGTAATGTAAGGACTGTCAAACCTGGGCTCCTTACACATCCTGACTTTCCAGATCCAACACGGCCATTTCTGCTTGTGGTTCCCTAGCAAGTAGTGCTCCAAGCCTACTTAACTTAAAAAAAGCACCCATCTGTCATTAAACATTTGAACTTGAGCATTTCATTTACAGATGATGTTTTTGAGAAAATTATAACAAACCTCAAGATATCTGAACACCTCTTTCCTTTACAAGGAACTATTTTTAGTCTTAGCTTCCCCCCCCCCCTTTTTTTTGCCCCTTTATCCAGTTTCAAAGAGTTGTAGCTCTTTGTTCTTTCTACTCACTTATTTAAGCTTTTTAGGGCTTCCCTGGTGGCGCAGTGGTTGAGAGTCTGCCTGCCAATGCAGGGGACACAGGTTCGTGCCCCAGTCCGGGAAGATCCCACATGCCACGGAGCGGCTGGGCCTGTGAGCCATGGCTGCTGAGCCTGCGTGTCTGGAGCCTGTGCTCCGCAACGGGAGAGGCCACAACAGTGAGAGGCCCACGTACTGCAAAAAAAACAAAACAAAACAAAAAATTAAAAAATGCCTCTTCCATTACCAACATGCTAGACTTCCGGCCCCGGCCAAAAACCTTCCCTTCCCCTCAGTGCCTCTCTGTCACCCCAAAGAAGAGAAAGAGAGCCACACGCCTGGCCTCTCTCTCCACCTCCTGCAGTGAGGTCCTCACTCTCTCTAAGACAAGGCCAGATGAGCCTCTCTTGGAAAATGCAAAACCCTGTTTTCCCTTCTCTCCACTCAAAGGGAAGCATCTGGTACTTGATCTTTCAGAACTGGAAGGGAACGTCACTCTCCCTTTGCTCTCTCTGGCAAGAGAATTCTCTAGGACTAGAATTTGTGTCAGTGCTGGCAGGACTGCCCTCCTGGGCTTCAGATTCTTTCCCACTTGAATGTGCCGACACTTCTAATGGAGTGGAATGCCTAGGGGGAGACTGAGCTACGGTTATAGGCTCCCCTTTGTGGGCTCCATCCCAGGACTGGTTAGGGGGTGGGTTCATGCGGGCTTGGTGCCCCTTGAGTCTGCAGGGGCCAGGGACTGAGAGGGGTGGCTGGCTTTTCACTCACAGGGAGAGCTCAGAAAGATGATGTTTTATCAGGAGGCACAGGCCTCAGACCCATCCTCAGGGAGGGTGTGGATTTCTGGCTCTTCTGAGAAGGCTGTTTCCACTCCCTGAGGGCAGAGACCCCTCTCAGTCTCTGTAACCCCAGAGCCTTTTTTGGTGTCTGGTTCATAGCAGGGATGGGGTGAATGTTGGAGGAGAGAGAGAGCATGCTGTCTACATGCCTAAGAAAGTGAACTGGGCACATGGTGGGTGTTCATTATCTTCTCCTGCTTGGAATCTCAGAAACCAGATAATTCAGGGCCTGAACAGAAGATTCTGTGTCAAGAAATTACTTCAACCCAAACTCTCCAGGTAAATGGGTCATGATTATTATCATTTGGGGGAGTCAGGGGCCTCTCAGTCCGCCCTCCTGTGGCCTCAGTTCTGCCTTGGATTGTTCCTTTCTTTCTCTTCCTCCTTTCCTCCCTTGATTTGTTGAGCATCTATTATGCACCAGACACTGTGTTGGGATGCTCACATTAAAAAGGCACAGGCCCTTGAAGGGTTTACCACTTGCGGGGGAGTTTTTTATCTTAGGCTTCAGCCATCTCCTCCTACTTTGTAGCATGTTTTACCTTTTGGTAAGGAATTTCATATATTATCTTATTTAATTCTCACAATAACCTTGGGAGTTTTGTATTATTTATTTTTCTGCTATATTTATCTTTTCCTGTTGTACTTATATTTATTCTTCCTGTTGACAATAGAACAATAGGGTCAGGTGGGAAGGAGGGGGCTCAAAAGAGCAGAAGATCCACCCAGAGTCCCTAAGGAGGATGGCTGTTATCCCTCTGCGTGCATCTGACTGACACCTCAGCGCTGGAGTGAAATAGCATTCATTATCCGGTGACATTTCTCAAGCAGCTTCTTACCTCTGCTTCCCCTGAGATGCAGTAACAAAGATTCGTCTGATCTTCCTTTCCCGCATCTCCCTGGCTCCCTGCACCTCCAGTTCCTTTTCATCCCTGCGTCTGAGGGCAAACGTTCTCCTGTCTCTAGGATGTGCCGGCCGGGCAGACTCAGTGGTCTCTGGGGAGACTGGGTGGCTTCCTTCCTCTCACTTCAAAGGGACTTTGGAGCACTGCACTCCGCAGGGTGAATGCATTTTATTTTTTAGGGGGCTGGAATCAGCTTCTGGGCAGGAGCACTTTGGGTGTCTCTTTCCTTTCCATCCCAGGACCTGAAGGGAGGGGCTGGCGAGAGGGCTGTTTGGTGCCTTGGCACCAGTGGGGGGCGCACTCCTTCCCCAGAAGCTGCTGTGGAGGTGCGCCTGGAGGACTCCATAAGAGGAGGGCCTGCTGAGGTGGGCGAGGGCTGGGCAGCCAGGGCATGAGGGGGAGCAGTCCAAACTGACTGGGGAGGCTGGACATCCGGGATGCTTGAGCCGAGCAAACTTTTGACGGCTCAGCTATTCCACCGGGAATCTTGTGAAGGGATCCGAGACAGGGAGACCTGCAGAGTGGGGCTTTTTGCCATCATCTATCCTGTGCACCAGGCCGAGCAGCTCCAGAGGGAGGGGACAGGAAGATTTCCCTAAAGATGGCTGGAGCATGCTCTAGGCCAGGCCTCCCCTGGGCCCCTCCCTGGCTACACCCAGGTCCCAGAGCCAACCCCCATAATGCCTTCAAGGGGCACCTTCCCATCATACTCTTCATTATGGAATATCTGGCTTCAGCCTGAAGGTCTAGGATTTGGGGGAGAATGGGAGTGGGAGTAGAACAAAATCTTAACAGGTCTAGAGTGGCTTGGTTTGGTCTCTTTAGGGTAATTGGGAGGGAGAGCTTAAAGGGACAATTCATTAATTCAGAAAAACACTTATTGAACACCTGCTCTGTGCTGAGATAGGCCCTGGGACTATAGCGGTGGACCAGACAGACAAAAATGCCTATCTTTTTTTTTTTTTTTTTTGCGGTACACGGGCCTCTCACTGCTGTGGCCTCTCCCGTTGCGGAGCACAGGCTCCGGACGCGCAGGCTCAGTGGCCACGGCTCACGGGCACAGCCGCTCCGCGGCATGTGGGATCTTCCCGGACCGGGGCACGAACTCGTGTCCCCTGCATCTGCAGGTGGACTCTCAACCATTGCGCCACCAGGGAAGCCCAAAAATGCCTATCTTTTTGATCTAACATGTGAGGACTTAAAGATAGTAATTAGATACAAAGATGATTATACGTATTTATGTATTTTTGGTTAGATGGTGATAAGGCTGGGGCCTGGGGACTGCCGTGTTCCCTCCCCATGGAGAATGCTTGCTTGTCCAACAGAGACCAGCAGACAAGGGCGATGGACAGAAGTGATGAGAGCTCCGAAGGTGGCATGTGAGTCTCCAGACCCAGTAGGCTTACCATCAGCTCTCCTGCATTCTCAGTCATGTGAGCCAATAAAGCCCTCTCTTTTGGTTCCATTTGATTGGGTTTCTGCCACCTGCAACCGGAAGCATCCTGCCCATCACATTCCTGCAGCAGCTTGTGCCCCGTCAGGGAGTGCTGAGCAAGTCGTGGGGAAGTTCTTCCCAGCAGCCTGGTGAGGCAGGTGTAACTCTGTTTTTTTAGATTTGGAAGTAAGTTCAAAGAGGTTGAGTACAAGTATAAGAACGAGAGAAGTAAGAAGTCACAAAAGGACATGTCTCAAACAGAGGGCAGGTCCTAAGCAGCCACTTTGGCCGCTTGCAGAGGTCCTGAGGAGCCTGGTTGGCCAGTTTGGGTGGGAGAGGGTTGCTGGGAGGACCCTGAGACTACTCCCTGCTGTGGAGGGAGGGGGGAAACTGCCCCGTTTGCTGTGAGGTTGGCCTTTTTTCCATCTCCATTTTCCATGTAAGGAAACTGAGGCTCATTGAGGCCAAAGACATACAATTGTTAAAAATTCAGCCAGGTCCTTCGATTCCAAGTCTAGGGAGCTTTCTACTCAAAAAATCCTTAAATTATGGAAACTCTTTGTGGTTTATAAAGCACTTTTCAAAGAGAATGATGAATAGACACAACTGTTAGTCCTGACTTGCACAGTTCTTCGCAAAGATAGCTGGCATGATATGGTAGAAAAGAAAACACAAGATTTGGAAGCCTTCTGCAAATTGTAGCACTCTCTGAAAATGTTTCTGTTGTTTCTCTTACATTATGTGCATATTTTTACCGTGAAAATTTCAGGGGACACTTTCGTTCTTTCTGTGTCCTTATTCAGTGGCTATAAATTGTCTGTCACACAGTAGGAGCTCAATAAATATTAACTGGCTGAATGAAGCCTCAGGCTTTGCTCTGCCCTCATTAAGATAAGCTTCTCTGAGCCCAGCTGCTGACCAGTCCTTCCCTCCTTGATGAGAGTGGGAATATCCTTCCTTCTGTGTTTCGCACTTGACCCCCTCGACAGCCCTGTCCTGTCTTCCCTGCCTCTCTCCTTTGTCTCTGTCAGTGAGTCACCTTGGGTGCTCCACTGTGGACCACAGATCTCACTGCAAACAGGAGGCTGGGCAGATGGATGGTGAAAGGGGCTCCCATAGCCCATCTCCCTGGGTTGCTGGGGAAGAAATAAATGACTCAGTGCTGGCCCACAGGACTGTGACACCAGCCCTACTGGCAGCAGCGGCATGGGGGGGTAGAGGGCTTGCTTCTGCAGCCCCGCTCCCTGACCCAAGCCTGAAGGCCCGGACCTGCTTTCTGGGCCTCAGAAGCCTCTGATCAGACCTCCTAACCTTGTGGGGTGACTGGATTAGCTGGAGAAAAAGAGTGGCTCCCTTTGTCCTGCTAGACTGGACTCTTCCTGCAGGATCCCAGGAAGAAAACGGCTGGAGCTGCAGGCTCCAGGGCTCTATCTTGGCCTCTGGGGGCACTGGTCCAGTCTGCTCTGGGGTCTCATTATCTTGCCCTGTTTGCAGTATGTGAAGGTGTAAGGCCAGCATGTGGCTCAGCCACTGAACATGGAATCAGAGAGAATAAGAAAGCAGGGGCCTTAGGAGAAGAGCCTCCCTGCTCCCAGGAAGGCACCAAGCCTGTCTGCATGACACAGCTCCACTTCCTTGCCCCAGCAGAAGCCATTCTCCGGGTTAGGGTGCTCTGGGCAGGCAGCCTGGTGGGAAACACTTTGGCATCAAAGAGACCTAAATTCACATCCCTCTGTACTGCTTCCTGGCCATGTGTCCTTGAACCTCTCTGAACCAGTTTCCTTACGTTGCAGAATTGGAGAGCTGACGTGAGAGGGCAAAGGGTTTCTCTGTGGGGAGAAGTTTTGGTGTAAAAGATTATGATGACGTGGCTTCCAGAAGGCAGAATGTGGGCATGTGGGCTCTTTTGTCAAATATGCTTTGGATTCTGGGCAAATAGTTTTTGTGAGGGCCTGGTGTATATAAAAATTTACATCACCCCAAATCAGAGTGCAATCACCATCCAACATCTGAGCTTGTGTGATCCTGTAAAAGAAATGTCACAAAAGACAGTGGGAGCAATCTGTTCACTAGACCACCATCTTGGCACTGGAGCCTGGCACAGGGGTTCAGGGTAATCCCACAGGTGGAAGTCCAAGACATCTGGTCAACCCCACATGCTTGGAAGTGAAGTGTGGGTAAAGAATTGGAGAATGACCTGAAGAGGAAGAATTGAAAGGGACCTTAGAAAATTGTGAGGAAGACATTCCAAAACCCAGAACTCTGAGGCTCAGGCCTGGGACAGGAGTGCAGCTTGCCTGGCCTGTGCACACATGTCTTAGGGTCCTGCTGTTCCTGCCCCAGCTGCCCCAGAGGCTACTGGTCAATTCCTGATGACTCAGTGGGAGCTGAACCCCAAGGCAGGTGGACTTTCCTGGAGCAGCTCTCCGATGCCCTGGTGTGTATACTTCCCAAACTCAGGATCCCAGTCTTTGCACAAATTCATGGAGATGGGCCAAGAGAAAAACATCTGGGAATGTTTCTGCTTGTCCACTGTCCAAAGGAGGGACTGAGGAGCAAGGGGACCAGGCTGGCATTGCCTCCCAGGCTGCATGGAGAAGGGGGACCCCGCGGGAAGAGTGTGCTTGCCCAGAAGTTTGCCTCCTGGATCCTCTGAAAGACCGACCCCTCAAGTTCCTCTCCTCCTGCACCCAATTCTATCACATTCTCTTCATTAGTAGAAAGATCAGCAGACCAGTAGGTAGGAGACTCAGGCTCCAGCACTGACTGTGTCACTTTCTGGGTGATCTTAAGTAAGTTGCTGTCTCCTGGTTTGCTCATCTGCAAAGGGGAAATAATAATCAAATCTGTTCTACTGGTTATTTTTAGATGCAGTGAGATAATGTAAGTTAAAGAGCTTTGGAAAATGTACACAATGCTACACAAGTGTATGGTATTATTATCAAACAACTCTGAGCACTTACTCATTGCTCATAGCCATCCCTGGCTGTTTAATGTGCTTCCTCTTAGGGACACCAGAGCCAGGGCTTCTTCCTCTTTAATGTGACAACGAATCACCTGGGATTTTGTAAAAATGCAGATTCAGCAGGTCTGAGGTGGCCTTTGATTCTGCATTTCCTTGCTTCCAGGTGATGCTGATACTGCTGGTCTTGGGGACCACAGGTGAGTAGCAAGGACCTGAACTACCCCCTCATAGAAAAGGACCTTTCTACAGTCGATTGAAAAGACACGGCTCAGAAAATACAGCAGAAGTATCAGTTTATTAAAATAGCTTCCAATCAAAGATGGCCTGTTGGTCACAAATGATACATTTTGGTTTCCGAAAAGACAGAGAGCAAGAGGAGGGCGGGGGAGAGAGACACAGAGAGACCCGGGAGACTCAGGGGGCCAAGAAGCCCTGGACACATCACTTCCTGGACTTCTCTGCAGAGCAGCCACTGTTGGTCTTACTAAGAGAGTCTGTGCTGCCCATTCTTGAGCCCACACTGTTGAGGAGTTTGTCAGTTTTTCCTGGGATGTTCTGCTTCTCCTCATTCTTAGTCTCCCGATGGTAAAAGTAGTTAAAGTTGGAGACAATGACAGGCACAGGGAGGGCAAGGGTGAGGACCCCTGCGATGGCACACAGAATACCCACAATTTTCCCCCCTGGGGTGGTTGGGTACATGTCCCCATAGCCCACAGTTGTCATGGTGACCACCGCCCACCAGAAGCCATCAGGAATGCTAGAGAAATGGGACTCTGGCTCGTCCACCTCAGCAAAGTAGACTGCACTGGAGAAGAGGATGACGCCAACGAAGAGGAAGAAGATGAGCAGCCCCAACTCCTTCATGGAAGCCTTCAGCGTCCACCCCAGGATCTGCAGCCCCTTGGAGTGGCGGGAGAGCTTGAAGATGCGGAAGACCCGCACCAGGCGGATGATCCTCAGGATGGTCAGGCATATGTTCTGCTGGGCGATTGGCTCTGTCTCCTGGACCAGCTCCGTGATGAGCGTTGCAAAATAGGGGATGATGGAGATGATATCGATGATGTTTATGATGCTCCTGAAGAAGTCGGTCTTGCTGGGGCAGACCACGAAGCGGAGCACCAGTTCGAAGGTGAACCACACGATGCAGGTGGACTCCACCATGAAGAAAGGGTCGGTGAACAAGGTGTGGGAGAGGACTGTCTTGCTCATGTTGAGGTTGGGGTCTCTCACCACCTTCAGTTCCCTATCGTCTCGGAACTCGGGAAGTGTCTCCAGGCAGAAGATGGCGATGGAGATGACCACGACCAAGACAGAGACCACGGCCACACCACGGGCAGCGCTGGAGCTCTCAGGGTACTCGAAGAGCAGCCAGAACTGCCGGTGGATGTCGTTGGTGGGGAGCAATGTTTCGGGATCTTTGATGAAGCCTTCATCCTCTCGGAACTGGTCCATGGCCTCACTGCCCAGTTCATAGAAGGAGATGTCATCAGCAAAGACGTCGATAGGGACACTGGCCGGGCGCCGGATTTTCCCACCAGACTGGTAATAATATAGGATTCCATCAAAACTGGGCCGGTTCCTGTCAAAGAAATACTCATTTCTCATGGAGTCAAAGAACTGCATCCTTTTCTCCCGGTCTCCCAGGAGGGTCTCTGGGAACTGATTGAGTGTTCTGAGCTGGGTTTCGAACCTTAGCCCAGCAATGTTGATGACCACCCGCTGGTTTCCTTCATGCAAGACCACTGCCTCGGGCCCTGGGGGATCGATGTAGTCTCCTGGGAGCTTGGAGAATGCCGTCTCATGGTCGGTGCTGTCGTTGATGAGCATATTCCAGTTGGAGAAGGAGCTGCTCCCAGGCTGGCCTTTCGGGGTGGTTAGGTCAAAGTCTGTAGTGTAGCCTGGCTCTTCCTGGATTTCATCTGAGTTATCAAAATTGACCAGGGCAACCTCCATTTCTTTCCAGTCACTCGCATCCATCCTAGGGGAGTCAGGGAAGCAGCCTGAAGACCCTCAGTCTTCCCTGCCTGCTGTGAGCTGTGGAGAGGAAGAAGGGCATCATGTAGGAGCTAGGATAGGGTACAGCTGGCTCTTGATCATTGAGGTAAGTTTTCCAATGGATTAAAAAATGGTTTATTTTTAGCTTGGGATGGAACCTTGTGCTTATTTTGGCAACATTCTTCTTGAAATCCATTTGCTCCCTCTGAGTCTGCACACACTAATAATTAGAAGAAATTGCAAAGACGGAGCCTGGCTGAGAGGGGAAAACTTCCTTCAGCCAAAAAGCATCTCTGTACACCATGGCGGAGAGAGGCCATAATGGAGAAGTTCACGTTTCTTAATAAAATGTATAATTTTGTACTTGTGTGAAGTCCTCCAGTTTACCCAACACTTTTCATGCCCAATCTCATCCTTAACTTTTTTCTTTTTCTCACACTTAATGGCCAGTCCCTCACATATTCTGTTGGGTATTATATCTTCAAAATATATCTAGAGTTCAACCATTTCTTTTCTTTTTTTTTTTTTTTTTTTGTGGTATGCGGGCCTCTCACTGTTGTGGCCTCTCCCGTTGCGGAGCACAGGCTCCGGATGCGCAGGCTCAGCGGCCATGGCTCACAGGCCTAGCTGCTCCACGGCATGTGGGATCTTCCCGGACCGGGGCACGAACCCGTGTCCTCTGCATCGGCAGACGGACTCTCAACCACTGCGCCACCAGGGAAGCCCAAGAGTTCAACCATTTCTTAACACCTCCACCACTACCTCTTGGAGCCAGCTGGGATTCTGTGGGAAAGGGTGAACAAGAAGATGGAGGCTAGGTGGGCAACCACTGTCCTCCCCAGCAGTAAGCCATCTGTGCCTTAACCCCTCCTCTGTAAGTAACTCCTAGGGTTGTTTTGAGGGTACATTAACTGAGATAGCATATGTAAAATGCCTGGTGGAAAGATCATTAAATTTATAGCCATTGTTTTTGTGAACTTCCCCACGTAACAGAGACTTTAGAAGCCAATAGCCACTGGTATTTTTATGGCCTAAGTCCAAGATGCTTATGGGGAATGATTTCATTAAAAATCATTCAGGCAGTGGGAAGTAAGTAATTGTGTGTGTGTGTGTGTGTGTGTGTGTGTGTGTGTGTGTGTGTGTGTTGGGGATGGGGTTAAGGAGAGCATGCCCAGTGAGCTTGGATATCCACAAACCTAGACTAAAAGTCCTTCCTTAGATCAATTCAACCTTTGATTTCAACATAAGAACACTGAAACCAGGCAGGCTAGGGGTCAGGGTGGGAGAGGTAAAATCTGTAGTGGTCATAGCCTTGAAGTAGTTTCATTTACAGATGACAAGGGTATCCTGTAGGGTACAGTGCTGTAGTCTTTTCAAAGTGACTCCACATTCACTTATTCACATTCACTTAAATGACAATAATCATGTGAGGTTGGAAAATGTTATTTCCATTTTACAGATGGGGAAACTGAGTCACAGGAGCCAAGTGACCTTCCCAAGGTCACACAACTAGTGGCACAGAGACCCAACATGAACCTGCCTCCCGGCCCGGGAGACCCACTAGACCATGGGTGCCCTGCATGGAAGCTGAAGCCTCGTGGGGAGATGCAGGCCAGGGCCTCAGAAGTGTGGGAGCTCGGAGCTCTTTCGGTCCCACATCCTCCTTTCTCAGTTCAGGGCAATACGTGGTGTGAAGAGCTCAGGTTAGAGTGGCCTGCCCTGCCTCTTGGGAGTTTGCAGCCTTTGCAAGCTGCCTAATTTCACTGAGCTGCAGCTTCCTGGCTGTGGAATAGGGAGGATGTGCCCACTGCTGAGCATGTCAGGTATCATGTGAGGAACAGGGGAGTTGGAAGGCAGGATGGAGCAGCGGTTAAGAATGCTGAGACCTGAGCCAGTTGCTGTGAGCTGGAATCCTGGCTCTGTACACAGTAAGCCCTGGAGAAATATTTGCTATTCCTTCACAGTGATCCATGTGATAATTTAGAGAGTCCCATCCTGGGCCACTTGGCTGCCGGGCAGAGGTGGGACCAGCTCTGTGTCCACCTTGTGACTTCAGAGCAGCACTTTCTTCTTTGGAATTCTGGCCCTGGGTGAAGCTTTGGGGTACTTCCTTCTTGGGGTGGATCCCACTCCATTTTATCCAGACTGAGAGGAAGAGGTACATCTGGGGGCTCTGGGGCAGGGACTTGGAACCACTTCCAAGTGGCTAGAGTGGGCCCGTATCAGGAGCCTTCTCCTTCTTATCAGGGGGCAGAAGGCATGTGGGGATGAGGGAGAGCTTCTTTGGCCAAAGTAACTTCCTCTCCTGGGAGCCAGGCCACTTCCCTTTCCCACTCCCCCTCTCCTCTTTGCTGCTTCCACCCCCAGCTCAAAGTGACAGATACAGGGGTGGCTGAAGATGGTCAGGTGGTGTAGGCGGGGGTGGAACAGTGCCAAGTTCAAACGGCGAACTCTGCGATCTACAGAGGTGTGCTGTACAGTTGCTCCACATGTTACATTTAGATTAGCAAATCTTGGTCATTATAGACAGAGGGAAGAGAGAACTGGTCATGGGAACAAGAGACCTGGCTTGAGGCTCTGCCCCAGCACTTAGGAGTTGTATATATTTGAGCAAATCACTGGATTTTATGAGCCTCAGTTTTCTGATCTGTAAAATGGGGAAAATAATGATAATTTGCACCTCAAAGATCTTACTAAGCCTAAATGAGGTAATGACAGTGAGAACACTTAGTAAGTTATTGCAAAACTGAAAGGAATTACCCTGCCTAGTCCCCTCCCCTCTGTTTCATACATAAAGGCAATACAACATATTTGTGGGCAGAAAGCACATTCTATGTGGCCTCAAATGGCCCCAGGAGGAATTCTCAGCTCACTGTCCTCTGATCCGCTCTCCCGATCCTGCCTCCTTGACTTTGTGCCTGTTTGCTTCTGCCTGGCATCCACGTTCCCTTCCTCTGTCTCTCCTCTTCCTCCCTGCCCATCTGGGGACTGCTCAGGTCCTGCTTGTCTGACGAGACTGGCCTGGCCAGTCCGGCCTGGAGAGTCCTCTGCCTGCCCTGAGTCCCCGCCTCCCTGCCCAGATCGCTCACGTTTGCATTCAGTTTGAAGCCCCCACGTCCACAGGGTCAGCCTCAGCGCTTCTGCTCTCTTGTGAGCTTTGAGATTGCAGGAGTGTCTTATGGTTTTTCCTTCTGCCCTGCACAGTCTTGGGGGACAAAATTCACCTCTGATGATCCCCACCTGCATCAGCCCAGTGCCCAGCTCAGTGTGGCTGATGAGGGTCAGGGTGGTGTAGGAGGTGGTGGGCAGTGCCAAGTTCAAACAGGGTTTTCTGTGGATGTGCAGTAAATACCTGTTAAGCGGGTGAATGCATCAGTGAAAAGAGTAGTGAGAAGCTCATGCTCACAGGGACAGGGATCATATCTGTTTCGCGCACCATTATGATTCCAGGACCTAGCCCAGGGCTGAGCCCAATTAACCTCTGGTGAATGAATGAATGAGGGAGGAATGAACGAAGTGAGGCAGATAGCATCCTGGACTTGCAATGCTTCTCCTGCTTTATGATCCCTGACAACTTGTATTTCCTCATCAAGACTCCATTTTTAAAATCTGTAATAAGAAAATACACTGAGTCAAAGAAGGCAGATTAAAAAGGGTACATATAGAGTAGTTCCATTTATACAAAATTCTAGCAACAGCAAACTAACCTAGAATGACAAAAAGCGGATCAGCAGTTGCCTGGGGATGGGGGTGGGGAGGGAGAAGAAGGGATTACCAAGGGGCCAAGGGAACTCTTAGGGATGACGTTTATGTTTATCTTGATTGTGGTGATGGTTTCACAGAAGTATACATATGTCTAAACTCGTCAAGTTGCACACTTTAAATGTAGTATGCATCATTTTATCTCAGTACAGCTGTAAAAAAAAAAAAAAAAAGGCAAACAGCAAACAAAAACAGGGAATAAATGTGTATGGTCCACTGGTGAGTCTTCAAAGTTTTTGTAAGGACTAAAGGGGATACGGGGATGTTTTGTAAACTGCATGGGTCACTTGGAAGGAGGGGGTTACTCTAACGTAGAACCCACCTCAATGCCAGTGCCATGCCCTCATGCTGCAAGGGCTCAGCAAATAATTTAGAAAGTGAACGCATCCTGGAGCCAGGGGTGAGTGAGACCCCCAGGGACACCCAGCAGGCTGCACTTCTGCAGAGCGGGCAGTGGGAAGTGTGCACACGTCAAGGCAGCCCCTGGCCCCGGCAGGCCGGCTCCCCTCAGCTTAGTGCTTGGCATTTCGTCTGTTCAGTGGCAGGAGACAAGCCACTGTCTGCACCGGGAAATATCCACTCCTCTGGAGAAGTTTCGTTCTACCATAAATAGGCCTTTGCAATTACCATTCAGGGGAGCCAAGATGGAAGTTGGTTTTGACCTTGGGTCACCCTCCTCCCCCCATACTGGCCCCCTGGGAGGAGATGGACACTCTGGGTGGGGTGGGGCACCCC
This sequence comes from Mesoplodon bidens, assembly GCF_964165515.1. NCBI lineage: Eukaryota > Metazoa > Chordata > Mammalia > Artiodactyla > Ziphiidae > Mesoplodon > Mesoplodon bidens. The sequence goes on along the minus strand of NC_138177.1, from coordinate 88,811,883 downwards.
AGTGAGGGTGGGCTGCAGGGCTGGGACACTTGGGGGCCAGCTCCCATCACGCTGGGCAGCATCCTGGAGCCTCCCTTGCTTGCCGTTCTCGATAGCTTTCCCTGAGTCTTGCATCTTTTCATCTGCCCAGCATTCTAGGGCTTTGATAGAATTACCAGTACTCAAGGCTGAACTGTCACCCACAGCTGAAGTGATCGGAGTATTCAAGAGTCTTCTACGATGTCTGATTCCATTCATAATGTCCGCCTTGCCTGGCACAGTGCTGAGACAATGTGGCGGGTTGAAACAACCTCTTTTCCCCTCTGAACATACCCGTGTTTTCCTCCCTCCAGGCCACTATTTGTGCAGGTCCTGCCATTTGCATCCCTTCCTTCTGACTTCACCTGAAGATACAGCTTTCCCCCAGGAGTCAGGTAGAGGTACTCTTGCTCTCCTGAGAATCCCCGTACAAGGTTTTGGCACATTATTTGAACCACGTCTCATCTCCCCAGAGCCCTGTCTTCTTCTAGTGCTTCGGCATCTTCATACAGGGGGGAAGGCTGGTCCACTCACTGTCCCCAGTGCATCTTACACCTCCCCCTCTTCTGACCTTTGCTCCTTTCCCTCCCCCAGAGCCAGATGGGCTTGGGTTTGAATCTTAGCTGTGCGCTCAGTAGGTACGTGGCCTTGGGCAAATCACCACCTCCATAAACAACACTTCCTTCCTCTCCAAATGGGTCTAACCATAGCTTTCCTCAGGGTTCTTGGGGGAAGAAGAGATAATGTATGTTGTGAATAGCATGCAGGACACATAGCAGGCATCCCTAGATGGGAGCTGCTATTGTTTACACCCTGTCTGTCCTGGGAAGCCTTCGAGGCTGCCTGGTGTGGACCACAGTGACCCCAGCTGCCTCCCCGCCCTCTGTAGCACGTCACTTTTGCACCCAGTCTGCGGATGTGGCTTTGTTGCTCTGGTGATCTCTTCCTGGACTAGACTGGGCATTTCCTGCAGGCAGGGCCTTGTGCGGGGGCCGGCCCTATGCCTCTCCCAGAGAGATGTTCCACAGATGTCTGTGGGTCTGGCCATCAGGTTTGCAGAGTGATATGGAGCAGTCAGTTGCCCTGGGTTGCCTAGCTACCCCAACACTTCCTCTACTTTCTGGTGAGGCCGCAGCCATCCCTGAGTCAGAGAATGGCTGAAAGAAGTCATCGTGCCGACAGCTGTGAGCACCGCAACATGGGTCCCCGAGAGCCCCAGGGACGGGGGATGCAGAACTGAGTAGAAGGCAAGCTCAGAGGTCACAGGGCTGGCAGCAGATGGGGGACGAGGCAATGGGCAGGTGGGCCTGGCACAGGGTGGGTTTCCACTTCAGGTTGTCCAGTGAACGAGAGGAAGGAGTGGCTTGAAGACAGACGCTGCCGCTGCTTGTGTCCAGACAGAAGAGGGCGCTGTTGTGCTGCTGGAAGCAATCCTTGGTCCACTCAGCATAGATGGCTCCACAGTGCCCCTTCCTTCCATCTGTGAGCTGCTTCTCTTCCTCTCTCGGCTCCAGCCAGGCCTCCGGTCAGCTGACTGTCTCTCCAGGTGGCTCTCACGCTGCCTTTTCCCCGTCTCAGCCCCGCCCTCGGTCCAAGCCCCATCTCTTCGTCTCATCCTGAACCACTGGCCCCCCCTCAGTTAGGAGCCTGAAGAGCATAGGCTCTGGTCCTCTCTGCCTCCTAGCGGTCAGGATTGTTACTCCACCTTCCAAGGGCCTCAGTTTCCCCACGTGGGGAATAGTAAGATGGAGTCTTGGGTAAGACGTGCTGGCTCAGCTGCCCTCCCGAGCCCTCCTGTCCCTGTTGGGAGGTAACCCAAGTCCTCCGCTCTCCCAGCCGTCCTAGCAGAAGGCAGCAGGTGGAAATGGGAGCCTGGGAAGCATCAGAGGGGTAGAGCTTGAAGCTGAGACCAGCATCCTGCTGGGAGACCTGGAGGCAGTCAGCAGGCTGGGGTGGGGGTCTGCAAGGGGTCGTCTCCCTGGGGAGTGAGAGACAGGCTTTCCATCCTAGTTAAGAACTCAGGCTCTGGGGCAGACGGGACAGCCCCCTCTCAAGCCTGGCTTGACCATTTACTGTCTGTGTGATGGAGGACAAGTGGCCTCACCAGCACCCGCCTCGTAAGTGTGTGATGAGGAAGTGATGCCGCATAGAAAGCACACTGCGTGTGACAGGTGCTCAGTGGTAGCTTGGGTCAGTGAGACCACGGGTCAGGGATGGGGGTGGGATGACCCTTCTCTGTTCCCTCTTGGGCACTATTAAAATGTGTGGGTCACAGCCCCACTGCTGCAGCAGCTGGGCCCTTTAGGAGGCTGTCCCTGCTCAGGCTGAGTCTGCAGGCACAAGCATGCTCATCGGGGAGGGGGCGGCCTGGGGGCAGACGTCTCTGGGGCCATCCAAGGCGGATGACAGGAATTGTATGGCCCGTATTGTAAGCCTCTCACCCGAGGTGAAGCTGCTTATTCCTGTCCACTCCCGTCACCTACACTCCTGCTGGCCAAGCGTTTCCACACAGGATTTGAGCACCACAATGGCCCCTAAGGCAAGTAGGGATTATTATTCCCATTTAACAAATAGAAAAGTGGATGACTGTGCAAAGGTAGTTTGGTCACTGTTATGGAGCTGTGACTCAAACTCAAGTTTTCTAGCTCCAAAGCCAACATTCTTCCCTCTATCCTATAGTCCAACAAGAGCAATCCACTACTGTATGTGACCTAGTATCATTCAGCCAGGGATGGTGCCCGAGACGCAGACACACAGAGACATGGATATACACACAGCCACACGTGCACAGTCACACACGGTCACACACAGCCACAGACCCATGTAGACACACTCAGACACACACATTAATATGGCTGTGTGTGACTTCTCATCCTAATAGTCACAGACACATACTTGCTACACAGAAAATTACCAAGACACCCGTGCACATAGATAGACATGTGCTCATGTACAAATACGCAGAGACACACAAGTGGGCTTCCACGTACAAACTTGCGGCCGCAGAAACCACCTATGTTCACAAGACGTTTCTGTCCCAGGTGTGCCCTGACACCCCCTCCCCTATCTAGTCTGTCTGCCTCTTAGAACAGAAGGAAGTTCTGTTACTTGGAGCGATCGTAAGAAGACAAGGAGGGCTGGAAGGGCTCAGGGAGCTGTCATGTGGCTCTCTTCCTTGCTAGGGCGGGTGGGGGGGCCCTGCGTGGGCAGAGCATCTCTCTCCCTGCAGGGACTGCTCAAGGACAGAACTGTCTTCTGAAAGAGACAGAACGATATGGGCAAGAGCTCTTTCACTGAAAACCTGAGCAGCAGCAGCGATGCTGAAGAGAATGACCACAGGATAATTCCTTCCAGCAGGAATATAAGGGCTTAACAAGGTAACTGCTATTGACCATGAGACTGGAACAGCTCCCCCCGACATTGGGGGAAATACTTTTGCAGCCTTATTCAAGGTTAGGGATGCACTGATTTTCTTCCCTGATTTTCTCAATAACATGTTACGATTCATCATTATAAATTTACTTAAAACTGCCTCATCCCCTTCCGCATCATCCCAGAAGGCAGCTTGCAGAGTGGTTACAAGCATGGACTCTGGAGCCAGCAGGACTAGGTTTCCAACTGTGACCAACTAGCCCTACACAAGTCACTTAGTCTCTGTGCCTCAGTTTCTTCATCTGTAAAATGGGGAGACTACCAATATCTTAGGGCTGTCAAACTGATTAAAGGAATGAATGTTTGTAAAACACTTAGAACAGCACCGGCCACATGGTGGATGCTACGTAAAGATCGGTCATACCGTGTTTAGGAGCCTGGGTCTGGCTGCCCCACAAAATAGCTGCCTTGCCTTGGCCTGGTTTTGAGAGCATAACTGGGGCCTTCCTTCAGCGCTCCTGTCATTGTCTGAGCTCTCATTGTTTTCTCCTTCCCCCAGGCTGTGCCCCAGTCTGGTTCTCTGTTCAAGTAAAGGCTTTCTTTTCCCTGACCTTCACACCCCATCGGCTTCCAAACCCTGTGGATCTGCCTCCTTGAGGCCCCATCTCCCTGTTGCCACACCCCTGTCAGCCTGTTCAGACCTCATCTCTCACCTGGTTGCTACCATGTCCTCCCCATGTGGTTTCTTCACAGCCAGTCACCCCTGTCCAAGGGCTCCAGTGGATTCCTCCACCCCAGATCAAAGCCTCCACCTTCCTCAGCCTGACACGAGTCCTGGGCCTTTTTTCTCCCACGCTGTGGTGGAACTCCGCCCTCCTCTAGTCTCTGAAGCCAATTTCGGGGTCTGTGGACACATGTGGTACCCTCCAGGGAACTGAAGGGGAGGGACCAGCTTGGCCCCGCTCCACCTGGCAGTCACCCAACAGCCCTTCTTCTTCTCACCTTCCTCTCCTTGTCCGGGTTGCCCAGGGCCAGGGAAGTAGGTCCTGGGGCTAAGAGTTGACACTGAACAACAAAATGCCAAATGCCAGCCTCTCCTTTTTGCAAGAATCCTCAACCTTGAGTTATTTTCTTGGGATCACCTCCCTAAAGAACCACCCCATAGCTGTGTTCCAGGATGTATTAAGCTGTGTGACCTTGGGCAAGTTACTTAACATCTCTGTGCCTTAATTGCCTTATCTGTAAAGCAGGGATAATAATAACACACATTATTGTTATTAGAGAGATCTGGGGGAAGGATTCATATCCTTGGATCACCCCAGTACCTAGTATGTTGCCTTGCACATAGAAGAACCCCTGTAAATCTTTGTTGAATAATTCATTGATTGGTACACAAAGGCGTGAGCTAGTGGAACAAAGCGCTTATGGTGGAATTGCAGCCATCTGCCTGTGTGGGGTGGAGTGGGCAGAGGAAGCTGCCTATGTGCCTGACAAAATACCACAGAGGCCACTGTCTATTCTCCTGACTAAAGTTCTTCTGCTTCTGGCTTCTGGGCCTGTTCTTCTATTGGCTCTTACGTGGGACATTGAGCAGTGGGGCTCTGGGCCCTCCTTAAGCCCCAAGAAAGCTCTGGAATTTCTGGAGCAGAAATGGTGGGGATCCCAGGACAGCTATGCTTTCTTCCGGTGCAAAGACAAGGCTCAGTTTTAGGTGAGGGATTGAAACTGGTGTTCTTGGAAGGCTCTGAGCTAGATGACCTAGGAATGTGGACCATCAGAATAATGCGTCTCTCTAAGAGCAGGCTGGGAAACGAGCCCATCTGGGTAGCTCATGCTTGCTGCCCTGCATGCAGCTGAATTTCCCCGGAAAGCTTCAGGAGCTGTAGGAGAAAGACACTTGGGGCCCTTTGGTATGGCGGGTAAGATCTAGTTGCAGAAATTGAAGTGTGGGTCAAAGGGAAAAATGTGGCCAAGAACTCACCAGCAGGAGCAGTGGATGAGAAGGTGTTTCAGGTTCAGGCTGTGTGAGCCTCGGATGCTCCCCTAGCTCAGCTCTCCATGGCCAAAGGGACCTGCTGGTCTCAGGGCAGACGGGCAGAGTGGCAGGAGGAGCTTGCCCAGCTGATGCCTGGGATTCAGAAATCCTATCCTATGAAACAGGATCGCGCTGGCTGTCTCTGTCTCTGGAGGAAGCTTGAGAGAGAGAGGATCCAGTGAGGGTCAGTGGGCAGGGTGTGAAGTGCAGGGCCCCAGAGGCAAACCTGGCAAAATGAACTCAGGAAAGGATGGCCCTCCACCTTCATGGCTGATGGTGCACAGATCAGATACTGATCCAGAGGCTGAATTAGTATGACCCAATTTCTTAAGAGCCACTGATAACATGTAGGTGCAGAGGGTGGTGGTGGTGAGTCTGTGTCTCCCCATCTTTACTCCCAGCTTGTAGGACACTTTGCCCATAAATGGGTGATGAGTCAGGCATGGTTTTGCTCAGTGGCTGATCCCTGGCATTGAGGTTCTTACGAAAGGGCCCTGGACTCCATCTGGGCTTCCCCCCACCCACCTGCGAGAATGGCCAGGATAGGGGTACAGCTGGGCGTTGCTTCAGTCCCATTGGGCTTGGGGGATAGGACCTTGACCTGAGCAAATGGGGAAGGGTCCTTTCTCCAACTCCAACCAGAGTTGCAGGCTTCCTGGGAGGGCCCTTTCCTGGAGGAGAGAGGATGACTTACCCCAAAGGGCCCAAGCAGGGAGAGGGAAGTGCCCTGGCTCTCTGCCCTCATCATCCAAATAGGTGCTCTATTGGGGTAACAGTAAGAAGAAGAGGCAGAGAGGTAGAATAAGCCTGCATTGGTGTTAGAAGACTTGGTGTCAAGTTTTACATTTACCAGCTGGTCATTTTGAGCCTATCCCTTAATCTTTCTGAGGGAACACAGCACAGTGATTCAGCACACAGTCCCTGGAGCCCACTGCCAGGGTTCAAATCCAGGCTCAGCTTCTAGCTGTGTGGCCTTGGGCAAACTACCTAACCTCTCTGAGCCTCCACCTCATCAACTGTAAAATGGGGATGAAAATAATAGTTCATCTGTCACAGCCTTGCTGTGAGATTTAGCTAAATTAATACGTATAAAATAATGTCTGGCATAGTGACATAGCCTATGGAAATTACACCTTTTGCTTTCAGGGATCTGAGGATGTACAGTGCCTTTGCTGCACCAGAGGCTCTGCTCGTGGGTATTCTGGGTGATCTTAGGATGATAGATATTTTGTTCTTCCTCACGGGGGGCTGGCTCATTTTCCCATGTGCAGGGCAGCCTAGTGCCTTCTGGGCGCCCATCTCCGAGGAGAGTTGGTGCCCTACAGAGCCTGGTGACCACCCTACCAATTCCTTGAATCAAGGTCTGAGTTCTGGCTCAGCAAGTGTTTGTGGCCCACCAGGAATGCCCTGGCCCCACTGCAGTTCAGCTCCCTGGCACAGGCACATGGCCAACACCAAGGCCTTTCTCCTCAATTAGCTAATGAGTCCGTCAATAAAGGATGCCCTCCTCGCTCCCTCAGCCTCTCTCTTCCTGTTGTTGCTTCCCCCTCAGTGTTACCCAGGTGGCCTTGTCTTGTGAGGAGTGGATAAGAGAGTAGAATCCCATAGGGTAAGGGACTCAGAGTGCCTGGCACTTACCCTGCTGCCCAGGGCTGTGCCTGCCTTCCCCATCCCAGGGAGGCCCCTCCCAACAGGGATGCAGATGTGCTGGCAGGGGTGGGGGAAGGTGAGGCGCCTCTAGGTCTGCTCCAGGTCGTCCCCTTCTCTCCGGACCCGGGTGGGGGCTCTGAACAGCCTCTGAGGAGTGAGTCCTCTTTTTTATTTTATTTTATTTTATTTTTGCGGTACGCGGACCTCTCACTGTTGTGGCCTCTCTGGTTGCGGAGCACAGGCTCCGGACACGCAGGCTCAGCGGCCATGGCTCACGGGCCTAGCCTCTCCGCGGCATGTGGGATCTTCCCGGACCGGGGCACGAACCCGTGTCCCCCGCATCGGCAGGCGGACTCTCAACCACTGTGCCACCGGGGAAGCCCAGGAGTGAGTCCTCTGACGGGAGCAGGAAATGGAGGCAGGCTCAGGGAGTGGGTTGAGGTATCCTCAGCTCTCAGTTCTGCTTAGTAGTTAATATTGATCAGATTAATCATCCTTAAGCTATGAGTGTTGTTAAATGTCTTCTCAGATGTGACTAAGCCAGCACCAGGAGAAAAGGTTTTTCCTGGTCCAAATGAGTCAAATAGGCCAACATTTATTTATTCATTTTAAGTCCAGCAACATTTGTTGTGCCCCTATGTGTCTGGCACTGTGCTGGGGGCTGGGATATGGGGTGGAGCCCCTTGGCATGGCTGAGGCTGTACCCTGGACATAACTTTGCACCAGGTGACCTCCCACATGTTTTTTTAAAAAATAGCTTTATTTTGATATAATGGACATACAATGAATTAATTGCACATGTTAAAAGTGCACAATTTGATAAGTTTGGATGCAGGCATATACCCATGAAACCATCACAAGCAATCAAGATAGTGAACATCTCCATCACCCCCAAAAGTTTCCTTGAGTTCCTTTGTAATTCTTCCATCCTGCCCGCACCCCTCTCCTGCCAGTTCTCAATGAACTGCAGGTCTGTCTTCTGTCACTATAGATTAGTGGGCATTTTCTAGAATTTTATATAAGTGGAATAATACAGTATGCATTCTTTTTTTTGTCTGGTTCTTTTCACTCAGCAGAATTATTTTAAGATTCATCCATGTTGTTACATGTATCAATAGCTCATTCCTTTTTTATTACTGTAGAGTATTCCACTGTGTGGATGTAAGACACAATGGTCATCCCTTCACTTGTTGGTAGACATTTGAGTTGTTTCCAATTTTTTTTGGCTTTTACAAATAAAGCTGTTATGAGCATTCAGACCCTAGTCTCTGTACGAACTTACACTTTCATTTCCTTTGGGCAGATGTATAGGAGTTCCTACCAGTTTGATAGATTTAAATGCCCAGTGTCTGCAAGCAATCCCCGATTGCCTGAATCTTCTATAATCTTTTCCTTAAAGAGAAAGCAGGTAAATATGCACAGGTACCTTGAGGACAAATGGAAGAGGTTGGGGGCAGAGGGGAAGCTTTGTAAGTGATCACAGCTAAAAAGCATTTTCCTTTGAGACAGCAGGATATGATCCTTTACAGTGTCACTACCAGGGCTTAGCAGCTAGTCATTGGCTTTGACCTTGAGGCTGCCATCCTGGGCACAGCTGCGGACAGAGGAGAGGCCTGGTTCAGCCTCCTGGGCACCAAGTGTCTTACACGGACCTGGGAGAGATGCTAAGCAATGGCTCTAGAAGCCAGGGCAGTTGAGGGATGGTGGGCCCTGGTGTCAGCTCTGGGCTGTTTTCTCCTTGCCCCTCTAATCCAGACCTCACACCACACTTTGCATGTAATTCCATTTGGTTTCAAGTAACCCTTCCTTTCTCTCAGCTCTGAGTCTGCATAGGAGCAGCTTGCCTGGGGGGTATTGGGATACCCCTTCCATCTGGGTAGCTGGGCTCAACCTGGCTGGGGCTCAGCATCCCTTATCCTGAGGGCTCTGAGAAGTGGCTTCCGGGCACCCGAATCCTGTCTTAGAGGGATGGGGAGTTGGGGGGGGTGCACAGCTTCTCCGTACCTCCAGTGACTTATCAATTGGTTACATTGTTCATTTACTTAACAACCAGTCACTGGGCACAGAAACTGTGCTGGGTGCTTGGGTTATGGGAGAACAAATGTGAACACCTTCTAAGGTCCAGAGGGCAGCCCAACGAGACGGCAACAACAGCTTCACTCAAAGCAGAAGAGAGCTACTTTGCAGACAAGCTCCAGGCCGTGGGGGACCTAGCCATCCCTGAGGGTCTGAATCCTCTGAGCAGTGGGAGGGGTCTTGACAGGGGAAGAGGGGGGGTGCACGTGTCAGGACCCAGTGAGTGTATGAGTCAAGGATGGCCTTTCCACCCCCGGCAGCCCTGCATCCTGCTGTGTGTGGGCAGATGGCCGCTGCCCAGCATGCTCCCCACCTCTCCACCTGCCAGGCCAACAAAGAGGTTAGGCCCCAGTGGGGCAATGGGGGTCACAGCTAAAGAATACAGTGCCATAAATGTTGGGTAAGAAGTAGGATTTTCTATGGGCAGAAAAAAGGAGACTCTCCTGATTGCTATAAAACTATTTAAAAAATCACCTTCCTCATTTCTTTTCTCTTCCTGACATTGCCTCTCTGCTCTATTCTCATTGGCATGGGAACCTGTCATTCTTGTCAAAAGAGTTACTTGAAAGGAAAATGCAAATGCATTTCAGCTGCGTGTGCAAAAATCACAGTGGGGAGAAGGTGCAGGACACGGAGCTTGGAACGGCTCACCAAGATTCACTGGACAATGAGAATATTTACAGCAGTTACCATTTACTGAGCACATACTCTGTGCCAGGTACAGGGCCTAGTGTTTAGGTATATTATCTCATTTGAACACCCCTCCTCCAACCCCCAGCAATAGCAGCAGGTGCCATTAAATATTATCTCTAGGGAAACTCAGCTCACATAGCTCCTGAGATGGCAGAGCTGAAGTGTGGATCTACACGTCCCGACGACCTCTGGGCGGAAGGCTGTGTGTGACGTGCAGCGCAGAAGGTGGAGGTGGGGTGTCTGGGACTAACGCTGCCTGAGGAAGTCTGTGAGGGCTCCTGGTTGGCGAGGGGTAGCATCTGAGCTAAAGGAAACATGCTCCAGGCCGAGCAAAGACATGCAGCTGATGAAGTCATCGTGTGGAGAGGGGACCTGGCGGTGTCATGGCGGGAAGGTCCAGAAGAGTGATTATCTGAAGACTGGCATGCGGGTCGGGCCACCCAGGCTGTAGAGTGATGGTATCCACCAACTGGGGCCCCTGCTGGTAGATTCCACATTCTGCTGAGCCTGAGACTGGGTGACAGGGAGGAAGAAAGAGCTGAGGACCAATACCCGGGGCGTTTACCATCCAGGGCAGGGTGAGTCCTCCTCCTCATTGCCATCACAGCACAACCCTTTCTTTCTTCAAAGGAAATTCTGTGTGCAAGTCCGATATAGAAAACAGATAAAGAGAAGCTGCTCTGTTTGAACCCTGGTGTATCTGAGTCCAGAGCACCTCTCCACTACACAGGGCTGCATGGAAGGGACCCTGACGTCATGTAGGCGGGACATTCCCGAGCTTGGAGTTTGCCAAGTAAACCAGGCCTTCACATGCATCAGTGCCTTCCTCTGCATGTGCTATATTGCACTTGCGTGGAATGCCCTTCTCCCTGTCCCTGCTTCCACTCCACAAACCAAACCTCTTCTCTGCTTTGGGAGATCCCATTGAGTTTACAAGACTCAGATCAGGCCGCTCCTGAGAGAAGAGATTTTCCCCTCCTCCCTTTGCTGGTCTCCCTCCTCCACCCCAACCTAAGTGCTCCCTCCTCTGTGATCCCTTAGCAAAGACTCCCCTTTTATTTCCCCAGGCAGCAGGCTCAGATGGGGTGGGGTCCTGAACCTTGCCTGCTGGGCCCCTTTCTACCCTGGTCCTTGGAACTTCTCCAGCTCCCTGGAACACAATGTGACACCCACGGGTAAAGTCCTTACTGTTTCCGATGCTGCCCAGTTGAGGTCTGACCTCCCCAGTCACCCTGGCCCCCTCACCTGGATGTGTCCTGTGACCCCCCGTCTCCCCAGCATGCAGGCCCAGTGACGCAGTCCAGTTTGTTCTTTGCCCAAGAACCTGATCTTCCTGCTCTCGACTCTGACCTCTGGCTCTATTACCACTGCTTGCCAGGAGCAAGGCCAGGGGCCCGGGCCCCCTCATCTGACCAATTGGACACCGAGCCATGAAAAGCGAACCCCCCTATCAGATCCTGGGGGCCTCTCAGGCTTCAGTCTGCACCCGCACTTCTGACCTAAACCCCTGTGCTCCAGTTTCTGGGGAAAAAGGATGAGCAGGGCTGCACACACCTCAAGGGAGCCTCCGTCACCCAACTCTGTACTCGGGGAGTAGACTTGGCTGGGGGAGAAAGGGGCAGCCTGGGCAGGAGGAGAGGGAGTCAAGGCTGCAAGTGAAAAGGGAGCTGTTTTCTACAGGTCAGAGAACAAACCGCCATCAGGTCTGAATGGCTCAGGCTCATGGTTCCATAGCGCAGACCTGCTCCATCTCAGCCCCTGAAGATGTTAGGGGTGCAAATAGGTTCTTGTCATCGGAGCACAGGATTGCTCAGCACCTAATGCACAGCCTGGCTCTGTGCTCAGTGTTGGAGACAGTGATGTGGTGGGGGGAAGCGGGGGGAAGAGCAAAAAGGTGCAGATCTATGACTGTAAAATGGAAATAGCAAGAGCTGCTTCACAGGATGCAGAGAGGACTGGATGGCTGCTGCATGAGCCAGCACCCAGCTCTGAGCCTGCTGCCTGGGGAAATAAAAGGGGAGTCTTTGCTAGGGGATCACAGAGGAGGGAGCACTTAGGTTGGGGTGGAGGAGGGAGACCAGCAAAGGGAGGAGGGGAAGATCTCTTCTCTCAGGAGCGGCCTGATCTGAGTCTTGTAAACTCAATGGGATCTCCCAAAGCAGAGAAGAGGTTTGGTTTGTGGAGTGGAAGCAGGGACAGGGAGAAGGGCATTCCACGCAAGTGCAACATAGCATGTGCAAAGGAAGGCACTGATGCATGTGAAGTCCTGGTTTACCTGGCAAACTCCAAGCTTGGGAGTGTCCCGCCTACATGACGTCAGGGTCCCTTCCATGCAGCTCTGTGTAGTGGAGAGGTGCTCTGGACTCAGACACACCTGGATTCAAGCTCTTGGGCTGTGGCCTTGGGGCATTTCTTAACCTTTCTGAGTTTCAGTTCTTCAATTGGAAAAGGGAGTCTGCGGTTTACTTTGCTAGGCTGTTGTGATGCAAGGATGAAATGAAAGCATGCAGTCACAGGACGTGGCCCATGGGATTTTGTACCTTTTCTACGAGATGCAGAAACTGACACTTGGAATTCTGGAGTCGGGAGGTGTCAGGAATGGTCTGCTCTAGCCTCTTCTCAATGCAGGAAGCCCCGCTACAGCAGCACTGCCGGGTGTCGACAAGACTGCATGACACTTCTGGGCTTGTGTAAATGTCACTGGACCAGCACAACGCTGGCTGTAACCATTTACTGTGATCCCTTATAGCATCTCACGCTGACCCTGTCTTAGAGGAGAGGTAAAAAGGAGAAGAGAGCGGTTAGGAGTAGTGAGCACTGGTTCATAGATACAGAGACTTAGAGGGCACCTTGGAAGTCACTGATCCCAACTTCTGAGTTATCCAGACACAGAAACCTGTGACTTACTCATGGTCCCCCAGTGAGTTAGCCACAGGTCTCCCAGTTTCCCTGGGCAGAGCTATTCTACAGCAGGCTTTGGCTGGGCTGGCTGCAGCCTAGTGACATCACAGAGAATTGACCCACCCCTGCATGCTCTGCCCCTGGGATCTAGAGGGTCCCACACTGAGGGTCACTCGCATCACCTTTACTGCCTTGGAACCCTGGAAGTGTGGGATGGACCAGGCAGGACTGAAAGCTGTGACTGGGGCCTTGTGCCTGCATGGTCAGGGACACTGGGGAGAAGGGGCAGGCTGATGGGACTGAACCCACTGACTGGTGTGGGATAGGCTGGCAGCAGTGTTAGGATGTCATGCTGAGGAATCCCAAGGGCGTGCAACTCCAGCTTAGAAGTTGGTGTTGGAGGCTGGGCACAGGGGGCTATGTATCCCCACAGGGCAGAGCCCAGAGACCCCATGGCGTCCTGGCATAGGTAGAGCCACCAGGTGGGAGTAGGCATTAGGTTATCTTTCATTCCCCATCCTGAGGGGGCAAGAACAGGCAAGAGCCCCAGCTCGGGGAAGCGGCCACTGGCTAGGTTCCTGGACATGGGCTCAGGTCCTGGGAACCAGGCAAGCATTAGTCATGGCCTGGCTGAGGTTGCTGGTGGGGTCAGGTGGCCCAGCTGTGGGGAGGGACGCTGTGTAAACTGGAACTGTGCAGACCATGGGCAGGCAAGGACAGGAAGGCAGAGCCTCCAGATCACAGCTCACAGTGGTATCAGATTAGAGGTGTGGCTGGAGGACTGGAGGACAAACTGGACCAGCTCTGCTACTCAACTTGCTGGGTGATCTTGGGCAACCCCTTTAGCTGCCTTGAACTTCAGTTTTTCATCTGCAAACTGGGGATGATAAGCCCTGTGATGCCCGCCTCACTGGACTGAAGTGACGAGCTGCCTCCCATCTCATCAATGAAGTCCTTCCATCTGTGAGTCCCTCAGTGCATCCGCCGTGCCTCTGGCTTCCTCTGCATCCCTCAGCGTTCAGGACAGGGCCGTGGCCCGCTGTGCAGAGTGAGTGAGATGGTGGGCCACAGCTGGGGCCAGCCTGTGGGGCCCTGGCAGTGAGCAAGGCTGTGGGGAGGGAATAGCTTGGTGATGGATGATGTTGCCAGCCCTTGCCCATCTAGCAGCCTGAGCGTTGGCATAAAAACAAAGACAGCTCCAGTGGCATGAAATATTGATGCCCTGAGACTTTCCAGAGTGGCATTTCCGACTCTCTCAGACAAGGCCCAGCTCCTGGCCCCCGTGGTAACGGCGCCTCCTGCCTGTTGAGGTTGGTTCCAAGGGGCTGCAGGGAGGAGAGTGCCCGGCCGAGAGGGCCACCTGTGAGTCCTTGTGGTCATCCATTAGGCTAGGGTTTCAGGTGACCACGGCTGTAATCAAACTGGGTTGGAAAAAAACACGGATCAGGTTCTGAGTGGCTCAGTTTCTAGTCTGGTGAAGGCAGATGGGAGCTCAGTCCCTCAGCAGGCTCCAGCCTCCCTCCCTGACCCTCACAAAACAACCCCACTCACCAACTGGCTCTCTTTCAAGATTGACAGGGTGGGGAGGGCGGGGTGTCCCAGCCCTGAGAAAGCTCGAGGATGCCAAGGTGAAATTGAGGGGATGCATTCTCATCAGCATCCTGTAGGGGGCACATTAATGAAGAAAAATGCCCACACAGTCCAACTAAGGTCTCGCAGAGCAGCCCCGGCGCCCATAATTCACAGGTCCCTCTCCTAACAATTCAGTAGTGAGCAAGGCTGGAGGCCACCTCCCCACCCCACCCTGAATCCTAAGGTGGAAAGGGGAGGGTGCTTTAGGCACAGGCACAGCATTTTGGGTCTCGGTCCTCGAGGCGGGGCCAGGGCTCTGTTTATTTCTAGTTTGGCTTCTCCCAGAAGGCGGGGTGGTAACAGAAAGTCTGAGCTCCCTTCTCAGCTCTGTCTCCGCAGGCACTGCCTTCTGGTCCAGACCCCTCCATCGCCATCTGCCAGAGGAGCGCGAACATTCAGCTCCAGCCAGATTCCGACCGCCAGAGCAGGCCAGCCCTAATAGGTCTCTCCGTGTGAGAGCCTCCAGGCCGTGGGCCAAGGCTTAGTCATCTTTGTGTCCTCAGCTGCTGGCACACAGGAGGCACCTGAAAAATGTTTGATGAAATTGTCTCTGAGTGGGGCGGGGCAGGGCCCAGGGCTGACCAATAGGATGAAAGGAACATCCAGAGGCCAATAGCAAAGTCAGTTAGCTCCTGGACTGAGAGGTTTACTGGGGAGAGGGATGTTCCCCTCCGTGATGGTTGACAAGAATCAGTAAGCTTCCTCTTTCGCTAGGGGTCCCACCTTTCATCAGCGCTACAGCAGGCCAGCATTTTGGGCTGGGGTGTGTGTGTGTGTGTGTGTGTGTGTGTGTCTTAAATTTTATTTTCCTCCTCTTTAAAAATACACATTTACAATAGAAAAGAAAATAGAAGAGTATAAAGAAAACAGCTATGATGTTCTCAATTAGTGGTCGTTTCTTAAAGAACATTTTAATTCTAAATATGGTTCACTTGGCTGAGGTAGGGGCTGGGAAGCACATTCCGTCTCCAATTCTGTGAGCATGTGCTCACAGACTCTGCACCTACCTGCCCATCCCTTGGCTCACAGAGCAAACCCCTTGACCAGGTATTTCCCACTACTCTGATTTAAAATTAGAACTGCTTGCCTGTTCTGGGTGGGCTCAGCAAGGTCTTTGTAAACGGGCTGAAGAACCCGGGTCCCCTTGGGTCATTCTCTTTACCTTTGTTTGGCGACCCAGCACTGTCAGTGTCCTACCTATTCAGGGCCAGGATGCTGACGGTTCTTCAGTCAACCTGGAGTGTGGAGGAGAGGAGTGGAAGAGAGGGGAAACCTGGCTACCTAGAAGGTCATTCTTCCTGCCCTGTAAGAAAGACTGTTAACCTAGGGCCTTTTCTGAGACCAGAGGTTCAATGATCACTTTCTGAGTGCTTACTATGTGCTTGACACTGTTCTAAGCACTTTACAAATGTTAATTTATTTAATCCCACATAACAACTCTTCATTTTTAAAAATTTAACTATTGAACAAATATTTATTGAGCATTACTATTGTCTTAAGTTAGACACTTGGGGTCATTCTTGACTCCCTCCCATGCCCCATTCTCTATTCTAAGTAATCACCCACTCCACTCCCATCATTTTCACCTCCCTGGCATCTCTCCTTTCTGCCCCGCCTCCTTGTCTGCCTGGCCGTGGATGCTTTGAAGTGGTCTTTGTACAGCTTCCTCTGCCTTTTCCCTTTCAGTCTTTTCTCCATACAGCATCCTGAGTGGTTGTTCCAGGATGCAAGTCAGATCTATCACTCACCTCCTCAAAATTCTTCAATGATTCACCATCTGCCATGGTGCAAAACTGAAACTCCTTTCATAACGTATGTGGCTTGTTGCCCCTGAATGTTGGTACTCTCTTCTTGCTTAGTATCATCATTTTTGGCTGGGTGAGAGGTTGCAAGAACAAAGACCACTTTTCCCAAGCTTCCTTGTAGCTGGGTGTGGTCAAGTGACCGAGGAGGGAGTAAGTGAGGTGTTAGCTGGTAGCTTCTTAGGAGCCCTGTTCTAAGAGTCAGCACTCACACACTCTGCTCTCCTTTCTTACGGAATGGAATAAGATGTCCCTTCTTGACTCTGAGGTCAAGTCTATGCACAGGGAAGCAGCAAGATAGAAGGAGCCTGGCTCCCTGCTGGTAGAATCCAAACCAGTCCTGGACCACATATCTGGCCTTTATGTAAGAGAGAGTTAATATTCTATTTTGTTTAAGCCTATTTTGTTTTTGTTCCTTTCAGTCCAATCTAACCCACAAGACCAGCCCCACCTCATCTTGCTCCTGCGTGGGTCCTTCAACAATGCCAGGACGACATGCACCCTGGACTCTGCCCATGATGTCCCCTTGGTCTGGGATGTTTCCCTCAGCCCATTCCCCTGAAGCCTGTGCACTTGGCAAACTCTGTGTATCTTTCAAGTCCTGGCTGGAGCATCACCTTCTTTTCAGAGCTTTCTCCAGTTCATACATACAAGCTCACTCAGGCCCTCCTTCCTCTGTGCTCCTATAGCACCAGGTACATTCCTCTACACAGCAGTGGTCATGTTGTAATTGCCTGTGTCCCCTCTTCCTGTGTCCAAGGACAGTATCTAATTCCTCTTTGCATTATCGCTGACTAGCACAGTGTTTGGCAAACAGTAAGTACCCCATCAATTCTTGTTGAATAAATGACTCCAGGTTTCAGGAGAGATCCAAACACAGTTGGTAGGATCCTAGGAAAGGCACAAATTCCTATTGCCTGATAACTCTTCTCCTTGAGTTTGAATTACATCCTTGCAACCTCTGAAAGTGTAACCTGAGATGCCGGTTCTAAATTCTCTGCATTTTAGGAAAGTCTCAGCAGTCCCAGCTCACACTGGGCCACTCAGTCGGTGGTCTGCAGGCCAAGCCCCTTCAACTCTGGCTGCTCTTAGATGAAGCAGGAACAAGAGGGGTGGAGCAGAGAGCCCCACAGCTCAGGACATCTGCCTCCCACGGGGCTGGTGAATTGAGGCAGGGAGCCTGCTTCTCTCCCCAGATCAAGAATGAGTGCTGGCTGCTGGCCGTGGGTGGAGGAGCAGGTGGGGAAGGGTGGGGAGATGCCAGACAAGGATCTTAAAGAGTCAGTCAGGGGGTTGCTGACTCAGAACTGGGGCAGGCAGGGATCTGGGGTTTGGCACATGAGGACCAGCCACAGGATCCAAGAGGCACAGAGGACGCCTGATTCTGCATCAAGGCTCTGCTGGTGCAGGAGGAAGCAGAGCAGAAGTGGGGGAAGAGCGTGCATCTGGAGACAGGGGAATTGGAATCAATTTTCCAAAATCCTTCAGAGTTTCAGTTTCCTTGTTTGTGAAGTGGGGAAGACCATACCAAATTTATGAAGTTTCTTTGTAGTTCTTCCTAGCCCTTGATTTTGGGTTCAACCAAGTGCCTTTTTGGCCAGTAGAGGGAGGTGAAAGTGACAGTGTGCCAATTCCAAGCCTGGGCTTCAGGAGGTCATGTGGGTTTCTGCCTCATTTCATGCAGCAGTCATTGCCTTCAGAAGACATGCCTCAGCTACACTGCTAGTCCAAGGAGGGTGAAAGCCATGAAGACCAGAGCTGCCTCAGCTGAGCACCGTTCAGGTCAGATGATTCCCAGCAGACCCCCAGATATAGGAGCAGGTCTGGTCAAGATCAGCTCACCCACAGATGCATGAAAAATCATAAACGATTGTAGCTTTAAGCCACTGAGTTTGAGGGTAGTCTGTGATCTTACAATATCTAACTGCTACAGAGTCCCTCCTCTAATTCCTGAACTTGGCAAACAAGTAATAGTCAAACACATGACCAATATAAGTAGATCAGAGCAGAGATAACAAAATAACCTTAAAAGAGAATGCCAGTGAGACCAAAAGGACTCGATAGTAAATGCATTTACACACACATGAAGGAAGTACCAGTCAGAAGAGAAATTAGAAACTGAAGCGGAAGGAAGGTGAATCAATCAGGTAAAAGCAGCAAAGTCCATCTAACACCCTGTAGCTGTTGGGAGGAGCTTATCTGCTATCAGGTGAACCCCGATTATAGAGATGGGTATGGCAGGATAGGAGAGCTTGATGCCATTAAACAATCAAATAACTTAGTTAACTTATCTTGGCCAATTCCTCGAGGTTTCTATGATTTGACTCTCACAGAGAGACTGTGGTCAGCTTGAGTAAGTTTCCAATCCACTTGACAGTTATATTTCTCATTGTGATTTAATTGGTACTCTGGTCTTATTCATTGGTCTTCATGTAAGGTTTGTTAGTGTATATTAGTATCCCCAAATCTGATCAAATTTGATTTGGGGTCCTGATAGAGTTTGAGTTTGTCAGTCTGTAAGGATGAGGGCTGGAATCTTGTCGGCAGAGAGCTCGTCAGAATAAAAGCTGCCTCTGATGTCCAGCCAGCTGGCTTCATGTAACCTCTGCATTAATATCCACCTTTCTTTCCAATTCTATGGCTAATGTTTTTATCTTGGCATTTACAAGCCTAGGGTGAGTTCAGGGGAGTGATTGCTCCTGGCTGGTAAGGCAAGTTGTGGGAGGGAGGCATTGCGCTTAACCTACAGATTCAAAGACCCACTACCTAATGGTACCTTCCCAGTCCCATATATCTTGCTTAGAAAGACAATCATGGGATGGTGATTCAGGAAGCGTGCTTCCAGACCATCTAGTCTAAACTTTCACTCTATAGAAATGGATACTCAGGCTCAGAGAGTTAGTATAAGTTGTCCAAATTCACACAGCCCCCTGCATCCTCCCCATGGGAGGATCCACATTTGGGAGAGCCACGGATTTGTTCTGCTGTGATATGGCTGGTTCCACAGGGATCTGGCATGCCAGCCTGAGTGCATCTCTGAGGGCAGGAGCCATGCCTGTGTTTGACTCCAAGAACCTGGGGTTGTGTACGTCTGTTGGGGTCTCAACATGTGCTGCTGACTGGCTGACATTTGGGGTTGGGAAATGGTCTCTAAACCTTGTTCCTCAGTGCTGGGTTTGGCTGGCTGGGGCTGCCCGTCTGCCATCCACTCTTTCAAGCTGTGATCTTGGCAGGAGCAATCCACTTACTTGTGCTTCATTACCTGTATTCCCTCTCCAACTGGTCACACTCCCAGAGGTAATAAGAAAAGCTTTCCTTGTTGAGGAGTCATGCAGATTTCTCTTTCCTTTGTATTTTCTACCTTTCTCTCTCACCCCAAATATTCACTCTTGGCACTAATGTTAACTGAGCGCTGACAGATCAGGTAAGCTTTCCGTAGAGGAGCATGGGAATGATCTGGATGTGATTCCAGTTCTCAGTATGGTGCAGGGAAAGGACACAGGGATGGGACTTAGAAGGCCTGAGTTCTAGTGCCCTGGCTTTAGGATGTTAAGCGGATCATTTGACTTCTTTGGAACCCAGATTCTTCATCTGTAAAATGAAAATGTTGAGCTGCTTAATTGCCTCTAGCACTAATATTCTGTGGTTTCATCTTGAACTCACAAACATTTCTTGTCTGCAGAGTTGAGAAACTGAGCATTACTCCCTGATTTAGTGAGCTCTGTCCTTGGTGCTGAGATTTGGGGCACTGCATCGTTGGCCAGCTTTAGGAAAGAAAAATTGGCTTCACAGAATGGAGGCACTGTTGAAACTTTTGAAAACTTTTAGGATTTGGATCCTAAAATATTGCTTCAATTAGCAGGCTGTAGACCTGGGGCTCAAAGATTTTTTTCATAAATCGATTGTTACAGAATTTGATTTGTATTGTCCAGGCCTGCAGAATGGTTTGGCAAAATATCTTCAATGAACAGCCTGTATTTTGATGGTATGACAATGTATATCCTGGGTTTTCTGGTACTGTCCCAATTTTCAAATATGCTATCACACTGTTTTCATAAATCATTGCAATGTCCCTGAAATTCTAATATTTTGCCAGCTAGACAACATCTCCAGTGTGTCTCTTGGTTATGGAAGTTGTTTAATAATATTTTGTCCAATAATGTGTCTAGGTTTCTGGTTGGTAGGAAAAGTTGAGAGAGGGAGACACTGAACCTGACCTACAGATTCAGAGATGTACTAGCTAAGGTATCTTTCTAGTCTCCTGTGTCTCACCTAGAAAGACAATCCTGTGGTGGTGACTCAGGAAGTGTGCTTCCAGACAATCCAGTCCCACCTTCTCACTTTATCTCTTCTGTTGAGATTATAAAGCCTCTGGATGAGAAATTGCCAGAATTGTTCTTTTTCACTAAAAAAATCTTTTGTGATTAGAGGGCATGCCTAGGTTATGATATGAGCTTCCATTCTATGGACAAAAAGGCAAAGGAAT
Source organism: Mesoplodon bidens (assembly GCF_964165515.1). Lineage (NCBI taxonomy): Eukaryota > Metazoa > Chordata > Mammalia > Artiodactyla > Ziphiidae > Mesoplodon > Mesoplodon bidens. The sequence goes on along the minus strand of NC_138177.1, from coordinate 88,791,218 downwards.
AAGCATTTCTGTGAGCACCTTGCCTACAAAATATTGCATAAGCGTTAACAAGGGTAAAACATAAGACAAGTGATATTTAGGTGTCTACACAGCACTAGAGGGCCTGAGTGGTCCTCCTCTGCCCCCACTTATATGACCAGTTTCTTTGACACTGTGTTGACACAATAGTGGTGACAGAATGGGGATTGTCTCTCAGTGAATGAATCAGTCATCAGTCTCCGGATGATGGTGGAGAAGCTGGATAATGGCAGGAGGCCAGTGATGGCCCAAGAGCAATCTATGGGCCTATGTGGAGGGTTTCTCAAAGCCACGTGGAAAAGGGTCCCACCTCAGCTTGAGTCTACATTCATCAAAAGCTTTGTTTCTCTGCCTCCCTTGGGATTGAGTTTCTTCACTCTGCACGCTGGAGAACCCAATTCAAAGTTGATACCAGATATTTAATTCAGGAAGTATTTACTGAGCACTTAACATGTGCTTATCATTGTGTCTGACCATGAAGTAGGTGCAAGCTGAGGGCTTGCTGGCAGTGAAGACTGTGGGGACCAGGAGTGCCCATCAAGAAAGTGGTGGAGGAGGGCTAGGAGGCAAGAGGAAGGTGAGTTTCTGGCAACCTTGGGAAGGGAGGCAGTGGTATGGGATTATGAGCCTGGACTCTAGAGCCAGTCAGCCTCAGGTTCAAGGCCCAACTTATCTGCTTAATAGCTGTGTGACCTTGGAATGGTCAATTGACTCCTAAGCCTAAACCCAATAATTTGTTAGAGGGGAGGGGGCAGTAAAAATAGCACCCCTACCTCACAGGGTTGCTGTTGGAATTAAATAGGATAATTTATGTAAAGGGTTTAGTTCTGTGCCCATGATAGCCTAATAAAAGGCAGCCCTCTTTATTATATAATGATGTATATGATGTACATATGACATGTGGATTGCTTGGGAACAATAACCAAATAACTTAAGACACACGCTGTCTTCTCGCTCCTGCCTCCTTGGACTATGAGCGTGCTGAATTTGGTCCTGCACTTTCTGCTTTTCCTCAAGGATACACTAGCAATCTTGTCACATCTTGTCATCTTCCAGGTGGTTGCACGTGAATTGTTTGGATATTTGTTCCACATCTTGCCTGGTACAGACTGAGTTGTTGGTTTTGTACCTGGAGGGTTACCTGGGCTCTCAGTATTACAGCTATCTCCATATCCACCCCATCAGTGTCCTCAAAGATGTCTCAGTATTCACCCCATCGTGGTCCTTATGGACGTCTCCCATCCTCTGTGAACCTGAACAACCCCTACTGCCTTGGCCAAACATTCACAATTTCCTAAGTGTCTTTGGGATGTAAGTCAAAGGGGCCAGCTAGTTATGAAACAACGTCTAAGAGCCGTATTTCCTGTCCTAATCAAGCATGAATTTTCATCCTTCCATCAAACAAGGCATCTTAATTATATGATTATAGTTGACCTTTTAAAATAAAGATAGCGGTTAAAAAATGTTTCTGTCTTCTCATTGTCTCCTGTTATTCTGTCGTTCTGATGGGTGGAACGGGGCAGCTGCAGGGGGTGGGAGTGGTGTGCCTTCCTCCTTTTTCCTCTGTTTTTCCCTTTTATTCATGGGGGATGTTTTCCTGTTTCTATCTTTCCCTGGCAAGATCTTTCCTCTTCCTTGCACCAGCTTTTATCACTACACAACTGAGAATGTGTTTCTTTTGTCCTGCTCTTTTGTTCTGATGAAAAATTAATCTGGCAGCATTTCTAATTTTCAGATCCTTCAGATACCCTCTGTCAGCCTTAGATAGCATCACCCTGACCTGAGGATTGGTGCTGCAGTGATGCAGCCAACAACAACCAAGAATGACCACAATAAACAATAACAGTTACAAATACTGAATTGTGGTAACTATGCTGGCTACTCCTTCTCACTCTGCTTTGCTGGTTGCTCCCAGGCTCCCTGAGCTCTTAATATGGGAGTGACCCAGGGCTCAGCCTGGGTCTCTTTCTATATACCTTTGTTGCCTTGGTGATCTCATCTGGTCTCACGCTTTAAGTATCTTCTACATGCTGATGGCTCCAAAACTATCTCCAGCCTAGCTTCTTTCCTGAACTCCAAGCTTGTGTATCTAACTGTTTACCCTGTATCTCCACTTGGATGGCTAATAGGCATTTTAAAACAAACATGTCCAAAACGAATCTGATATTGCCCATCAAACCAGCTTCTCTTGGCATCTTTCCAAGCTCAGTAAATGGCAACTACATCTTCTAGTTGCCCAGACCAAAACCTTGGTGCTTTCTTTGATTCTTCATTTTCTCACTTTCTACATCTAATCTATAGCAAGTCATATTGCTCTACTGATAAAATATATCCAGAACCTGACCTCATCTCACCACCTCCACTGTTCCACCTTAGTTCAAGCCATTATCATCTCTCACTTGGATTATTCCAGTAGCTTCCTAACTGGCCTCTTTATATTTGCTTTCCATTCCCCATAGTACGGTCTCCAAACAGCAGCCAAAGTGATCCTGTAAAAACATAACTCATGTCTCCTTTCCCAAAACCTTCCAATGGCTCCCATGACAGTGTACAGGTCAAAGTCCTTTCAATGGCTGTAGAGCCTTATGGAATCTGTTATCTCTCTTCTTCAGGGCTCTCTCTCTTGTCACTCTGTTCCTTATCAGCCTACTTGCCGTTCCTTAGACATGACATGCATTCACCTCAAGGCCTTTGCATTTGCTATTCCATCTTTTGGCATGCTTGTCCTCCAGATGTCTGCGTGGCCACTTGTATCAGGCTATCCCTGGTTACCTCTCCAAAATTGCAGCCCCCATCCCCGCCCTATCCCTCTCCTCCTGTTCTTTTTATCTCCTTAGCACTTATCACTATTGGATTTATCTTCTCATCAGCCATTTCCTCCATTCCATTAGAGCAGGAATATTTTTGTTTTGCCTGCTACACCCCCAGTGCCTGACACAGAGTAGGCATTCGGTAAATATTTGTTGATTGAACTGCTCTGAGATCACTGTATTCATTAATCCATTTAATTCCCACAGTAAACTTATGAGCCTTGTTTTGTACATGAGGAAATCGAGGCACAAATAGGTTAAGTAAATGGCCCCGCATCACATAGCTGGTGGTGACAGAGCTGAGATTTAATTCCAGGCAGTCTGAGTCAGAGCCCTTGTACTTCACCACGAGGTTCCACTGCCAGGGTGTGGTGTGTGGTTTTCTGTCCCTGTGGCTGGGAGCTGTCATGCTCCAGGGAGTCAGCATGGGTTGGTCGTTGTCTTAGCTCAGGCTGCTGTTAACAGAATACCATAGACTGGGTGCCTTTAACAACAGAAATTTATTCTCTCAAAGTTCTGGAGGCTAGGAGTCTTAGATCAGGGCGCCAGCATAGTCAGGTTCTGATGAGAGTCCTCTCTGTGGCCTGCAAATGATCACCTTCTTGCTGGGTGCTCAAGTGGCCTTTCCCCAGTGCAAGCACATGGAGAGAGAAAGAGATCCTCTCTCTTCCTCTTCTTATAAAGCCACCAATCCCCTCAGATTAGGACTCCACTCCTATGACCTCATTTAACCTTAATTAACTCTTAAAAGTCCTATCTCCAACTATAGTCACAATGAAGGTTAGGGCTTCAACATGAATTTTGGGGGTAAACAATTCAGTCCATAACAGTCATTCTCCGGACTGAGCAGCCGGACATCCAGGAAAGAGGTTTCTTATAGTCAGGCCGTGACTGTTCTGTTTCATGTGGTTTCATGACAATAATTAGTGGGAGGATCCTATTAGCCCCAGAACTGATTGGGGACAGCATGAAGACGTCTCAGTGGATACTGACTCGTTTCTATGGTTTGAAGTGTGCCAGGCCTGGGCTAACTGCTTTCCCCACACTATTTCCTTTAATCATCTCAACAAGCATATCTTGCTCTTATACCCATTTTATGAGTGGGGAAACTGAGGCTCAGAGAAGTTAAGTTCCCTGCCCCAGGTCACACAGCTGGTAAGTGGCAGAACCAGGCTGTGGACCCGGATCTGACTCCAAAGTCAACGTTCTCTACTTTAAGACTTGTTTATTTTGGAAAATAAATTAAGTGAAGTAAGTTACAAGACTGCAGTTACTTTTCAAGTACATTTTTTTTGTTGTAATATCTGCCTTAAATAAAACACATTTTTTCTTTAAAAAGCAATTTCTTATTTGTCAGTTTATCGTCTTCATTTATTAGTTATGAAAGCGAACTGGGTCAGGATTACTGGACTTTAAATTTGTTTTTCTCTGAAATGTAACGTTTGCTAAAAGTTTACCAAAAATTAGGAGAAAGTCAGGGTAACATAGCAGAAAGAGCTTACCAGTTAAGAGCTGGGTGGTCTCTCTATGGCTCTAGTGTGACCTTGCACTAGTCACACACACACAGACACACACACACACCCGGACCTCCACCCTCCCATGAGGAAATGAAGGGCCTAGAAGAGCTGACCTCTGAGGTCTCGTCCCACTCTGTGCCCCAAGTCCCCGAAGTCCCTGGAGCCATATGGGGCTGTCAGGGTCTTTCTGAAGCTGTGTGTGCTTGGGGGAACTTCCCAGTGTGGGAGTGTGTGAAGGAGGGGGAGGGCGCTCTCATAGGTTCTGCTCCCTTGAGGTGGGGCATGGTGTGGGGGCGGCAAGCAGAAAGCCGGGCAAAGGAAGGAATGGCTTAAAGCTGAGAAACTTGTATGTTCTCCCCTGGGCGCACAGGCCCAGAGGCAGAAGCCGGGAGGGTGAGGGGTGAGTCTTGAGGTCCCAGTAACTGGCACTTCTGTTCTGGAAGAAGTGAAGCCTGTCCACTGTGCACCAACGCTGATGCGAGACTTACTTGAATCACTGCTCCTGCTTTTCCCTACATGCCGTGCCAGAGGTTGTCCTCAGATGAGCACATCTGCAATGTATGAATCCCATGAATTCCTCCCCCATTATCACCTGTGATGCTTACCACAGCCATGAGAGTGACATGCTGCTGGCCTTGATTTACACCTAAGAAGCTACCAGCCTTCAGCCCAGCCGGCACCCACATACTTGGGCCATTTCCTCCAGTTGTCCAGCCTGGGGGCTCTGGATACCCCTGTGCCCTTGGTTTTTCACTATGTGCACCCATCCCTTCAGCAATCCTTTCTTAGCTCCCTCAACCCATCTGCTGACCTGGTGCTGGAGTGATGCTTAATTAGACCCTCCTCTAACTTCAAGATTCATTCAAAGAAGACAAGCAGAAAAAGTACTTGCTTTGAATGACTCACAGTTTCCTTTGAGAAACAGAAAATGTCGTGTGTCCCCCTGTAGTCCCCAGGGGCCAAGATGGAGAGAATATGAGACTAGAAGGGAGGCTGGAACCTCTGGCTTGCCTGCCCTGGCTTCTGACCCAGGTCCTTCTACACTGAGGACAGCCCTGAGCTTCCTAGAGACAAGAAATCGTGGCCCCAGTGAGCAAGTTTGCCATGAAGGCATTTGCCATGGTTGAAAGGCGCCCGCGTTGGCCTAGGGATCTGGCCGCCCTCCTACCCCTGCCACCTCGGGTCACAGAAAAGGCGGCCGGGCTGTCTTGTGTGTTTGGATCACAGACCTGGGTGTACTGGGGTCAGCAAAGCAGGAGAGCCCCCTCGGCTGGGGCAACTTTTTTGGCAGATAGGGAGGGTGGAGGCCTGGGAGGAGGGCCAGAGACGGGGCAGAAGGTGACCTAGGGCAAAGGAACTGGAAGGCGAAAAGGGCAGCTCAGAGTATAAGGGCCTCCGGTTCCCTCCTCCGGCAGCCCTGGCTGGACTGGCCTTTCCAGCCTTCTTTGCTCACCTGTGGTGGGTGCAGGGAACTGCAGCGGCCCTTCCTCTCCACTTGCCCGGCTGAAGCCCACACCGGAGGGGCCTGGGCCCAGGTTTGCCAGGTAAAATATAAGGCACCGAGTTCAATTTGAATTCGAGATAAACAGTGAATGATTTTTTAGTATAGTACAGATTAAATACGCCCCGTGCAATACTTATACTAAACAATGATTCTTTGTTTATTTGAAATGCAGACTGAGCTGGATGCCCTGCATTTGGATTAGTGAGATCTGATGGTGCTACCTGGGCCCTAACACTGGCTCTCATGGGTCGGTGCGGGCAGGAGGCTTCAGTGCGAACTACCTTGACCATATGCTAAGTTCTTTCAGAGCAGAGGAAGCAGGCCAGCTTTGCAGTGGGACTCCAAGATCTTTCTGACCCTGGAATGCTTTATCCATCTGGCAAATTGTAGCCTGAAATTTCATTATCAGTCTTTGGTCAGTTAATAAGTAGCAGGGAGCCGAGTGGACTAGAAGGAAGAAGCTCTGAATAGGAATCTGACAGCAATTGATAAGCTGGTGGGGAAGAGTGTAACCTCCCCAAGCCTGTGCCCTTCCTCACCTATTGAGTGGACATAAGAAGACCCTTTTCATAGGCTTCACTGTAAAGGGTGAAAGATATAATGCACGTACAGGCCACTTGACATACAGGAAATGCTCAACACATACTAGCTGACGCCAGTTTTAATGCAAAGAACAGAAAGCCATAGAGAACCTGAAAGGCACTGGGGAGGGAAGGAACCCACCAAGAGGAAGATGGAGCAGAAGGGAGAAGGCAGCGTCTGGGAGTGGCTCCACCTCTCACCACTGTCCTCACCTTGCTGCTGCTGTTCTGGGACCCCTAGGTGGGCTCAGTGTTCACGCTACCTCCTATTTTCTAGAAGCCAGACCACCAGGTGTGAGAGGGAGAGTGGGATCAGGCAGACTTGTGTGGGACAGAGAGATGGAAGGGCTGGAGGATTGGGAAGGAGTGGCAGAGAGCTCAGGAACACCAGGACTTGGCCGTGATATGTGTTGGGGCCAGGAGGAAGGAGACATGAAGGCTGCAGGCAATCATGGCTACTAGGAAGATGGAAAGAACAATTATCTCTCAGTATATATGAGTATCAGTACAGAATTAGAATTATATTATGGTTGATATGAGGCCCTTTAAAGTTTGAGACACAGGGTAGGGTCCCCTCTTGACTGGCTCTAAGGGTGATGCTATCCTCTGATGCAGGGATTATTATTATTATTATTATTTTTTTTGCGGTACACGGGCCTCTCACTGTTGTGGCCTCTCCCGTTGCGGAGCACAGGCTCCGGACGTGCAGGCTCAGCGGCCATGGCTCACGGGCCTAGCCGCTCCAGGGCATGTGGGATCCTCCCGGACCGGGGCACAAACCCGCGTCCCCTGCATCGGCAGGCGGACTCTCAACCACTGCGCCACCAGGGAAGCCCTGATGCAGGGATTATTAACCTGGGTTCAATGGACTTACTGAACTTATATACAAAATCTTGTTGTTCTGTGCATGTACATTTTTGGGGAGTAGCTTTAGCTTTCATCAGATCCCCAAGGTGGTCCAGAAAAGTTAAGTACCACTACTATAACCACTCTGTTTACTCTCATGGACAAAATTGGTCCTTTCTGGGTCATTTCCATGTCTTTCAAGGATACAGAGGCTGCCTCATCTCTAGGTGTGTTTCCTCTCCCCATCTCTCCACCTCTCAGCTGGCCTCTGCCTACACAGTGAGCCTTTGCAGTGACTGTTCTGGGGAGTGGTTGGGGCCCATGAGTTTACTGAAGCTCTTCTGGCTTGGGGTGTGGGGAGAAGGACCACCTGAGGGAGATGGGAGGAGCCGCTGCTTTCTTTCTCTAGTGAGCAGATGTTCAAAGGCATTTTGTCTGGTCCCTAAACTCACCTGTCAAACAGAATGCAGGACAGGAGCCAGATGGGAGATGGCAAATCTGGATCTGGCCATCACCATCCAGGCCCCACCTGCCTGACAGGTGAGCCGAGATGTGATCTCCTCAAGAGGGGATCTGGAGGACAGGGGAAACAACAGCAGTTCTCACCATATGCTTGGTATTTTCCAAGAAATTAAGCAGAGTTTCTCCCTCCCAGTGAATTTCCTTAACAGGGATATTTTAAAGCCTTGGAAAACATTCTTGCCCTACTTTAATTGTATAAAGACTGTCAGTGCTGGAAGGGAAATGTGGAAGAGAGAGAATGAGAGAGTGAGAGAGGGGGGGAGGAGAAGAGAGAGAGAAAGAGAATGAGATGAGAAGGGAAAGGGAAATGAGAGATGGAGGAGAGCGGGGAGGGAGGAGGGAGGGGGAGGGAGGGAGGAAACGGCGTGGGAGTGAAGGAGCTGGGAGAAGAGAAGGAGGAGAGGGAAGTCGGGGGAGGAGGAGGAAAGCAGTGAGAGAATGTCTTTAAGGAATTACAGAGCAGCTCTTTCCTTGAAAGAATGTCCTCTCCCACTCTCTTCTCTCCCATTGTGCTGCTACCCCAGCCCACCTCTCCAAGATGAACCCCCTGAGGTCTCCGGGAAAGGAATTCTTTCTCCCCAGGGTCATGTTCGTCTGATTCCAGCCCTCCAAGCCTGCCGATCTGTCAGGGGCTTCTTGGGTGACAGGGCACGTTCCATGAGGCACCTTATCTGAGGGGAGCGAGTAAGGCAAAGAGAGGCACTGGTGGACTCAGGAGCTTGGACTGTGGTGCCCGACGTGGGTAATTGTGCCCAGTTGGAAAGTGCATTGTTGAGAGATGCCTGCCCGCAGACCTCTCTCAGCTCATCTTCAGCTCCTTCCCAGTACCCTGTCATGACAACTTTGCAACCTGAGCGTCTCTCCTTACCCCACCCAGAGCCTGAGCTGACCCCCACCCCCGGTCTCCTTGTCAGTCCTGACTTCAAGCCTCATGGGTTTGGCACAGCTCCCCTGGTCAGTGAGACTGATCTCCTCTAAGAGAGGAATGAAGAGGCACCGAAGGTGGGAGCTGAGGGGCATTCTGTAGGACCTCTATCTGCTTCTGAGATGAAGCTTGAATTCTCCCCCTTGCTGTTGCCCAGAAATCCCTGCTTCTGAGGGAGAAAGTCACCCTGGGAAAACTGAGGCAACTACGAATTATCCGCTGTACCCCGGAAACTCCATGATAACTGATTCCTTTGGCTGGTGGGCAAGAAGAACTGGCCAGAAGTCTTCCATTTCAGCCTCTGGTCAGCACTGATGGGACACCTCTCTGTCCTTCCAGACAAGAGCTTCAAGAAGTCCCTAGGTCACCCCCAGGAGGGAGTAGGGCCCCATGTGTCTTGCTGTCACACTTGCCTTGGCTTTAGTGCCTCACAGGACAGATGGAGAACTGGGTCAGGGGAAGGCAGAAGGGAGGAAAACATCGGGAAAATCAACCAGATGGAGCTCTGGGAGGGCAGGGACCCTGCCCTAGTTAACTCTGAGTCCTCAGCACCCAGCACAGCAGCGGGCAGAGAGAAGATGTACAGGGACTGTTGATGATCCAGTGAATGCCTGAGGCTTCGGTCTGCTTATCTGAAAAAATCTTTGGGTCTCATCTAGCATCGGCATTCTCTAATTTCACGGAAGAGAGTTGTTCAGAAGGGGAGTCTATTTGCCTAAAGCTCTGGGGGTGGAGTTTGAAAATGAGCATGATCCTTGTTTGGGAAGGTGAGAGTTTGTTTATTTATTCATTTGACAACAATGTACGGAGCATCTGATTTATCAGGCATTGTATGAGGTGCTGGGGTTAAATGATGAGCCAGAAAAACAGGGTTCTTGACCTTATGCAGTTTATAGTCTAGTCAGAGGGACAGGTTTGGCCAAATAATCTTACATGTGTATAGTTTCAAACTGTGATGTGTGTTTCAAAGGCAAAGCTTAGGAGCCTTGAGAAGCATGAGCAAGGAGAATAGGGGACCCACCGGGCTAGTGTGCGGGTTCTTTTCTTGAGGGAGTGATGTTCGAGAGGGGGATTGAAGGTCAAGGAAGAGTCAGGTTGGAGAATGAGTCAGATGGAAGACAGAATTCCAGGCTGAGGGGTTTTTCCCTCAAACTATCCCCTCACAGTTGAGAGATGACTGCTGAAGTTCTGGATATCACTTCCAGTCGTGACTATATCCAGGAAAGAAGAGGGAGAGTCTGTTCTTGTATCTCTTTTCAAGTAACCTTTCCCAACCCCTCCCTACCTCCACAAACCTCCCTTCATGTTTCCTTGGCCAAAACTGGTTCATATGATGCTTCTTGAATAAATACCTGCCAAGAAAATGAGATTATCAGAACTGGCTGAGAAGAATCAAGATTACTATCATTGTCTGATTAAAGGACCGTTTAACAAAACTGGGGCTCTCTTACCAAGGAATCAAGAGGCATGATTTTTAGGGAGGCAACCAGAAGTATCTGCTACCCAGGAGCCAATTCCCAACATTCTTCCAAGGAGAAACAGAGACAGGGAGAAACCCCTTGGAGCTGTCTTCTGAGAGGAAGGTGGGCCGCTCCAGGCTGGAGACCAAGGCTCAGAGGTCAATCCAGGCCTTTTCTTCAACTTGTCTAAGGTTACTGAATCTTGGAGCTGGAGAAGACCAGACGAACACCTAAAGTAGTGGTTATTTTATTTATTTATTTATTTTGCGGTACGCGGGCCTCTCACTGCTGTGGCCTCTCCCGCTGCGGAGCACAGGCTCCGGACGCGCAGGCTCAGCGGCCATGGCTCACGGGCCCAGCCGCTCCGTGGCATGTGGGATCCTCCCGGACCGGGGCACGAACCCGCGTCCCCGGCATCGGCAGGCGGGCTCTCAACCACTGCGCCACCAGGGAAGCCCAAAGTAGTGGTTCTTAAATCCTGTTGGACATCCAAGTAAACTGAGGAGGGTGTTTAAATACAAATTCCCAGACTCCACAGTGATCTCATAAATCAGAACCGCAGGAAGTGGAGGCCTAGGAATCTGCATCATTAGAGAGCTCGCTAGGTGTTACGGATGTGATAGTCTAGTATCTGGGAACCACGAATCTTGTCCAGTCCCCCCACATAATGGTGAAGCCCAGAGAAGGGACTTAATTTGCCCAAGTTCACATGGAGAGTTGGTTGACCTCTGCCTGGAGATGCCCTTCCCCAGAGCGCATAGCTTTTGGGCACCCTTATGGTTAGTGGAAGGGAGCTACACAGGGGCAGCAGTGCCAAAGCCCTGTGTCACTATTCCAGCAGGGTGGGACACCTCTTTGCTTCTGCTGGGCTGGGGGTGGGGAACACGTAACGATGACCACTTCCTGTTAGCCTGAACCGTATCCTCACCACATGCAGCCCTTCCAGTAACCCTGGGGCCAAGGAGTGGTCATGCCCATTGCAGAGATCAGTAAAACGATGGTCCAAGTGGTTTCCACCAGGTTTGGATAAGCAGAACTGGGGCTTCTCTGCTCCGAAGCCTGTGCATCTTAGTCTCTCCTTTGGCTCTTCTTCTCAGCCGCCCTTCAGAGATAAATCGAGGCCGGCGCTTTCCCGGACTGGCAGGCCAGGCTGAAGTGGCTGCCCCAGCCTCTGTGCTCTCCTGGGACAGCCCTGGGAGGGAGAAGGTGCTGGCTTCTGCCGGGCTGTCCCGGCCTGGAGTCGCCTTCCCAGCCGCACAGAGCCGGCCCGACCAGCAGAGGGCGCTGCTGGGTAAGGATGCGGCGCAGACGCCGGGCAGAACCGGTGGGCGGCCGCCCCCGCAACCTGGCGCAGATGTCTGCCTGCTGCAGGCCCAGTCTGGAAGGCTGGGCGGCTGGGCGGCTGGAGAAGGTCTGGTTCTCATTCTTGTACTAAAGGGAGGCCAGGTTCCGTAGGCTGGGCAGCTGCGGGCGTTGACGGAGCCGGGGGCTGCGCCATGGCTGCTGCGCGCCGCACTGCGGGCTCTGCAGAAGGCGGTCTGGGGTTTTCCTCTCCAGGTTCCCCACTGCGCAGCAGCCCGCCGGTCCAGCCCTGGCCAGAGGCCTCCAGCCAGGGGCTTCCGCTGCTGCCTGGTACTCTGGCATGGTCACCGCCCTCCGAACCCCGTCCCAAAGCGTGCGCGCGTGTGTGTGTGCGTGTGTGTGTGCGTGTGTTACTACTCTGTGTAAAATGTTAGGGCAGAGCCTGGCACGGGCTCTGCCCTAACATTATATTATAACAATATAATAATATTATTATTATTAGCCTCAGGGTCTGCCCCTCTAGGATGAGGCGAGGCTCCCTTTGTCAAGCTCAGGCTTGGCCACAGAGCCATCGGTGGTCCTCACTGCAGCAGGCTGGGGGGACGTGAGCTCTCAGAGGCTGCTCTGAGGGCTCCTCACAAGCCAGTGCTGATGCCCACCCATTCCTAGGCTTCCTGCCAGAGAACAGTCCTGATGGAGCATTCTCTCGCCCCTCTTTATAGCTCAGTAAGGTTCAGGGGTCTCACTTCCAATGATGCTGTGACCCCTGTGAGCCCTCGGTGCCCCTCAGTGTACTCCCCAGGGTCTGGGCGAGGTCAGGAGGGCTGGGAGCCTAGGCAGAGTGGCGCAGTGGAGTCCTGTGTGCTTGATACATCCCTGTTTTCTGCAGATGGTCTCAGCCTCTGGCCATGTCCTTGGAGGACTCTGCAGTTTCCTCCTATGGCTGTGGCTCCCCAGGCCTCCCTGGTGACTGTGTCTCCTGAAAAGGCTCTTTGCACACGGCCATTTGGGAAAAGGGTGGCAGTTGGGATGCCCCAGCAAGCGTCTGCCAGCATCTCCCAGCCCCCGGGTGGGTGTGGGCCACCTCGCCTACCAGGAGCACACTGCTGTGCCGCAGACCAGATTCCCAAGCTCCCACACACTGCCAGTCTCACCAGCACTGGGCTGCCGCCTCCCTACAGAGTGTGACAGGAGGAGCCCTGGGCTGGCAGGAGGGAGGCCTGGGTTCTGGCCTAGAACACTGCTGCTCGCTGACTGGTGCCCTTGGGCAAATCACTTCACCCCTCTGGCCTTAGGATCTTCATTTATCAATGGAGATAACGACAGCCATCCTGCCTGCCCCCCCAGAGGTTCTGGAGAGACTGTTCACGCAGTCTTTGATGGGAATAAAGGGCTACAAGTAGGTTGTGCTCCTACTACTAGTTCCTGTTGAGTTATTGGGCTGTCGTCAGACACTGGTCACTTCTGTGGGCAGCCAAGTGGTTGCCAAGCAGAGGTGGAGGGAGACATAGATGAAGGACCTCCTTGATCTTGAGGGATCTCTGCCCCCTCCTTTATTGGAGAAGCAGGACACACATTCCTGAGGGCAGAGAATGCACAAATATAGACTTCAAAGGACCCCAAAACATGGTTTTAAAAGTCCATCTATAAACACACAAAAGTTTCCAAACTAACAACAGCTGAACGTTCAAGTGCTCTAGGATTCTAAATTCATCAAACTCGGTAAGTTTAGGAAGGCTTCCTGGAGGAGTAAACAGGTTTTGTTTTTGTTTTTGTTTTTTAAGGGAGTACAGAGAAAAGGGTAGTGGGTGGTGGTGATGAAGCTCCAGGCCAGGGCCATCACATTTATAATCATTTTAAGGTAGGAGAGATTTGGTAGTGGCTCCTGGCATATAGAGATACAGAAAGAATAAATGATGTGTAAGGAATGGTGAGCAGGTCTCCTTGGTGGGACTCTCAAGTCAGGAGAGGAGTTTAGATGGGAGGGTGGATGAATGGGTAGGCTTGTTAAGGCAGTGCCCTCCTAGGGTCCAGCTCAGTATGACCCATTGTCATAGGTCAGTTTTCCAAGGAAATAGACTCTGAGACAGAGATTTGCATGCAGAAGGATTACTGGGAAGGGCACTTAGTATCAACAGTTCAGAAGCATTGGGCAAAGGGGAAGGCTGAACTGTGATCACTTGCACAGAGGTCTCAGCTGATTCCATGGGGAGCTCTGGACCCTTCCAAGAGACTCCTATTTGAGTCTGGGGAGCCAAAGCCTTTATGTCCTTCCATCAGTCATTGGATGTGGGCTGCCCTGGGGTATAAGCTTAGGGGAGGTGGAGCCCTTCCTCAGAGGGCAGTGCTGGAGCAGGACTCAGCTCTGAGCTGTCAGTAGCTGTGGGAATGAGTACTTCCATCCTGCAGGGGAGATCTGGGTGATGCATCACCACACCCATGTCACCCATCATGATTGGAGGCCCCCAGCAATGTTTGATGACCCTGACCAGGCTCCAAGACCAACGTTAGCACCTCAGATTCACCTAAGGCGGGATGATTTCTTTCCTTTCTCTAATCTATCCTTTTATAAAATGCTTCTGTTTTGGTTTGCTTTTTTTAATAAATTTATTTATTTTCGGCCGCGTTGGGTCTTCGTTGCTGCATGTGGGCTTTCTCTAGTTGCAGCGAGTGGGGGCTACTCTTTGTTGCGGTGCACAGACTTCTCATTGCGGTGGCTTCTCTTGTCGCAGGGCACGGGCTCTAGGCGCATGAGCTTCAGTAGTTGTGGCACGCGGGCTCAGTAGTTGTGGCTCGTGGGCTCTAGAGCACAGGCTCAATAGTTGTGGTGCACGGGCTTAGCTGCTCCACGGCATGTGGGATCTTCCTGGACCAGGGATCAAACCCGTTTCCCCTGAACTGGCAGGAAGGTTCTTAACCACTGCGCCACCAGAGATGTCCCTATCCTTTTACAGAATGTTAACGTTAGAAGTGAATTTTGAGACCATTTAATACAATAATCCTCAGCCTGGGTAAAGGGTACATTTCAGAATCATCCAGAGGATTTTTCAAAATGTCGTCCTTAGATTCTGATGCGTACTGATCCCCTCACTCCTCTCAGACTAGACTATAAGCTTGGTGAGGCTGGGGCTCTCTCTGTCTTGCAGTTGCTGAATCCCTGGGTCCCAACACAGCGCACGTCTGGGGAAGAATGACTATAACACTGCCTCCTTCTCAGCCTCCTCTATTGCCACTCCTTCATTTGTCTCCTCTGCTGCAGTCACTCTGACCTTGCCTTTGCACAGACTGTTCCCGTGGTCTGGGATTCCCCCGCCCCCGTGGAATAGGTGTCCCCCTTCTGATCAGATGCGTTAACATATGTACTGGGCTCAGAGCGGTGCCAGACTTGGCGAGCCCTGTGGAAGTGCTAGTGTTGCTGTCGGCCCATTCTCCCTTGGCATGCTCTGCTCATCACCGTTTCAAGATGGACCACTGTTGGTTTCAGTGGTTTGTCCTCAGTGACAAACAAGCCCTGGGCAAGCAGGCACCGTATCCTTTATTGTTGTATCCACAGCAGCTAGTACAATGTCTGGCACATAACAGGTGCTTAATAAGTGCATGTGGAATGAGTGGAAGAAGTAGGCTTCTAGGCATACAGTTTGAGAAAACCGACCTTAAAGCTTTTTAATAAGGGGCTAGTTGAGTGAGCGCAACTGACACTGGCTGGGTGTGGCCTCATTATTACATACTGAATAAATACTGAATGTTGAGTGAATGATATATTACACGGATGGTTGGAGTGTGGGCTGGACAGGCAGATGGGTAGATGGATAGATGGTGAAGAGCTAGATGGATGGATGGATGTTACCCTGTGTGGATGAAGGCCAGGATTTGGAAGAGTCCAGGTGGGAGGAAGGGTGGTGTGAATCGGGCTGGGGGCATCTGATCTTGCTCAGGTGAGGCGTGGGGAAGTGCTGCTTCTGTGTGTTGGCACCTGCAGGGAAGGCGCTGGGGAGCCGTGACTCATTCTGACACATCCCTGAGGTCCGTCTAAAGACTGGCAGAATCCAGGAGCTTCCGGTTGCTGAGTCAGGGGAGGAGATGGGTTCTTGGGGAGTGGGCTTACCTGGAGGAGGTCTGGGGTCTTAGGGCCAGGGCCAATGGCCTCTGTTCCTCAAGGGTGGTGGCAGAGATTCCCAAAGAAAGGGAATCAAGGCAAGCGAGGCTCCTCTGTGAGAGGTGGTGGAGGGTCTGTGACCCTAGAGGGCGTGGCTGATGCAGATCTGTGCCCGGTTTCAGGGAATACTTGTTCTGGAAGGGCTTGCATTTTCTATCGGTCAGGTAAGCAGGCAATTAGTCAGTTCAGTTGGTCATCCAGTTAGCTGGGCAGTCGGTCAGTCTGGCAGGCAGAGATAGTCTGTCCAACAGTCACCTGGAGGGGACACTGAGTGGGCAGGTAGGAGTGTGTTCTGTGTGCACCTTGCAAGCTGAGATAGGTACTAGGGGCTGTGGGCAGAGGGAGTCAAGCAGAAAGAGAGGGGAGAGGCTGGGTCTCTGCTCTGGGGAGGCTCCACTGGTGCTTCTTAATGGGGCAGCACTGCGCCCTTAGAGACCATTGGAAATGTGCTTCGTGGTTGGGTGTAACCGAACTGTGGGGGCAGGTGCTGCATAAGGGAACTGGGCCAGGGAGACCAAGTGTCCTGAAGTGAAGGATGATCCTACACACCCAAGGATGGTCTCACTCCAAAGGCCAGTAGGGTCTCCTTTGAGAACTACTGTGTCCGGTCAAATGGAACTTTTTTTTTTTTTTTTTCCGGCACACGGGCCTCTCACTGTTGTGGCCTCTCCCGTTGCAGAGCACAGGCTCCGGACGTGCAGGCTCAGCGACCATGGCTCACGGGTCCAGCCGCTCCGTGGCATGTGGGATCTTCCCGGACTGGGGCACGAACCCATGTCCCCTGCATCGGCAGGTGGACTTTCGACCACTGCGCCACCAGGGAAGCCCCCCAAATGGAACATTTTATACAAATGATTTGCAGGGTTTGTCAGCAGCGCCGCTCCTTCCACACACCCGGCCCTCTACTGACCTCTTCCCTCCCTCTTCCTCTCTTCTCCTCTGGAAGATACTGCTGCTGCTAACTTTGAAAGTTCGCAGAGTGCCCTGAGCTGTGAAGAGGGAGGTGGCAAGCAAGTGAGAAGCAGAAACACCATCTGCCTGTGGGTCTGGCTCGCTCCTGCAGCGGGCGGTTGGACCACAGGGCTGGAGGGGGTGGGCTTCTGGGAGGCACGTCGGGGGCAGGTGGGGACCTTTCCCTGTGCACACTGCTCAGGGCCTCCAGAGCCTACCAGCAGAAAACCAGAGGCCCACAGGAGCTGGGTGAGCCTCCCAGCTCGGTGATGAAAGAGGACAGCGACCCAGATGCTGCCTGTCCCACTGTGGGTTCCAGAGCTGTGCCACCCCCATCCCCATCTTGGTTTCTTCCCTCATCTGAGGACTGGGCTGTCATGTGCAGGCAGGCAGGCAATGAGGGAGCCCGGCAGGAGGCTGGCTCTTCCAACACCTCACGTCCTGGAAGGACAAATGTAAAAATATGAAAAGCTTCTGGTCTGGGGCCAGATCACATGGCTGAGGGGTCTGCCACCCTGGCTGTCAGGTTTTCACTGCCTGAGAAGGTTGAGGCACTGACTGCAGTCGAGGAGAACTGGGCTTAGTCAGAACAACACCTCTGTCTGCAGAGTTCATCCTCACGCGCTCTCCTGGATACACCTGCCAGCCCCAGGTGGTAGGCCGGGAGGTTCCGTCTTCATAGCCATTTCTCAGATAGCAAAACCGAGGCTTGGATCCACGGCTGGCTAGCGGTGCTGTGACTCAGACCCATGTTTGCTGAGTCCTTGCTCCTTGACAGCAGGATCCAGCTCTTTCCTTGGAGGCTGGGAGCTGGAGAAGGGAGCAGTCACCCGGAGGCCTTTTCCTAGGGCATGTTCTGTAGAGGTTTGTGCAGAGATGCTGTGTGAGCAAAGGAGGCCTGCCCTTCAGGGCTGCCCCAGGGGCTGGCTTTGGTGCCCCGCAAGACTGAGAACAACATCGACAGTCATCTCAGAGGGGGCAGTGGACCTCTGTAGTGACAGGCAGCTTGCAGAAGACTTGGTGCAGCCCTGGTAGGCCACATCCCTGGTGTTGACAGGCAGCCAGCAAGGGAGGGGGTGGCTTGGCCGGACTTGAGGGTCTGGGCCGCTGGGCTCCGTACCAAGCACCTGCTCACTACCCCATCCCTGACACTGCACACCCCAAGGGGCCAGGACAGGAGCTACACTGCTCAGGCCACCTCTGGTTCCCTTGACAGTCAGGGGCCTCTACCCCTGGCTTCCTCAAGAGCTCTGCTTAATGCCCATAGATTGCCTTGGGGGTCCCCTGGGCCTCTGCTCGGCCCGGCAGCCCGGGCCAGGATAAAAGTGAGCTGTCAATAATTCATGTCCTAGTTCCCCCTCCCTTCCCGTGCTTGGCTGCCTGTAAATATTTCACGCGTTTCAGAAGGCAGAGATTGCCCAGCAGAGACTCCCGGGATGGGGCTTGAGGAAGCCTCACCCATTCCCAGAGGCTCCCGACCACGCCCCAGGCAGGAGAGGAGCCCAGCCCCAGACTTGGGGGGATGGAGAGGCTGCCCAGAGTTACTGCCCAGGCTGGCAGTGCTGTGGCTGGTGCAGAAGTGGTGCTGGGGCACGCCCCCACCGTGGACCCACACCCCCACTCCACACAGGTCCTTAGGAGAAGCTGCAGGGCATGCAGCAGCTCTGGATCCAGCCCTGCAGGCTGTCTTCAACTCGACCTTTTTCCTTGCCTTCCACATCTTTTGCGTTTAGCCCCTCCTCGCCCTGCACTGTTTATGTCACTTGTCCTGCTTCAGGCCTTCATCATCTCCTTCCTGGACAGTGGGTCCAGCCTAAGGAGTCTCTCTAAAACAGAAACCTGACCCTGCCACTCCCTTGTTTCAGGGCCTTCCCAGGCTCCAGATTTCCCTCAGGGAGGAATCCACCTTCCTTATTCCAACATGCTGGCCCTCCAGACCTTACAGCACCCTTTCCCGGCCCCTCAGCCTGCTCCCGTGCTCTAGTCCAGTCTGGTCTCACTATTCCCAACCCCATGCTCTCTCCCACCTTCTAGCCTTGTTCTATTGTCCCTCTCTCAGGGGTGATGGGGAACTAATCTCAGGGCTATGTGTGTCTCCAGGCTGGTCCTGGGGGTCACTCTGCTGTTTGGGGGCCAGGCCTACCATCCTGTGAAACACTGAGGTGGGACCCCAGCTGGCCCTGGGGCCAATTTGCAGCTCTGCCAATTACTTGTGTCTTTTGTGACTTGTGTCATATTCTGAACCTTGATATGTGTGTCTATAAAATGGGAATAGTAACACCTGCCTCAGAGAGCACAGCCTAGTCCATGCACGGAGCAGGGTGCTCTAGCCAGGCCAGCTGTATTGTTAATCTGCCCTCTGGAGACTGTGGCGTGCAGGATTTCCCTCAAGTAGGTCGAAATAGGCTACCTATTCTGTGGACAGGAGCCGAGAAAACAGCAGAGGGCCGGGGATCCTGAGAGCTCTTGGAGGGGTCTCATGATAGGTAAGTATATCTGGGAGGCCCCGAGGAAAGTGAGGGAAGGAGGAAAATCCAGGAGAATGGTCATTATGGAGGACACTGCTGCAGGGAAATGGGGCTGGGTCTCACCGAGGCCGGCCGGGGAGAACATGGGCTTCATCTCACGACCATCCACCTGAGAGCGTGTGTTTATCCACTGGCTCCTCCATCCCGTTGCTTGAGTTTTGCCTCTGAGGGCATTGGTTTCCTGAGCTTGTGGACTACACAGGCATGTGTGCTGAGCAAGGTCGCACCAGTGTCCGCAGTGGCACGGAAACCCTGGGGAAGAAAGGGAAAGGCTTGTGGAGAGCACCGAAGGGAAGTCCAAGGCCATGGAGACAGAGGAGAGAGCAGCGGGAGACCGGGGTGCTTACCGTGGGAGGAAGGTTGAGGAAGTGGACATGAGGTCGAGGTTGGGGGCCATGCTGTGGCCTGCTCTCTGCCTTTCGTCCATCCATTCCATTCCATTCTACTCCACTCCACTCCACTCCATTCATTCACCAATGCTCATTTATTGGCCATCCACTAGGTGGCATAAAGCAACCAGCTCAATCTTCTGCTCCTACCCTGGGCCTAGAGGTAACTTGGAGCCAAATTAGGGCATAAGGTAGATCTGACAGGTGGGTGGCAGGTGAGTGGCCCTCTTTTCGGGTTGGGGTGAGCAGTGGGGTGAAGTCGTCCCTCCTTCTTCCTCTTCCTAGAGCACTCTGCCTTCCTGCTGGCCTTAAAGGGACAGGTGCTCCCCTGGGAGAGCTCTGTCTTCCTGACATCAGGTAGGTGTCCTGGGGAATGGGGGTGGAGGCAAGAATTAGAGGCGGGTGTGTGGACTTCCTAGGATGGGTGTACGTGGGCTCCTCCCTCACTGTCTGCATATGTATTTAGAACTAAAAAAGTTTTTTTTTTCTCTTCACTCCTTCTCTCTCAAACATCTCCAAAACACTGGTGTGAGTAGCAATACTTGAAAATCCATCCATCCACACATCTAGACTATGTTTCCCAGGCCTGGGACCCCAGAGAGGAAAGGGGAACTAATTGGTCTCCTCATTCTGAAATTTCCAGCCTGAAATTGTCATCAGAAAACATCCTCAGTCCTGCTTCAGCCATTCCCTTGATTTTGTCCCTGGAGAAGTCACTTAACCCCGAAGCCCAGTGTCCAGTGTCCTCTTCTGTAAACCCGATGCTGTAAACACAATGACCTCACAGGGTTGTTAGGGGGTTAAGATGAGAGTCTGAATGTGTAAGAGCATTGCAAACCATGAAATGTACAGATGGAAGGCATCCACCTCTCTTTATTGCTTTTATTGCCTTCATTATCCTAATCATGGTCGTCCTCATCAGCAGGGAAGAGTAAAGTTTCTTGCAGCAGCAGCAGGATGGGTTTTGCTCATGAACTCAGAAACGCTTGTCTGAAGTAAGCCACACATGGGCTGCATGAAGGAAATGGATTGACTTGATAATCAGCTTCATTAGGGGTCCACTTCAGAGGTGGGTTCATGGAAACCTTAACCCACATATGCACCGGGCTCTCCTCTGTGATGGCTTGGGCCTCCCCCTCTATATACAGCTTGGCATGTGAAAGGGGTAGAGGCAGGAACTTCAAAGGAAGCTGCAGCTAATGAAAAATTCAAGCTGATTGTTCGTTAAAAAGCCCTGTCTGCTTTGGATGGGATCCTCTAGGCTGGGAAGGGGGATGTGGGGTGGCCTGTGGCTACAGTCAAATTGTCAGGAGGACCCAGGAGCAGGGGCTGGAGAGGATGGGGAGCTTCCTGGGCAGGTAGCCAAGGGCCGCATCTCTGGTGTCTGCCTTTGGGGGAGGGGGAGGCTCCGTGCAAGTTCTGGCTTCCATTGTGCTAAAGCACAATGCCTCTGTCTGAACAGCTGGGTCTGTGTGGCTGACTTGTGCTTCGTGTGTGTGTTGAGAGGTGTGCAGAGGAAGAGGGAAGACAGAAAAGTATCCTGTTCAAGTCTCCAGAGTAGTCAAGACCCACTGTGGATGGGCCCGTGATTGGAGAAACACTTCCTCCCTCTCTGGTATGAAGAGGGCCCACTATGTGGGCAGTGGGCTTCTCCACAGGTCTGCCTGCTCTGAGGCAGGGGAAACCAGAAATGTGTTTGGTAGTGAAGGTAACTAGTGAGGAGGTAACTCAAGGATACGGGCCCCCGCTGAGGCCCCCTGGCTGCGATAATGTGAGCACTGAGTGAGAATTATGTGACAGGCGCAGCCAAAGAGAGCGGCGGAGGCCAGGATGTGGGGCAGCGTTGCTCGTTGTGTGGATTCAGGGAGCAGTCCCAGAGGCAAGGGTGCAGAGTGGAGAAATTAGATCAGACTACTTGATAAAGGGATTGAGGTTGCAAGAAGTGGCCCCGAGGACCAGCTCAAAAGTTGAAAGCAGAAAGGATGGAGTGTAGGCGGATGCCTGTGGGTCTGGAAAGGGGAGATGGCACCATGGAATTTGGGGCTCCAGAGGCCATGCAGAGAGCAGCTTCAGCCCCAAAACTGCGCCTGGGGTACAGTGAGGAAGGGCTACACTTCCCAAGGCCAAGGCTAAAGGAGAAAGCTGGTCTCCTTGATGGTGTTTCCCAGAGTCAGAGCTCTTTTTGGGGCATAATTTTGGGTGAAACTCTGTCAAGCTGGTTTTCATCGTGATCTGTTTGCCTGACACTGCCCTCTCTTGTTGAGTATAATCTCGACCCTGAGGTATCCTCACTGTAGAGAGGTCGATTTTGCAGTGTGGCAAGTGGAGAGGGCGTGAAGCCTAGGGACACACAGACTGGGGTCCAAATCCTGGCTCACCACTTTGGGAAGCCTTCATTGAAGGGGGTTCCTTCATGGAACCCCCGCCTAGGGTGCATGTATTTCCATGGCTCCCAGCACTTTCTTATCTCCATCTCTGAACTCCACACAGCACAATTTGGTACAATTACATATTTTTGAGTCAAACTGTCAAGCTAGTCGCCAGTGAGTCTCTTTG
This sequence comes from Mesoplodon bidens, assembly GCF_964165515.1. Classification (NCBI taxonomy): domain Eukaryota; kingdom Metazoa; phylum Chordata; class Mammalia; order Artiodactyla; family Ziphiidae; genus Mesoplodon; species Mesoplodon bidens. Next base: position 88,769,153 of record NC_138177.1, on the reverse strand, counting down.
CCTGACACTGCCTCTCTACAGAGTATGATCTGTGCCCCAAGATTTCTTCATTGTTGAGAGTCTCTACCTTTAGACTATGAACTCCTCATGGGTTGGGACCCCATTTTTTACCCCTGTGGGGTCCCAAACATCTTTGGTGATGCCACCTTTCAGATCTTGGTTTTCTCATTGGTAAAATGTAGACAAATAATAGTGCCCACCTTGGGACCATGGTGTGGCCTGAATGAAATCAACACTGAATGAAACGAAAGGTCCTGCATGATATCTGGCACGTAAGTATGTGCTCACACCCTGTGACAAATGGACAGCTTTCTGAGTCTGGCATCTTCTAATGGTGTGGAGGAGAAATTCTCATCCCTCAGGTCAAGGTAATGGAAGTGACTGGGGATTCTGGGAGACCTTCTCTTTGGGGTGGCCTGAGTTCACATTGTAAAATTTCTTCTCTTGAAATGTCTACAGCCTGGGCTTTGCCGGCAAAGGATCTGGAGCTGTCCTTCCTGCAGGAGGACTGTGGGGGCAGGGAGACCTTGTTAGAGGTAGAGATGGGAACCTGCCTTGGGGGGAGGGGAGGGGAGAAAGGTGGGAGGAGGTGGAGGTGGGACCCTTCTGTATGAAAGTCTGAAAAGATCCCTCTTCTGTGTGGTTTCCACGTGCACTCTGAGGATTGAACAAGTGGAAACAGGCCTGGGTTCATGCACCATGAAGGCTGAGGGTGGACTTAGAAGAAACTTCTTGATGCTTTTAAAGTTGGTTGTCTATTTCTATCTTAGGGGATTATTCCTAAAATTGAGGCAATTCCTGATAGTCTGGTTCAGTAGAAAACACAGCCATGATGACCTCTCCATTGTTCTATTTAATTGCCTTCTAAAATACACAGGTCGTAGAGGAATATAGTTTCAGAAAAGATTCAAACAATACACACATTAGTAAAGAAAATAGGCAGTGAACATACCCTGGTTTCCCAAGCTACCTCCTTCATTCCTATTTCCTTCCAGTGGGACACCAGTGTTCACAGTTTGTTGTGTATTCTTTCAGAATCTTGCCCATGCATTTGCATGTATATGTACATAAATGAAAACAGATATAAAGCTTTTAAGTATAATATTTGCATTGTTCTGTAACATATTTTTCTATGAAATATGTTTGAAGATATTTCCACATTTTTACATATAGATTGGCCTTAATTAAAAAAAATAATGCCTCCAAAGTATTCCATAATATGGATTATAACTTTAAACCACTTTTCATGAATAGTTGGTGGGTATTCTAATTATATATGAAGTGGAGCATCATAGAAATTGTTAATTAACCATTTAAATTCTTTTTTTGCTGAATTGTCTACTCATAATTTCTGCCCATTTTTATTTATATTGGATGTTTGGTCTTTTATAATTAATTTTAGGTTATTAACCTAAAGTCTAGACATTAATCTTTTGTGTGTTATATATATTGCAAATATTTTCTCCTATCCTCTCATTTGTTTTCTCGGTTTATAAGTCTTGCTGCACAAATTTGTAAGTAGTCAAACTTGTCAACAATGTTCTCTATGGCTTTCCAGTATTATGTTCTGTTTAGGAAGGCCTTTCTCAGCCCAAGATTAAATTCTTTTGTATTATCGTGTGATATTTTAAAGTTGTGTTTCACTTTTGGCATTTTGACATAGCTGGAATTAATTTTGGTCAGTGATGTGAGTCCATCATTTATTTGTTGTTGGAGCATGTTAAGGATGTAGATGGACAAAAGCAAATGCTGGCCAAGATAATTCCAAACAGCAAAGAAGTGTTTAGTTTTGAAATTGTGTGATTATATATGTTTATAATTTAGAGGACTAGTTTTTTTAAAATTTCAGAACGTTTGTTATAATAAATTAAAGCAATGCAGTAATACATAATGTAAAATGTGGGGTCCCTCAAGCTTCCCCATCCAATCCTCCTTTGAGTGAATTGAATTTTTTATAACAAGCGTATCTTACAAAAATAGGACATATATTTGTCCGCTATTTAAATTTCTTCTTCTATGAGCTACCTCTTTGTATCCTTTATCCATTCTTTCCTTCTGTTGGGTTACCTTTTTCTTATTGGTTTGTAGGCAATCTTTGAATATTAAGACATGAACTCTTTGATTATTATATATGTTCCCAATAGTTTGGAAATTCCATTCTATGATAATTAGCTATTAAATCACAACAATTTTATTATCAATTTTTGTTCCATTTATTAATTTATTCAATCATTCATTTTTGAGGGGCTGAACAATATAATGGGAAAGAGCACAGGACCAGGAGTAAAAAGAGCTAAGTTTGTGACTTTGCACGTCCACGGACTAACCTGGTAACTTTGTGTTAAGTCACTCAAGGTCTCTGGGCATCAGTCTTCTCATCTGCAGGATGGAGATGTGCCAGGCTCTAGGATCTCTGAATTCTGTAGTTTCTGTTATTCAGCTGCTGTATTTGCAGTGACCTTATTTTCTGGACAAGGATAGGCAGATTCACATCCTGAATATTCTATGCCCAAGTTCATATTAGTGATTCTCATTCCCTAGCAGATGTGCTGACCTGAGAACTGGGAAGGTGAGTAGCAGCTAAAGATCAGAAGGGCACCAGTCCGGGGGTGGCAACAAACAGTTCACAGCCCCCAGAGATGACACAGAAGGGCTGGAGAAGCAGGACATGGGAGACCTGGTGTCTTAGACAAGTCACTTTTCCCATCTTAGCCTCACATTTTGATCTGGAAAGTGGGATGGGGGATGGTGAGTGACTAGGGGTTTCTGAGCTTCCTGCCAACTTTGCTGTCCTGTGACGGCCCATGGAAGTGACAAGTAGGTGCTCCTGTGGCTCCTGGGCTGCGTTTGACTGGCTACCTCCCCTTCCTGCTCCCTGCAGGGCCACACCCCTCTCCTTCCCTCTCTCCCTCCCTAATGCATGGTGTCCAGCAGATTTCGTGTTAGGCATCGAACTGGCTCTTAGTGCTGCGTCTGTTTGAGCAACCTGAGAACAAGACTTCTCAACAACCTTTATAAAACCTTAATAAAAAACCATTCTAATCCCCCCACACCCTGTTAATTATTGATATATGCTCACTGTAGAAAAAACAGTAGTTCATAAAGCAGGTAAAACATTCTCATAATCCGATACATCTACTGTTAGCATTTTGTCACCATTCCTTCTAGTCCCTTCTATGTGTTTTTCTATATACTGTATACACAATTTTGTATCCCGAATTCTTCACTTATAGCACAATTATTTATTTGTTTCATTAAACACTCTCCAAAAGCATCATTTATAGTCACTATATTTCAGTGGGGTGGGACATTTTATTGGTTAAAAATGTCTTCACATGGGGCTTCCCTGGTGGCGCAGTGGTTGGGAGTCCGCCTGCCAATGCAGGGGACACGGGTTCGTGCCCTGGTCTGGGAAGATCCCACATGCCACGGAGCGGCTGGGCCCGTGAGCCATGGCCGCTGAGCCTGCGCGTCCGGAGCCTGTGCTCCACAACGGGAGAGGTCACAGCGATGAGAGGCCCGTGTACCGCAAAAAAAAAAAAAAAAGTCTTCACATGTATATGTCATTTTTGTCCCCAAAACAGCACTGGAGAAGAGAAGGTGTGATTATGTCTATTGTGGAGAAGGAAAGTGAAGCTCAAAGCAACGACTTGGACTTGCCCAGGTCACAGAGCTGGCCAGCTGCAAGGTGGATCAACTCCGTAAGTGACATCTGCATTGGGCATCACAGTTCACTGTGTTTTCACATTTATTCACTTCTTCCAATAATTCTGTAAGGACAGTGGGCAGAAATTGCTACCCCCTTTACTAATAAGCAAACAGGCTCAGAGAATTGAGTGACTTGCCCAAGGACACAGAGCTTCAGTGGCAGAACCAGGACTGGACCCGCTTTTCCTGACTAGTGCTCTTGCATTCCCAGGTGAGGACTCTTTCCGCTAAAGGCCCAATGCAACAGGAGATTTGGCAGCAAGGTTTCAGAAATGAGAGGTCAGGGCTGTTGCCGGAGGGAAAGCCAACCCTCTAATCAATCCAGACATCATTGACTTATAATCGTAGAGGCTCAAAGAAGGTGCATGTCAGCAGAGGTGGAGGAGGGGGAGGAAGCATCAGAACTCATCTCTGAAGGAGCTGAGAGATGTCCAGATTCAGGGAGGGCTAGGCACGGAGAGGTTGGGAGGGGAGGGGTTGGATGGACAGAACTGGTGGGAGGGCCACTGGAGGGCCCAGCCTGTCACTGGTCCCAGCAGAAAGTGCCTCTCCTGGGCCAATGAGATGAGCCTTGGGGAGCACTCTTCCTCTGTCCTTCTGCATTACGTTCTTTCAAAGAAATGTGCTTTAGCTGCCTCTTTCTTTCCATGCCCTTGACTCCTCTGGACAGAAATAACCTGAAAGAAACTGCTCTGTTGGCCAGAGCAAATGGTGGTTTTGGTGTTTCTCCTGAAAGCACTGGTCTCAGCTTGACTTTTCCAGAGCTGACCTGTCAGTCTGATTTTCCAGCAGTATTAAGACTGCTCAGTTCCTGGGCCTGGGCCTTCAGGGATGGAGGCTATGAGAGGTTGTCCCCTCCCAGCCCAGTCACTGATTCCAGGGCAGCAGATGGGCCACAGCGTGATGTGGGAGGGGAAGTGCTGCCCTGGAAGTCAGGAGGCCTGGGTTTCCATCCAGCTCAGCCCCTGCACACTGAGCGCTTTTGGGTGCGCTTTGACAAACCCTCAGTTTCTTTATGTCAGAAATGTGGGGGTTGGGCTTCCCCAGTGGCACAGTGCTTAAGAATCCACCTGCCAAGGCAGGGGACACGGGTTCGAGCCCTGATCCGGGAGGATCCCACATGCTGTGGAACAACTAAGCCCGTGTGCCACAACTACTGAGCCCGCACACCAAAACTACTGAAGCCCGCACACCTAGAGCCTGTGCTCCGCAACAGGAGAGGCCACCGCAATGAGAAGCCTGTGTACCACAACAAAGAGTAGCCCCCGTTCGCCACAACTAGAGAAAGCCCGCGCACAGCAATGAAGACCCAATGCAGCCAAAAATAAATAAATAATTTTTTTTAAAAAATGAGGGGGTTGGAGTAGATGATGTTCAGGGGCTATGTTGGCTCTGGTGTCCCTTGATTCATTTGGAGATAGTCTAGCTTATAGGACAAGAGTGTGGATTCTGGAGCCAGTGCCAGACCACCTGGACTTGCATCCTGCTCCGTCACCAGCTGTCTATCTGCTGACTTGTTTGGAGCAAGTCACTCAACCTCTTCTGCCTCTCTTTCCCCACCTATGCAATGGGGACTGTCCCTACCTCACTACACCTGACTACATTGTTAGGATGATTAAGTGGGTGAATTTGGTGAAACACATGGAACCGTAAGAGCTTTCTAAATGTTTAAGTAAATACGTATTACTGTGAAGTTTGAGGGAAGACAGGAGTGCGTCCCAGCTCGGCCTCCTCCCTCCAGCAAGGTGCACAGCTAGTGGCACATACGCAGCCCGCATTCACGGTTGTTTCTTCCTGTCTGAGCACAGCTGAGATTCCATCGAGTGTCGTCACCTCACCCGGGAGCATCAGGATTGATCAGGGTCTCCTCACAGCCAGTGCTCTTCCCAGAAAAGAATGCCACCAATATCTTGTATCTTTTCAAAAAGCCTGCTTTCTACAGTATTTTGTTGAATCCTCTCTCAACCCTGGAAGACAGTTGGTTGTGATCACCCCAAGCTCACGGGTAAGAGCAGAGGCTCACAGGGGTGCACAGCTAGGAATGGCAGTGCTGGGACTCAGCTTGCCCTGTCTGCCTCTGAGACACAGATCTGGGGCCGAGGCCTTCTGTCCTCTGGGGGATCCAGGCTTGAGATCACCCTGTGGAGCACAGAGAAGCTGAGGCTGGGATGGGGACTGACCGTGTGCCCTGCCAGTGGACTTGGGTGCCCTTAAAAACTGATTCTTACGGATCATATAGAGAAGGTATATTGACTTACCATGTTTTTAAAATGCACATCCTTATTGTTGAACATTAAGGTTATTTTCAATGTTAAGATATTGTGATATACCTCTTAACCTAGTAGGAAATAATTATTTCAGAACTTGAGAAGCAGTTTCATTTATAATGCTGATGGCTCCTTAAATTGGTCCAATTTTTTTTTTTTTTTTTTTTTTTTGCGGTATGCGGGCCTCTCACGGTTGCGGCCTCCCCCATTGCGGAGCACAGGCTCCGGACGCACAGGCTCAGCGGCCATGCCTCACGGGCCCAGCCGCTCCACAGCATGTGGGATCTTCCCAGACCGGGGCACGAACCCGCTTCCCCTGCATCGGCAGGCGGACTCTCAACCACTGCGCCACCAGGGAAGCCCGGTCCAGTTTTTAAAGAGAACAATCCAGTAATATTTAAGAGCTATAAAGTTCTTTCTACCCTTTGACCTGATAATTCCGCTTCTGAGAATGTACTCCAAGGAAATAGCCTCAAAGAGAAAAAAGAAAGTAATTTGTACTTACTTGTTCTTAGAAATGCTATTTATAAAAATTGGAAGCAACCCAAATGCCTAGCCATTGGGGTTGGCTTAAAACCCATGGTATATTTACATTCTAGAATATGATACAGCTATTTAAACTGACAAATATGGGAACTATGTCAAGGCCTGGACAAGTATGTACATCCAAAATAATGATAAGTGGAAAAAGGATAAGTAGTATGTATTTTTTTATGGCGACTATGCAAAACATAGGCCAATATTTGTTCCATGAATTGACAAAGATTAGATGCAAGTTGGCATAGATTTTAATATTCATCAAATGGTTTAAGCTTACAGTAAAAATAAAATGGGTTCTTTTATACTCATAGATGAATAGGACCAGCTACATAATTTGCAGGGCTCATTCCTAAACGAAAATGTGGGCGCTTGTTCAAAAATTAAGAATTTCAAAATGGTGACAACAGAGCTTTAAAGCACACAGGGTCCTGTGTGACTGCACTGCGTTGGTCCCTAGGTCTTCCTTGCTGCTTTCTTGTGTTTCATTCACTCACCCAATCACTCCTTTATCAAGCACTTATTCCTCAGCCATTGTGTCCTGGGTGTGGTGCTGAGTGATAGAGACACAGAGAGCAAAGACACAGAAGCTTAGGTCTTCTCTGGAAGACAAAGGAAATATCTGAGGATAGGACACTTTGGTTAAAACTATGATAGGTTTGGACTAATGGTTTAGACAGCACAGAGGGACAGGGCGGGCCTGGGGCTCTTCTGGAGGAGCAGACTGACACCTGAGTCTGGAGGAGGGAGTGTCTTGACGAAGAGGATGAAGGGTAACACGGTACCTAGCAAACAGCATACTCTACAAAACCCAGGTGAGGACAGTGTGTTTGGGAACAGCAAGCAACAGCTTTGGGGAGCAATATCACATGATTCGTTAATATGAAGACAAGTTAACAAAAGCCCCCAAGTCTTTGCCTGAAGAAATGCTACCAAGCTAGCTATTTCCCATTCTGTGTTTCTTGAACCGAGCGTGTTACTTTGCGACTCATTGTTCCAAGCCTACAGAATCTTTCAAGATGGACTCTGACAGCTCTCTGCCTTCATGCCATCTCAGGCCAGATTGGCCTGCTATCTATTTCCTTATCCCAGTGGTCAGTGCAAATGCTGATCAGGACAGAGCCAGCACCTGGGCCCCGAGCAGCCTCCACGCCTGCCCTCCACTGGAGCCTTCTGTAAGACGTCCACAGGGCTTTGTGAGAGGCTCTGCTGAATGTCTACCTGACACCAGGACATAGTGATTTTTCTGGCCCATCACAAAGGAATCTTGAGAGTTGGGTCGTGTTGTTTTTAGAAATCCCACTTGGTTTCTAGTCCGTTCTGCTTGCTATTCTAAAAGCTCACAGACAGACTAGCTGAGGACACTCATTCCTCAACCCCCAGAAGTTTCTGCTATGACCTATTCATGAGAACTGGAGATTGTCCATAGTGAGCTTAGAAACAGGAAAACACAGAGTTTCTTTCCTTTCTTCCCCCATCCTCCACCCACATGCTTGCTGGGCATCTAATCCCTGGCCCCAGCTTCAGCACTACCAGAGGCCTGGCCCCTAGGCTGGGGAGCCCAGTGTTTCCCAGGATTCAGTCAGGTCTTTTTTTTTTTTTCGGTACGCAGGCCTCTCACTGTTGTGGCCTCTCCCGTTGCAGAGCACAGGCTCCGACGCGCAGGCTCAGTGGCCATGGCTCACGGGCCCAGCCGCTCCGCGGCATGCGGGATCCTCCCAGACCAGGGCACGAACCCGTGTCCCCTGCATCGGCAGGCGGACTCTCAACCACTGTGCCACCAGGGAAGCCCCAGTCAGGTCTTTGACAACTGATTTTCCCACAGGGGGTTGGTGCAAATGCCCAGGGAAGCTGGAATCAGACAATGACCATGGGGCTGTTCAATTCACCTTCTCCTAGAACTTTCAAATACCTAAAACTTTTACTACCCAGCTGAGTTTGTGCTTGCTACTCAGGTTCAAAAATAAATCATCTTTTATAGTTACATGTAAATAATTGGTGGTAAAAGAAAATATTTGAGTGAGGAAAAAAATTACCCAATTCATATTACCCCAAAAGAGTCATCATGAACAACCTCTGGTAACCATTTTAGTCATGTCTCTTTGTATGTGTATATCTAGAGGAGTAGATGAAAAGGCACTTAGATAAATAGGGGAAATAATTTTACCAAGATGGAATCATACTGTTCATGGCATTTTTACTAAAAATGTATTAAATTTAAATGGAAATTTTAATAGGACACTAAGAAACTCAAGGAATTGACACAGAATTTCTGACACGTTTTTTTCACCACAAGTATTAGTTTTTAAAATAACCTTCAAAATGAAGAGAAAATATCATAAATGTTAAGAGAGAAGAATAAGTTTTAAGCAAAACTTCAACTTGAGACACTATCTGGTGACTCTGTTATAAAAGATGAAGAAATTAGCACATTACTTTTCTCCGCTCTCCCACAACATGTCATGGGTTAAAAGCATTGCTTTCATATTGTCCAAAGTAATAACATTTACTTTCTGTTCTATAACTGTAATTTTTACTTAATCTTAACCTATGAACTGTGGGCTACTATGGAATGCTTGCTGCTAGTTGTTGGGTTTTTATCCACAGATTTTCTCTCTGAATTATTTTGATTCACTATTTCATTGGCTAAACTTATTGTCAAATGGTTTTTCTGAAGACAGCTCCCTATATTACATGCATGATGTGTGTCTACTAGTTGCTGTTGGGTTTTTTTGACCCAATGATGAACACCTATTTATTGTATGAAATACAAGCCTGAAATGTTAAGTAGATGTTATAGATTCCAAGGAAATTACGTTTTGGATTCCCAAAATGTCCTGCCAGTTGCCTATTGGATTTATACTTGAAGTTATACATTTCTTTTCTCAGAGTGCTATAGGTGTTATTTCCCTGTCTCTAAGGTTGAGCTTGGCTCAGGAAAATTCTGGGGCAATTCCTCTTGGAGAGCTAATAGGCTGTACAAAGTTAACATGACCAAAGCTGAACTTCCCCAAGCTATTCCTCCACCAGGGTTTCCCAGTATGATCAATAGAACCACTGTTCAGCATCACCAAGTTGTCCAGGCCAAGCCCTTGGAGTCATCCGTTCTCTTGTACTTCATTTTCAGTCCTTCAGCAAAAAAGGTGACTCTACCTTCAAAATATATCCATGTTCTGACTGCTTATTTCTTCCACTTATTCCATCCTGCTATAAGTCACCACAAATCTCCCTTGCTCTTCTGCAGTTATCTCCTAACTGACTTCTTGCATCTATCCTACCTTGTCCTATCCAATCCCATCCCATCCTGTTCTGTCTTGTCCTGTCCCATCTTATCCTGTCCTACCCTATCTCACATTATCCTATCCTACAGATAATTCACACAGTACCCAGTACCCAGTTATCCTTTTAAAATTAAATCATGTCACCCCTCCCCACCCATTCTCAGCCCTCTAATGGTCTCCCAACATGTTTATAATATATCCTATAAGACCTTACAAGATCCTGCCCAGATGGCCTCTCTGATGACAATTTTACCTGTTACTCATTCATTCACTGTGTTCCAGCCACAATCTTCTTGCTATTCCTTGAATCATCATGTGTATTCCCACATTGGGATCTTTGCACTTGCTATTTTTCCTTTCTGTAATGCTTTACCCTCAGATATCCTTATGGCTTCTTCATTTCCCTTAGATCTCTGTTCAAAAGTATGCTTATTAGAAATAATTCTCCTGATCACCTATATAAAATAAAATCCTTTACCATTCTTTTCTTCCCCATATCCTGCCTTATTATTCTTCATAACGCATATCACCAACTGACATTATATGTTTTCATTGACTGACATTGTTTTTATTGTCTCCTCTTGCTAGGATGTAAGCTCCATGAGATCAGGGACTCTGTTTTAGTTATCACTTCATCTCTAGCATCTGTAACAGTGCCTGGCACATTGTAGGTGCTCAATACATGTTGATTAAATTAATGAATTAACAAATCAGTATTGTTCCCATTATAACAAGTAACTTTTTTTCTTCCTAATGTTGCTGTGATTCTCTCTTTATCTTTGAATTTCAATAATTTTAGCAGAATGTTTTGGAATAGATTGTTCTTTATAGATTTTTACTTCTTGGAACACTATGTACCCTTTTAGATATGCAGCCTTCTCAAAAAAGTTTCCTTTTACTGTATCTTTGAATCCTTCACCTATTCAACTAGATCTGTTCCCTTCTCCACAAACAGCAATGTTGTTCACATTGGGTCTTCCTTGTCATTTGTATTTCAATGTTTTGTTCAATAATTTTATATCTTTATTCTTTTTCTCATTTTTTTGTAATTTCTTCTATCCTGTCTGCCATGTTGTTGACAGCATTTTAGTTATGTGTCTTCTACTTTTGATTCTTCTAATGTGGCTTTTATACCTGTGATATTTTGATTTTTCTCTTTCATTTCTTTCCTGAACTCTGCCAACTTACTTTTTTCTTTTATTACTCATTCTATCTTTTTTTTCAAAAGCATTTTATTAGATTTAGTTTTAAAATATTACATATAGTAAAATTCATTCTTTGTGGTGTATAGTTCTATGGATTTTGGCAAATACATAGAGTAGTACATCTACCACCATAATCAAGAGACAGAATAGTTCCATCACCCCACGTAATTCCCTTGTGTTGTCCTTTTGTAGTCAACTCCTCCCCCCTTGGAAACCACTGATCTATTCTCTAACCTCATAGTTTTGCCTTTCCCAGAAAAATCATATAAATAAAAGCTTATATTTTATAGCCTTTGGGTCTGGCTTCTTTCATTGAGCAAAATGCTTTTGAGGTCCATCCACGTCGTTGTGTGTGTATAGTGCATTACATTTTATTACTGAATAGTACTCTATTGTTTGGATGTACTGGTTTGTTTATTCAGTAACTGGCTGAAGGACATTTGAGTTGTTCCCAATAATTATGAATAAAGCTACTAGAAACATTCACATAGTAGTTCTTATATGAACATAAGTTTTCATTTCTCGTAGGTACATACTAGGAGTAGGGTTAGTAGGTTATATATTAAGTATATGTTTGGCTTTATAAGAAACTACTAAACTGATTTCCAAAGAGGCTGTAGCAATTTTCAGCCAGTCATGTATGAGAGTCCAGTTATTCCACATTTTTGCGAGCACTTGCTATTGTCAGGATTTTTCATTTTAGCCATTCTAATAGGTATGTAGTGGTATCTACACATGTGGTAAAACCATGCATATTGTGGTTTTAATTTGCATTTCTTTAATGACTAGTGATGTTGAGCATCTTTTCATGTGCTTATTTTCCATCCACACACCTTTTTTTTTTTTTTTTTTTTTTTATTTTATTATTTTATTTTTATTTATTTTTGGCTGAGTTGGGTCTTTGTTGCTGTGAGCAGGCTTTTCTCTAGTTGTGGCGAGCAGGGGCTACTCTTCGTTGCGGTGTGCGGGCTTCTCGTTGTGGTGGCCTCTCTTGTTGCAGAGCACGGGCTCTAGGCACGCGGGCTCAGTAGTTGTGGCTCGCGGGCCCAGCCGCTCCGCTGCATGTGGGATCCTCCCGGACCAGGGCTCGAACCCATGTCCCCTGCATTGGCAGGCGGACTCCCAACCACTGCGCCACCAGGGAAGCCCCACACACCTTTTTTGTTGAAATATCTGTTCAAATCTTTTGTGCATTTTGGGAGGGGATTGCATTTTCTTACTGTTGAGTTTTAAGAGTTCTTTATATATACTGGATGAAATTTAAAGAACAAAGTGAAATATGTAATTTGCAAATACTTTTTTTTTATTGGGGTATAGTTGTTTTACAATGTTGTGTTAATATCTACTGTATAGCGATGTGGAGTTCTCTGTGCTATACAGCACGTTCTCATTGGTTATCTATTTTATACGTATTAATGTATATATGTCAATACCAATCTCTCAATTCATCCCACCCCCCCTTTCCCCCTTGGTGTTCATACGTTTGTTCTCTACGTCTGTGTCTCTATTTCTGCTTTGCAAATAAGTTCATCTGTACCATTTTTCTAGATTCCACATATATGTGTTAATATACGATATTTGTTTATCTCTTTCTGACTTACTTCACTCTGTACTACAGTCTCTAGGTCCATCCATGTCTCTACAAATGACCCAATTTCATTCCTTTTTATAGCTGAGTGATATTCCATTGTATATATGTACCACATCTTCTTTATCCATTCGTCTGTCGATGGGCATTTAGGTTGCTTCCATGACCTGGCTATTGTAAATAGTGCTGCAATGAACATTGGGGTGCATGTGTCTTTTTGAATTATGGTTTTCTCTAGGTATATGTTCAGTAGTGGGATTGCTGGGTCATATGGTAATTCTATTTTTAGTTTTTTAAGGAAGCTCCATACTGTTCTCCATAGTGGCTGTATCAATTTACATTCCCACCAGAAGTGCAAGAAGGTTTCCTTTTCTCCACACCCTCTCCAGCATTTATTGTTTGTAGATTTTTTGATGATGGCCATTCTGACTGGTGTGAGGTGACACCTCATTGTAGTTTTGATTTGCATTTCTCTAATAATTAGTGATGTTGGGCATCTTTTCATGTGCCTCTCAGCCATCTGTATGTCTTCTTTGGAGAAATGTCTATTTAAGTCTTCTGCCCAGCAAATACTTTCTTCACTGTGTGGTTTGTCTTTTCATTCTGTTAATAGTCTCCCTCACAGAGCAAAAGTCTCTTTTGATAAAATTTAATTTGTCATTTAAAAAATAGATTATGGTTTTGGTACAATCTCTGAGAACTTTTTGCCTAACCCAAGATCATAAAGATTTTTCTTCCCAGCTTTTTCCTAGAAGTTTTATAATTTTATGTTTTACCTTCAGGGCTATGACACATGTTGAATTATTTTTGCATATGGTGTGAGTGTGCATGAGTGTTCTGTGTTCATTTGCCTGGGACTGGGATATCAGGCCCTTCCCAGGGAGATGGGGCTTTTTCTGGGGGTCTGAAGATAGACAGAAAGAAGAAACCAGGTTTCCATGCCAAGCGTTCTGAGGAGTGAGAGTGACCATAAACCTCTCACTTTTGGATATGATATTTTGGACTGGGACATTGTCTCCGGAAAGCCTAGAGGAAGAGAGTGCTTAAAATGGCAGGAGAATAGGACTCCAGGAGGTGTTCATCTGGGAAAGCTGCTGTGGGTAAGGGATCTGATGGGGAGGAAGACCTGGGCTTTTAGAGGGATAACACTTTAAAAACAATCCTCCAAATTGTAGTGTCTATCTTGTATTGAATAGTTACTCCGTGTCAGGAAATTTATATACATACTTTCTAATTTTTACAGCCACCTGGCAAGGAGGGAGTTATTCTCATAATACAGATGAGGGAAACAAAGTTCAGAGAAGTTAAGCTGTCTGATCAGGGCCACACAGCTACTGAGTGAGAGGACTGGATTTCAAGTCCACACTGGACACTGAAGCTGTTGCTCTATCTACTCCAAAAAACTATCTCCTGTGACTCAGGGCTTAGGGCACACTGGAGAGAGGTAGATGAAGGGCAAGGAGGGAGGAAGGCTGAAGGCTGGTCAAAGGTAGATTCCCATGAAGCCAAAGAAAAATTGACTCTTGGACTGTGGCTGAAAGAATCTATGAAGTTGTTCTCCCTATGATGTTTTACTGAAACAGAGTTTATAACTTCTCACCCATGGAGGAAGTGGAGGCTGAGGACGGGACAAAATTACCCTGGTGGTCACTGAGGAGACTCATTGACATGGCCCTGATGGCATCTGTGCCTGCTGTCCTGGATGCTTCCTCCAAGGTTGGCTTGGCATTTTTAGGCCAGTCCCAGCCTGGGAAGCGTCTGGATGACCAGGTGACAAAAAACTAAGTTCCCAGGGCTTCCCTGGTGGCGCAGTGGTTGAGAATCTGCTTGCTAATGCAGGGGACGTGGGTTCAAGTCCTGGTCTGGGAGGATCCCACATGCCGCAGAGAAACTAGGCCCGTGAGCCACAACTACTGAGCCTGCACGTCTGGAGCCTGTGCTCCGTAACCACAACTAGAGAAAGCCCTTGCACAGAAATGAAGACCCAACACAGCAAAAATAAATAAATTAATTAATAAACTCCTACCCCCAACATCTTCTTTAAAACAAAACAAAACAAACACAAAAAACAAGTTCCTGCCTGCCAGATGGGTACCTATGCCTCCCCTTGGCATCCTAGGTGGGGCACAGCCAGTAAAGACTGTGACCCATCATTGGCTGTCACTGTGAGGGATACCTAGGGGGCCTGGCAGGGATCAGGAGGTGTCCACCCTGGAAGAGTGGGGCCTAGGGTCTGGGAGAGGTGGTCCTGGAAAAGGACAGCAATTCTGGACCATTCTATTGCTCTGTGTAAAGGTTTTCTTCTCTCTGCCAAACATGGGGACTCTTTGGCCTAGGTCACTGAGCTATTCCTGGAAGGTGGGCAGCATGCCAGTGTTCCAGGCGGGCCCTGTTCTCACTCTGTAAACAAACACAGTGGAGCCACTGCCCAGCACCCCCAGGGACCAGCAGCCCAGTATGGTCCCAAGCCGGGCTCCCAGAGAGGTGAGGACGAGAGAAGCAGAGACCTGGAGTCCACCCATGGCCAACTCTTGGTGGCCCCAGATGGAGGTTCTACCACCCTTTTTAGTCCCTTGTTAGCCCCTCACTGATGGCAATGGTCAAGGCAACTCCAGATGCAGCCTTGAATACTCGTCTTTGGCTCTTGAACCTGGACGTGAGGATCTGTGTGAGCTTGGCCAGCCCAGGCCTGACAGGAGGGGCAGGTGGACAGCCCAAGAGGAACTGGAGCCATCTCGAAGAGAGTGGGTCTCTCTTTAGCCCATAAAGACAAAAGCCAAGAGAGGTTGAGAATTGAGGCAACACATTCCAGAAGAGTCTGAGTAGCATGAACACGACTTCCCCCTCCTAATATAGAATACCGGGATGAGAAGCAGCTGTGCTGAGGTGAGGGCCAATCCCAGCTCACCCTTACTGGTCAGGCAGGTTACACCAGTGCTCTGAGCTTCAGTTTCCTCAGCTGTAAAGGGTCAAATTTTTTGGGAGGAGTAATTGACATAGGTGAAGTGCTTAGCATAGCTTCTGGCACATGGTAAGAAGTGTTCGTCAATTAGGAGCAATCATCATCATCATTCTCTTCTTTTTTTTTCCTTTTTTCCTTTTTTTTTTTTTTGCTAGTAATTACAGTTTTTATTTTGGATATGAATTTGCTTCACCTTTCTGACATTTTTTTTGAATAAAGCCTTTTTTTGTATTTATTACTACTCATGGGCAGAAACTTGCCAACAGAGGAAACAGTAAAAAGCAGGTATAGAGCATAAGATATATTAAAACCCCAGATACCATTTGCAGCATGAAATCAGTTCCAAATGTGCCTGAATGTGCCTAAGGAACTCATTCCTTGGGCCTAGGAATGGGATTTTGGGCGGTGCAGGACACGCGTTAGGATGGCTGTCTATCTAGAGGTGTCAGGATGGCAAACTAAACTAGAGGCTGTAGAGCCTAGTGGTTAACAACTGTCTCGTGGTCAACACCAGTCTTAAGGACTGACTCACTGGGTCCAAATCATTTCCAGCTGTGTGACCTTGGGCAAGCCCTGGAACATCTGTGTGACTCAGTTTTCACATCTGTAAATGGGGAGGACCAGTGACCCACCTCATAGTGCTGAATGAATTAAATGAGTTATGTGTAAAGAAAGCACATAGGGCTTCCCTGGTGGCGCAGTGGTTGAGAGTCCGCCTGCCGACGCAGGGGACACGGGTTCGTGCCCCGGTCCGCGAAGATCCCACATGCCGTGGAGCGGCTGGGCCTGTGAGCCATGGCCGCTGAGCCTGCGCATCCAGAGCCTGTGCTCCGCAACGAGAGAGGCCACAACAGTGAGAGGCCCGCATACTGCAAAAAGAAAAAGAAGAAAAAAAGAAAGCACATAGAGTACCAAATGGTAAGTGTTGGCTGACATTTTCCCCTTGAATATTTGTCTAGCTCATTTTGAGGATGCAGCAGTCCATAGCTAAAGACCAGATCTCTCATATGCTGGGACTTTTAGCATTGCTGCATCATCCTCTTCTTCATCATTATCATCATCATCATCATGTCATCATCATCACCATCACCATTATCACCATCATATCATTATCAGATACTCTTTTTAGTGCATTTGGAGTCACAGTACTTAAATTTGATACAATCTCCAACATTTGGTTATTATGAGACCGTGATGAAGTTACCAGACCAGGACGATCCTGTCTCCTAATCTCTAAAATAGGGATAATAATAATAATAATAGTAAAAATAATAATAATAATACTTTTCAGAAAATTGTTGGGGCAACTAAACAAGTTAATATAAGAGCATCTGGCACAAGGTAGGCTCCAAAACATTTAATTGGAATGGAGACACCCTCATAAAGCTTAGGAAGGTCTGTTTTGGACCCTCCCCTCAAAGAAGTACAATTTTCTGTGGCAGGAGTCACCTCATGGGATTTATCACCTTAGGAGATGATGCAGATTAGTAACTGAGACAGGAGTATTTCAGATGCAACTGAGGAAATCCAACCCAATTAGCTTAAGAAAACAGGGAAGCCTAGGGGGTTGAGCTGGACTTCAGGCATGTATGGATCCAGGCATTTCAACAATGGCATCAGTATACTGTCTCTCCATCTCGGGCCCTCTTTCCCATTGTGTGACTTTTTTCTCAGGCAGGCTTGCTCCTCCTGGTGGCAAAGCTAGCCACTGTCATCATCCCACAGCTTGCTTCAGAGAAAAGAGCAATAATGCCTCTTCCTGAGCAAGTATCACATTCCTCAAAAGGACTGTTTGGGTCACATGACCACCCATGGACCACTGACCGGATTGGGTTTGGGTCACATGCCCAGCTCTGTGGCAAGGCCTGAGGGTCCTCTGATTGACAGTCCCCACTGGAATCCATGGAGGTGGGGGGACCGTTCCCATAAAGCAAAGAAGTGTGCAGTTACCAGAAGAAGAGAGAAAGCTCATTGGGCAGGCAGATGCAATCACTGTCGATTAGAGTTAAAAACCTGCTCTAGGTAAATCCCTGGATGACCTAATGCACCATTTTAATGGGCTGTTAAGGAGAGTGGGAATGCTTACAAGATTTCGTTTTATGGGTCCCTTGGTGCCCTGGCAGGGAAGGATTCACGGCTCGATACCCACTGGGCTATTTTGTCCTTGGCACACAGCTGATCCCCAGCTTGCCCCAGACCGCACCCACACCCTCACCCCTGCCTTCAAGGCAGCCTCGGAGGACAGACTGCTCCCCTGGAGTGGAGGTGGTCCAGGAGGCATGAGGGTCTGCAGGCTGCAAATTCATACTTAGATGGATGCCAGGAGGCGGGTGGAGTGAAATACAGATGGCCCTGAAGAGAACCCTGGACTTGGACTCAAAGCCAAGGTGTGACCTTGGACACACCTCTGCCTTGGGCATCCTCCTCTCTGCCAAATGAGGGGCTGGGCCAGATGATCTCTGATGTCTCTCCCAGTGCTGACATTCTGGGAGTCTATGAAGATTATTAAATTCATGAATCGGCTTCTTTGCCTGGAATAAGTCAGCTTAAAATACATGCACATTGCACTAAGTATAGTTGTTCCCTTGCTGAGGAGGAAGCCTGGCATATTTACATAGTTTGAAATTGGCCACTGCATGCAAGGCAGGGTGGGGAAGGGAGGGTGGAGGGAGGAGTAACAGGTTCAGAGGCCCCCGGCAGCAGCCACCTCTTAATGCAAGTGGGTTCTGGACAGTTCCCAGCCTGGAGTCCCAGGGCCTGTTGTTAGCAGGCAGGGGGAAGGGAGCTGCTCTGTGCTGGAGTTGGGATGTGCCAGGATCTGTTCTGGATTCTCATTCTCTCTGATCTTATTTAGTCCTGACAGCAGTCCTTGAAAGCAAGTATGACTGTGCCCCTTTAACCAATGAGAAAACCAAGGACTATAGCTTGCCCAAGGTCACACAGCAAGTAGACACTGAGGTTAGAACCGAGGTCTGGCTGACACCAGAATCCACGCTCTCCCTACCACACTGGGCCAGCGGAACCTCCTCTACACACGCCCAACTCAGCCAGACTCGCTGCACTTGGGCCAGTGCTGAGAGTCTTCATTCATTCATTCATTCGACCAGCGTGTGTGAGCATCTGTTGTGGGCCAGGATCCGTTCTAGGGACTCTGCAGTAAACAAGTCAGACATCATCTTGGACCTCTTGGAGCTTACATTCTAGTGGGAGAGTCAGAAAGTAAATAGGGGGATAAATAAATGAAACGAATGGCCAATTGTGAAAAATGCTCAGAAGAAAAGAAACAGAGTGCAGACACCAAGAATACAAGGAGCATGGCTTAGATGGGGGCTGTTTAGAAAAGACCTGCCTGTGACGACACCATCTAAGCAGAGAACCAAAGGATACCAGTGATGAAGTTTGAGCCGGCAGCTCTGGCTCCAGTCTCAGCACCTGTTAGCTGTGTCACTCTGAGCAAGTCACTTACTCTCTCTGAGCTTCAGTCTCCTCATCTGTGAAAAGGAAGTAATGATATCTCCCTCGAGAAGGTGGCTGTGAGGATTGTAAACAGTGTATATAAAGCACCCAAGTGCAATGCCTGGCATGTAAAAGACACCCCACTTTACTTTCTGATCAGACTGGGGGCCTGTATTACTCTTGGCAGCGAGGCTGCTTGACTGAATCCCTCTAACCCCAAAGACCACCAAGCCTGGTAGGCAGATGTAGGTACTCAGATCACAGTTCTGGTTCCAGTCCTGGCTCTATGATGTGACTCTCGGCGGCCTTGGCAGGTCAGGGAACACATGAGGTCTTGGTGAGTCCCCTTCCTGCCTTCAGGATGGCTGTGACACAGCAGGTGTCAAAGAGCTTTGAGTAGCTCTGCTTCAGTCCAGCTCTCCATCCAAACAACTGCATGACCTCTGCAAGTTTCTTTGTCTCTGGGCCCCAGTATTCTCACCTGCCAAAGGGGAATAGCAATACCCACCTGGCCACCAGCGTGAGGCACAGAGAGATGTAGAATGTGAGAGCTCTCCAAGCCCCATGCACAGGGTTGGGAACAGAAGGTTGCCATGCTCGGCCGGGGTCTCACTCGAGCCCACGTCCCTCCAGCCGCAGGGGAAAGATGGACTAGAGACTCTTGAGAGAAGACATGCCATGGACTAAAACTGGGGCTGTTCTTGAGGTGAGGCAGGGACTGAGTCCTAGGAGCTAGTTCTCCAGTGGTGTGTGAGATGGGGCAAGTGACCGGTTGAGGTCAGTGTCCTGTGTCATCCACCCCAAAGGAAAACTGGACTTGGGTGTGTGCCTGGCTCTGTACAACTGGAAGGAACGGAGGCCAACTAGCCATCTCAGGGCCCCTGCTGTGCACCAGGGAACCCTCACACCGCATGTCACAGAGAAGATGGCTCTGTTTCAGAGAGGTTAAGTAAATTGCCCAGAACCACACAGCACACAAATGAACTTGAACCTAGTTCTGTCTGATTCCCAAAGGCAGATCCTGTTTTATGGAGCCTGACGCTTATTCAATTTTGGGGTTGGTGGTAGAGGAGAGACTCCTGAAAATAAACATTTCCTAAAACATAACATTCGGTAAGAAAGTGAATATTTGTCTAGAATGAAAAGAAAAGAAGGGCATGCAAGTGAGGGCCTTTGAAGCTTCTCTGTATACTCTCCACTGAAGACAACACGACTCTACTGTTTCTTATAGAAATCCCTAAGCATCAACGCCCTGGACCTGTAGGAAATCACCTCGTCTCAGCCCTTCATTTTTCTGGAGAAGGAACTGAGGTTTGTCAGGTAGAACTAACTGGCTTTCACACCTGAAACCCCTGCCACAGAAGTGGAGAAAACACCGCTCACAGAATCAGACAGATCTGGGCCCGAGGGTCCATGCAGCATTCTCTAGCTGGTGAGCCTCTTTGACCCTCAGTTTCTCCAACTGTTAGAATAGGACAAAAATACCTACCTTGTCGGTATTGAACTTCAGTTTCAAATGAAATGCTGCATTTGAAAGAGTAGTATAAAGAGGTAAAGGACACAAGGGCACATTATAACTGCATCTTAAGGGTGTCCTGGAGACAGGAGCACCATGACCACTGTCTGGTGAGATTGGCTCACCACTGCCCCGCTCGTTCCACCATCAAGCTGAGTGGAGACCCTGGGGGAGGAGAGGAGAAGAAAGGAATGTTGGAGGGAATTGCTGGACGAGAAGCACTTTACTCTGGGAAGCTCCTCAGCTCCATGAGGTCTTGGATCTGGGGAGAGGCCTAGGTTTGGGGGAGGAAGGTCCCATGGCTCTGTTGATAAATGACGGATCGTGGAGCCAGCACTGGACTAGAGTGAGGCGCCCTGGGCTCTTGGTTTCATCAGCCACTTACTACGAGTCCTGTCTCATTTCTGGGCCTTAGTCTTCCATCTGAGTAATGAATGAGATGACCTCTAAGGTCCTTCCCTGCCCCTGATGTTCTATTTTTTCATAGCTGAGCCAGTACACCTAACCCCCAAGAGTAGTTTTACAACTGGGCAGAAACAAGAGATGTGTTATTCTTGGGATGGGGGGGATCCCGGAGGGAGGCAGCTGTGGGCCTGATGTGAAGGCTTTGGCTGGAAATTCTCAATGTATATCCATCCCTGGGAGAGCCCTATGGACTGTGTGTGGCCTTATTTTAGAGACGTGGAAATACACCTGTGTCCCTATAAGCCCATTTGGAGAATAGCGAGGAGGATCTCAGGGAGAAACTGAAGGCAGGTACCTCATCATACAGACTGGAGCTGTTGGTCCCTTCCTGATTCTTGCAGGAAGAGCTGGGCAGTTGTGACCCTACTCGTGCCCCTGAGCAGTGAGTTCCAGGTATCCTGGGGCTGAGCCTGGAAGCCTAGGAATGCAGCCTTCTACCCATAGTGTTTCCCAGGTAAGGGGCACCTGCTTGAATTTCTAGATCAGCACTCAGAGCTCCCACCCTGCAGCTGGGTCAGCTCCTAAGGAGTCTGCTCCAAAATTCATGGTCCTTCTCCTTTTCCAGGAGCCCTAGCTGTTCAAGTTCTAGCAGTATCTGTGCCCTAAATCTCGTGGCCTAGGGCTGGCCTTGACCAGACTCTTCTCAGATTTCAGGTGGCCAGTGGCAGGGCCAGCCAGGCCTGCTGGATGGGACCCAGGGCGTGGTGTATGAGGCTAATGCCCTCTGACAAACCCAGGAGCTGTCCCCCAGGGACCAGCCAAGATGAGGCCCAGAGGCACTCCTGCTGGCAAGGCTGGTTGGATTGATCTCATAATTAAATCAGGGCCAAGCTTGGCTGACCATCTGGGCTCTGACCCCACTTGGGCTCTGGCCCTTGGCTCCCAGGAGGGCCAGGGTTTGCCTCTGAGAAGGCAGAAGGTTTATGGTTGGGGTGAGGGTGGGACAGTGTGGGCTCTCATGAGAGGGATTATCTTGATTCTGTCTGTGGCTAAGAAAGGTCCCCTCAACAGTGCTCGCTGGCCAACAGTTAGGACTGTGGGGAGGCTTGAAGGTGAGAATCCTTAGATGAACACCTTGGGTAAGTGAACTTTTGATCAGCTCATACAGATTTCTGCATCACCAGAAATGGCAGCTCCATTATACCAGATGCTCAGGCCAAAAGCTTGGAGTCATCCTAGACACCTTTGTTTTCTTACACTGCACATTCCGTCCAGCAGCAAATCCTACTGGCTTCATCCTCATATACAGGATATATAGGCTGGATACCTAGCTGGGCTCCAGAATCCAACTACTTCTTACCAACCCCTCTGCTGCCACTGCCATCCATGCTGCCACGCTCTCTTGCCTGCATTATTGCAATAGCCTTCTAACTGGTCCCCCTGTCTCCATCCTGGCCTGCTACAGTCTATTCTAAACACAGCAGCTGGTGTGATTCCAGAAAAAATGTCCAGTCAATTCTCTCCTCCACTGAAAGCCTCCCATGACTTCTCACCTTACCCAGGGTAGAATCCAGAGTCCTTTCCATCCCTGCAAGGCCCTACATGATCCGCAAGCCCCTCACTCCTCTCCATTCCCAACCTTCCTGCCTTCATTTACTACGGCCTTCCCCCTTGCCCATTCTGCTCCAACAACTCTGGCCTCAAAGCCACACCCTCTCCTGCTGGGAACACCCTAGCCTTGCTGCTCCCTGAGCCTGGAATGCTTTTCCCACATCAATCTGCATGGCTACCTTTCTGGCTTCCTCAAGGTCTTTACTTAGATCTCACCTTAACCAAGAGATCCTCCCTGCCCACTCTGTATAAAAGAGCCCCCCTACTGTCACTCTTTATCTCCTCAAACCCCATGAGGGCAGGAGCTCTGACTGTTTTGCTTACTGATGTACATTCCCTGACTAGCAAGGAAGGGGGTACAGTCTTTGCATTCCTCATAAAATCAAGTGAGGTGTTGGAACAGGATAGGGACTTAATTCATGCTGCCTGAATTTGTGTGCCTCTCACTTACCTAATGCTATGGCTCTTGACGTCTTTCAAAGAAGAATGTGGTGCAATTGGCTTGACTGGCAGTTGGCATTCCAGTCACCAATTTGCTGTGTATCCTTTAGCAAGACGCTGTCTCTCTCTGGGCCTCAATCTTCTCATTGATAAAATGAAGCAATTGGTCTAGTTGACCCCTGAGACCCTTTCCAAATCTGACAATCCAGGATTCTATTGCTCTCAGCCTCCCACCTCTCACCTCACTCTTGGGAGGTAGTTGTGACAGATGATGTAAGCTCTTTTTTGTTTCCAGGTGAGCAAATTACCAACCTTTGAGTGCCTTGGTTTCCTCCTCCATAAACTAGGGATAATCATGCCTGCCCAGCTGGCTAGCACACAGATGTACTGTGAGGCTTAAAGGATGAGAAATTGCTTTGGAGTCTGGGTCATAAATAAGAGGAAGACTTAGCAGCGTGGATTTTGGAGCCAGATGGTTTGTGTTCCAATCCTGGCGCTGCAAGTTATGTAAGCCTCCCTACGCCTCAGTTCCCTTGTGTGTAAAACGGGATAATTAGTGTCTACCACATACAGTAGTCGTAAGGATTAAATTAGTGAGTATATGTAAAGTCCTTAGAACAGAGCCTGGCACAGAGCAGTGCCATATAAGCATTTGCTTTTATTATTTACTCATGGAATCATTCATTCATTCTGCGATCATTTATCAAGAGCCTATTCATGTGCTATCAGTGGTTCAGGGTTCATGTCCTCCTCTTCCCTGACTTTTTCCTCCATCTTTTCCTTCTGAAGGGAGGAGTGGTCTTACCACGTAATTTTTTATTTTTTTATTTTTAATTTTTTTTGCGGTACTCGGACCTCTCACTGTTGTGGCCTCTCCCGTTGCTGAGCACAGGCTCCGGATGCGCAGGCTCAGCGGCCATGGCTCATGGGCCCAGCCGCTCCGCGGCATGTGGGATCTTCCTGGACCGGGGCACGAACCCGTGTCCCCTGCATCGGCAGGCGGACTCTCAACCACCGCGCCACCAGGGAAGCCCCACGTGAGATTTTTGACATGAGGATGGCATCTTATTTACCTCTGGTCCCCAGAACCTAGCACAGTGCCAGGCTCACACAGGTGCTCCACAAATGATCACTGAGTGAATTAATGAGCTGCAGGAAAGCCCAGCACTCCGCAGCATTCGTTAAATGCTGATTACCTGTCAGGGCCCCTGAAAGGTGCTTTTTCTATAAGGCCTTTATCTCCACAACAACTCCAAAAAGTGGGCAGTTTCACCCCACTTTATAGATGAGGAAACTGGGATTCAGCGAGCTCAAAAACCAGAGCTGGCATTCCAACGCAGACCTGCGGGCCCAGAGCTGGGGCTCCTGGCCTCATGGGGCACTTCCTGCCCCAGAACGGAAGTGCCAGGCAAATTCCAATACACATTTCATCCTCCTGGCTGCCCCATGAAGAGCATTTACCCCTGACTCCACCCAGCTTTATAAATGAGGAGACTAGGTCAGGCCACCAGAGGGAGGAAGACTGGCGGTGAAGGTAATCTCTTCACCCACTTCTTGGATCCTGAAGACGCAAATTGAAGAGTGAGGCTGCAGAGAGAGTGCAGAACTCCCCCAGGCTTCCTCCCTTTCTCTCTCTCAGGAGCTGGAGCCCAAAGGAAGAAAGCTTTTTCAGGAAATTTTAATATAGCGATTGCTCATTCACACCGTGCAGCCATGTGAATCCCATTGACAAAAATACCCAAGGAGGGTGATCCAATTCCATTGCACCTCGAAATCCCCAGACTTCCCGACTTTTCCCCAAATGCCTCATCCCTATATTTTCCTGGAGGCTCTCAGAGATCAAAAGGGTTCAAGGACAGAATTGGGGTCCTTGGTGATTTTTGCTGCAATGTCATTGTGAGACCCAGCTGAAGTTGACCTCACCTGGGTGCCTGTGGTATCTTATCAAGGGCACTGGACTTGGATCTGAGTCCTAGAGTCCTAGAGTTGCCTCTCATTAGCTGTGTGGGCTTGGGCAGTTACTTTGCCTCTCTGAGCCTCCTTTGAAAATTGAGATAGTGACAATAATCTCACAGAGTTGATGCCAGGACTAAATGAGTTAAGACAGGCAAACGGCCCAGCACAATGCCTGCATGTGGGTGCTGGTTCTCACATCTTGGTTGATTTGAATCATTTATTCAGTCAGCCTAATTACCCACTTTGCACGAGGAGCCCTTCTTTTTTTTGATTCAATAGCTTTAGATAACATAGCCTACAAAGGTTAAGGCCTGAAGGAGGTTAGGTTAAGAATGATAAAGCAGGTCCTCGGACTTTGTGGTGGTTTGCCTGACTATGTGTGTGTAAGTCCATGTGCATCCTCACATGTCTATTTCCCCCCAGGTGGTTCTGTCCCCATGTCACCCTTTGAGAGTTCCTCCATTCAGGCACAGCCACCATCTCAAGCATCTTGGCTAAGAAGGAGAACTAGGAACAGATAGAAAAGAGGTGGGGTGGGGATGGCACAGTGTGGCTAAGGGGTCTGGCCCCAGCTCGAGTAAGGGTGCTGGGCATGCCAAGGCCTAGATGGATGGCGTCTGTTGCCTGCTGCCTTGGCTACTTAGATAATCTGGGGCTGAAATGGGGAGTGAGACAGTTATTCCTGAGCTTGGTGCCTTTCCCCATCCCACAGACCCCTGATGCCATGTCTCAGGGCTCAGTTTGACAGGGCTTAGAGAGAAGATTGAGGCCATTCCCATCCTGGCTCACCCAGGCTGGGTGGGCTATTTTGATTGTATCAAGGCTCCTTAAGGCAGATGAGTTTTTATGTTTGTCTTCTTATGAGACTCATCCATGTGCCCTCAACCACATGAGGAAAAAGGTGGTGGTGGTGGAAGGACTAATATCTATCGTTAGTCATACTCTTTACCATATGGGCTTTGCACTCACAAAGGCTCTGCCGCTTATCAGCTGTGTGACATTGGGCTAGTTATATAACCTCTCTGAGGTTTGGTTTCCTAATGTGTAAAATATAGATAATTACTCACCTAACAGGACTGTCGTGAGAACCAATTGACATAATGCATGTGAAGCATTTAGCAGAGTATCTGGCACAAAGTAAGCCCCTGACACATACAGCATAATTTATATATATATATATATATATATACACACATGAAGTTTTTTGAAAAAAAATTCATGACAACCCTGTGAGATATGCATTTTAACCTCAACCTGAGACAGAAAAAAATGTTTAGAAATGTAACCTCCCTTGTCAAGGTTACATAGATAATATAGTGTACTATGCACTAGAGCCACGAATGGAGCCCAACTCTGACTCCAACGTCCAGCATTTCCCAAAACACCAAGATCTTCTCAGCCTCAGAATTTGGGAAGCCTATAGGAACCCTTTAGACACTAGTCCCTCAGGATATGGGAAGGGTTTGGCCCTGGGGCTGGTATGGGGTTGGGCAGGCTTTGTTTGGAGGGCAATCTCTCTGGGACCTGTGGGAGTGTGTGCTGGGGACAGGGCATTAGGAGATGTGTGGCATCTTCACTGTGCACCATTTGAGTCAGGTGACTCAGACCACCTAAAGTCCAGTCTGACCCAGAAGTAGGATTAGAGGTCTCTTATAAGCCCAGAGAGACACAGGAGAAAGGGGGTCCTAGGATATAGCCATATCTTTGCTGTCCCAATGGCCCAGATATCTCGGCCACCATGGTGACTATGTGATATAGATATTAATTTCTTCAATGAATATTCACTGTGCCTGGCACTATGTCAGATGCTGGGGATTCAGAGATTACAGGATACTTGAAGATGCCTGCTTTAGACATAGAGAATGGACTTGAGGACATGGGGAGGAGGAAGGGTAAGCTGGGATGAAGTGAGAGAGTGGCATGGACTTATATATACTACCAAACGTAAAATAGATAGCTAGTGGGAAGCAGCTGCATAGCACAGGGAGATCAGCTCGGTGCTTTGTGACCACCTAGAGGGGTGGGATAGGGAGGGTGGGAGGGAGACGCAAGAGGGAGGAGATATGGGGATATATGTATATGTATAGCTGATTCACTTTGTTATAAAGCAGACACTAACACACCATTGTAAAGCAATTGTACTCCAATAAAGATGTTAAAAAAAAAAAGATGCCTGCTGTAGGCTGGGAGAGAGAAGGCACCACACGCCATTGAAACAGAGTGGCTGTGGTTGTTGGTGGCTCCCCAGATGACAGTGAAAAGAGTGTAACTCTTCCATCAGAACAGGCCGCAGGAAGGGCAGATTTTCCTGGGTACAGGAATCCCTGCAGATGGGAGATTTTCCTCCTAACTTCACGATAAACCATTAAGCGTGGAGCCCTGGAAGAGATGTTCAGGTTGGAAGAGATACAGGGCCAAAGAGCCTTCATTTCTCTGGGTAAGCCAATGATTTGTGGGTGTATTTACTGCCCTGAGTGAGGGGTGGGTCTAAGTGAAAAGAAGGGAGAGGATAATCAGAGCTGAGAAGTCAGATTAAAAAATGCCCCAGTCCTTGGATCAAAGAGATACAGACTAGCCTTGTTTACGTATCATTTCAATAGCACTAATTTCACATCAAAATATGTAGCCCTTTCCTTACTGCTGTGCTAAATCCTCCTGGGGAAACTTCAGGTCTGGATCACAAGGTCTGAGGCCCAGGCACAGCTGCTGCAAAGGGGACAGATCAATGGAAAGAGATGTCCCAGGAGCCGGTCTGGCTCTGAGTCGGCCACTAACTCACTGCAGGTGAATTTCTGTCTTGCCCTAGAAGACCCACAAGGGCAGAGGATCCTAAGCACCAAGTGAAAATATATATTTTAAATAAATGAATTTTTTGAATAAGTGAAAATGACTCTGGGAAAATCACTTTTCCTTCCTGGACACTGGGGAGAAGGTGAGGGGTCTAAGTTTGACTAATCGTTCTAAGTTTGGGGGCCTTGGACAGTGGGGCACTCTCCATGGAGAGATGACCATACCACAGTGTGTTGTATGCAGTTTCAGGAGTTTTCTAGAGCCTTTGACGTCAATTCTTGTACCTCTTAGCCCAGATGAGGAACCTCTGGACCCGAAGAGGTTGAAACTCCTTTAACTTTTACATCTTAGTTTTCTTAGAATCCTGGCCCATTTAGAGCTTTCCAGAGGGGGAATCCAAGAGAGAGGAGGCATTTGCTATTGTTATTGGGCTCCCAATAAGTGCCAGGCACACTCGTTTAATCTTCAGAAGATAAGGTAGGCATCAGGATTCCTTTATAGAGGTGAGGAACTGAGGCTCAGGAAGTGATGTAGTATGCCTGGGTCTCAGAGCTGGTGAGCGATGGAGCTGGGATTCAAACCCAAGCCTTTGGCTCTAGAGCCTCTCTCTCTGGGCTTAATTTAACTTCTCAGTTGTTCTAACACTGCTTTGCTCCTTCAGTCCACCACACTGGCCCCAGGACTACGCGGGCTGTCCCCCCTCACGCACACACCCCCGAGAACCTCTCTTCATTGGGAGGAACCAGCTGGGCAAAGCCCGGGGTCCCAGGCTTTGTGGTGGGGAGTACACAGGGCAGGTGCTGCAGGCCCGGCAGGGAAGGGCCCAGTGTGCTTAAGTGGCAGGGGTGGTCTACACTTGAACTAAATGAGCCCCCGTCCCAAGGCAGAGAGAAGAATGGGAACCTGGATGTTGTAGCTTCCACACATCCCCGCTCCCCTTCACTTTCCCCTTCATGTATTTACCTAACAAAATCTAAACACTCGGGGATGGACAAAACCCTCCCCTGCTGCCAGCTCTCAGCTCCTTGGAGGCGGGAGTTCCCCGTCCAGCAGGAGGGACTGACCTCGCGTCCCATTTCCTTGGGGCATGGAGCCCCGCTCCCCCACCTCTAGTCTGCTTGGGGCTGGTCTGCAGACATCTAGAGCTCTTTTGGGCACTTCACACTCCCACTCCATGCTGGATGAAATGCCCCCTGGGTAAGGGTGCCAGCAGCAGCTGTCGTCCCAAATTGTTCTCCTTCCTTCATCATCACCTCCCTTGTCACCTCAGTACCTGCTACCCTGAACAAAGCTTTCTGAAGCTGAGATCAGGAGGGAGCTGGAGGACCAGCTGCTACAGCTGGCCAGTTTCCCAGGGGCAGAATGTGGCAGACTGGAAGGGGTATAACTGGAGATCATTAATGAGAGACTTGGTGGGGGGGTGCAATGTGCTTGCTGGTGGCTGCTGAGGGCAAGGACTTGTCCCACCCACACCGTGGCCACTTTTGAGCCATCTGAATGCTGGGGAGTTCAGCTATGGACGAGCTATGGACAACCCTCAGAGGAAATGCCTCAGCAGTGTGTGGGTGTGTGAATATCAGAATCTTCTCCAAGGAGGCGCCACTGCATGGCTGGAGAACCAGGCCCCTCCTCCTTGGGAGGCACTGGCCCGAATGGGCAGAAATCAGGGTGGGTTTGAGGAAAGGGTCTGCAAATGGGGTGGGTGCGGCTGGAGTTCAGTGACTCCCAGGGGTCTGACCGCCTTTGGTTTTCAAACCGGGTCCCCCTGCCCCACACATCCCCCGCTCCACAAAAGACACAAGAAGCACACATACAATGGGGGAGGAATCTCAAACCCGCCCCTACCCTCCCATCCACATCCTCTGCTTCATGTGCTCTGAGCTCTCAGGATGAGCAGGTGGGCAAACGGCCTGGGTGGTCCCTGATGCATCCAGGAAAGCCCTCTCCTGTTCTGCTCCGGTCTCCGGATGGGCCCTCATGGCTGCAGAGACTGGACAGAGAGTGAGGCAAGTGCATGCGCATGTGGAGAGATGGTAATCTAGTCGGGCAAGAAGGAAGGTGGAAACGATCAGGGTCTGTCAAAAATTTTATTTGCTTTTTCATTTCACACAGAATGATGTTAAAATAAATCCTCAGTAATATATATTTATATACTTATTTACTTGTGTTGATATTTACAAAAGACTGTGGAGCTCCATGAAGTCTATGTACACCTATGATCAGGTGGACAGGCAATGTTCATTGAGGCACGTATGTACACATATATGTATAACCTATGTACAAATATCAGACCCTACTGACACAGGAACTCTCAGCTGCAGAAGTCCTGGGCGGGGCAGTGTTGGTGGGGCTGAAAGCTTCCAGAATATGTCAGCAAGAATGATAATACCTATACATCCTCTGCAATGTGGTTATAGCTGGTGTCTAAATTTTCATGAAGCAACCAAATAGTTAAATGACTCCCAACTCCCATGAGTCTTCCCCGCAGGCCCTGCTCCGCCTCCAGCTCTCACTGGTCCCCAGCCTCTTATCACCATGGAGACCCCGGTTCCCTTTTGGCATCATCCTTACGGAGCGTTACCGTCAGCCTTGGAGTTCCTTCTCCTATTGATCCCAGGGAGGCTTATTTATCTGCCTCTCCTTTTTGAGTTTTCAGAAATTATTAGAGCTAGGACACGGAGGGCAGCTGTGGAGCCATGCCTGAGCAGAGAGGAAGCCAGTGCAAACCCTAATTAGAATCTGTGCTGTGTGAGGCTAAGTGAGCGGCCATTTTTACATTTTATATCTATGTGCGTGTAATATATAAATCTCCAGAGACAGCCTATATAAGCACATAAGCACACAGGTCTAGAAAAGGAAAAAGCATCGTGCACTTATGAGCTTTACAGCTGTGTCCCTGATGAAAACTAGAGAATCCTCCTTGATTGCTGACTGTTCCAAGATTACCCTTAGTGGAGCAAGGGGTGCAGGGATGCAGAAACCCAGTCAGAGGCCAATTTGGCCCGGGCACTGCTTGCTCAGCAGGCTGGAGCTCGATCATGGGACTTTCCAGCTTCCTGGGGCCCTTCAAATGAAGGAATCATCCAAGCACGACAACAAAGGGAAACTGGGTCGCTGGATCCCACGTGAAGGCAGAACTGGGGCAAGCACGGAGCATGTTCAGACCCTCTGGAGTTGACACTCACCCTCGCCAACGCCAGCCAGGCTACTCTCCATGCTTTCCTCTCTCACTTCTTAGCCTGTGGCAGCTTGCTCCATTCCAGCCCTACCTGGCAGGTCACAGTCCTCGCCCTGTCCTTCACAAGCTAAAAAGGCAGGCGTGTCAGTAGCTGACATGGAAATTGGTAGCAAAGTGAGCCCCTGAATATCCTCTTCCCCCCAGCTCCTTCTCTTGTTCTCTCTAGCAGCCCAGAGTGTTCATGTGCTCATACAAAGTGAGTGTCTGGGGAATCATTTTCAAGGAGAAGCAGGGCTTACAGCCCTCTCATGAAGACAGAGAACAGACCCAGGACTGAGTCCTTTGAGTAGCTACCAAAGGTCCTAGCGCACTGCCACATTTACACCGCCCTCAGTTACCTAGATGTTGCAGCAGCTGTCCACATTATTATGTAATTACACCTGCCCTGTGCATCTGTCCGCGGAATGATGCAGGCAGTTCTCAAATGCAAACTCATCTGGAACATATCTGACTATTTCAGGAGTGCAGGGGAGCACAGAAGGTTATATTCATTTCCTTGCTGAGGTTCAGGAGGTGTAAGAAGGGGCCATCAGGACAGGCTGCCTCAGTTGCTCCAGTTTACCAGCTGGCCATGCTAAGTCTGGTTTATGGGCTTCTATTATCTGATTGCTGCCAACTTGGCCAGACCAGAGGGCTGCTGGGAATGTTGGGAAAGGGCAAGCACCCCTGCACCACCCCACTTGCGTCAGATATGAGGAGCCCCTCTCACCCCTGTCTAGGTAGAGCGCACACAGTCAAATGCAGGAGGTGAGGCTGGAAGTACCGCCCATGGGTCCAACACACGGCCAGGGAGATGGAGAAGGACAGCACGGTTCAGCTTAGACCCAGCTGTTTCTCCAAAGAGGCAGCTGAATTATGGGTGCTCTACTGCCTACACCGCAACCTAGATTTGGCCAGAGTCAACAAGAGGATGGGTTCGTGAGTTCCATTGGTTGCTACACATCTCGTCTTCCACGGGACAGAGATGTTCTTTAGCTCCTCATTAAAAATGTGACTTTCAGATCTCATGAAATTCAAGCCTAGGTTACCACCAATGACAAAGAGAGAGGGAAACAGATCCATCCTTTGCCAGGTCTTCGAGCTTTCCCCTCCCACAGAGCTACAAAGTTTGGAATAACTCTTCAGGTCCTCAGTGATGAGGTTACAGCCAATCAGGGCAGACAGAACAAAGAATAAAGCACCTGGCCTTTAGATCAGACTTCCCTTTTACCCCTGAGTCAGGCAGCCACATGGGAGGGAAGGGAAAGATGCTAGAGCCTGATCTTTTGTTATGAAAGAACTACCTTCTAGAGAGGTCCCTACGCTGGAGAAAAAGAGCTGAACTGGAGATACGGTGAGAATGCAAAGGAAGGTCATTTAAAAAATTCAAATAAATGCAGTTTATTTCTTGGGTTGCCAAATGTATTCCACATTTTAGTGAAGCTAAGGGGATCGGTCAGTGTATACCTGTATAACTTTTGAAACAGTGGCATACATATATACATATACTATACATATATATATATACACAGATATATGTATATATGGAAAACCTGTGATAACTCAGGACCAATTAAACAAAACCTCGACTAATGAGAATTATGTTTTCTTACTATAATTTCAGTAGAAAGAGGCAAATGATAGCAAGGGCATTATCTGATGAGCCCAAATAGCCAACTTCCAGGGACGTCTTGCAGCCAGCAGACATTCAGCTTATTTCTTTGGTCTTCTCCACCCACACTCTGTGCAACGAGCACTGAGGTTGAGAATGTTGACCCTGAGCAATGCAAGGTCTTCTGTCAGCTTCAAACATTTTACTTACTAAGGCAGGGAAGTTTATACTAACCTACTTAGGAAAGGTTTTTTTTTTTTCTTTTTCATAACAAAGGTTGAACCAAAACACGTTTTCCCATTCCCACCCAAAAAACTATAATTGTAAAGCCATCTGGACGGCTCCCTTCCCTGAGCATTTCCCCATCAGTTAACTGAGGTTTTGCTGTATACGCACGTATAGAGCAAGGTAGATTGAAAAGGAATGGGATGGGACCCTGGCGTTGCCAGCCTTCCCTGATTGTCCAGTCTGAAAATTCAACCGCACAGATTTTTTTCAGGAAAGGAGACTCTTCTAAAGTCCCCAGTTACATGTGCAAATATCTGTGCAACAGTACACCATCTTGGGTGGTGGGGTCTTTGTTTCACTACTGTCATGCCCTAACCACCCACAAACACTATCCCTGTAGACCTCTGCCCACAAACACTTGCTTCCCTCCACAGCTCTCATGGCATCCATTTGGTTAAGCAAGTCAGCTTGTTTTGAAGGACAGCCAGAGGGCAATTCCCCAAATCTGCCCAGGCTACGCATCCCAGGTGCAAACCTCCAGGCCACATTCCTCCAGCATCCATCTCCCAGGGGAGGGGAGGGAGGAAAACAAAGGGATCAAGTAATGGCTTTTAGTGCATGGAAATGATCTTCTGTAATGGCTCAGGATGCTTTATTCTTATCTATTGGTAAGCGCTTTCCTGCAGGCTTCCATTACACCCTGCCAGTCTGACCGTAAGTCCACGAGATGGGCTGGCGTGAGGTCACTCAAGCTCAAGGTTTCAGTGCCTAGAGGTTGTGAGAATGCCATGTGAGAGCAGGCAGAAAGGGCGGGTGGCAGGGAGAGAGGGACGGAGATGCACACGGAGACAGAGAGTGGTGCACACGGGGACGAGTCAGAGTGACAAAGAAAGCCTTCTCCCGACCTTCCTTGTGCAGATGTTGAACCAGTGTATGTTTACATTCCAAAGGAGGGTCAGAGCCTCAGAGGGCAGGAGTCATGTGACCGTGTGGGAAGAAGAGGGAACCACAGAGACGGTGAACTAATGCCCAGAAGCTAAGGGCATTATCTGAGCATCCAGGTACTATCACTTTTCAGTCCTGAGAACAAGATTTTGAAATAACTATTGCTAAAGAAAACAGTCACTATTTAGTTTATTGCACTTTTCCTCTTTAAAAAATAAACTATGAGAGATGGAGCTGAACTTTGGTGGGAAAGGAAGCAGAAAGAAGGGAAAAGTGAACTAGGTTTGTTTGAGGAAGAGACCCATCCCAGCTTGTCAGGGATCCCTTACCTCCACCTGTCCCTGCTTGCTGCTTTGATGAGAGAACAGGGCTGGTCTCAACAAGGGCCAAGTCTGAGGATCAAGATAATGGTCACATTAGCCATTTGGACACCTCCCAGCATCCAGCACTCTGCTAGTTGGCTCAGGTGGCTAATGAGGTTGAGGTCATGGGTTCAAACTTGGCAATGGACACTCTGCCAAGGCTGGGCAAGCCTCCACTGTGTAACCAAGGAGCACCCTGGAAATTACACCCTATGTAGACCAGCCCTCTCAGACCAGGCAGCCATCATCCAGATAGAGGCTCTTATGACAATGGGCCCCAGGAGAGCCAGAGCTGGAGCAGGGTTCACCATCCCCACACCTGGGTAAACAATTCAAAGCAGTGTACTCCTCCCACCTGCCATGGGGGGGTCTGGTGCTACCCTCATATGCAATTTGCAAACTGTCCTATAGTTTCCTTTGGGGAAAGTCAGCCTCCACCTCTCTTCTCTGCTACTGTTGGCAGCACTGAACCCCCAGCCTGCCCTCTCTCAACATGGCGTGGCACTGATATTTTATGGTTGACCATGATTAAGGAAGTTGGCCAAAGACCTCACTACAATGGAGTGAGAGATCCAGGGAGAGCAGACAGGACAAGCTAATCCTGCAGCCCTCTCCACACGGGGTGGCCACATGAGCCCCCAGGCTGGAGGCTCAGGCCAACAAAGCTTTCCTGGGAGCCTTTTCCACACCAGACCAATGGAGTCTGGAGGCACACTCACTTGGGGCCCCCTTTCAGGGCTAACCTCCTGGTTTCATGCCTACTCCATCCTCGGAGGCCCAGCTGAGAGGAGCAGAGGGAAGCAGAGAGGAAGGAAGAGTGTGTCAAACACCACAGAAGCTTTGGGAAGCACAGTACCTTCATTATGACCTTAGGTACATTTCAGCTCCTGAAAAGTTAATTCTGAAATATGACTAGCTCAGGTACTCTTTCTTCCTGACAACCTCTCCTGGACTTCTTTCTCTCTAGACTCCTGAGAACTCCAACTTCCTTGAAAGTTTGAGCCCATGGAGGCACCTGCTGAAGTTAAAGGGAAAATTGGTATCCTGACTTGAAAACACTTGAAAGGCCCAGCATGTTGCGCTGAATGTGCAGATTTGGACCCACATGCTCATCCCCTGTGGCTGTTGCTTCTTCCATGGAGACTGGGAGCTTGACCATCTTCAGGAGGGAAGAGTGGGGCACATCCTGGATGGCCGCAGGAGTAGAGACCTGATCTGATACCTGACTTCAACCCCCCAACTTCCATCTGAGGTGAAGCCTTTGCTAAAACGCACCCAGCTCTCAGCTAGTCCCACTAGTGGGAAGAGCCAGCTCTGTGTGTAACCCAAAACAGCGTGTAATCTTACAAAGCATTTCAATCTGGCCTTAGAATATAGGATACAAATCAGGTCTTCTGAAAAAAAGATGCTGTTTGCTTGTGTAACATTAGGTTTAAGTCCTTAATCAGGTTTTACTTAAGCTGAATTGGTGTGTGTTTCCTCAAGGTACAGCCATCGGATGGGAGGCAAGGCAACCAGGTGGAGCCGGGGCCGGGGAAGAAGCCTGCCTGGCATTGCATACCCATAGAGGGGACTTAGGAGTTGACTCCATTGGGCTTATGCCCAAGAGCAAGTGAGATGCCACAAGCAAGTAAAGGTGACTCATTTTAAGAGACAAGTCTACATATGGCCTCGACTTTCTGACTGAGCTCCCTGACAAAGCCACTGGGGATGGAGGGGCGATAAGGTCTGTGGGCTGAAGGAATGTTGGGCGCATCCTCACTCTGGTTCTGGGCCTACGACCCTGCAGTTTCTTGAGCCACCACTGCTTTCAAGAGGACAGGGTTGAATCCAGAGATCCCAGGGGTTGGGAGCAGGGGAGACTGGGCTATTGGGTTGTCTGTGTGGACTTGCTTTGAAGGGAAGGACAGGGACAGGAGGTGTATATTAATGGACCGTCAGCTGTCCCAGGTCCTTCCATACTTGGCACCAGGGTTTCTGGTGGGAGGCAGGTGAACAGGTAGAAACCCTAAGAGAGTCCCAGTCTTAATCAGAGATCTGCTTGACAATGGTGGCCCATATTTTGCTTTAAACCTTGGGGTGATTTTTCTGAAATCTAGGAGTGAGGCGGGGGAAGAGACTAGAGGAAGAGATTTCCTGAAGGATATTGAGGGGGAGAGACGCAGGTTAGGGAAAGATGATTAAATCTGATCTTTTGTTTATGCCTATTAATTTATAGCTATGGGGGCAGAACAATGGATCTGAGTATACGTACACATTTCATGTGTGGTGTGTGTGTGTGTTCTTGGGTGTGTGTGCTGTATTTTGTGTGCGTAATATGAATAAATGTATTGTGTGTATAAACCGAGTTTGTATTTTGTGTGCAGAAATAATAGTAGTATTTTTTGTGTATTCTGTATGTATACCCATGTGTCCATGTAGTTTTTGTGTATTTTGCATCTGAGTTGCAGGTTTGTACGGGGTGTATGTAGGTATTTGTATGTTCTGTATTGGTAAGTACATTCCATGTCTGTGCTGAGTGTGCGTATTTTGGATATAGGTATAACCATATATCTTTTGAGTGCCCTTTTCATTAATTTGGTCTCTGTGTATTTTGCATGTGTGGTGCATGTTTTGTATTTGTGTATGGCAACAACGTAGATCTCTTTTGTGATGGGTGTGCATGTCTGTGTGCCGGTGCGGGTGAACATTTTATAACCCCAGGTCAAGGACACTGGGATAAAATATCTACCCCACAACCTCGGCCTTAGGTATGGGTTGTTTTACCATCTATTTTCCCAAGGTCTGCGTCCCTCCCCCTATGTCTTGGAATTGCAGCACCACCTCCCATATAGGGAGGAAGAGAAGCACAGAGGCTTTGCGCTGGGCCTGGGATGCCCTGCAGACCCCTGGGGATGTGGGTGACCAGGAACTAGTGAGCACCCTGGGCTGGTGCCCCACCCCCCCAGGGTAACTGTAGGTGCTGAAGAGCCAACAGTGAGGCCGGGGCTGGAGTCATGGCTGGGCAGCCTGACCACACAACTCGCTGTGTTTCGGAAATTTAAGCTATTATGTTGAAAGGCAAAGAAGCCCAGTTTGTGAGGCAAAGGCTTCCCCACCTCCACCTATTCCAGGGCCAGCTGAACTCTACCTTTAGGCTATGCAGTGCTCCGTCACTCTCAGCCTGTTCTGGCGGTGGGGAATGATTCTGTACCCAGCCTTTGGTTTCTTAAGCAGCCCTGGTTGCCAGTTTAATGTGGAGAGAGCTTGAGAGAACATGATGCCTGTGGATCAACTAGGGATTCCATCCCTTGGTCCTGGACTTCAGAAATTTCCACATAGAGGAGGTTTCCTTTCACCCCAGACCTGTGGAATTGGGTCCCCAGGAGCCCTCCTCCTTAGTGTCCTTGGTTTCAAAGCAGGTGATCCATTCTGGCTCTTTGGGGAAAGATTCATGAAAGTGACCGATGCAGAGGCAAATGACCATGTTGCTTTTGTGTATTTTGCATCAGAGTTGCAGGTTGTGTCTTCATTCATGGTATATGTAGGTCTCTTGTGTATGTTCTATATTGGTAAATACATTCTACGTCTTAAATTAAAACCGGACAGGGTGGGGAAAGACGAGAATGGAGATGATGAAGATGATGGCCTATAGAGAGGAGGCCTGGGTCAGGTCTGGCCCAGGACAGCTGGAGCTGTGAGGGCCCCAGGGCCCTTGTGCACTCAGTAAGACAAGCTTCAGCCATGAGAAGCTGAAGCTGCAGCACATGGAGGGCAGAAAGACAATTCAAACATCTAAGAATCCATGAAGACTGGAGTGTCTGAGGCAATGGCAGCAAACCTAGGCCCAGTGGGATGACCAATGAGACAAATTAACCCATTAGGCCTCTGAGACAACCAACCCACCAAGCAGTGGATTTGCTCCTGAACCTGAACTCCAGAGAATGACTATATATGTATGTGTGCATATATACATATACACACGTATGTATGTATATATATGTATATATAAATATATATATGTGTGTGTATATATATATATATATATATATATACACTCTAGTGCAC
This sequence comes from Mesoplodon bidens, assembly GCF_964165515.1. Lineage (NCBI taxonomy): Eukaryota > Metazoa > Chordata > Mammalia > Artiodactyla > Ziphiidae > Mesoplodon > Mesoplodon bidens. The sequence continues at coordinate 88,731,019 of NC_138177.1, read as the reverse complement.
ATAGTCAAACACATGCATATATTGCCCTGTGTCAAAAATATTGCATAAGCTTATACAAGGTTCAAATGCAATTTTCTCTATAGCTAGCTAGGTAGAGGAATTCGTGAAAGAGATTCTCGATACATATTTATATACACTGGATCCACAGGTCCGCATTTCCTCAGGACGAGATGCCCCAGTCAGCTATACAGTCATGCCCACGACTAGGTTAATTCCTAAGGTGCAGTCACATGAGGTGTTTAGACACTGCTTTCCCTGCTCACTCTCCTGGCTTTGCAGAGCTGTGTGCCCCCATTTGGAAGAACAGGGATGGGGTAGGCTGGAGGGCCAGAAGTTTTGGTTCCCCACTCCAAACAGTCTATTTTTTTCCTCCTGATTGAGGGCTTTTGTATTCTGATGGGAAAAAAAAAAAAACAACCCTCGTTCAATGCCATTCCTAGGCTATTAATACTCTAAATATGAATACTGTGTAGGCTACTAAGAAAACAGGTTATCGCCTGTGTTTTAAATATTGAGATTCATGCAGCAAACACCCATGCAGCTCTATCGCATCACTGGTAAATGTCACTGCAGTGTCAGTGTAGCTGGGCCCCAGCACTAGGAAAGCAGATGCCTGCAACCTCCAGTGTAACGAAGAAATCAGACGTTTCTGTGACCCTGAAACCTGCAAAAATGGTGAAATCTGAAGCTGAGAGGTCCCTTGGTTTGTTAGCTTCTCCCGGTAGGCCTAAGGGAGCAAATGTGAAACTTGACAACTCACATTCGGTCATCCTAACTGTCCCTCCCCTGGGCTTCCCTCACATCGACACTGCAGAGAAAAAACCAAATGCAGTATTTTCCGTTATGAAACACAAGCCTCCGGAGCGTCTGCTTGGCAACTGCAATTCACAAACCCCCAGCCTGTGACACAGAAAGTAATTCCAACACACAGCACTGTGTGTTCTTTTCAATGCAAAAATGGGAAAGACCTTTCGAATAATTACCAGAACTTTAAAGCTAAGCTACCGTGGTTTTCCTCTGTGAAGGGGGAGGTAGGCTCAAGTGGGGTGGTGGGGGGAATTGCATCTCCGAGATGCCGTGTGCATTTCATTAGGAAGAAAAGGTGACACTGATGTGGTAGGTTCTGTATTTGCTATGAGGTGGCCTCAATGTGTCCTTCTGAAATCCTGGCTTCCATAGGTGACCCCCATCTTTGGAAACCCCTAAGCCGGTGATGAAGATTTGCATGAAAGCCATGGATACATATTCTGTGTTCTAAATCAAAAATCAAAAGATCAAAAGTCACTTGCACGACTATTGCTTTCCATGCAGAACCAGATACACACTGTAGAACACACTGACTACAATGCAGGCTATTATGCAATATCTGCATTAGTTCCACTGAGCTGTGAGTATGTTAATAGGTAGGGTTCAATCAGACATCAGTTAACATTTTGGTAATATTCACATAGTTTGTATTAGCCAAAGTGCAGTTGGCTGTTTTCAAGTTTTCCTCTCTAAAGTCCTCGTTACTGTTGTTTACCCCCTCCTGGATCTCCATGTAGTCAGACTTACTAATGGTAGAGGCACTTCTACTTTTCTTTAGGTCAGGGGAGGATGGGATCTTTGGACAGCTCGTCACTTGCAAGTACTGGGCCTGTTCCTCTCCCTCTGTCTCCCGGTGGTAGAAGTAGTTGAAATTGGACACTATGACGGGGACAGGTAAGGCAATGGTTAACACACCTGCAATTGCACATAGGGAACCCACGATCTTTCCCCCAATAGTAGTTGGAACCATGTCTCCATAGCCTACAGTTGTCATGGAGACGACTGCCCACCAGAAGGCATCCGGGATGCTTGGGAATTGGGACTCTCGCTCATCGGCCTCTGCGAAATAGACAGCACTAGAGAAAAGGATGACCCCGATGAAGAGGAAGAATATCAGGAGGCCTAATTCTCTCATGCTGGCTTTGAGGGTCTGACCTAGAATCTGAAGACCTTTGGAGTGTCTGGACAACTTGAAAATCCTAAAGACTCTTACCAACCGGATGACTCGAAGGATGGCCAGTGACATGGCCTGCTGGCCCTGCTGAGCATCTTCTGGCTTCTCAGCCAGCTCTGTTCCCAGGGTGATGAAGTAGGGGATGATGGCTACGATGTCAATGATGTTCATGATGTTGGTGAAGAAGCCGGCTTTGCTGGGACAGGCAAAGAACCTCACCAAGAACTCAAAGGAGAACCAGATGATGCAGAGGGTCTCTACAATGAAGAAAGGGTCGGTGAAGGAAGTGGTCTGCTGGTACCCGATGGTGCTATTGGAATAGGTATGGAAGGTCACTCCACTGCCATGCATGTCTTCATTCTCATCCCGGAATATGGGCAACGTCTCCAGGCAGAAGCTGACGATTGAGATCAAGATCACCATGACAGATACAATAGCTATAATCCTGGCAGGCCCTGAGCTCTCTGGGTATTCAAAGAGAAGCCACACCTGTCTCTGAAATTCATTTTCGGGTAGAGGACGCTCCTCCTCTTTGATGTAGCCTTCATCTTCCCGAAACATCTCCATTGCTTCTTCTCCTAGCTCATAAAACCGAATTTCTTCAGAGAATATATCTAAGGGCACATTCACGGGTCGCCTCAACCGGCCCCCAGACTGGTAGTAGTACAAAATGGCATCAAAGCTTGGGCGGTTCCGATCGAAAAAGTACTCATTCCGGAGAGGGTCAAAGTATCTCATCCGCTTCTTTGGGTCCCCTAAGAGGGTCTCTGGAAACTGGGCTAAGGTCTTTAGCTGGGTCTCAAACCGCAGCCCTGAGATGTTGATCACCACCCTCTCACAGCATTCGTGGTCTGCTTCTGGGTCATAGGTGTCCTGGGGGTGCCCAGGGAGGGCAGCGGCCTCATCCACTGGGTCTCCGGTGGCCACTGTCATAATTGGAACCAAGAGAAGCGCCTCTCGCTACGCCTTCTAGCTGCCTGGCGGCAGGGAGCTCAGGGTGCTGCTTACGGCCCCAGGAAACACAGCAGCATCGGCCTGCGCTCCTGCAGGGGAGCCCCCAGGTCTCTCTGAGAGCCAGAGAGATAGCCCCGCTTGGCTGAAAGACAGAGGTAGTTAAGGACATAAGACCACTCAGCATTGGCAACTCGACCTGGGTTGCTGCTTTTTCTCTCTCATCTCTCAGCCAAGAACCTCAAAAATATGACCACCACCACAAAAAAGTAAGATTTATGTTCACCTCGTAGCTTGGCTGGGGATGAGAGGGGAGGAGGTGGCGGTCTCTCAAGAAAGCTCTGGAATGCCCTGCACTGGGGGCAGGTGTCTGGTACAGGTCCCTCTGCACTGCACAGGCTTATTGGAGCACAGCCCCATATCAGAGGCTGGAAGGGAACCTTCTCCCAGGCAGTGAACTAACGTCTTGCAGATACCTGCACCCTGGGAGGTATTTGCAGTGGTGGACCTTAGGCCTGGGTCTCTCTCATTGCCCACACCCCAATGACTCTATACATGGCTGTTATTAAATAATAGATTGATTTACCTGGCAAGGCAGGAATCTGCAGCTCTCTTCCTTGCAGAACTGATCCGATGCTGCAGGAATCCTAGATACACAAACAGGCAGCCTGATTCCCCATCACGTCTTCTCACTTGAGCTAGAAATAATGGTGAGTCATTCTGGGCAGGAGGGTAGGCTCCAGGTCCTGGAGGTGAGCTCCAGGACTGGGCTGGGCTGGAGGGGCAGTGGAATGCCTGGTCAAGGGCACACAGGACTCGAGGACAACCGAGATTGGGTCTGGAGCCTTTGAAAAGAAGGAGGCAAGATGCAATGCTCAGCAAAAGCCAGAGTCCTCCTGGCTGTCCTCAGGAGGTGTGACGTTGCCTGGAAAAAACAAGGTGGAATCAGGGCTTTTGGGCAGCTGGTGCCAAGATTTAGGAGGGCGCTGGCAGCTTCTCTTCCATGCCCACCTTGCATTCTGGTGTCACACCTGAGAACTATCCCTCAGCCTCCCAGCCTCCTCTGGGCAGGCTTACATCAGTTGGAAGTATGTTCTCCCAGGGAACAAGCCTTCAGACTTGGCTGGGCCTGTCTCCTCCAGGGGCCTCCCCGGGCTGAGCCAGATGCCCCATTGGTCCTCCGCAGCCATCAGGAGGGACTCTGGGCAAAGCCTCCCACCCCCAGGTCAGGACACAGCATCTCCCAAGGGGAGGGCTTCCTACGCCGCCGCAACCTGACTTCCAGCTCTGACCTCTGCAGAGTCCTGGAAGAAGAACGGCTCCTCCCCACTCTGGCCCCCCAACACACACACACTCCTTCAGAGCTCACTTAGGGAGACTCCTCACATAGAAAGGTCGATCTCCAAAAGCTGGCTGGCTTGGTCCCAGGACTTACTTTCCCTCAGGGATCCCTAAACTGCAGGCCTCCCTCCGGGCGCGGTGGCATTTGAACTGGGCAGGCGCTCGACCACCGATTTCTCCCCAAGAGAAAATCCCTCACGTTGTCTCCTCGGCAGTGAGCGCAGAACCAAGGCTCAGTCAGCCGGGCTTCGAGGCGGCTTGGCAGCAGCGAGAGGGGGGAGCCTGGAGAAAGCCGGCTTCCGGGCTGGCCCCCTGCCGGCCCAATCCTGCCGGCCCCAGGGCGGGGAGGGGTCCGGGGCCTCTCCCCATCGCCCCGGGCTCCGGCCGGGACTCCGCCGGGCGCGCTCCGCGCGAGTGGATCAGACCCACCAGCTGGCCGCGGCAGTCAGCGCCACCTTAACCCTCTCCTGCCCGATCCGGAGGGGGCTCTAGCGGTGGGCCCGAGCGCAGCCCAGCTGTTTTGCCCCTAGGATCCGAGGGAGCTCCTAGGCTCGATCTCCTTCGGAAAACACTGGAACCTAAACTCTGGGGGTGGGGAGTAGGCTGCTGCCCCAGATCCTGGCTTCCTCCCTCCTAAGAGCGGTGTCACCCCGGCAGCCCACGGCCCCAGGGAGGCGGAAAAGCCCTTCTCTGCCGAAAAGCCGTTTTCATTCCGAGCCGGAGGGGGGAACGCTGCCCGGCCGTCGCAAGTGATATGGGTCCTACCAACCGGCTCTATTTACCAGACATGGTTATGCTGTCACTGCACTTCCCATCACCCACCAGCTCCTCTCTGCGCCCCCCGCCCCGCGCCCCGCGCCCCGCATTGCCCGGAGGGTCCCCGAGCCCGTTCCGTGTTCTCTCCTTCCGCTGGACGCCAGCCCCCCTCGCCCGCCCCGGCCCGGGCCGGCAGCCATGGTCGGCACAGACTCGCCCGCCCCGGACTCAGCCCGAGCCCGCCGCGCTGCCGGCTGCGCCGCCCGGTGCCCCGCAGCCCCTCTGGGCGCCGCAGCCCAGGCAGGGGGAGGCAGCACGCGCAGCCGAGTGCCCCGACACCCATTTACCCTTCCCGATGGGCACCCGGAGCCTCCATGTTTCTGGGTGACCGCAAGCGCCGGCGGAACCGCGGCGGCGGCGGGGTGCGGACGGCCAGCCGGGAGCCGGCTCTGCAGTCCCGCCGGCGGCGCGTAAGGAGAGCCCGGCCGCCGCCCGCAGCCGCACCGCGCCACGCAGCGCCGCACCTGGCCGCCAGCGAACTCGAATTAAAGGGGCCGGCGGGGGCCCGAGCAGGCGAGGCGCGCCGCCCGCCGCCACCACCGGGCTGTCCTCTCAGTGGGGCCCCGGGGCCTCGGCCCCGTCCCCGCGAGGAAAGCACCCCATCCCTTGGCAGAGCTCAGCTTACAGACCAGAACCTCGTGGAGGGCTGAGCTGGGTGCTGCCAGGGCCGGGGAACCGGGGGCAGAAGTTGAGGAGCGGTCATGAGAGACTCCTGCCAACAGTAAGAAGTAGCCAAGGAGGAAACAATCAGTAGCAGCTCTCCCAGGCCCGAGAAGGGATCCAGCCCCGTGGGAAATGTGTTGCTATTCTTATGATGCTGCCAGACAGAAGCTGCAGACCCCCTCCTTGCCCTCTAGCGCCGCCTCGCCCCCTCCTCCAGCTCTGCCTCCCACCCGCCTCTTACCCAGCCAAAGCTTTGGCTTCGCAGAGGGGAGTGCAGCAGGTGCGGGCCGCAGTGTGGCAGAAACTCGCTGCTGTGTTCGCCCCCACCGGGACGAGCCGCAGGAACCGGCAGAACTGCAGCGCTGGCTCTCTGGACTCCCTCCCGCAGAGCCGGGGCCGGGAAGGCTGGGGGACGTGCAGCTGCCCCGGGGAAGCGCCAGCTCCTCACAAAATGGGCCCCTGACAGACCTCACAAAGCCAGCTGGCCCACGGGGCTCTGGAATTGGGAATGCAGCTCACGGCACACCGGGGTGGGCGATGGAAGATGCCCTTTGCTTTTGGAAGAATGTGTGGGAAGCCTAGTCTGCCCTCTGCTCAGATGGTGGATCTGAGAGGGCCCCGGGTGCTCTTGGGAGCCCCGTGACAGCCCCAAGCCCCTGCCAGTTCTGGTGTCCTGTCTGAATTGCTGTTCCAAATAGCGGTTCCTTGAGCCCAAACTGCAGCAGACACGGAGCCCTGTGCGCAGAGGACCTCTAGTCCCAGGGAGGCTGCTGCTGGGCCCTCCTTGCTCAGAGAACCCTCCTCTTTAGGCCTGTAGCTCCTGATGGAAGCTCTGAGAGCCCACAGGGTCTGGGTCTGTGGGATTCAAGTGTTTCATCAAGGTAGTATTCAAGGTATGGTTTAAGACTGGGGGCCTAACCAGAGCTGCAGGGGGACAGTGACCTCAGTGAGCTCTGGGAATGACAGATGACTACAAGGCAGGACTGGTTTGGTTTAGGGCCTCATAGAAGCTGGACTGGCAGTGTCCCAACCTGAGTGTGGCCTGGGTATTTTGGAACCAGCCAGGCTGGGACTGAAATCCCTGCCAGGTCCTAGGCAAGTTCATTCATGCCTCTGGACCTCAGTTTCCTCATCTGCAAAATGAGGATATTTCACAGGCTGCTGCGAGGGTTAAATTGTTTATGCAAAGAGTTTAGGGCCCAGCAGACACTCCACAAATGTTGGTTTCTCCACTCTGCTTCCCTAGGAAACTCCCCTCCTAACTCCCAGCTTCCTGCTTATAGCTTTTGGCTCTTTCTCTAAGTGCCCAGTCACCAGGTTCTCTCTGCTTCTCAGCCTGCCCACCCCTCGCTTTCCTTGAGGTCTCAGCCATTGCCACCTCCTTCACCAAACTCTGCTTCACACTCCTTCTAGAGGCTTCCCCCGACCAGCCCCAGGGCTCTCGTCCTCCTTCTTGCCACATAGGGTCTTTCTGTCAATTAAAGCACAACAGTCTTAGCCATTTCATCATATCTATATATTTTCTTGGCCCTCCTCTGTTGAAATGAAAGCCGTGGACAGAGAAAAGTTCTCAAGGGAGAATTAATAATTGTGCTCACTGGTGACATATGCTTAACATGTGTCAGACACTGTGCCAAGCACCTCTAGCCCAGTGGGACGTGTAATCCTTGCAGCTCGGGGAGGTGATTTCTACATCAGCACCACCGCAGAGAAAGGGAAGCTGAGGCAGAGAGATGAAGCAACCTGTCCAAGGCCACCGAGTGGTGGCTCTGGGACTTGAATGAGGTCTCGACACACCTGTAACCCTCACAGTCCCTGCTCAGGTAGAATGGGTGGCCCTTAAATTTCCTTTCCTTCTCTGGGATTTTCCTCTGACCCTCCTTCCATCTGGTTGGCCTCAGGCCTATGTCACCATCCTACCTCTACCCTTTAAAGCCTGGTCTAAGTGTGAACGGCAGCCAAAAAGAAATTAACCAGAGAAGGAAAGAAATTAACCAAAGAAGCAAATTTAAAAAAGAAGCATAACAGTTGTTCAGGGCTCTACCTCTGTGGCTCCCCCTCTGAAAAGTGTCACTTGGTTTGGTAATGCTGGGTGAGAGAAAGAACGGGGCCCAATTCTTACCCCTGACACTTGCTAGCTGTGTGAACTTGAGCAAGTTCTTTTAACTCTGAGCCTTAGTTTCTGATCTGTCTATAGGACAGCAAAATGACTTCGCGGGGCTGAGGGGTAAGGATTAAATGAGGCATGGAGTAGACAGCCAGCTAGCTTAACCTAGGTGTTTAAGGTCACCGTTTCCCATTTTGGCCATGAAAGATCAGCTGGAGTGCCCCTTGATGCACTCCCTGGGGCAGGTCAAACCCCAAAGACCACTCCCTGCCCCTTCAGTCCAGTTTTCTGCTTGGGAGCCGGGTCCTGCTTTCAGCAGAGGGAAAGACCGGTCACCGTCACAGCGAGTGACCAGCCCCCGCCCAGCACAGGGAAGGTGTCAGTTCCTGCGCTCCAGGACTACAGCCACTGAAGGGAGGAGCGTCCATGCCCACACCGACCCCCATCCCCACCCAAGCACCACAGGGACAGGAGGGAGGGGCTTAGTTTTTTCCACCACAATTTATGAACATAGGGGCCTCTAGAGCTGGTCACTCCTCTGGGAGTGACCAGCTCTCCCTCCTTGCATGACTCCCACCTCTGCTGATGCTTGCTGTAAAATGGGGATACTTCACAGGCTGTTGGGAGGGTTAGCCCACGAACCCACCCACCCACTGTGGCAGCACAGCCCCGCTAGCCCACAGAAGCAGGGCAGGGAAGCATGGAATGTGAGCCCAGGCACTGGGCTGACAGCTCTCCATAGACCATTTGATTTAATCCTTGCCACCAGTCAGTGGGAAAGATGCCATTATCTCCATTTTACAAATGCAGATACTGAAGCTCAGAGAAGGCAAGTCGCTGTCCAGGGTAATTTAGCCCGTAAGTGGTGAGGCTAGGATGGAACTGGACTGTCTGATTCCACAAATCACCATTCCATTCTGCTGCTTGCTTCCACTGTTAGCAGAGTGGCAGGCCTCTGGACTCACTCCCTGGTCTCAGGAACGTGGATTCAATCCAGCAGAACTTGCAGAGCCTCAGGGCATATCAGCATGTCCTGTGGAGGTTGCCCAACCCAACAGGAGGTCTGATTTAGAGGCGGGCTGGTGCTGACTGTGATGAACTCTTCACACGAGGCTAGGGAGTCGGGGCTGTGGCGCATATGATTCAGGAACTGAAGGCTCTGCCTTATGCCCTTTACTGGAGCAGCTCTAGTGATTCTTCTCTCATCTGCAAGACCCAGGGCTCAGCATCCCTCACCCTGGCCAAGGGATATCCAGCACAGAACATCAGACTAGGGCTGTAGTCTTAGCATGCAGAGCTGTGTGACCCAAGGCCACTCACTTGACCTTTTGGTGCCACAGTTCACTTGTAAAATAGGAAGGATAACATTTCCCGCCCCCACCCCCTTTGTTTCATAGGGTAGAGAAAGAGGGAGGAAGGAAGGAAGGAAACTAACATTCACTGTTAGTGTGTGTTACAATCTCATTTGTTGGGATCAGAGAGAAGAATATGTGTGGACACACTTGGAAAAGCCAAAAGCCTGATCCATGTGGAAGAGTCCACTGTTCTTGTGATTGTCGTCACTGTTGTCGTGACTGTGCCCTGCCAGTGTGCGTCATGCCTGGCGTCTGAGGACTTCCTCTGGAAGTACAGTGAGTATCATTGCAGCCCCCTACTTATCTGAGAACTGCCTCCTACACGTCTCCTAAGGTGGTCAAGGGCTGCCTCCTACAGGAAGCCTTCTGAGATTAACTCCTGCTGCCTCCAAGGAACTCCTGTATGGAGGCCTGGGCCTTGGTTCCTGTCCTGAATTAGCTGCTATGCACTCATCCCACTGTCCTGCAAATCTTGACCAAATAGAAGAGTACGTTAAAGAATGGTTGAAGGGGGTGGGCCTTCCCTCACCTTTTGGAGCCACTCCCCTGTGTCAGGCGCTATGCTGATTGTCTCACAATCAGGCCCCTGCTGTTAACACCCAAAGGCAGAATAGCATAGTGGTTGAAGCACAGCTGTCGGTGCTGTAGGTCCAGGGCCTGATCCCAGGCCTGGCACCTTTTGACTCTGTGACTTGGGTCCTCACCTCATATTTCTATTGAGTGATTGGAATGTAAAGCGCTTAGAACAGTGCCTGTGCCCTAGCAAACACTAGGCGTTAGCTGCCAGCAGACTATCCTCTCAGCACGGTCACCATGGTCTTCTCTATTAGGAACGGAAGTGGGAGAAGTTTATGATGAGCTGTGAGAGCAGACGCCTTCTGTGTTCCAGGCCGCATCCCCTGGACCACCTATGACTTTAGCTTCCCGTGGAGGAAGTTTGGCTTCTGGGCGTGCTGGCAGTGTCCCCCCTCAACCACAGCGCCTCTGGGCTCTTCTGACACAGGACTCTTTCTGTGGCCAGCATGGCTCACTAAGGCTGCCCAGCGTGGCCTGGATGTCGGGAGAGGCAACTCTGAATGCCCTGACAGCCCGTCTGTAAGAGGGACAATTCACATTCTCCAGCCGGCACCGCATATGGCTGCCATCTGTACCGAGTCCCGGTGGCTCACAGAGGAAAGCAGCTCAATCCCGTGAGCCAGCTGGCCCGGGTCAGATCAAGGTCCGGAGCAAGGTTGCTCCCCGGTGCTGCTCATGGCTGGCTCCCTGGGTGCTGTCCTCAGCCCAGGCCTGTCTCCACAGCTGCAGGCTCATCAGCCCCGCTTCACAGGCCTGCTTCTCCTTCTCCTTGTTGGGAGTGGACACCTTTTACCCTGTTGCCCAAGCTAGAAACCAGGGAGTCCTCATCAGCTCTCTTTGCTTCCCCCACCCTGACATCACCCACAGGCAATTAATCACTTGACCTTGGCATCTGTTCACTGTTCTCTAACTCCCTCTCCCTCTCCTGCTACCCTGGTTTAAGCCACCTGCAGGCATGGTCTGGGCCACTGCAGCCTTTCCTGGTCCCCTGCCTTTAGACTAGCTCCCCACCTCTTCTCCCCCCACGGTTGTCATGGTTATCCTCCTAAGGCGCAAATCCAATCGTGTCACTTACTTCTTAACTCCTCTTTGGCTCCCTAAACTGCATGACCTAAAAGGCAAGCAAAGCCCTTCATGATCTGATGTTCCCCTGCCCTCCCTTTGTCCCCCATCCCAGAAGTCTATATTGGCATCAAATTAAATTATCTTGAAGGCTCAAATTGGCTCAAAACACACAGATGAACTAAAGACCTAAAGTCAGATAGGCCTGGGATTGAGTCCTGGCTCTGCTGTTTGCCACTCATGTGACCTCAGGTGGGGTATTTTTCCTCTCTGAGTTCCAGTCTGTAAAATGGGAATAATAATGCCTAATTCTCGCTCCAAGGATCAAATGAGAGAATGTGCACAGGGTGTTTATCTCAGTACCTCACCTGCAGGAAGGACTAAAGAAATATGAGCTTCCAGATGGTTCCAGGCTCCCAACACAGAACACCCTGTCCCCACATCACCCCAATGACTACTTTTCTAACATTCAACTCATGTCACATCCTCCATGAAGCCTTTCTGGACCTTTTCCCTGGTCCCCACCCTCTAAGGCAATGCCTGAATGCTTTCTGGGACACAGGTTATCACATTGAGTTCCTGGGTCTGTCTCTGTCCCTGTGTTGTCTTCCACTGGGCAGGGGGCATCCTGAAGGCAGGGGCGTGTGTCTTCTGCCTGCATCCCTGTGTTTGGTCCAGGCCGAGCACAGAGCATCTGGCCCAGACGTGTGTGTGAACTAGTGAACACTGGCAGGTGCATGGCCTCCGTGGCACCCCACAGCTTAACCATCTCCCCCTGCCTTTCAGCCCCCAGACTTGGCATCTCTGGAAGGCCCCTGCTTCTGAAGAACCCTGAGTCACCACAGGACCAGGCAGGGGCTGTTCCTGACTCTTGCCTTAGGCCTAGAGGGGTCAAGAAGGAGGGCCGGCCTTACACCAGCCACTGCCAGAGGGCAGAGCATTGCCCAGAGGACGGCAGAGTGGGGAGGATGATTGCCTGGAGGGATGTGGCTCCCTATTTCACAGAGAGGTTAGGCAACTTGCTCAAGGTCAGACTGCTAGTCCAGGCAAGAGCCAGGATTTGAATTCAGGCTCCAGAATTCATGGTCTTAACTATTCTGCTGTGCTGTTTTCATAGCTCGAGTATCCAGGCATCCTATGGGCTGGACTTGATCTTGTCCGCCTGTCACTCTGCACTTTAAGCTTTTCAAGGATTCCTAAGGACTCTTTGACTCACTTTCCTCCCGCTTCTGCCTGCATGCTTTCAGGGACGGTGCTTACTCCCTCTCACCGTGGGCCATTCCAATTTTGGACAGAGCTGACTTTTTTTTTATTTTTTATTTTTGCGGTACGCAGGCCTCTCACTGTTGTGGCCTCTCCCGTTGCGGAATACAGCCTCCAGACACACAGGCTCAGCAGCCATGGCTCACGGCCCAGCCGCTCCGCGGCACGTGGGATCTTCCCGGACCGGGGCACGAACCCGTGTCCCCTGCATCAGCAGGCGGACTCTCAACCACTGCGCCACCAGGGAAGCCCAGAGCTGACTTTTTGATTGCCTTTCGTTGACCTGGAATCTTCCTTCCTGAAGCCTTCACTCAGGGGTCTTCATTCCACTTGTGGCCATGAAGTACAGTTCTGTATCCCCCTCCCCAGCAAACATCTGCACTTCACAAAGTTGAAGAGAGTGACCAGGAGCCCCAAGGCCTCTGTTCTTTGAGGTCATCATCCCTGGGCCCTCACCTCTTCCTAAAATGCCATGGCTTAAGGCTTTGCATCACCCTGCCATTCTCTGAAAATTACTCATTAAGTACGCCTCATGAGAGGTCTCCACCGGAGACAGCTTTGGCCCAGGTGTGGCCCAAACAGCCCAGAGGTGAGGGAACAGTCACTGCTCTTGCCCCACGAATGCAGCCTAGCACACACTGTCTCCTTAGTGTCCACAGCCCGGGGCCTGATTATTACTATAACCTTATTACTATAACCCCTACATCCTTCTCTCCTCTTTACTGCCTTTAGTCCATAGAGAAGGGGAATAAAGCAGACAAACCAGAAGCAACTTGATGTAGTGGAAAGACAGTCGGCTTGGCAGCTCCAGCCCCAGCTCTGCCATCTTGGGGCATGTGACCTTGAGGAAGTCATTCCCCCTCGCTGGGCCTCAGCTGCTTCCACTGTAAAATGGGAAAGCTGGACTACATGATGTACATGGCCTCTTCTTGTTCTATGACTTGTTCTTCGACTTTGCCCCAGCTAAGGAATGGGAGCCCCATACAGACAAAGAGACATGTCTCATGTATGCTCCACTAGTATTCTAAGTGAGCTGATTATAACTATTCTACTGAGAGAACATAGAGGCTCAGAGAGGTTGTGTGGACCTGCTCAGGGTCACATGGCTCTAGTAAGTGGCAGAGCTGGGATTCGGGCCCAGGCCTCATTGATCCCCAAGTCAGCAGTTCCCCCATCACATCTCACCGCCTGGTTAAAAAGGGAGGAAGGAATTTTGGAGCTGCCAAATCACTTTGAAACGAATCCTGAAGTAATTCAAAACAGTGCAGACCTGATGCCCAGAGCATCTTAATAATGGTCTCTGAGTCCAAGATGGGTCATTACAAGGGGAACTCAGGGAGTCTTCAATTCTGAGCACCTACGGAGAGAAAGTGGGTTTAAACTGCAGTGAGATGGTTCAGTTAGATATGGGGGAAAACGATGGACTCTGTGGGACATTTGACTGACTAAGGGACCCAAAGGAGACCTTCAAGAACAGGGTAGGGGCCTGACTGCCTGCTACACACCACTTAGGAATGGCCTTCCCCAGAATGCTGAGGAAGTAGAGTTAGGTAGGTGAAAGATTGGATAGGAAAATATCGGCTAACACAAATCCGTGTTTGTTGAATGGAACGAGTTCTGGTCTGGAGAGGCAGCAGAGCCTTGTCCAGGAAACTCAGATCTGGGGTTCTGGATGATTCATACTTTCTGACCTGTCTTTGAAGAAGGGGAGAGAAAGGGAAGATAGAGGATTGAGCCATCTTGGCAGCTTTCCTGGTGTTGCAGAGACAAGATGCACCCGGGAAAGTGAACGGAAGGCGATCTATGAATGAACAAGGGCCTAGGGGCGCGAGGAATAACTAGATGAGGGGACAGGGCGTCAGAACCCTGTCCTGCCCCTCCACACTCCCAGCCCAATCTTGGCTTGCCTGCTTTTCTCCTGAAATTCCAGGATCATCCAACAGTGCCACCCAGTGGCGATATGGGTGAGGTGCGGAGAGGTGCCCAGGGAAGCCAAAACCGGATGGGGGAAGAGGGAGAGGACCCAGCCACTCAGAAAGAGCAAACTCTGAGCTTCTTCCTGCCTTGAGGGTGTGGTGCTGGGCTGTCCACGGGTCTCTGGGTCTAGGCAGAGATGTCCTATAAGAGTCCTGCACACCCCAAAGGACTTGCTTTCTTCTCTGATCTCTGGCCCTTAGAATCTGCTGCGTTAAGCCGTAGATCCCCAAGCCAGCTTGGCCGTGCACTTGAAGAGGCAGGGGTGTCTGCAGCCCCTCCCCCGGACCTCCCTTTCTGGGGTGAAGAGGGGCTGTGGAGGCAGCTGCCAGCTGGCCCTCCCCCTGCATTCATCTGGTCACAGCCAAGGTCATGGTTGTTGCCAGGTCAGCACAGTGGGGTCTCTGGGACAGCAGTGGAGGGGCTGGAAGTCACTTCACAATGGACTGCATACCCTTCCCTCCTCTTCCAGCTGCACCTGTCCATGAACTTCCGGGAACTAAGCAGAAGTTCTTCCTCTAAGAAAAGTGGGACCCCAGAGTTAAATGGTAAAGAAGGTGGCATGGTGCCTAAGAAAAACACAATAGAACCTGGGAATGAGGGTTCAATGGAAACTCTTCTCTCCAGGCTTCTGTGATACAGATAAGACCTAGCAGGGATGGGTACTATTTTCATTCCTTTTCTACAAATACAGAGACTGAAGCTTAGTGAGGTTGAGTGACTCACCAATGGCCATGTAGCCAGTGACCAGGTGCAAGAATCAGGAGCTGAACTGCGGTCTGTCTGACTCACCAGCCCAGCCCTAAACTGGGCACGAGCCAAGCACCATGGGGGCACCTGGAGCTTGGCACTTAAGAGCCACTCAACAAATATTAGTTGAATAAGTATATCCTTCTCTAGAGCTGGAGAGGAGCTGGAGAGGGCAGCAGAGTGGTCAGCAATTGACTCTAACCCAAGGCAGAATGAACTAGCTTAAATTCAGGAATAAAGTACAAAAGGGCATAAGAAAAGGAAAGCCTTCATAAAAGATGGGGGATTTGAGAGGTGTCTTTAAGGAGAATGTCCAAAAGCCTGAAAGAGGTGTTGAGGCAAGGGTTGGGGCTTTCTGCCTGGGAAATCTGTGCACCTCACCCCCTACTTCGTACATCTGTCCACTGGCGGCAGAAAGGCTCTCCAGGACAGCCCATCTCAAACAGCAACCTCCACCACTTTGCACCTAATCATGCTGTATTTCTCTTCATAGCATTTATCTCAACCTGTCAATTTGCTATGTACTTATTTGTTCATTGTCTTATTCCCCTACTACTAGAATGTAAAGTCCATGAGGAGTGATTTTGAGGATTTTTCTATATTTCCTTATTCCCAATGCCTGGAACACTGTGGGTGCTCAATACATAGTTGTAAAATAAGTGCCTAAGTGAATGAGTGAATTCCAGGGTCAGGGGACAACAGGGACAGAGCACAGAAGAAATCTCACCTGTCCCAGGAATTCCAGGTCAGGCAGCATGGAAAGACACGACAAGACAAGAAGGATCATTGAGAAAGACTGGGAAAGGCCTAGAAGGTCATTCTGAGGAGTTGATTTATTTTGTCCTGTAGACAAAAGGGAACCCCTGAGGGTTTTGTGTCGGTGTGTGACAGGAGCTAACCTAGGTTTTAGGAAGATAACTTAGGAATGTAATGTACTTTGTAGTGAAAACATGGAATGGATGATCTGAGAACAGAGGCAGGAAACCAGAAAGGAGAAGGTTGCTTCTCCAGGTGAGAGATGACAAGGGATGAAGGGATGAAGCAGTGAGGATGGCAGCAAAGAGGAAGCACCAACAGGGAGCGATCGCAGGGAGCCAATAGGATTCAGTGGTCAGTGGGATGGGAGAGGGAGGGGAAGTGTGCTGGTGCCTTGGGCCGAGCAGGGGACTCAGAGGGTGCTGTGTGCGTGGCGCCTGTGCGTGTGAGCTCACCTATGTGCTGGGGGATGGAGTTCCCTGGGTGGGCTGTTCTGGCAGATGTGGAAGTTTGTGGGGCTGCTGTGACACGCCTGTCCGTCGTCAGCTAGGCAGATGGCAATGCTGGCCTGATGCTCAGGAGAGGGACCAGGGACTGGGGATGGAGAGTCACCATCGTGGAGGGGTATTTGAAGCCATAGGGAAGAATGGGATCCTCCTGGATGGCAGCATAGATGGAATGAAAAGAGAAGTCTCTAGAACACCCACACTATGGGGAAAGGAAGGGAGAGGAGGGGAAGGAGTCAGCAGAGCTGTGGTCGGAGGGTCAGGAGAGGGTCCAAGCGCCATGGCCCATACAGCTACATCTGGGCCAGGGCTGCACAAACACTCTTACAACGTCCTCCGTTGACAGGACTTCACACCCCATCTGAGTCCCATGGCCTCATCCTTGCCACACAAGCACAGGACATGGCAGAGTCTGATAGCACTAGGCCTCCATTCAGGGTCAATATTTGTACCACATCAGGGTCAGGACTTCTATTTCAGGCAGGAAGAAATAATTTATTAGTGGCATCTGTAGAGCTAAAAATGTTACTTAAAAAAAAAGCCTGGTAAGGTCTCACTAGAGTTTTATTCAAAGTAGCCTTATCTTTCTTCCCATTCATCTGTTTGGAAGTGTGGATTGTAATATAGAGATGGGACCAGTATCCAGATGGGGAGAGTTCTGAGCAGGGTTTTCAAGGAGGAAAGACCTGGGCTGGCAGAGGATAGGGGAGGCAGTGCGGGGGTGGGAGGAGAAGTGGTGGCCGCCTGCTCTTGGTGCTCACTGACCACAGGGGGCCACAGACTTGCAGAAGGCGGGTGATGGGTGCAAAGGTGCCATGGGAGCCCAGCTCCCCGCGCTGGGTGGCTGTAGGAAAGGAGGTACAGGGGGGACTCAGGACTCCACCCTGTGAGGCAGGGTCCAGCCGCTCCCTGCTGGGATCGCAGGATCCCACGCTCTACAGTAGGATGGGTCCAGCCACACGGAGAGCAACCTGTCAGCTTGTGATGAAAGGTTTTTTCTCCTCTTCTAACCCTTCTTTGGAGAGTCCGAGGAACCCAGAATCCCAATCTCCTCCCTGGCTTTGCCGTTCAGTTGAAGCTCCGCCCTGGAAGATCACTGACACCCTCTGTTCTTTCTGTTTGGAATTATTGCCCTGGGAGGACATGGCCCTCTGATGAGAAAGAGACCCAGGAGGGTTACGAAAGAAGCATAAAGAGAGAAGGAAAAGGATGCTCAGGTGTACCTTACATCGTTACTTGGACTTCTAATAGGCAGCGCCAGCTTGGCACTTCCAATGGAATTCTCCTTTTTGTCACCTAGCTCCCAAGCCTGACCCTCTGCCATGTCTTTAGGTAGCGCCACTCCTCACCCAATTACTCAGGCCCCAGTCCCTGAAGACAGCCTTTGACTAACCCATCAGCAACTCCTTTTTATTGTCTCTGCCTGCAGTGTATTCTGAGTCTTTTGTCTTGTCTCCTCCAAGAACAATCCAGGTGCCAGACACTCTCATCTCTCACCTGGGCTCGCAACAGTTCTCCCCGCTCCTACTCTTGCCTCATGCAGAAGCCAGAGTGATGTTCTAGAAACAGAAATCAGGTTGTGTCATGCCTTTGTTCAAAATCCAATGGTGTTCACCACCCTTCGAACTAAACCCACAGCCTTTCTGTGGCCTGGAAAGCTCTGAACCATCTGTGCCCTGGATACCTTTCTGACCTCATTTCCAGCCACCCTCCTACGTTCATTTGGCTGGACCAGCTGCCTCCTTGCCCATCCTCAAACCCAGAAAGTACATCCCCGCAGAAGGGCTTGGAAGACTTGTCTCCCAAACATACTCATGACTTGCTCTCTTTATGACATCTTTGCTTACACACGACTTCCTAGGAGATGCTTGAGACATATTGGGGGAATAAATGAATGAATAAATGAATGAATGATAATACCTGTCTTTACCCTGTGCGTGGGTATAGGAAGCACATAGTAACAGCCTGGCCTAAGATCTCTTGTCTTGGTTTTGAAATCTGCTCCCAATCGCAGGGGTCCCTCTGGACCTGCACAGAGAGGGTGGAAATCACCTCTGTGGAAAGAACCAGATGCACACACAGCTCGTGGCCACCAGAGGGCGCCACACAAGGCAGCATCTGCGCGCTGCGGCTACAGCAACCCTCCCCTCACCAGCACCAGAGAGATGTAGAGATGGGAACTGGATATCCACAGGCTAGGGTTTCTGAAACAGCCCCTGGCTCCCTGCATATTCGCTAACCCAGGTCCTGAGAGCTTTTTTAAAAAGGGCAGGTGAGATTTTGAGGCTTAAAAATGGGGTTTTCCCCCCACTATTTGTCAAGCTCCAAACCCCAGCACCTCCAAGTCACCTGAGATCAGGTTGCTGACAACAGTCCCTTCCTCCCCCGCTCCCCCAATACAGAACCCAGAAACGGGAGCTTTAATTAGGTAATACAAACCCCTCTACCTGACAAACCCCTTTAATCATCCACCCCCTCCAGGAACAGTGTGTTCCCAGCCTGTCCAGGATGACTTGGGTCTAATTCCCTTCTAGAAGGCCACTGCTCCATGTAACGTCTCCCATAGCAAACGCTGCTGTGAACTGTGACTGTGAGAGCCTCCTGAATGCAGAATCTGGTTTAATGAGGGTGGGGGTGTGGAGAGAGAAAGAGATTAGTCACCAGCAAAGGGAGTACTCAGGGCCAGGAGGCTCCTTTCCGATTTCCCAGCCCCCGTACTAAGTCTGAAATCTCTAGCATCCAGACTCAATCCCTGTCCTCACACAACTTTCTCCAGACCCTCCCTCTTCCCCCTTGGGTGAATCCTGCGTGGGCAGATCAGCCCTGCAGGCTGCATGCTGGACAGCGTGTTAGAGGTCACCTCACCGTTTCCAGGGCACATCCAGCAAGCTGAGAACCCACTGCTCATTCCCCCCTCCGCCCCATCCCAGGTCCTCATGTTGTGGTTTGGCCCACTGGGCTTGGTGGAGCGTCTTCCTGATGGTACACACCCTCTGTTTCCCAGGCACGGCTGCCCATGGCCTCGCCTGTCTTTCCCGTGCCCCTTCTCAGGGGCTGAATGCTGTGCTGTTCAGAACGGGGCCCTCACTTAGCAGAGAGCCAGAAGGTGGGACTGGGCAGGGCAGGGGGTGAGGCGGTGAATTGCTGCTCTAGCCAACAGATGTCCTGAGCTGGGGATGTGACAGGGAGGTGAGTTCAAGGATTTAGGGCAGGGCAGCGTCTGAAGTGGATGTAGTCAGGCTCCCAGGTCCTCCTGTCTTCCACATGGCTCCTGCTTTTTGGCCATTCCCACTGAAAGCTCCTTTTAAACTCTCCTCACTCACCCCCAGGTGCCCCACGTGTGGAATCACTTTGCCTGCAGAACAAACTGCTTTCATTATGGAACGATGAGTGTATCTATTCACTGTTAACAATGTGAACATTTATAACGGCCAACATAGCTTCTGGCCAACATGAGAGGCTGTGGATCGCCTAGCTGAAGTGTGAGAATTCAGCCCAAAGTAAAGCCACTTGACATTCTCTTTTGCCTGGGCAGCCTTGTTACAAGTAAAGGTGTGACTTTTCCTTTTTGAAATCCTAAAATAACTAGAGTGCCTCAGTATTACCCCAAAGACATCAGTCTCTGGAGATTCCTGAGTGTCAACACTGGCTTTGGCATCTGACTTGTTCTGTCCTGCAAAGTCCCACTCCTTAGATTGCTGTTTTTTTCTGGGTGAATAAACATTCATCTGCTAATTTTTCACAAGTTTCCGTAAAAAATGGATTAGTGGACTAATTTTAACCATAGCCCTTGCAGGTAACATAACTCTTTAGCCCAACAAAATATAGCTATCTCTGGAACATAAAATTGTATGCACAGCATGGCTATAACTCCATTAAAAGCAGCGACAACTGGTAGGATTTCCAGCCATGGCAGAGTGAAGAGGTTGGCAAATTCTCGCATCCAAAAATAATGTTAAACTGGACAAAATTGTCAAAAATAATCATTTCAGGGCTGGCTCTGAAAATTGATCAAATACAAATGACACATTAAGAAATATTTATTCATAAAAAAACTGTTGAACTTCTGTTAAGAACAACAAGAGTCTGGGGTGTTCTTGCTCCAGGCTGCTCCCCCCCACACCTGAGCTCGGGAGAGTAGAGCTGGCAGAGCCTGGCTGGATGTGAAATCCAGCAGCTTCACTGCTGGAGGAGGCTGTTGATTCAGATAAGAGGGTGAAAGCCCCATGTTCAGCAGTTTTCAGTGAAAGTAGCAAACTTGGTATAAAACAAATGGGAAAGCCCACCTCCCTGCTTGCTTGAAGTTTCATGCTGCTCGAATTAAAAAAAGAAATATCTAATGCATCAAAATTATTGGAATGCCATTAAAGCAGTACTTAGGAGAAATTTATAGCATTGTATGCCAATGTTACAAAGGAAGATCTCAAATCAATAACTTCAGTTTCTACCTTAAGAAACTAGAAAAAGGAGAGCAAATGAAACCCAAAGTAAGCAAAAGGAAGGAAATAAAGATCAGGATGGAAATCAATAAAATAGAAAACAGAAAACAATAGATAAAAATCAATGAAGCCAAAGCCAATTTTTTGAGAAAATCAATAAAATTGATGTCAGTTTAACTAGATAAAAAAGAGAAATAAATAAAACCATAAATGAAAGAGGTGACATTACTACTGATTCTGCAGACATGAAATGAATAATAAGGGAAAAAATCTAGTGAACACCTTTATGCCAATAAATTCAACAACTTAGCGAAATGGAGAAATTTCCTAAGAGACATAAACTACCAAAGCTCACACAGAAGGAATAGATAGGCAAATACCTCAATGCTTATTAAAAACATAAATTTGTAGTTGAAAACCTGCCACCAAAGAAAATTTCAGGCTCAGATGAATGCTACCAAATATTTAAGGAAGAAATAATTCCAAACACACACTTTCAGAAAATCAAAGTACTTCTATCACTACCCTAATACTAAAGCCAGGCAAAGACATCACAAGCAAAGAAAACTACAGAGCAATATGCTCCATGAACATAAATGGAAAACTTGAACAAAAATTTATCAAATCAAATCCAAAATAATAAAAAAAGGATAATACATCATGACCAAGTGGGGTGTATCCTAGGAATGCAAGTTTGGTTTAACTTTCAAAAATCAACGTAATTCAACATACTAAATAAATAAAAAAGAAAAACCATGTGATTATGTTAACAGACACATTTGACAAAACCCAATATTCACTCTTGATAGAATCTCAGCAAACTAGGAATAGAAGGGAGTTTTTTTCAACCTGGTAAAATGCATCTATAAAAAAACCTTTAGGGCTTCCCTGGTGGCGCAGTGGTTGAGAGTCCACCTGCCGATGCAGGGGATGCGGGTTCGTGCCCCGGTCCGGGAAGATCCCACATGCCACGGAGCGGCTAGGCCTGTGAGCCATGGCCGCTGAGCCTGCGCGTCCGGAGCCTGTGCTCCGCAATGGGAGAGGCCACAACAGTGAGAGGCCCGCGTACCACAAAAACAAACAAACAAACAAACAAAAATCCATGTCCCACTTCCTGTTTCCCCTGTGAAGCTTTAATGATAAGAATGTAACAGGGATGCTGCTGCTGCTGCTGCTGCTGATGATGATGAAGATGGCCATTGTTTACTGGGTATCTACTGCAGTCCCTCTTTTATTGCATCTCATTTGATCTTCCCACCAACCCTATGAAGGAGGAATTGCTGTCCCTGTTTCACGCACAGGAAACTGACTCCAAAGGTGGTGTGGTTCTTGACCCAAAGCTTGATGTCTGGGGTCACAGAGGCCTGGGCTAGACTCCCAACTCAGCTCCTTCCTGGCTCTGTGACTTTGGAAAGTTACATCATCTACAGAAGCTATAATTTAATTATCAGTAAAACATGAATAATAAAAACACCTACTTCAAGGAGTTGTTAAGGATTAAATGAGACACTGAAAGAAAACACTCAGCACACTGCTTGGCACATAGTAAGTGTTAAGTTAATGGCCACTCAAAAAGACTTGGTAGTTCCAGATTCTATCCACTGACCCATGTTGAAGTCTCCCTCCCTTGAAATGTGAAGTCCTAACCACTAAGCCTCTTGTTTATACCAACAAGACCATGCCAGCTAATGCCATGGTATCTTGATCTACCTCTGCTTCTCCTTTTCTCATCAGTTAGATCATAAGCACTTCAGGACCAGGACTAACTCCTGGGTTTCTCTATACTCCATGATTGAAGCTGGCACTTAGTAGATGCTCAGTAAATGTTTAATGATTGATTAAGTCTGAAGAAAGAGAGCAGGGAGGGAAAGGAAAAACGGTGAGAGAAGAAAACTAAAATAAAACTGGAGACATCTAAATAGTAATCTAATTATAGAAAATGTTAGTGCCAGACTTGGGTTGGGGAGGAAGTGAGAGAGGCAGAAACTCCTGTGAGGTGGACAGGAAGTGAATAGCAAGGCCAGGAATGGGAAAAGAGGGTATTGAAAGTAGTGCAATGCCTTGAGGCAAACATTTATATTTAGAGGGACCGCTCTTGGGCAATGTTGAGTTTCCCCTTTTCTTGAATTCAGTACCACATAGATGATTGAAATGAGATGAAAAAGCCACTGTTGGGCTTCCCTGGTGGCGCAGTGGTTAAGAATCCGCTCGCCAATGCAGGGGACACGGGTTCGAGCCTTGGTCCGGGAAGATCCCACATGCCGTGGAGCAAATAAGCCCGTGCGCCTCAACTACTGAGCCTGTGCTCTAGAGCCCATGAGCCACAACTACTGAAGCCCACGTGCCTAGAGCCCATGCTCTGCAACAAGAGAAGCCACCGCAATGAGACACTCGCGCACCAACAAGGCCTTATTGTTTGGAGATGATGGTGCTGGTTGAAGAGGCTTTTCACTGATCACGGTCTGCACATGTGACCTGATGAGGGAAAAAGCAGTGTGCAGCCAGGAGCGTTAGTGGGCACGGGTCCAGCAAAGGTCAAGAAGCAGTCACCAGCTCTGTCCTCCACACTGGGCATGTCCTGATTGGGAGTTGGCATCTCAATTTTGATCCATGGGCTTTAAAGAAGAGAGAGAAATGGGAAAAAATCTAGCAAAATAGGTGAGGAGTGAAATGCTTTCCCCTTCTTCCATGCTCACCCTCTGGAATTTCACCCATCTATTAAGGTTTGCTTTAAAGAGTCCCCTCCCCCACCATGTCAGGGCTGACCTGACCATCCTCCATATTGCTACAGCACTGGTTTCTACCTGGGGACAGGATTCACCCCAAGCTGTTTTGTATGAGAAAAATGAGAGAGGAAGACTTTGTTCCCCCTAGTCTGTGAACTCATTGAGAGTAGGTCTCTATCTCATTCATTTCTGTACTGCCTTAAGGGGCCTTGCCCAGTGCCTGGCAACTGGTGCCTGGCATATAATGGGTGTCCCATAAAATTTTGTTGGTTGAGTTCTCTTTGTGGAGGACTGCACAAGAGGAGAGGACTTGAAAGGATACAGGAGGCCAGATACGGTGCCCTTGTGGTACCCTGGACTTCCCATGTCTTATTGCCAATCACACAGGATTCTCTTGAACATTTTAGACCCATCTCCCCCAGCCAGATCATCAAGAGCAGAGATGGACTGACTTGTGCTCAGTGGAGGGCAAGTGAGTGCTAGATGATTGCTGGGTGAGTGCACACAACTTCACACACTGTTGATTGACTTAGGGCTCAGCAGGGCCCATTCCTTGAGGGTCATGGTCTTGTCCTTCAGACTCAGGAGCAATTCTCTGGCTGCAGGACCTCCCATGTTCTCCTCAAACTTGCATTTGATTCCATTCATCTCCCAGGACAGATCCTTGAGGATCTTCAAGAGTGGCTCTCAAACTTGGCCTCCTGGGAGAACTTTTAAAATTCCTGGTATCCAGACCACATTTCAGATTGATTAAATCAGAGCGTCTGGGATGAGAACCTGACATGAGATTTTATTTATTTATGTTTTTTTTTAAAATTTTTTTTATTTTTTGTGGTACGCGGGCCTTTCACTGTTGTGGCCTCTCCCATTGTGGAGCACAGGCTCCGGACGCGCAGGCTCAGCGGCCATGGCTCACGGGCCCAGCCGCTCCGCGGCATGTGGGATCTTCCTGGACAAGGGCACGAACCAGTGTCCCCTGCATCGGCAGGCGGACTCTCAACCACTGCGCCACCAGGGAAGCCCCCTGACATGAGATTTTAAAAGATCCCCAGGTGATTCCAAGGGCTGATAAGTTTTAGAAACACCTGTTTGGGAAATTGAGTAAGTCTCAATAAACCAGAAAATGAAATTAACAAGGACACCCATGCCTCTGACACAACCTAAATAAAGGTACCATTGTAGGACATTTATTAAAGAGCCAAGGATCTGGTGTGATGGTCAGAATTTGTCCAGATGCTGCCAATGTTTGCAGATCACCCTGAGAAGTAGGCACTGTTGGGTGCCTCCTTCTTGGCACACTTGTTCTCTGTTCCCCTGTGTGTTTATTCAGCATTTGAATATTTTTTACCATGTTTCTCCCCTCACTAGACCATGAGTAACCTGAGAGCAGGAACTGTGTCTTCATAAGCACACTGTCTGACCTGTGGTAGATGAGTGACATATATTTGTGACATAAATGTGTCCATGAATTCATTCATTCATTGATTTACTCATTCATTTATGCAAGCATGTATTCACCAAACGATAATAATGACAGAGAGAAAGGTATTGCATTGGCAGAGAAGGGGAATTAATCAGGAAGAGAGGAAAGAGAATAGATCCCATGAAGAGATAGAATCGAAGTAGGGAAGTAAAAGCTGAAGAAGAAAAGGAAAGAAAAAAGAATATTCATCTGTGTAATGCGGTGGTAGGTAAGTCAGGCTTGGAAAAGCCAATGTTTTTTAATCAAATGGACTCAAAAGTTAATTAATAACATCTGTAAGTACTCTGTACTTTTCCTCCTTTTTAGAAAATTCATTAATTACTATGGAGTTATTTGCATCACCTCTCTCTTCTCCTCCAGGGGGTTAGCTCTAGAAGAGCTCCCACCCCTGGCATTTCCCTCCCTGTCCCCAGTGTCTAGCACAGTATGACACATAGTGAAAGCTCAGGAAATACTCACCAAATAATTCAACGAATTGCCCAGTTTCAGATCCCTCTTCCATTAAAAAAAATCATACTATCCTCACCTCAGGGTTGTTATGGGAAATAATTTAGATAGTATACATTAGCACCTGCTGCATGGTAGGCATCCAACAATTGTTAGTTCATTATTTGTGTTAAGAAAAACAATAAATACTAAGTGCCGACTCTGTGCCAGGACCTGTGCTAAGTGGCGGCCAACAAGAGATGACCAAGAGTGCAAAGAAATTGCCCCTTTTAGAAAAAGTAAGGATTTGAGGACTCCAGTGTCACCACCTCTCCCTTCACCCCCCAAAGAGCCTCAGCAAACTCCCACATCCACCCACAACACCCTCCCTGGTCACGCCCTCCCTGCAAGTCCTGGAACCTCGCAAACTGGCCTTGTACTCCACCACCACCAGATGGCAGCACAAAGCCCATGGACTGCTCGGCCTATGGCAGGCCAGGCACAGTCAAAGCTCTGTGCAGGGTGTCTGTCTGAGAAGGAGGAGACCCAGCCCCTGCCCCTCTGGCCTTGATATGCTGGTTGGGACTTATAGTTAATGCTTTGGGATTGGCCCTTTCCTTTCCATTTCCAACGCCCAGACTCTAGCCCCTCATCCTGGGGTCGCCACCCACCTGCAGGGTCCTTGCTCAGAATCCTTCCCAGAGCACCTTCCTTTCACCTCCGTTTGCTTACAGATCCCCTGCTCTTGTGAAGACTCAGAATCCCCTGTATGGCTCTTAAGGGACACCCCCATCAAAGCTCACCTTCTCAAGCCTTGTTACACCTCAACATGACCTGTGATTCATCTCCTGTCCTCTCTGCCTTTACTCACATCACTCCTTGTCTGATAATATCCATGCTCATATATGCGGCCCCTCTTTTTCTCCCACCCCCTCGGAAACCCAGCTGAATGCTCACTTTTAGGAAATCTTCCAGATTGACACCGGATGATGGCTTACTCTTCTGTGTGCCCCATCAGCACTTCCTTTCTTGGTAACTACTCTCTGGGCTTCAGGTTTGGGTTGACCTGTTTGCATAATGCTTTAGCAGCAATCTTCAGGTGTTTCCTGTCACCCCAGCAAGGGAGGGCAAGAATGGGTCTTTCTCTTAAAAGAAAAACAAGGCCTTTCTCACTGCCCTAGTCTGTACCCTTAACAGCCCTTAACAGTCACTGATGGACTGAAGGGAGAAAGAAGGAGGTCTGTGAGTGATGACAGTGCACAGGAGCCTGGACGTCAGGGTGATGCCTGAATGCGAGGGGAGGACTGCAGGGCAGGTGCCAAGGCTTGCACTGACTGGGGAGGGACAGATTGTTGACAGACGGCCAAAAAGGAAGGGAATCTGGTGCTGTACTGGGTCCAGGAGCCTCCCAAGAGCAGGGCTGTTACAAGAGGGCCGGGAGCCGTGACTCCGGGGATAGGGTCGTGGGGAACAATAGTCTTCACCATTTGAAAGGGCAGCAGCTAAGTGCTTGCAGAGGAGACAGGTTTCCTTAGGGTGAGGAGTACAGGAGCATCATCAGGCAGGTGAGGGTCCAGGTGCAGGGGGAACATATGGGAGAGAGGAGAGCCGAGGTAGGGATGCCCTGAGCCGCATGGAGTCAGAGGAGGATGAGCAGAACCTGGTTGCAGGCAGAGGTCCTGGGGTGCTGCCTTCCCTCCCAGGGCTCTGTCCCCTCCTTCATCCTCTCCTCTACTTCCTCTTTGTTCTCCACTCCCCACAGCCAGAGCAAAGCACCAGCCTGTGGCATTCGGGTGGTGCCCTGATGACAGCCACGGTGGCTAAGAACTAAAGGAGAAATGCTGAGCCCTCGAGGACGGGGTTGGCCTGGACACGGCACCTGCCAACTGGGCGCACCCTCTCATCTGGATCCCTGTTCTCCACTCACCCAAGGCTCTGTTCTGCTGAGGACTTTCCATTTTCTAGATGCTGAAGTTTGAGCAGGAGAGGCCTCAAGAAGACACTGGACCTAGCCCAAGCCTTAAGCCATCTGAGATGGGTGGCTGGTCTGAGCACAGGCAGCTGCAAGGTGGCAGAGACAAAATTAAAATTAACCTAATGTGTGGACTCACCTCCTCTTCCTAGCTGCGTGAGCTGCCCGTTTGTACCGATGTTTTGGTTTACTGAAAGCTTGGTTTACAAGCCCTTTTATTCTGCTGAATCTGCAGTATGTATTCACCACGTGACCTTGGGAAATGCACAGCATGTACTCTGGCCCTCAGTTTCCCCCTCTGTATAAAGAGGCACTGAACCAGAGTGGTGAGTTTTCAACCATGTCAGGTGGAGCCCAGGACTCAGCAGAAGAGGCTAAGGGACCCCTGGGGGCGGGTGCTGGGGAGAGTCTGAGCGGGGATGTTTCCTGGTTCCATCTGGGTTTCCACCTGAACAGCTGCTCTTGGACCTGCCTGAATACTGTGGTTCTGCGTGAGATTGTGTTTGGAATGAGGATTCAGCTACTAGAACAATGTTAGAAATTGTGGTCTTGCCTAACTGTGACCCTGCATGAGCCTGTTGCAGTTGTGCTGTAAGGCGTGTCCTTGGTGGTGTGTCCCCATCTGCAGGCCCCTGTCAATGTTAATGCCTAAACACTCGGCGGGGGGGCACACAGGCAGCTTCAGGACCTCTCTGCTCAGTGAAAAGCTGATGCTCTTTGGTGGTGGTTGGGATGCTCTCTCAGAAATCTGCTTTAACTAAAGTGGTTTGATGGGCCCAGGGCTTGGGTACTCCATAGTAACCTTGCTGATAAATTACATCCCAAGTCTAGTGAGCAGGGCAGACAGGTCCTGTAGCCAAGGGACAAGGCCCGGACCTGTTCTTTGTCACCTGGCACCAGCTGGAATCCTTCATCGCCGGGCTAGCAGCTGTGAGGGATCACTTGGCCACCAGGAAAACTCCCCAGCTGGGACCTGTCTGAGAATCTGTGACAGAGATGCGACATCTGTGAGTCTGCTCAGGGGAAAATCCAGCTGCTTGGCTCAGTCCCGGCCCCAGTGGCCACGGGGAAGAGCCGAGAGGCAAAAAGAGAGCAGAAGCTGGGCTGCTTTGCTTTTCTCAGTTTCCACAGCAGCTCACGAGATCTGCATTTCCCCGTTTCATAAGGGAAGTTGGCAGGTGGGACTGGAACCAAAAGAGGCCCCACCTTGTGGCAGATGGTGAAGCCCACAGCTGTTGAGTATGGAAGGTTTCTTTCCTCTGACCCTCTGGGTTCTCACCTTTGACTCATCCCTTTTGCTTCTGACCCACAGTGGCTCCAGCCAGGCTTTTAGTCTGCACATGGTACGTCCGGACAGTGAGTATCAGGCAATGGGGTGAATCTTTGAGCGCGATGAATCATAGAAAAATCCCCCAAATGTTGAGACAGAGGCACCAGGAAGGAGGATGGGGTTTGTTTCACAACTCAGTGAGATGGATTCTTGGTGTCACAGGCTTTCTTTTCTGAAGGGAATGTTAGCCAAGTGTGGGTCTGACAGCCATGGGTGTTTAGAGGGCTAACCCTGGAGCAGTCCCTGTAAGGACTGGGGTGATTGTTCAGGACCAAGGTGGGGAAAGGCTTGTGGCTGGGGGTGTCACTCCCCACAACAGTGACAATCAACACTGAGGAGAGGGACCAGAATCCCTTCACTAACCTGAGGCAAATCCTCAGCTGCCGAGGAAGCCAGGTGACTTTGCGTTCCATTCTTGGACAAGTCTTGGTGGGGCAGAGAGCCGGCCTTGCTCTGCATGGCAGAGACCAGACAGAGAGGGTAAGGCTCAGCTCCAAGCAGTGGATTCTGGGAGTCACGAGAGAGGGCAGGAGTGTGTCTGGGGCCAGCACGGCAAAGGTCCTGCCAACCAACCAAGAAGGGTTGTTTGAAAGGGTTGGGGTATTTAGTCCAGAGAAGAGGATGGGAGAAGAGTGGTTTGGAACCCCCATTGCTCCCAATGGCAGAACTGAGGCCATAGATGGAATAACAGGAAGAAAAATTCCAATTCACCAGAGCCAGACCTATCTGATCATTTGAAGACAGCAAATGCCAGTGGCTAAGACCATGGGCTCTGGCGTAGTGTTACCATGAGCACCGTCAGGAACTGCTCTCACACGTGGTTATGAGACCCACTCAGTGTTGGCCTGCGTCGTGAGTTTTGAAAAACTGTATCAACAACCAAAACAAATTGGGAGAGTATGCTTACAAATCTATAGTTATAACCTCTTTTGAAAAATCTGAAGGTCTGATCACCTAGGTTCATATTCTCTCATGGCACAAGAAATGGAACCTAGGTGGCCGCTGCCTCCTCTGAATAAGGCAATTACACCCTAGATCATCATAGGTGCCACCTCCCTCCACCTTTCTTAGACCTGCATGGTTTCACTGATCCCCAGGTAGGGATGGTAGTTCACAACCTTGTTCTAGTTAAGAGCTCTGCATCTTGGTATGGCCACTTTTAAGCTATTGTGATTTTAGACAAGGGGGTCAACTTCCATAAGCCACAGTTTCTTTACCTGAAACTGGGAATCATAATAGTACTTACCTGGGAGAGTTTGAGAACTCCTGGAAAGCAGCTGGCCCAGAGCATGGCACATGATGAGAGCTCACCAACTCCTAGCTACTGGGGAACTGTCCAGCGGTGGAGGGGGAAGTCTCACAAAGCTTTGCGAGCTCCGTCACCAACATTGGGCTTGCAGAAGCCAGGGACTGCAGAGGATGGAGAGCCCCCAGGAATCTCTGCAATGAGTGGGCTATGCATCAGTTCTCCTTGAACCTTTCCCAAAACCAAGTCAAAGGTGTTGGTTTAGGACTGCCCTTGATGCTTATTGAAATCAGATTTGCTCCGGAAAAAACTGTGAGGAGTAGGAAAGAATGTGTCACTTAGAGTAACTTGCACCCACTTGGGAGGCTGCTGTGTGCTCAGTGAGGTGAGGGCTCCAGTCCCAGCTGACTGGGAGGTGGGAGTGGCCCCCTGCCACTTCCTTTTCTGCTTCTGGGTTACTCTGTGAACACTGGCAGCACTTCCTGCCTTGGTAGCCTGCATGGGCTCATCAGTCAGCTCTGCAGGTAGCCGAACCCATCCCCATTCCTTGGCTCCATGATAGAGCATTAGTACATTAGGGCCTGCCTGGGCCCTGGCTCTCCTTCTGGATGGGGCCTTGGTGGTGTGGGTGTCCTTCAGGAGGTCTGGACCCAGTCTGATGAGAGACACTTTGGTAGCTGGCTCCCCCCAGGCTCTGAGAAGTCCCCTGCTGGTGCATCATGGAGTGTCTGAGGGAATCAGTTCTGTATCCTAAGCCTCCATGTATTTCCTGGCTCTGGGAGCTGAGTCTGCTTTATGGACTTGGAATGCTGAGCAAGGAGCGGACACCTCCTTCTCAGGGAGGTATCAGAAGGGAGGAAAATGGATCTAGAGGCTGTGAACATAGCAGTATAGGGGAAGAATGTCCCTGGGCAGAAGCGTGGGAGAGAGAGAGGAATCATCTGAAGGCCACAGGAAGGCAGCCTCTTGGGATCAGAGGACAGTGGCTAAGATGACATGGGTGCCAAGAGCTAGCAGGGCAAGTGGAGTGAATTGAATGCGCTGCGGAATTCATGCTCTGAATCTGCTTCCCTCACTGTGTCTCCATTCCTCCATCCTCCATTCCCTCTCCTCTTTGGCATTCACTCTGGTCCTGACACCTAAATATTGTTACAGCCAGAGAACAACTCTCAGTAACTCGCCTCAGCCCTAGGTGGTGCTTCCTGTGCTTGTATCTCCCTGGGGAGAACATCACAGGCCTGGGGAGAACGGAGCAGTAGGAGGCTGGTTCTGATGCTGGTCCAGAGCCCAGACTCCTACAGAATCATTAGACCAAGCCCCGACTTGGCAGGCTGACTTATCCAGATGTCAGGGCTCAGGCTCTTTGCTTCCTGTACTTGAGCTAATTGGTCTCCTTGGAGAAGCTTTTCAGCCTCTGCCCTCTGGGCACCTGTCCCAGGGGAGTGGTCCCTCCTTGGCCTTTGCATTGGGCCTCTATGGCTGCTGAGTATCATCCCAAGCCATGTCTGACGGCCTCTGGCTTGCATTTGGGAAGCTGGAAAGTCATTCAGACAGTAAGTCTGAATTAGATATTAGGTCTAAGAGAGTTTCACATACTTCATAGCATGACCTTGTTGGGATATTTACTTGCTGTTCTCCTGGTTCTCCCAAATTAATAATTGATTAAATCTTGTTTTGACATTCAGAGCTGATTTGCTTACATTCTATTGAACTGCACCTGCTCTGTGAGTGGGTGTGTGTCAGGAGGCTGGGAGAAGTCGGGGCAAACAACAGAAGCTTTAAAGGAGATGCATGCCTTGGGAACTGATTTTGTACATCAAAGTACAATTCAGCCCTAAAATTGTGAGTCATCTACCATATGAAAAGCCCTAGATTAGACTCCAGTGGCAGAATAAAATCATGGAAGTTACTGCCTTCTCTCTGGAAACTTGTGTTGGGGGAACAATAGCAGATATACAAACACCAACTACATTGCATAATGTAACCCCACCCCCATTTCCACTGTTCCTACACTCACAATCACAATCAAATACACATCTGCGTGTGTCACGTCATACATGTGAAGATCAGCCCAGGCTGTAGGTTTTGAGATTTTGGCCATCAAAAGCTACAAGTAAAATCTCCCCCTTTTGAATCTGCATGTCATTACAGCACTGTGGTCAGAGGATGGGCTCTGAAGCCAGAAGGTCTGGGTGAGAATCCAGCTGCCTCCATTCTAGCTAACTGAGCTTAGACATGCCATTGAACATCTCTGTGCTTCAGTTTCCTCATCTGTAAAACAGGGTTTACAGTGCCAACTTTGCAGGGTTGCTGAGAGGTTTAAAGAAGCTAAAACAGGTATGTGGCAGTGCTCAGTAGCTGTGACCATCATTCCTAAGATCTCACTGCTTGCAGAGGCTAATGGTTAACATAGAGGCCTAGTTTTTTTGTTGTTGTTGTTTGTTTGTTTTTTTGTGGTACGCGGGCCTCTCACTGTTGTGGCCTCTCCCGTTGCGGAGCACAGGCTCCGGACGCGCAGGCTCAGCGGCCATGGCTCACGGGCCAAGCCGCTCCACGGCATGTGGGATCTTCCCGGACTGGAACATGAACCCGTGTTCCCTGCATTGGCAGGTGGACTCTCAACCACTGTGCCACCAGGGAAGCCCCGAGGCCTGTTTTTAAGATAGGAACGTGGGGCAAATAAGAGGATATTTGCCTAGTTTCAGGAGAAGCGTGGGCCCTGGAAACTTGGTGCTTCCCACACAGCTGCTGAGTCCCACCTCAAATTCATTTATTTATTTATTTATTTATTTATTTATTTATTTTTTGTGGTTCATTCCTTTTAATTTTTTCCCTTTTATTTCTTTTCCTTTTTTTTAAATAAATGTATTTATTTTTGGCTGCGTTGGGTCTCCATTGCTGCACGCAGGCTTTCTCTAGTTGTGGTGAGCGGGGGCTACTCTTCGTTGCAGTGCATGGGCTTCTCACTGAGGTGGCTTCTCTTGTAGCGGAGCACGGGCTCTAGGCGCCCGGGCTTCAGTAGTTGTGGCACGCGGGCTCAGCTGCTCCGCGGCATGTGGGATCTTCCTGGACCAGGGCTTAAACCCGTGTCGCCTGCATTGGTAGGTGAATCCTTAACCACTGCGCCACCAGGGAAGCCCTTATTTTTTCCCTTTTATTTCTTTTCTTTTTTTTTTTATCTTTATTTTTTATTTATTTTTTGCTTTATAACAAATTTAATCCGTTATACATATACATATGTTCCCATATCCCCTCCCTTTTGCGTCTCCCTCCCACCCTCCCTATCCCACCCCTCCAGGCGGTCACAAAGCACCGAGCTGATCTCCCTGTGCTATGCGGCTGCTTCCCACTAGCTATCTACCTTACGTTTGGTAGTGTATATATGTCCATGCCGCTCTTTCACTTTGTCACAGCTTACCCTTCCCCCTCCCCATATCCTCAAGTCCATTCTCTAGTAGGTCTGTGTCTTTATTTCTGTCTTACCCCTATGTTCTTCATGACATTCAAATTCATTTATTAAACATATAATGAAGATCTGCCCTTTACAAGTTATGTAAGGATTGTGGGAAAACGGATGCTTGAGGCATGGAGCCTATAGGCTACTTCAGGAGGTGAGACAAACAGATCAAAACAAAGAGTACAACAAAAACTTAGGAAGCCTCATTAAGTTGTGGCTAAGAAGGTCAGGAAAGACTTCATGTGTGCTGGAAGAGGAGTTCAGGTAACAGGAACAGCATGAGGCCGAACAGGGAGGCAGGAAGGCCCGGCATGTGTTTGAGAACAGGGCACACTTTGGTAAGCAGTGTTGGTTTGGGCTACCAATGGAGAGATGAAATGAAAAGACAGGTTGAGCGCTGGCTCTTCAACAACAGGCAGTGCAAGACCACTGAAGGTTTTCGAACAGGGTGCTAATAAGAAATATGTAGTGAGAATCTTTTACTATTTTAAAACTCATAGGAGACAGTGAGTGAGGAAGATGGAGGTATCTAAGATTACAACACATTTTTCTACCTGGGTGACTGAAGGTGGTATTTACTAGGAATAGGGAAGACAGAAGGGGCTGGTTCAGTGAGAGACAGTGAATGCTTTGCTTGGACTGTTGGGAGCAGAAGTGCCAATGAGTCATCCCAGTGATCATGCCTGGATTGCAGAGTTAGTCCCAAAGAGAATGAAACCATGGAATGAATTTGATGGCCCAGGAAGGGATTGGAGGAGAAAAGAGGACTGAGGGCTGAACCTTGGAGACAGAACATCGAGGGGAAAGGCAGAGGAAGAGGACCCATGAGGAAGGTGAAAGAGGAAGAATTAGTATCGAGGGAAGCAAGGCAGTACAGTGTTGTGGAAGCCAAAAGATGGAGACGTCAGGAGAGTAAGACCTGAGAAAAAGCTACTTGGAGGCTGTGGTGACCCCTGAGAGCCATCTGCATAGGGTTCTGGGATAGTGCCCTATTGGAAAGTGTCTAAGTAGTTGTTGGTTATTGAAAAAAAAGAGGTACTGAAGAATAAGAGGAAGTAAGGAGAGTGAGACAGTATGGCAGTATGGAGAAGAGGTGGGTCAAAGGATTAGGGGGAAACTAGAGAGGCTTTGTAGAACTAAAGGAAGAGATCAGCTACTTGGCTCATTCAGTCCGGCCTACCTTCCCAGTGTGTGAAATTAAGATCGGAGAAGAGAATCAGAGCAAGAGGCCAGGTGGTTGCCTGATACCAGAATATTAAGAAATTCATGGGGCTTCCCTGGTGGCACAGTGGTTGAGAGTCCGCCTGCCGATGCAGGGGACACGGGTTTGTGCCCCAGTCCGGGAGGATCCCACATGCCGCGGAGCGGCTGGGCCCATGAGCCATGGCCACTGAGCCTGCACGTCCGGAGCCTGTGCTCTGCAACGGGAGAGGCCACAACAGTGATAGGCCCGTGTACCGAAAAAAAAAAAAAAAAAAAAGAAATTCATGTTGGTGGCAGAAATGGGGAATATGAGAGGGCATATGTTACCCATCACTGAGAAAACAAAGAAGATTATCTACAAAACAGAATAGCCTGATTATGAACTGAATGTTGAATTAGTTAAAATACTTTAATATGAAACATTTATTCTTGAGGCAGGCAAGAATTCTACCACTGAACCACCCATGCACCGACACACTTATTCTTGAGGAAAACAACTTAGACAACATCAGATATATTTTCCACATTGGGTAGGTAAAGGGGAAGCAGTTCATGTTTCCCTCACCCCGCCATTTACCAGCACTGTGAGTTTCTGTGAGTTACCCACCCCTCTTTGCCTCAGGGTCTCATCTCTATAATAGGGACAGTAACACTTCCCAAGGTGGTTGCATAAGTAAGGACTGAAGGAGATATTCAGGAATCTGAATGCATGAGAGTTATTATCCCAGTGCCTAGCACATGGTAAGTAGGTGCTCAGTAAATATTAGTTATCATTACTGTAAGCTTTTCTTGGCTGTCTGTTAGTTAATGCAGTCTTAGAGGGAGCAGCTTGGCAGTTGCAGCCCTGGGATTTAGCTGGACAGATGCTCAAACACTTGTCCTGAATTGATAAATCCAGCTGATGTAGAAGTGAAAGACTGTGTGTGACTAAACAAAGATAAAAGGGAATAGAAAAGAGAGGTTTGGGAAATAACAGAAGTACATTGTGTGAGTTTCTGTGTGTGCGCACGCATGTGTGTGAGTTTGTGTGTGTGTAGGGAGAGAAGATGATAAGACTAGGGAGAATTTTAGGCAGCATTTTATGACTGGTAGAAATGGATCATTTCAACCATTTCACGGTTGACTTAAGTACAGGAAACCCACAAGTTGTGGCTTCATAACTTGCAGTTGTGAATACTGGTGCCCTTCATCCACTTCCCTAGCCAAACCTGCCAGCATATAGTCCAAAGCCACAGATTCTCTCATTTTTACTTTGTAGCCAGGTCTTTCTAATTAATGAGTATCTATCCTCTCCCCACCCTAGCTGCAATCTCCACCTCAGGAACTGTGAGAAATACTGAGAGTATCAAATGCAAGATTTGGTGCATGGTGCAAATTCATGGTCTACCTTCTCTGAGTCTCAGTTTTCTCCTCTCGACAATGACCTGACATGTACCATTTTGAACGTCTGTGGACTTACTAAACTTACTTCCCCAAGTGTTCAGCTCTTCAGGAAGAGCATTCTGGGACATGATGATCAAGTGTGCCTTTATCTCACCCAGAGCTTTCCCTCTCGTTCATCATGTTTTTCCAGTCTAAGGAGGCCCTTACTCTGCTTGGTGAGGCAGCTTTTCTCTGGCAATGCTCCTCCCTTCAGCCACGATGCCAGCTTTCTTGATGTCAGCTTCCTTGAGCCCTGCCCAAGGCTTATGTGGCCTTGGCCTGAGATCTGACCTGAGATCTGACGTGTGGGGAGGCACAGGAGTGGATGCTGTACTCCAGATGTATGTGTCATGGCTCACTGCTCTGCAAGGTGATCAGTGGATTATCTGGGGCCAATTTTCAATCCCTGCCTGCTTTCTCCCTAACCGCCCCCCACTTGCTATTTCTTGCAGAGTGCATGGGGGAAAATGCAGTCACACTTAAAAATTATCTCAAACAGGTCTTCCCTGGTGGCGCAGTGGTTGAGAGTCTGCCTGCCGATGCAGGGGACATGGGTTCATGCCCCGGTCCGGGAAGATCCCACATGCCATGGAGTGGCTGGGCCTGTGAGCCATGGCCGCTGAGCCTGCGCGTCCGGAGCCTGTGCTCCGCAACGGGAGAGGCCACAACAGTGAGAGGCC
Organism: Mesoplodon bidens; assembly: GCF_964165515.1. NCBI lineage: Eukaryota > Metazoa > Chordata > Mammalia > Artiodactyla > Ziphiidae > Mesoplodon > Mesoplodon bidens. The sequence continues at coordinate 88,694,534 of NC_138177.1, read as the reverse complement.
CGCGTACCGCAAAAAAAAAAAAAAATTTTCTCAAACATCTACTAGTAGCCTCCACTACAATATATGTCATGCATTACAAAGTCCTAAAATGATTTTTGGACGATCTTTTATCTCCAGCGTTACTCCCCTCCATTAGGAAAAATGATGTAGATCTGCTTGTGTGTTATCTACATGTACATGCCTCTCTCTCTCTCTCTCTCTCTCTACACACACGCGCACACACACACACACACATGCACACACACACGAATCTCAAAAAACTGAAGTGTTAATTAATGGGAATAGTGCATTGTTCAAGCTGTCATAATGTGTGATGAAGGCAGACTGGAAATGCTGTAAAGCATCAGCATTAATTCCATTCTCCAGGAGAGTTGGAAAATTCTTGCATGTAGGGGAGCTTAATTACTTTATTTCAGTCTGAGTTGCACACCAGGTTTTGTGGGCTGCTGCAGGGCTGAGTAGTCCCAGGTTGCTGAGACTGCTCCCATGCATCAAATGAGATAATGTGTAAGTACTTGGTATCCTGTAAAGTGCTGAAGAAAGGTTATCCTTTCACCCTAGTTTCCCTTAGAAATATATTTTGAATTTGTTATATGTGAATTCATCTAATGTATTATGAGTGGGTAGAGTTCTGGATGGTCCTGATCTTTCTTGATCTGCCTAAAATCCTAAAGTGAGGGGTGGGCATGAAGAATAGTGATCCCAGAACCAATATATTAAAATATGCCCAGAGATCATGGAGGATAGTTCCTAGGAGGATGCCAGGAGAACTCCTGCTTCCTTGTGAGAGACAGTTGTTTATCCATAAATCATTTGTCGAGAGCCGCATTGTTTGGTGGCCTCTGTAGCCGAGCCATGCTGTGAAGCTAATGATAAAGATTTGCCTCCGCCAGGCTCCTTGCTCTTTGAGGAAGGGCACCCCCTTGTGAGGCCCGCCTCTGCTTCCCAGCTCATCACTCAGTTTGAAACTTGTTCCTCTGAGCTGTCTCATTCCATTTGCGATCACGTGTCATCCAGACTTCCTCTATTTCCTTTTCTTTATTTACTATTCCTTGGTCTTCCTCAGTCTTTGAAAACTGAGGGATGGTTGAGTTGTCATGGCAACCTCCTACCCCATCGCGTTTCTGTTTCTCAACAATTTTTCTACATTCTAATAAAATCACTATAGTGTGCAAAGCTTCATTCCCCTCCACCGCAGCTCTGCAAGGGAGGTTTCCTATCTGACCAGAATACTAATGACTAAATCATGGCTTTCTAGTGAGGCAGCAAGGAGGCCCTCTAGAGTGAGCACTTTGGTAGAGGTTTGTGTTCAGGATCAGGACCTGTATACATGATCACAGTTGACAGGGCTGCAAACCCGCCTTTGTAAAATACACCACGCTAGATACATATAAAGTATACATGTTGAATATGGCTGGAGGGGAGGAGGTGTGAAGTGAGGTGTTCTTACCTTTGTTACACTGACAGAGGGAACTGACTTCCTGGGCTCTAACTGTACCAAGTTGAGATGTCATAGGAAGAGCTGGGATTTGCAATATTGAAAGTGGCTGGGGGGTAGCATGAACTCATGGGGGGGAACACAGGGGTTTCATCATTTCCTAGTCTATGAGACCCCGTGTTCTCCACTACACACTATGTACCCCGTAGAGCTGTTGTGAGAGGCAGAGATACCATACCCCTGGCGTTCGGTGGTAATTACAGCCTTGTGACTGGGTGTCTGGGCTCTGAAACAGGCCTCAGGTCCCAGCTCTGACATGGCGTAATTTTGTGACCTGAGACAAGTTACTCAACCTCTTCATGCATCAATGTCCTCATCTCTAAAAGGGGATGGTAATGATAGAACATATCTTTTAGGGTGGTTTTGAGGATTCAATAAGTTAATATAGGTAAAGACTTAGAACCATGCTTGATAAAACTGTTGTCATTGGTTATTGGCATTTGGTAAATGAGAACTACTATTTTTATCAACATCCATGAAGACTAGTCCAAACCTGGGCTTTACCAAGGGTTTACACCTGTTGAGGGGTAGGCCTGGGGGAGAGGTCTGGTAGAGGTCATTTTGTAATGAAATGAAAGGTTTCGACTACGTTGAGAAGTAGAATCTGATTCTAAATAGAAAAATGTAATAGCTTTCCAATGCTTAGGTTTCAATAATGATAATATTCGTTCTTTGCCATGTTGTTTTTGGACTTTAAAGAAAACAAATTTATATAGGAGCAAGTCGGCTTATTTTAGCTTAAGTCTAATTTGAACTGAAGATACTGTTTATCTGCTCACAGATGGAACGTCTCTGAGTGAGGTTATGTAGTAGCACTCTGAGAATAGTGCTTCTGGAACTTTCATGTGTATATGAGCCACTTTAGGATTTCATTAAAATTCAGATTCTAATTTAGTAGGTTTGGGGTAGAGTCTGAGATTCTGCGTTTCTAACAAGATCTTAGGTGATGCGGATGCTGCTGGTCCATGGGGACCAGTATGTAGCAAAATAGTGAGGTTTTTGAGGTCAGCTCTTCCAAAAGACATCTTGAAACAAAGGTCTGGCTTTAGAGGAAAGGGTTCTTCCATTTCCTATTCAGATACAAAGCTGGAATTACCCAATAATAATAGAACTGAGCCCTCATGAGGAAATGAGATTGAGAGTAACCAATGGAAGCTTGAAGCCTCTTTTCTTCTGAGGTCTTTTGACAAAGGAATTCAGGTAAAGCTATATACAATTGTTTGGCTTTTTGTCCACCTGCATGTTGTAAGGGTTTTTCTCTTGCTTTACAAGTGTGTGATTACTAGCTTTGTTTTCTTCTTGAAGTGTTTTCAGAACTCAATAAAACTCATTATTTTGAGGATTTCTTTTTTAGTGTTTGATTTATTCAGAGTACTCTGAAGAGATGATTGTTGGACCAAAACCCAAGTGAAATTGAGCCAAATAAAGACGTAATTTTTAAAACATTAACTTCAACTCCTGCTTAAAAGCATTGCTTTCTGGCAATATCTTATTTCAGTCTAAGCTTTTATTTATTTATTTATTTATTTTAAAAAACACCTCAACACAAAACTCTTGACATGTTTTTAACAACTAACAATAATGGTGACACATAACAGCTGCAAGCTCACTTCTGAATTACCAGTGGGGGAATTAAAGGTCTGTGTTATAAGATGAGGGGTTTAGCAGCTTTATAAGATGAATCAGCCAGTGACTCACAATTACAAGTTGTGTGACTTAAAAATCCAAGTAGTTGTGAGCTTCTTTTTGGAGAATGGGCAATCTTCAAAGGAATATATGATGTTAGAGAAAGAAACAGGAAATATACTTCTTTAAATTCTAGACTGACTGTGATTCAAAAGAGCATGGTAGGACATCTGTGTATGCTCATTTCATTAGAAAGGTCATCACAATTGGATTTAGACTTCTAGCCATGTAATATTCCTCTTTATGCAAGGCAATATTGTATCCTAGCACAGAAAAATGGTCATTTCTCCTAGGTTATTAGACAAGGTCTGTGTCATTTCTCAAAAAGGCCCACAGATAAAGATATACTGATGCCAGTTAAGGGGAATTTGGCTTTTTAGTGGCACCTTTAACCATTGCAGATGCCTATTCAATCAACTAGTAACAACTCAAATGGGAGATGGGAAAATATGGCAGAGATGGACAAGAATATATATTTCAAAATGCAAAGTTTTAAGCAGCATTAGATGTTAAAATCCTTTCAAATGAAAACCACACATTAGGATTCCAGATTAAAGTCTCCTCAACTGGCAGATAACTGGTGGGAAAAAATGAAATGAGACTTATCTGAGAATGGCTATTATGACCTATTCTTAAAGCAGAGAGCTTTGTTTCTTCTAAGCTAGTGGGGACTTTTTACAGTAACAGCCTTATAGTTTGTAATTGAATAAATCACCAAGTGACATTAATTATATCTTCCTCTTTGGCTCCCTAAATTCCTCTTTAATAGACCTGAAGCAGTTGCAATGAATAATATGGACTGAGAGCCATTTGTAACTTTTAGACTCAGTATTTTACTTTCTAATAAATCTATATTCTTTTTCTGTTATTGCAGGTACCAAAATCCGTATTTTTAATTTTGTTAAGGAGTTTTCTTAGAATTATCAGTAACCAAAATCTTACTCTAAGTTAGTTAATGGTTCTTGGTGGTATTAATGATCTAAAGTTTGGTGTTTCCTAAAGGTGAATTTCTGGTAGATTCCACAAGAATAAGAGAATGTGTGTATATTTTTGAACTGGGAGTCATTTTGACTGAGGATTTATAGAGATATCAACAGGAAAATTCTGTACAATTTAAACACAAGAGCTTTTGTCCAAGTGGAATACTTCAAAGGACTGGAGATTGAAGTAGTCCTTTGATGAAATCTAGAAAGTACTGGAAATGTTTAAATACTGAGGTTAAAATTACACTAGATAAAATCTGATTTCCTGTTTCTAAGTCTAAAAGATTACAATAAGGTCGCTGGAGGTTCCTGGAATAATACACAGATCTTCTAAAACAGCAACTGGATGAGGTAAGTGTGGCTGACTTGAAAGTACAGATTAATTTCTTCCACACTACTCATGTGTTTCAAAATTAAGAGGGAAAATTTCCAAGAGTGAGACATATTTGGGGTTTTATTGAATCCAAAATATTTTTAAGTACTGCAATTTTTTTTTAAAGGTTTTCCACTGCTAAGACAGCTATCTAGTTTCCCTGGAGTAAATTTATGTATGAATCTATTGTTGAGATCCTCTAAACAGTGGTACATCAATGCATAGCAGCTTTTACAACTTGTGAAAGATAAGTAGGCTGGCATTGGCTGCAAGAGGCTGAACACCCTTTCCTCTCTCCATTTACCTTACTCAGTCCTTTCTACTTTCTCATCAAGCCTAAACTCCTGTCTTATTTCCTGAAGGTCCTCGGACAGAGCGAATTGCTCTTTCCCACTTCTCGTAGCACTCCAAGTCTACCTGGTATAGAACTTAACACCATGCCATAATTATAGACTTTCTCATTTTCCACTACTTCTATAAGGTCTTTGAGTGCAGAAGTTATGTCTTCTCGGTGTCCCATTTATTCAACAAATGTTTATTGAGCTCCCACTATAAACCGGGCACTGTAATTACAACGATAGCTGGGGCAGCTTTCAAGTTGCTCACAGTTTTGCAAAGGAGACAAAAGAGTAGACAGTTATATCTGAGTATACATTAGAGGGGTATTTAACTTAGGCCTTCCTGGAGGAGATGTCATCTAGAGAAAGTCTTGAAAGATAATTAGCCATCACCCAGCTGAGAAGAAGAGTGTGGATGGGTGGAGTGGGGCAGAAGAAGAGGTAAGCAGAAGAAGCAGTAAATGTGAAGGTACATAGAAGAGAGCATATTACATACAAGGAATTCATAACAATTCAGGGTGACTGGAGCAGAGCCTATCTGTTGGAGAGTGACAAGGGGTGAGGTTAGAAGGCCAACAGGAGCTAGATTATGAAAGGCCTTGGATGTCATACTAAAAAGTTTAGGCTTTATTCTTAAAGAATAAAGGAGTCATTGAAGTATTTTAGCCAGGAGAGTCACTAGCATATTTGCTGTTTACACAGATCATTTTTGCTGTAGTATGAAAATCTACGAGGCTACTGCAGCAAAATAGGCAAGAAATGACAAGACACAGAAACAATTCAGAGGTGGAGGTGGGGGAGGAAGTTGCATCAAGAATTTATTGGCCATGAGGAGTGAGTGAGCAGAAGTCTGAGATTAGATTTCCAGATTTCTAAACGGTAGCATTAAGAAGTGGTTCCGGGCTTCCCTGGTGGCACAGTGGTTGAGAGTCCGCCTGCCGATGCAGGGGACGCGGGTTCGTGCCCTGGTCCGGGAAGATCCCACATGCCGCGGAGCGGCTGGGCCCGTGAGCCATGACCACTGAGCCTGTGCGTCCGGAGCCTGTGCTCCGCAACGGGAGAGGCCACAGCAGTGAGAGGCCCGCGTACCGCCAAAAAAAAAAGAAAAAAAAAAAAAAAAGAAGTGGTTCCTTTCCCCAAGATAAGGATATGGTTAGGGTGGGATGTGGTGCTGAGTGCAGGAGATGAGTCATCCTGGGTTGGACGTGTTGAGTTTGAAGTACCTTGCGTAGTCTCGAGGTCACCTAATAAGATATTTCTAGCAAGGACATTGGTATACAAAAGATAAATTGTGCATGTGGTCAGGAAATCCCGTAAAGCTGGCTAACAAAATCCTGGCATATTGGAAGGTTATAGAAGAATCCCATAGAACCCAACCGCAGGGGGTAGAGTTGAACCTCCCACATACTGGAAATTTGTCTGTAGTTACTTTCCATTTTTCACTGAGGCAGTACGATTGTTCTGCTTCATTTCTGTTTCATTCTCTAAGCTTCTCTAGCAGGTTTAGTTACTGCTTCACCAGAACATGGATTACATGGATTTAAGGTTGTCAAGAGGCTGACCTTGGCTCAATTCCATATGACTTATATCTCTGCCTACTTGTTTCTACCTCTAAGTGTCCAAGTCTCTGTCACAAATTCCAGGGAGAGAGAATCTGATTGGCTCAGTTTGGGTTAGGTTACCACTTGTGGATGGAGAATGGGCTCATGTGAGTTCTAGGGCGGTCCCTTCTAGGCTGTGGATTGGGGAGTTCTCTAAGAATGGAATGTGAGCAGAGAGGAAATGATGGGCTGAGAAAACAGGCACCTGGAGTACAGTAAGAAGAGTATTCAGGATATAGATCTGAGCTGGAGATAAGATTTGGGGAAGTAGTTAAAAATAAGGTATTGGTTGATATTACCTGGTGAGAGTGTAGACTCTAAGAAAAGGTCAAGGCTGAAATAAGAACCTTGTGGAACAGCGGTGTTTAAGAAGCAACAAGAGGAAGACAAATCAGTGAAAGAGACAAAGACAAGACGGAAAGAAGGTTAGTGTTGCAAAAACCAAGAAAGAGGGAGAGACCAACAGGGTCAAACCCTGCAGAGACTGGGTAAGATGAGAACTGAAGGATGACAAGGAAACTAGTAGTGAGGAAGTATTCAGTGGGAGGTGGAGACGGAAGCTAGATTACAGTGGGGGGACATGATAGTAGAATAGCAAATAAATGAGAGGTGAAGGAGTAGAGACAACGCTTTTTTAAAAGTTTGGCTTTGAATGGAAGGGGGAAAATAGAACTGAAGATGGAGTTATGGTCCAGGAAACATTTATGTACTCATCAAAGATTCTGGGGTGGGAGATATTGAGTCTAGATCCAAGACAGTCAATATTTGATGAAGGCAAGTTCAGGAGGGGGTTGAACAAGATGGACCAGAGCTCCAGAGATTGGGACAACTTTTCCACTGAAGTGAGAGGGAGATATGGCATATAAGGGGTATTCAGTAACTATTGTTGAATAATAAATGAATAGACTCATGGAGTGATGGTTGAGCCAGTTTGCAGAACGTAGGTTTCCATTTCTCTGGGGTCTTACTTTAAGGCAAGGAGATTGGGTGGTGAGGGCAGGCTGAGGCAGGACTAGGCTTGCCAGCATAAACGCAGAGTAAGACAAACACAGTGGAAAGGCCTTTCTTCTGCTGTTCTTCTAGATATCCCTACGACAACACCCTCAGTTACCTCACTTCTTAGGGAAGCCAGAACTTAAGATAGCAGGGGTGGTGAGGAGTGGGGAATGTGGTTGTGAAAAACAAGCTTGGCTCAGGAGTCAGGAAACTTGGATTCTAGTCACTTTCTGAAATTTACTAACCCCATGGTCTTAGACAAATTGTGTAACTATGTATCCAGTTTCTGTATTTGTAACAAGTATGTGATATGACCTTCTCTGCCTATTTTACAGATCACAGAGTTTACAAAATGCTTTTAAATATACATATATATGTATGTGTTGTAAATATTGTAAAGCACAGTCCAGCTGTAAGGCCCCATTAATTTATACTCCAGATATTCTGAGAATGTGGCTTGCCTGCGCAGTGTCCCCTGTGGAGCTAACTATACTCACGCATGGCATGGCCCTGGAGGACTGTGTGCCAGGTTCCTTCTTGGCTACTACATGTGTTGAGAGCTTGGCCTGACTGATAGTGTAGAGCATTCCTGCTGGCACAGAAAGTGCCTGGAGGGAGAAGCATATTAAAATCACAAGCTCATTACTTTCTCAAGACTAGGATATATAAAGTTCAAACAGCTTTATAAACTGCCTCCAGAAATTGTAAGGCAAAAATTAACTCTGCCTCCAAACTTTACATCCACATTCTAAATGCCACTTCCCTCTCTCTCCTAATTATTTCCGTCACCATCACCACAAATCAAAGACAACAGAAGCACTTGCCTCTGCAGACTTCCCCGGATTTTCTATAGAAAGGAAAGAAAACTAAAGACATTGGTATATTTATCATCATTTAGCTCAGCTTCCAGATTCCTGTTAGGCCCTCTGACTAATTCCCATCATTGCCTGTAGATTCAGGTCATGTGGAAATAACTGTTTGTTTTCCTGGCTGGCATAATGCGTATAAATTAAACTAGTAATACCTGGCATCTACTTCTCACTGACATTGTAAAGGTTAATGAGATAGTGCCTGAGAATCAATTTGGGTTCCTCATCTTCATCTAAAAGCATTTATTATGGCAAATTGAACCAGACATGGGTGAGGACTGTGCCACATACACACATTTCCTTATCAATTGTGTGTTTTGAAATCAGATTTCTGGGTTCCCTGTTTTGTTCCTTCTCTGCAGCTTCATTTCCAAAACAGTGACTTCACTGACCTTAAATTGTAAAAGCCAGTAGTGTCACCAGAGGGTTTAGTTCTTCATTTGGCCTTTTCTCCTCTACCATGACTCAAATTGCCAGGTATCATTTAGAGTGAACAAAGAAGGATTAATGGAACTTACAAAGAAATGATAAATGGACCTAAGGGAGAGAAAGGCTCGATATTGATAAAGGTTATAATACAAAAGAGAGTACAGGAAAATGAACTGAGGATTATGTGGTCCCTAACCCACAGGAGATATACAGCAATAATTATATATAAATTTGTTTCTGTCGAAGTCCAACAGAAATGTGAAAATTCTCTTGGATGGAGGCGTGGTTCAAAGAGGATAGCTGTAATCCATTGGAAACCACCTGCATCTCTTAATTCACCCTGTAAATGTTTACAAAAGACTTTAAGATGTGGTTCCTTAAAATGAAATACTTACAAATTACGGCTCATGGAGTCCACAGCTAAAGCTGCATGGCCAGAAAGCTTAAAAACAGTTCTTTCTTTCTTTTTCTTTTTTTTTTTTTTTTTTGCGGTATGCGGGCCTCTCACTGTTGTGGCCTCTCCCGTTGCGGAGCACAGGCTCCGGACGCGCAGGCTCAGCGGCCATGGCTCACAGGCCCAGCCGCTCCGCGGCATGTGGGATCTTCCTGGACTGGGGCACGAACCCGTGTCCCCTGAATCAGCAGGTGGACTCTCAACCACTGTGCCACCAGGGAAGCTCACTCACAGTGTTTTGAACAGAGCAGTTTACACAACTGATGCTCAATACATATTTTTGGATGAAATGATGTACATTTGCTTTCTCACCATTTTCTCGTATAATTGATAGTATGAAGGCACAGACTTATTACATATTTTTTCTTCCTTGAGACTTTCCTGGGCCCTCAACAGTGTACAGTTGAATAAAAGAAACCTAAGCAATGCTGGCATCCAAAAGACTTGCTAAGTGTAATGCACAAAAGTTTCACTATAGTCATGTGAGAGGACACAAAACAGTCTGCAGAACTGTCCAAATGTAGCTGACACTTGAGCTGTTGACAATAGCTCAGCTTTGGTGTTTTCTCTTTTGCAAAGCAAACAAACAAAGAAAGGAGAAGGAAAGGAAGGAAGAGAGAGAGGGAGGGAAGGAGGGAGGAAGAAAGGAAGGAAGGGAAGGAGGAAGAAGGATTTGGAGCTAATTATTAATATGAGTAACAGGATTTTTTTTTGGTATTTTTATTGAATTCTGCACATAACATTTGCAGTGAAAACACTTTAAATCCAATGACGAATTTATAAAAGGAATCAGAGGAAAATATCACATAATCAACTCACAGGTATTTACTGTTAATTACTTAACAGAAGGCCCAAAATTATTATGTCAAGAACATTACAGAACATGGCATAAGAGCTTATTTTAACTTTACATTAATATGTGATAAATTAACATAATTCAATGTCAATGGAAGACAAATATAGAAAAATATAAAATATGGTTTGATTTTACACTTTATTCAGAGTTCCATTATTTATTATGTCATTGTTTAAGAATGATTATTATTTCATTCCATACAAAATAATACTTGTTTGACTTATCTGTCTGATGAAGAGAACTAAATTTAAGGATACAAAATTTTAAATTCTGATATCCTATAGCTTATGTTCCATTTAATTGTTTACAGTAACACTGTGTTGCTAGTCAGTAAAAGTACAGAATGTATCACAGACTATTGATTCACAAGGGAAAGCAATTACAGTGTCTCTCTGTTGTTTGAGAAAAGAATTAAAATGTAGTATTATGTCATGGATTAACACATGAATGTTCTCCATATTCAAACTGAGCGGTCATCAGATTTTAATTTTATCCAGGAAATTACTTAAGTGGATTTTTAAATATGTGCATCAACTTTACCACATATTTGAACTATGGCTAAATGTTAATAACCCTGTTATCTAATACTTGATACCAATTCTTTTTGAATAGTTACAGGAAATAATGAGTTTTCTTAAAATAAAGGCAGTTTTTCTACCCACTCCCCATTCCCTGTCCTCCTCTAATCAGAGAATACATGTGATGAAAAACAATAGGCTGAAAAATGGCTAATATGGTGAGTCTCACAGTATGTTTTCTTTTGAATTAGAATGTTTGCGGTTTCTTGGTTTGATTATTGCTTCTTTCAACTGTTCAGAAATCAGTCATTGTGATGGACTTTTTAAAAAGGAAATTAGAAATGAGACCAGTGGAGAAGATAATCTCTCAGTCTAGATTTTTGACATCATACTGATTTAATGCCTATGGTCAGAGTGAGGGGATTAATTATGTTTTAGATGGAAAATGTTTGGCTATCTACCTGAGGGAGGACTATATTTTGGAAGTATCTAAAAAGGTCTGACAATAACAGCAACCATGCCTTGTATCTTAGACCTGAAATTTCCCAATGTATCATTTAGAATTAAATTTTAGTCAAAGTTTTAAAGATCATGGCAGTGGTAGAAAAAAAAATAACTTGACAGAGAATGAAAAGTGTAAAGGACATGAGATTTAAAGTTATTTGCTGGCCATATGATCTTGGCCAAGTCACAATCTTTCTAAATCTTTGTTGTTTAATCTCTAAACTTCAGATAGTATTATTACTTTATAAGGATATTTTAAGATTAAATAGGATATGTTAATGATCTTTGAAAAGTATGAGATAATAAACAAATGCAAGACGTCTCTGAAAAAACTGAAGTGTTGTAGTTGTATTTGTTATTCTGATATGTGCATACTTTCTATCTGCATAAGATTTCAAAAATGGATTCTAAAACATTTAGCATATTACATAGAAATACTACACACACTGTTTGCTTTCCCTCGTATGTGTAGAAACTTTTTAACAGAAATTATATCATTTCAAAAATGGTCTGTACAGTGTCCTTAATAGGATATTCCTATTTGGTTTATAATCATACACTTTCATGGCATTTAGGAAAAACAGTTTGACAGTTAGTTTTACATAAACTAAATACTTAACCTCCCCACCCCAAACCTGGTATTAAGAGATCACACCATGGAAACAATTTACCGGAAGAGATACTACTATGTTCTGTTTTCATATGGTCAGTTCACAAATTGTTGTAAGATACACTATTAACACAGTATGCTAGAATCACCATTTAGCAAATTTCATCAACTTTAAAAAAAATAGTTAAATTACTTCTTACAAAGATCACTAACACTAATACATTAAGAGACTTAATTACACCTAAAGTGAAAATTCAGATTCACATAACCAAAATTATCAGATTAAATATTTTAATGAATTGCTCCACTAGTCAAAATATACATTTCCTATTATGACAGAGGTCTTTAAAAACTTCCCCCTTTTCTGAATGGAAGGATATAAGACTATACTTCTGGACAGATAATCTCAGTATGACAAAATATTTCTGTATTATTCAAATGGACTATCATTTTAACAATTTCTCTAGTGTCCATATTTTAGCATCTTTCTATACTAATCTCTTTCTACCATAAACCAGCAACCAGAATATACTCTTCTTTTACAATGGGTATAATTACCTATGGGCATCTTACCTATGTTGTACAAAAGCTATAACCTTTCGTTTCCCAACTGTCCACTAAAGCCAAACAGAAGTGTTTGGGTTATCCCTGAATTTTGTTTCTCACTCCTGAGCAAAATTAATTACAATGTGGCTCTATCAAGCCTCTTTTGTATTCACAAAAATTTACAAAATTCTGTGAATATTATTTTAATTCATAGCCATTGTTTCTGGGGCCAAAAGTGTATTAACTTTTAAATGTGACAAAAATGCACCTTACAATCAGCTACAGTTCACTGGGAAGCATGATATACTTAATTTTGATTTGCTAAGTGTTTATTCAACAACTTTTTTTTTTTTTTTGGCAGTACGCAGGCCTCTCACTGTTGTGGCCTCTCCCGCTGCGGAGCACAGGCTCTGGACGCACAGGCTCAGCGGCCATGGCTCACGGGCCTAGCTGCTCTGCGGCATGTGGGATCTTGCCGGACTGGGGCACGAACCCGTGTCCCCTGCATTGGCAGGCGGACTCTCAACCACTGCGCCACCAGGGAAGCCCTCAACAACATTTTTTAAAAAGGTTCACTTGAACAGACATTTCATTTAGACAATTAACAACATTCAAAGATGAAATGATAAACATAATAATTAAACCGTGGTCAAAATCAAAATATTTCCATGTTTTACATCTTGCTGAAGTCAATTAGCAAATATTGGAAACATGAATGTTTGGGTTTGCAGTCTGTTCAGTCACATGAGTAGAGACGTGGCATCTAAGTGACTGGAGGGGAGCGACATGGACATGAACATGTATATTACAACCATCTGAAAACAATACAGAATTTTCAAAGATGTAAAGAAACATACAGATTACTAAAAGGAATTGGGGCTCAGTGATGTTAAAGGGACTTTCCTAGGGCACATGAGAGTTATTGGTAAAGCCAGCATGAAAGCACAGAGACACCTGCTCTACCAAACTGTGGCTTATGTGGAAATAATCAAGAGATCATAAGGCAAACACCCCTACCCCTCTAACTTCTTCCTACCTTCTCCTACCCCCAGGATGATAATGTTGAGTATGATAAAGCTCTGCTATAGTTTTAGCATTTCATATATGATTTCAAATCACCTTAACATCAAATTCAATTAAAAAAAATAACCTCCCCTCCTTTTCAGGTAATACATTAATCTGTTTCCATTCCGGAGAGTGATTTTTTCTACTTTTTCATGATCCCATTTATAGACCAGTGACAATTCTCAGAGGAGAAAAAAATCCCATATTCTCTCTCACAAGGAATTTGAAGAATGATATATTTATGACACTTTCAAGACTTAAATCTTATTTCAATTTATTCATTCCTTCAGAAATTCATAAAAAATCTGAGTACTTAAGTATGCTTCAAAGCCTTTTCAAATGCATATAATGAGAATTTGGGGGCTGGAAAGGGCTTTGGAGAGTAACCCAGAACATTCATTTTGCAAATTAGGAAACTGAAGCCTAGCAGTGGTAAGTGACTTATCTAGGGTCCCACAGGCAGAAAGTGGGTAAGAATTCTGGTTTCCTATATCTAGAATAATACTATTTTTACTACCCATTTGGCGAACCATATTTGATATGACAGTTTCTTCATCTGGTACCATTCTGTGCTTTTATTGCAAAGTCCAGACTTTGTCTTTATTTGAAACTGTAGCCTATAATAATAATGTGGATATGATATTAAACATACTATAGTGCTTAAGGTTGTGTCATCGGTATTTTATAAAGGCGGCTCTTGTGTCTATTTTGGTAACACCTACTGATCCTTACTAAAACATCTGCATGTCTAAGACCTCCTATTAGGACAGTTGTTTGGTTTGTTTCAATCATCCCAATAGCTGATGTGACCAGGCTGTGATCATCAGTTATGAGTATTAAGGTGGCTGGAAATGCACTATTTTCTGGGCCAGTGTCTCTACTACACAGGCTAACACAGAACAAAAACACCGTGGTGGCTATATTTTCACTTTAATCACGAATTATCCAGATTGGAGGTTCACATAGCTCAAATCTGAGACAGTTGTCATTTTTTTTACTTCGTTTTTTCCTAGAGTGATCTAGTCTCAAAGTTTTGACCAGAGAAATTACCAGCAGATTGTGCAAAATCCATCGTAGACATTGCCTCAAAGAAAGTTACCTGGATTGTATCTCCTGTCTCTTTCGCTGCTAGTAGGTATAAGATTGTTTCAGTTACTGATTCTTATATGTTAACAGTGAAATTCATCACCTGCATTTCCTTCTACAGGACATCAAAACGTGTTATAATTTTGGCTTTCCTACAACAATATTTTGACAGTAATTGAAATTCTACAAGTACTCGTATTATAACTTAGCATTGTTATGCATTTAAATAGCAGGAGATTGAAGTTTTACACATTTGTTCAGGTATATTTTGAAAATGAAATATGGAAATGAAAAGTCTTCTTTATATTAAATGTTCACAGTTTAACTTTCCATAAGGCTTATTAAATAATATGCAAATAGCTACCATTCTGCTGAAATGTCACAGTAAATACATTAATAATGGCACAGAAGTGAAGTGTTCCCAAATGGGAAATCATTTTCATGATCTCCTAAATCTCTTTTACAAATAAAACATTGCTTTTCTTTTTAACTGAAAAAAGTTCCATTTCTAAAAGAATATAAAAATAGAAAATGAGTCAAGAAAACTTTTACAGATACAATTTTTAAATAAATTCTTAAAACATTAGATGAAATATTGTATATATCTTTAAGAATGTGCTTTGTCTCACCACACCAAACATCACATGAAAACTAAATTAAATGAGTATATTATATATGAACTGTTGAAAGGTATAACTAAATGTTAAAATTTTAGTTAAGATAGACAACTTAAACATATAATAAGTACTACTATATTTTTTAAAGTTAAGCTCAGCTAAAACCTACCTACAAGACTAATTTGCAAATCTATCATTTTGAATCAAAAAATAAAAGAATGTTTAATCAAGCAAGGCACATTTCTTTTAGCAAGTCTGTCTTTAATACCATTCATCTGGGCACAGTGTAGACTTCGCTTATTTACCTATAAATGGGCTAATTTATGTATGAGAGGCTTTGGTACAAAACACACTTTCACAAATAAAGTTGCACATAACTCAGAACAGAGAAGATAACATTAATATACATCATGATTAAACATAGTCCAGTAATTAAATGAAAGAAGAAAACAGTGTAATAAGTTGCCTTGTTAGAAACATTTAGGTTTTCTTTATTAGCAGTACTGATTAGTTTTTGGATGATTAAATATCATCAAAATGTCAAAAGGTTGAAATGATACTTTAATATTTTTAATGTTCTTCTTTATTTCTTGGTCAATATCTTTTATATTGCACACAATTTGAAGAGAATCCTCCAGGTTCAGAGCTGTTTCTTGTGTATGAAGCATTTCTTAGAGACATGTTATTTAATGTCAACTGAAACAAAAGTATGTGCTGGCAGACAGATCACCGTCCATCAGCAATATAACAAACACTGTATTCTTGATCTAAGCAATTTAAAAAGAGCATCCTACTGGTCAGTGCAGCTCTACAGGTCTTTATGTCGGGCTCTTCAGGTATCTGTTGGACAGAGTAAACACAATAATTTACTGTATATTTAGTTTTTAAAAAATTGTAGACTTTAGGTCAATATTAAATATTCTATTCATTACACTTTTAAAAACTTTATTCTTTTTTAATGTTACCTTGAGAAGTTTGAGCAACTTAATTTTCTAAATGCATTAACCACATATTGAGGGCTTTTAATTGATAAGTCAGAAACAGTTTCAGAGTATGCTGAAATTATGAACTTCCCCCCCTTATTAATAATGAACTATAAATGTAGTCTAAACCAATGTGATTGTTTTTGGAATAGGAAAATTTATCTTCATCTTTAGAACCATCTGAAAGGTACTGTCTACTGATTTTTTTTTTTTTTTTTTTGAGGTACACGGGCCTCTCACTGTTGTGGCCTCTCCTGTTGCGGAGCACAGGCTCCAGACGTGCAGGCTCAGCGGCCATGGCTCACGGGCCCAGCCGCTCCGCGGCATGTGGGATCTTCCCGGACCGGGGCACGAACCCGTGTCCCCTGCATCGGCAGGTGGACTCTCAACCACTGCACCACCAGGGAAGCCCCTGTCTACTGATTTTTAGAAAAATACATGTATCAATTTTCTCAATGTATTTTCAAGGTGTTGTTTCTTTTCTGGCTGTACATCCCACTGTGGTAAGCTAAGATGAGGACTCCTTTGAAGTGAATAGAAATCCCAGGCTCAGATAAGTGTTATGGAGAGGAAAAAAAAGGAGAGAGAGAAACAGTCTCAAAATGAGTATTTTGACAACCATGTTCTAGGTACTACAAATGTAGTACCTAGAACTACAGATAATCTGTAATGACAGATTACCCTGTCATTACAATTAACTTTCAAATCTATTGATCCTTTAAAATATGAACTCTGTACAGTTATATACCAGTTTAGGGAATAAAAAATTAAGATAACAATAACCACTTAACCAAGGTCTGTGGAGAACAAAGAAATAAAAGTTCAAGTGTATTGCTTTCCTCTCCCCAACTACAAAAAAATCATCTTGAAATAAGGATAATAAAGTGTTTCTTAAAAATAGCATAAGGCAGCACAACTGTCTTGTTCACTGCTACATTCAGAATATAAAATGGTGTCTGGCACACAGTAGACACTTTATATGCTCAGTGAATGAATAAATCCCTATTACTTTGTCTACAGTGTCTACACATAGGAGCTACTCAGTAAACATATGTTGAATGAATGAATGGATATAGAAAAATTAGGTTTATGTACTCTAGAGATTTTCTAATTGTGATACTTATACATACAAAAACAGAAAATCCTACACCCAGCTTCAGGTTTCAATATGTGAATATAATCCATCATAATACATAGAGAAGACTGTTTCCCATAAATACTCCTGGTCTTAGCAGGTGTCTCAGAACCAGTTGTAAATGCCTAATGATGGCCATCTGGAATTTGTGCTTTTCATGCAAGAATCATTCACTCACTAAACTACATGGTGTATACCTACTATTCTGGGAAATTATCTAGTGAAAAGTCTTCTTTTTTGGCCTGGATTATACTTGCTCATCCTTCATGAAAGAAGTAACTTCTTCTTAACCCTGGTCTTCAGTCAAAAAGCAAGAGTACATTCTTGCATCATAGTACACTTAATGTTCATTATGAAAGTTTTAAAATTACAGTGGTCTACTAGCTATTGATGACAACTAATTATAAGAAATCACAAGTAACATGAATGATATGATAACCTTTTTATTTCCTCAGTGCCTAGCTTCTGCTCAATGCTACTGCAGCTTTGATTACCTTGAGATGGTTCTATTAAGCTATTATTTTCTTGATGCACCCTTTTTATATAAAGGGCTGGGGCTTTCTTTAACTTCATGTGTCAATACCTGCTTCAAGTCTCTTGGGATTATTAAGTCTGGTACAGCTTGGCATCCTAATAGACTGTAGGTGCGGAAGGAGTTGCAATTCAACAGAAACAAAACAAGAAATAAAAGTGATATTTAGATGGTAATCATATTAGTGGCTAAGAAATGGGTTGAAGGGCTTAGAAAAATGAACATTGACTTAAGTATCGAAATTACAGAAGAGAGAAAGGAAGTATAATGGTGACTTATAATTGAAGATAACAATATTTGACCTAATAAATATTCTAACATATAAAGCAAGAAAAAAGGATAAGAATAGTCAAATTTCAATCGCTATCAAGTCTGTGAAAAAGTAACTGATACCTCTACTCAGGCCTAAATGAAAGAGGTACAGATACCCAGGTTATCTGTTAGCCTCACTAACTCGTGTCTGATGAGGAAAAAGCTGAAATCATTCTGTAACGCGGTGTTATGGGAACTTTGTCCTCGTGTGTCTATACTTTGACATCTACTAAATAACTTGCAGTTGGCTGCACATCAACAACTTCTACAAATTCTACCAGCTAAATGGTCATGAATTAGCCCCAAGGACTAGAAAGAGTTCTTGCTAAATTATGTATAATTCTCTGATTGTCCTCTTGGAAATTATGCACTCTTGGGGAGCAGAAAAAGTTTAAACTCATGCAGTAATTAAAACTGGTAATGTGCCAGAATGTGAGCTTTGTCAAAAATCTGAAAGTCATGCGAAAATGAGCTGTGAGGTATAAGCAATACTACTTTAAGCAGTATTTAGGTCTACTAAAAATAAATCTCCTCAATTCACATAGTAATATATTTATAGTAATATAATTTATAGCAATATAAATTGACCTTTCAAAATGAGTTAAAATGTTTACAGAATCTAGATATAAAGCAACTCAGACACAGTTCTTACTTGGAGAAATTATTTCTCTCTATGGTTTTTAGTCGCTTACTACATTTTGAAATCTCACATATAGTCACTCTTGTTTAACTGATTTTAATTACAATTTCTTATAAAAGTAATAGATTAGTGAATTCCTCAAATACACATTGCTCTTCCTCAAATACACCAGGTATTTTGTTTTGTCCTGTAGTCTTACCTGAGGTAAATATAAAATGTAATGGCATGTGAGGCTGCCTCTTAAATATCTAATACCTTGGCTATACCAGGTTACAATAGAATATCTGGAAAAACCCATATTGAGTTAAATAATAAAAATAAACAATGTTACAATTCCTCACCCCAAACCAGAAAAAACAAAAAAGAAATGAAAATTATTCATTTTCAATTCTCTAGTCTGTGTCATTTCTTTAAAAATCCTAACAATGTGTCCTCAGAAGAAAGAAATGATCTCTGTCCTATGTGGCCTTAATTGTACAAAGTGATAGAAGATGAAAGAGTTTCTAAGTTCTACTGGTCTACAGATGTAATCACAAGCATATGCAGACATGCATTAGCTTTGATTAATTTGGTGACGTATCTGGTAAGGAAATTGTGCCACTCATGTGCACAGGCAACACCCAGGTGAATCTCTGGTCTGGTCTGCCTGAGAAATCCAGGGAAAGGAGAAAATTCAGAAGTGGTGTGGGGAAA
The DNA here is from genome assembly GCF_964165515.1 of Mesoplodon bidens. Taxonomy (NCBI): domain Eukaryota; kingdom Metazoa; phylum Chordata; class Mammalia; order Artiodactyla; family Ziphiidae; genus Mesoplodon; species Mesoplodon bidens. The sequence goes on along the minus strand of NC_138177.1, from coordinate 88,675,210 downwards.
GTTCCTCGCTATTCACATCAGGAGAATCCCCATTTCCTACAGCAGAAGAAAGTGCATTTGTTATCATATTGCCTAAAATCATGGCAATATCTGCAGTACTCATTTATATTAATGTTTTAATTAGTTTCAGTAATTCCATATTACACTTTGGCTTTTCAAGGCTGCTAGGAATGCCCCAATACCAACATATGCTACTGGACTGCCTCTCACTTTCCATCTTATTTCATTTAGAAGCAGCTTAAGTTTTGCCATTATAACAGTCATTCTAGGAATCCACCCTTATTTCTCATGGATGGATCTTCTTTCATACATGAACAAATCACTTTTAAAAATAGCTGATTTTTGTGATTCTACCACATAACTAGACAACTACATGAAAAATTAGGTTATAGTGTAAAAGAAATAATTTTATCCAGTAAGGCCTTAGGTACAGTAATATAATTCTTTAACGTGATTCATTGATGAGATCTCTAATAATTTATTCAATCAGCTTCCATAGTCCTGAAGACCCCATGGGTGTTTAAGGACTCACTATTAACTGAAACCAAGACTGAACTTACAGAGAAGTTTCTTAGAATGTCTTAGAAAGCTTAGATAGGTAAGCTCCTGGATATATTACTTGCTTGTTCTGATTTTTGCTGTCTGTACTACTTGGGTCAACCAGTCAACAAGTATATACTGAGTATCATTTATAAAGAGCATTCTATTAGCTATTAGGTAGGAAACATCATCTCTGTGAGGCATTCTGACTTCCAGATACCCTTGGCGATTAGGAGTGACATCACATATAATGTTATATTTAACACGCCCCTGCTGGAGCATGTTTTGCCAAATGGAAGGCTTCTCCAGTGAACCAATTATGAGGAATTTCATCCAAAAGAGCATGGGGAGGAGTACAAGCCTCACAGTGATAAAATGAAGCATAGATACACAACACGAAAATTTTGTTTGTAGTTTAAAAACGCTCAAACTGGAATGCTATTCCCTTCTTCTCATCACTTCCTCAAATAAATACTCATTAAGCACTAACCTTATTCCAGGTAATATTCTAGGCCTTGGAGGATACAAAAATCTTTGTTCTCATGGAAGTGAAGGGAAGACAGCAATAAACAAAGTAAGTGAAATGTCTAATATTTTAGAGGATAAAACAGATCAGAGGAAGGTATAGGGAGTCCTGTGGAGGTGGCAATTTTAAGCAGAGCAGCCAGGAGAGGCTCCACCGAGACAGTGACACCTAAGGAGGTGAAAGAACAAGCCGTGCAGAGAGCAGACGCTACAGCCTTCCAGGCAGGGGAACAGGAGGTACAGAGACCTGAATAGAGCACGCCAGATATATTTGAGGAAGAGCAAGGAGGCCAGTGCAGCTGCAGATAAGGATGAACCTGAAGAGGAATCAGACGTAAGGTCAGAAGGGTAACGGGGGCTAGATGAGGTAGGGCCTTGTAGGCCACTAAGGTCTTTAGTTTATACTCTGTGTGAAATGGGGAGCCAAATGGGGGTTTTGCCGCAAAGAAGTAACATGATCTGACAAGTGTTTTAAAAGGAACATTCTGGCCGCTATGTTGAGAATAGACTCAGACAGGGGAAAGGATAAGAGGCAGGGGGCCAGTCAGGAGGGTCGAAAATCATCTGTAAAAACCAGATGAGAGATAACGATGGCTTGGATGGTAGCAGAAGTGGTAAGACTCTGGAAACATTTAAAAAGTGGAGCCAACAGGATTTGCAAACAGACTGGAGAAGGGGTGTAAGAGAAAGAGAAAGACGATTTGAAGGGTTTTAGCTTGAGCAACTGGAAAATTGAAGTTGCCAGTAACTGAGATGGGGAAGAAGTCAGGAGGCACGGGCTTGATGGTGGGGGTGGAGGAGGAGAAGGAAGCTCAGTTTTGGATATATTAAGTTGGAGACAGACATTAGCTGTGCAAGTGGAGATGTCAAGTAGACAATCGGAAATTCAATCCAGAGTTCGGGAGAGGGGTCCAAGTGGGAAATATAAATTTACGTATAGATCATCTAAAGCTATGAGAATAAGACTGAATTCAGAATGAAAAGAGGTCTAAGGACTAAGCCATGGAGCATGGGTTTCTCCAACATGAAGACCCGAGAGAGATGAGGAAGAACCAGTAAAAGAGTCTGAGTAGGAAAGGTCAGAGAGGTAGGAAGAAAATCCAGAGTGTGGTATCCTGAAAGTTAAATGAAAAATTTCTTCCCAGAAGTGGGAATGTATTCTACAGTGCCAAATGCTTCTGATAGGTCAAATGAAATGATTACTGAGAAATGGCCCTGGGTATAGCTATAGGAGGTCACCACTGACCCTAAAAAGTACACTTTTGGTGAAGTGGTTGGGGTGAAAGCCTGAACAGATTCCAGAGAGAATGGGAAGGGATTCAACCGTGAACAAAGAGAGATACAGTCCCCACTCTCACAGAGGAAATAGACATTAATTATACAACACAAATTAATGTGAAATTACAGCTATGTCAAGATAACATACTATATTCAACTCATTCTAAGATATACTGTTTTAGATTTGAGCATCTATGAAATTAGGATGTACCTTAAAATCACTGGTACTTTCCCATATAATTGGCAGTTTTTCTTTGTCTTTAAAGGCATATAAAATAATGGTGGTTCTAATAACCAAAAGCACTTAAATTTGATGAAATATACCATAATATACCATAATAGAGGAATTGATTAAACCAGAGTCATGAGAGATATCTTGGAGGAAGTACTGAAGTAAAAATATAAGTGAATGGCTTCCCTGGTGGCGCAGTGGTTGAGAGTCCGCCTGACGATGCAGGGGACACGGGTTCGTGCCCCGGTCTGGGAAGATCCCACATGCCGCAGAGCGGCTAGGCCCGTGAGCCATGGCTGCTGAGCCTGCGCGTCCGGAGCCTGTGCTCTGCAAGGGGAGAGGCCACAACAGTGAGAGGCCCGCCTACCGCAAAAAAAATAAATAAATAAAAAAATAAATAAAAATAAGTGAATGAGATGAGGAGGGGAGGAAGGGACCAGTAGTGGGAACATTTGTAAAGAACCCCATTCTTAAAAAGGGAGCTTATTCTGTAACTGGAAGAAGATCAGGGTTGCTGGAGTACAGCAGAATGAGGGAAGGAGCACAGGTATAGGATAAGGCTAGACATGAGGGCTGAGCCAGATCCTATGGGGCCATGAAGGCTACGTTAGGCCTTTGGGTCTCTATACTAATAGACCCAAAGAACAGGAAAAGACCTTGAAAGAATTTTAAGCAGAGGCAGGTGATATAATCAGATTGAGTCTCGAAAAGATCATTCTGGCTAGCAGGTGGAGAAAGGGTCAGGTTGGCCACAGGAAATGTGGGAAGGCCAGTTAAGAGACGTTCACACTTATCCAGCATAGAGGTGATAGGAGTATAGACTCTGGTAGTGGTGGCGATCTAGAAAAGTGGATTCTTTTTAGAGATATTTAGGAGGCGAAATGACAAAACTCAGTTATAGACTGAATGTATTTACTACTTTTTGAATCTAATACATATTACTACATTAATAGATACAATAAAACTGCCTTTTAAGCAAGGCTTTAAAAAATAAAAATGATTTGTAAATGTTTATGCTGCACATATGAATGAAAGCAAATATTTTGGAAATTCACTAATTTTCAGAAAAAGAATTAGATGGTTTAGATCTACAGACAACAAGTAAATACAACTTAGGATAGGGAATAACTTATGAAGAAGTGAAGTGTGTGTGCGTGTGTCTGTGTGTGTGCGTGTGTGTAATAAACTAACCCCACTGGTTTCTCTTCCAAATTAAATTAAAGGCTTTAATTTAAGGAACATGTTTAAATGCAAAAAAATAAGAACCTTAGGATTCTTAAAGAAAAAGAGTTTAAAATAAACTTAATGGAAAACAAGTGAAACAGCAGTGCTGATTGGCCTATAACACGTAGGCACAATGCTGATTTTCATTCTAAGGAGTTGGTGGGGATCTCCATAGAGATTCCCCAGAGCCTTTGTGCTCTCAAGGGAGGGGTGAGGGTGAGGTTGGGGGCTCATCGGTAGAGAAAAAGCTCCTCTCCATTCCCTATCACCATGCTGGGGGCTATGATCCCTGGATCTGCAAAGTCAGAGCCCTGCATGCACAGGTTTATTCCTAACATTCTTCAGATAGGATGAAACATGATTTTTTGTTCATTTAAATGTTATCTTACTAACAATCAGAATCCCAGGATTTACTTTTCAAGCGAGAGTTCCTATTCTGCACTATCTAGATTGCAACAATAATAAAATGGCTCCCAAGAAAATGATGAAGCCTCTTTTCCAGATCTCTTCTTTAATGCATTTGATGGTTTAATGGTGCAAAATCTGAAATGTAATAAAAAACACATCCAGTACAAAAAAAAAAAAGAAAAAAAGAGAGAGAAAAAACATGAAAACGTTTTTTTGTAAAATGTTTTTTCTTTACAATGTCAAAGACAAAATTAGTTCATAGCATCACTGAAAACAAAGACAAATATTTGAAAACTTTCTAACCTGTCTGAATAATTTAAAGAATACTATTATCATGTATACTCTGTGGCAATGGCCATTTTCTGGCAGGAGGTTGGGGGCTGAGTAACAATGGTAAGGTCTGGGTTCTGCATGCCTTCCCTCCTTCCTGTCTTCTCTGATTTGCCTTCTCTCAAAGATCATCAACCACTTTCAGCAGGTTATAAAAAACAAGTGATTTCATTTATGTATAAAATTACTACACAAAATGTAGGAAATCAGTAGTATAAAAGCAATAGTTTTATCCTCCTTAGTTTAAAAGGCCAAATGCAAAACAGAAAGAAAAAAACCCCACCCTAAAATGCAATCCCTCAATATCCTCTTCCCCATTCTTATGCTCCTCACCTCTATCTCACAGTGTTTCTGTAAGTCTTCAGACTCAGGGGCACATGTGCTTCTTTGCATTTCTTAGTGGGAGGGGCTATCACTTCTATTCACAGCTGAGAGGTAGAAAGAACTTGTAACTACTGTAGAAAATGTTGAAATTTTAAATGTATTGAGAAGTCAGTAAATTACAGTTACGGTTCTCAAAGGAATAGATTATTGGTATATATTATATATATTGGATTTATATATGATCAGCAAAGCAACTACTTGAGTATGTTATATACTAAAGAGGTAAACAATAAGTTTTATGTATATGAACCATAGCTTTAAATTTCTTCATACTGTGTATTTAAAATTTCAATCCCAAAATTTTATTTCAAAGTTGAGAAATAACTGATATAACACTCCTCTTATGTGTAGCCATTTGAGATTATGTCACCTTAGTTGGTGGGCATTTAAATTTGCTATAATATCAGTTAAAACAATACATAAGAAATAAAACAATAGCAATGTTATTGTTTTTATCTCTGGATTCACCAGCTACAGGGTATATACATTTTCCCAGGGTTTTGACAGATGTGTGTTGATCCAATCGCACCTCCTCCCATGAATCTCTTGTACACACAGACATACGTATACCTTTCAACATCCAAAACAAGCAATTGAGCTCAGTGAAGTCTCAGTGGTTTGACAAAGCTAAGTAGCATGTGTAAACTTAGACTCATTAGCATTCTGCTCTAAGCCCAATTCACTACCCATTTTCATTTTCTAAATGCCTTAGGACCTTAGGGAAGGGGCTACAACTATTATGTGGGTCACAATTATATTCTAATTTTTTTTTAAGCACAGTTGCTCTTAAAGATTCATGGAGTGGTTAGGTTAGGCAATAATGTCACAAATTTCAATGAAATGGCAATCTCCTTCTGCTTTCCATGCTATTGTTCTAAGTAATTTCCCCCTTCTTAATAAGGGACAGTCAAAATGTTTATACTATTTTCTGGCATGGTTCTTCAGTAACCTAAGCAAAGTATGAGCAGATGGAAAAATAACAATCTGCATAATATCAATACTATCATCTCTTGTAGATTAAAACACATGAAAATAGGAAATTAATATTAAAACTGAAAAATATCCATTGTCCTAGCAGGTATCACTACCAAGACTAATTATACTTTCTGAGTACTATAATATTAAATCCAGATAAATCAATCGTGTAAGAAAATAATCTTTTGTTACTAGAAAAGTCAGTCTCTTCATCTGACTTAAATACCATATTTGGTCCCTATGGTTAAAAATATCTGATGGTTAAAAAAGGGTTAATTTTTCAGTATGCTGAATGAATTATGTTTCTGGAAATACGTTCTTTACATGAATTCATTAGTTAGTAACATGGGCTGAAGTCAAACCTAAAAGCATAAGAAATTTCTCAATCTCTTTCAAGTCACTCAATAAAGGGAACATGGGTTTTGGGGCCACAGTGACCTGGCTTTAAATCATGCTGGATATCTTGCTAGCTGTGAAGTCTTAGGGAAATCACTTAGCTTTAACCATCTTTTTTTTACCCTCCTAAGATGGGGTTAATACCACTTACCTTGCAGAGTTGAGAAGTGTCCTGGACATGATTGACCCTTAACAAATCGTAATTATTATTGTTATTATAGCAAGTAAATAGGAAGACACTGATTATTGATGTATTTCATGCCATTCACAAGGCTTGATATTAATTATATAATGCCTGTAATGATCACAATCATAATGTAATCTCTTAGCAAATAATGTAATCTCTTGGCAAAATCTCTGATGCAATATACCTGCATTAACATTTACCCTATGAGGGTAACACAACAACCCTATGAGGTACTATTTATTATCCTCATTTTACAAATAAGGAAACTGAAGCACAGAGAGATTAAGTACTTTGCTCAAGGTCATACAGTATTCAAACGCTGGCAATATGACTGCAGAACTTATGCTTTAAATCACTTCATTAAAAGCCTGAAAATAACACTAATGTAAGATAATAGCCATTCACTCATCAAATGTATTGAATACAAACAAGGTGCTACATTTGGTGCTGGGCACTAGAATCCAAAACTTTGTCAAGACCTGTACAGAACCTATAACCTTCAAGGAGCTTACAATATGGCGACCAGAAGGAATAATACTACCTCAAAGTTATGACTCAAAAGTCATATTTTTCTGGGTTAAAAAAAAGCCTCCTTTGTATTACTGTTATTTAAAAACCATACAATTCCAAAAATTATGGCACAACCATAATTTACTTATAGAACTAATCAGGGTTTCTACATCTTCTGAATAACTGTGAATAAAACTGTTACTGCACTTTGTTCATCTTTATGCTAACATCTTTTAAGAACAGATACAAAAATTATTCTTATGTAATTACTAGAGTGTATCTACATATCACCACTAAAATGGGTCCTAAAAACAATTTCTGGTCATCAAGAATACCAAAAGTTTAGTCAAAAGGTGGATCAATGATAAAGGCTCAAACAAGTAGCAAAGGGAACTAGATAAAGGAGTTCTATTTTGAAGACCATATATAAGAACAACGACTCTATGACCAGGTACACAGATTTCTTGCTTCTGTTTTTTTGGGTTTTTTTTGTCTTTTCCTCCTCTACCCCCTCATATAGTCATAATCATTATTTTTCACTCTCTCAAATGCACAAATAATAAAGTAAGTAGGCTTCTGACTACCTGAAAATATTTTATGAGCTTTAAAAATAGTGTTACTCTCACTTACTCTAGGATAAAATAGTTAAACCTATCAAACCAAAAAGCAGTTGTGGATAATGTATAATTTATACTTTATATAATGTATATTCAATAAAATGAATATTCTAAAATAAAATGTTACCCTTATTGCAATTTTAACCATCTTTGTTTTGAAGAACTGTACAATTGCACACTACTAAATAATTATGTAAATGAAATCAGACCAATAATCTAACAGCAGGTCTGCCTTTTATCCTTTTTTCAGGGGAAACAGGTTGTTCAGAAGCCAAGGAGGTTAGTAAAAGGAATGGAATCATTTTCAGCTCAGTTTGGGTGAAGGTTATTCTGAAGAGAAATGACTCTTTTCCCACATTTTTGCAATAAACAATGGAAACCAAAGAATAGTTGGCAACCTGGACATCAAACAGAAAAGGTGTTATAAATGATCTTTAAAAGGCACCTAGCATATAATGAATATAAAACTATTGATTTTGCAAGTTAACACAAATCTAGATATGAATGGCATCCCCCTGGTTCCCTGTACAAAAAGAGAGTGTTCTCAGTAGCTCTCACAGTACTCACCTGATGCTGTCTTCTGGCCATCCCTGGCACATGGCTGAAACTTGCAAGTACTTCCCCAAGGTTTGGTTACTTCCTGTTCCTCCTTCTTATTGATTGTCTGCAATTCCCTCAGTTAAAAGCGTGCATCCTTTATATTTTTCAAGTATATTTAGTTTTTCAAGGGCTGTGATGGTGACACTGTTGTTGTGGGATCTGGATAATGTTTTTAAAGAGGAAGTCTGAAGGTCCCTTGTAGTAAGGTTTCAGGTATATTGATTGAATCTTTCACTTGCTTATGTGCAGAACACTTTGACATTTGCTTTTTAACTTCATTTGTTGGCTTCTTGGGAAAAGAAAACAGTAGAGAAGCATCTTTTAAAATGATTGCCTAATTACTGGCATTTCATTCAAATCATGGCTTACTGTGGTGTATATTTAACATTCCAATGACGATATTTTCCTTTTCAATTCAGTCAATATGGGATGACATCAGTGATTTTCTGTAGTAAAAATATGCATTTTGTGATTCATTTCACCACTTTGGATTCTCAGACTTTATTTGTGCGGTTTATTCAAACAGTGGTTTTCCTTGTGAAATCATGTAAGTAGGAACCATCTGGAAAGGTTACTGTGGAAACAGCAGGGGCTAGGGGGCGGGGCTAGAGAGCAAGAGATGCCATGACAACCTCTTCGGGTTTCCCGGGAAACCTGGGTTGCTATGGGAACTGCATCAGTCAGGTCCGAATTAGTAACTTCTGCTGGAAGGAGTGTCTGCCACTTTAACCTTCTTGTGATACTGCAGAAGCTTATCTCTCAGATGCATTAGGGAATTTTTTTGTTTCTCTCAGCAGCACTGAAAACATCTGTTTCTAGACTTTGATAGATGTTAGCTAGAATGCATACAGAATTTCACAGGAATCTCTTAGTCTAATACTTTCGAAATGCTTAACAAGCCCCAAAGAGTTAAACTAATTAGTCAGATCGGGACATCTTGGGCATTTCCCTTAGTTCAAAGTTGTAGAGATCCTTAATATTCCGAGAGGGGGGCTTCCAAATAGAAATTCCAGTTGAAAACAAATAAACTTACGGTGCGTTTACAAGTCATTGTTCTAAATAGACTTTTCATCCACCTATCCACAGTGTTGGCAATTGAACTAAATATTCAATAATGTTGATGGGTCCATCACACCGAAGCATCCTTTAAGTATGTGCCTGCTTTACTTAGTAAAGAAACAGCTGCCTTTGGATTCTGAGGTTAGACAGTTACTCTGTTCTTTAGTTTCATTTCCTTTCAGGATGTACAGTTTTTTTGTTTGGTTTTCTTTTTTGTCTTTTTTTTTTTTTTTTTTTTACAGAGCATGTGCTCTGTAAAATCAAGTTTAAAGTAAGTTTGTTGTTCGAAATATTAAGAGAGGGAGAGAGGAAAAAAAAGGAGAGCTGAGAGAATGCAGCCCACTTGCAAAACAGACACCTGTTTCAGTATGAAGCAGTAGGGAGAGGGAGAATGAAGTGTGCTTTCCACTTCTTCATGTCCTTTCCTTGATGAATGGTCTGGAAATGTATAAAACAAGGGCATACACAGACCAAGGGGGCACGTTCCACACAATACTGGGCACAGCATGTCACTTGTTTCATATATTAAACATCGGTAAATATCTTTTTGATGTTGACACAGGAGTTGGGATTATTGTTCGTGGTGCAGGTGGCCGTGGAATTGCCCGTTTTGAAGGGGGTCTGGGGGAAAGCGCTATGGTTCATATCCCCCTCTTCGATCACCATATACTCCGACTTACTTAGAGTCGAGTTACTCCTCGCTTTCCGGAGCTCCTCGGCTGAAGGGGAGAGGTGCTGGCAACTTCCCACGTGCAAGTACTGGGCTTGCTCTTCCCCTTCTGTCTCCCGGTGGTAGAAGTAATTGAAGTTGGAAACAATCACAGGGACTGGCAAAGCAATGGTCAGGACACCAGCGATGGCACAGAGTGACCCCACAATCTTGCCCCCTATGGTCACTGGGTGCATGTCACCGTAACCTACGGTCGTCATGGTTACCACAGCCCACCAGAAGGCATCAGGGATACTGCTAAAACCTGAAGTGGGGTCGTCTGCCTCCGCAAAATAAACCGCGCTGGAGAAAAGGATGACCCCAATAAAAAGGAAAAAGATGAGCAGCCCCAGCTCCCGCATGGAAGCCTTCAGCGTCTGCCCCAGGATCTGCAGCCCCTTGGAGTGGCGGGAGAGCTTGAAGATGCGGAAGACCCTCACCAGGCGGATGACCCTCAGGATGGCCAGGGACATGGCTTGCTGTCCATTGCCTTGTCGCTCAGCCAGCTCGGTGCCCAGAGTGATGAAATAAGGGATGATGGCCACAATGTCTATCAGGTTCATGATATTTCGCGAGAAGGTGGCTTTGCTGGGGCAAGTGAAGAACCGCACCAGCAGCTCAAAGGAGAACCAGATGATGCACAGAGTCTCCACCACGAAGAAGGGATCCGAGAAGCTGGAAGCTCCCGCGGGGGCCCCCGACGTGCTGTTGCTGGCCGTCTCGAACAGCTCCTGCGACGGCGAGGCGGTGTAGTACTTCTCATCGCGGAACTCGGGCAGCGTCTCCAGGCAGAAGATGACGATGGAGATGAGGATGACGAGCACGGACACGATGGCGATGCCCCGGGCCGGCCCGGAGCTCTCCGGGTACTCGAAGAGCAGCCACACCTGGCGCTGGAAATCTCGGCGGGGCAGGGGCCGCTCCTCCTCCCGCAGAAAGCCCTCGTCCTCGCGGAACTTCTCCATGGCCTCCTCGCCCAGCTGGTAGAAGCGGATCTCCTCGGAGAAGATGTCAATGGGCACATTGACCGGCCGGCGGATTCGGCCCCCGGACTGATAGTAGTAGAGGATGGCGTCGAAGCTGGGCCGGTTGCGGTCGAAGAAGTACTCATTGCGGAGCGGGTCGAAGTACCTCATACGCCGCTTGGGGTCGCCCAGCAGAGTCTCCGGGAACTGGCAGAGGGTCTTGAGCTGCGTCTCGAAGCGCAGCCCCGAGATGTTGATGACCACGCGCTCCCCGCAGCAGTCCTGCTCGCCAGCGGCGGGCAGCGCGGGCGGCAGCGGCTCGTAACGGTCGCAGCCGCCGCCGCCGCCGCCACCGCAGCCGCCCTGAGGCGGGTCCCCGCCGCCGTCGGTCGCCTCCGGCTCCAGCAGGTGGTCCCCGGGCACCACCGTCATGTCCGGCAGCAGCTCGGGGCCCGCGGCGGGCTCTGCGTAGCCGGGGTTCACCAGCGTGTGGGCGCCGCCGCCGCCGCCGCTCGCGGGGTGCTGCGGCGGGTGGGCGCGGTGGCGGGCGGAGGGCGGCGGCGGCGGCGGCGGCGAGCGCAGGAGGCTGAGGTGCTCGTCCATGCGGCGGGGAACAGGCGGCGGCGCGGGGCCGGCTCGCTCCTCCTCGCGCTCCCCGCCCCTTCGCCGCCTCCGCCTCCCGCCGAGCCCGCCGCCTGTTGCTGTCGCTGCCGCGAGGCTCGATCTCGGTCTGGCGCTGTCCGCCGGGCTCCTCCAAAGAGACGCCTCCTCAGCCCTCCTCCTCCCTCCTCCGCGGGGCGCGCGCCCGCCCCTCCGCGTCCCCTCCGGATTCCGGCCCACCGCGCGGGCGCGCGCCCCGCTCCCCGGGAGCCGCAGGGCCCAGCTCTTCCCCGCCGCCCTCCTCGTCCCTCTGGGTCACCCGAACGCCCACATTTTGCACTTCGGCGTCCCCACGGAGCCCTCGCCCAGCCCAGGCGGCCCCTTCTCCGGCCCCCCGAGGCCGCGTCGCCGTCGCGCGGCTTCCCGATTGGCCCTGGGCCGCACCGCAGCCGGCGGGCGCCGTCCTCCTCGCCCCGCAAGATCCACCTGGGCCCCCCGGGGAGGCGGGCTCCGCGGAGCCGAGGTGGCCGAAGGCGGAGGCGGGCTAGGAGGGAGGATGGGGGCTTGCTCTGGGGCCGCCGCGGTGTCGAGGCAGGGAGTGGCAGGCCAGGTGGGCGCCCTGGGCAAGAGGCAAGCCGGGTGCCTGCATCCTGAGCCCACTCGAGGGTGAAAGACCGCCAGGCCTGGAGGGCTCTAGGTAATTTCGCTCCTGTTTGGATGAGAAGCCCAGCGGAGTAATGGGTACTGAGGAGTTTCGCACCCGGAGTCTGAAGAAAATGGTCATTAAAGACATTCAGGGACTTCACTTCTGCAGTGGTTAGTTCACACTACCTTTCGTAGCTGAGATTTCAGCCATTAGGAAGAATCAGGGACCCAGTTTCTGGTTAGGTTTGGCGAGGGCAGCCTGGCCTTTTCAGTACAGTGAGTTTCCTATCGGTGCAAAAATCAGAGGAAAATGAAAAAGGAAATTCACATCTCAAGTCCGTGGTGGGAGGGACGGGAGCCAGACCAGTACCTAGGCCGTGCCTGATGTTCCACCGCTGGCCTTGCCGTAGGGAATTGGTCACGCTCTAGTTGTTAAACTGGGAGAACAGTCATTCCGCAACTTGTATCTCTGTTGCTTGATTTTGGCTTGGAGATAATAACTAACAATTGTCCCCTTTGAATCTAAACTATTTCTTTAAATTGTTGTGGGCACACTGAACACAATTTCTGTTTCCAGACGTTTTAGCAGCTCCAACTTAGAGTCAACCCTAGGCTTAAAAATGTGTTTTCAAGGGTATCATTCAAATCATTTACAAAAAAGGAACTGTTGTGTAGACAATTCCCTCACCCTTCATACCTTAGGTGACAATTTGACTTGAAGTAAAAGTGATTTGTGGTCATTGCTTTCCACACCACTCTCAACTGTGAGGTTCTCTAGGGCAGAGCCAGATCTTATGCAATTTATATTCCTAACAACTACCAAAGTGCCTGATCAATAGTAGGAACTCAGTATACGTTTGTTGAATTGAATTCCCCAGCAAGTGATGCTTTGTATTTCTATCTGCTCTGGAGTGTCAACATTTTTTTCTTCTGAGCCCAGGACCACTGAGATTCCTGGGATGAGTGGTGGGGAGAAACCGAGCTCCCACTACAGCATGTTACTCAGTTATGCCATAGGGTTTCCATCTTTGCCTTTTCTGGGTACAACAAGCACCCATGTTCTTTACTGTCTTTTATCTTCCACATCGCCTCCAGGTCAGTGCCAGGCACTGTAGGCAGTAACATATGTTGTAAGATTGTAAAAGTGGACAACCATGTAAAGCACTCTCTCACAAAACTAGAACAGTGTACTTGAGCTGGTAATTAGGGTAGCAGTATAATCAATCATTCATATATTTAAATCTAAGTATAAGACAGATGGCTTGCTGCAAGGATGGCTGGTAGAAAGGCAAAGGCCCTATTTTTAAAGACCGAATGTTTCATGCACTTCTATGTCTGACTTAGAAAGTGATTGATTTCTCCATTTTCAGGAATTAGTACTGAAATTAATATTAATCAATGGCAAGGAAGAGCAGAACAGAGGATGGTCCTGTGATGGATGGTCACAGCTTCTCCCTTCTGTGATCTCTCTCCTTCAGAAATGACTATTTCCATTCCTTTCATGTATTTGTTTTGTTTGGAAGACTGCTTATGAGCTTCTTAGGATGGTCCTTACTTTATATTTGAGGCCCAGAGAAGTTTCTTTCTTTAAGCTCACACAGCGCGTTTGTGGCAGAGTTGGGCTTAAAATCTTGGATTACTTCCAAATCCAATGTTCACTCTACTGTATCACACTGTGAAACTCTTAGGTTGATCACTGTGAGTGCTTTGTAAATACTAGATTTCTAACAGCACCCAATTTTCTTCTGATTGCTGACTAGTTCAATTCATATTTATTTTAAGTGAAAACCACTTTCTTCTGATGGCTAGTCTACTGTTTATAGGAAATGAGTTGGTGGGCAAATTCCAACCCTGTTGGACAGCAGAACCCATCACAACAAATCAATGTCAAAAATGGCACTTCAGGAGCAAGACATACCATTTATTTAGTACCCCCAGTGGAGTAGCTCAAAGTGATTTGAAAATGTCTCATTAATCCTCATGACACCCCTGTGGGATAATAATAATATTATTATAATGTTTAAGCATAGAACTGTGGCAAAGCCGACAGCTTCTCTGAGCATGTGCAGAATTTCCTTATATTTCTGTCTTTAATGTTAGAGCCTAAGTAAAACCATCAGATTTGCAAACAGCAAAGGTAAATCTTGGTGTTTGGGCTTTCTGTGTTGCTCTGGATGTAGCTTGAGTTTCTTACTGATCACAACAGTACTAGAGATAGCTTATCAGTGGTTTACTGGATGTTTAGCAACCTCTGGAATTAGCCCAGAATCGTTTGAGAGTGGGACAAGGCAGGCCTAGAGATTACCACTAATTACAATTATACATAAATGAATGGAGAAAGAACACCTACTATGTGCAAAGCATTGTTCTAGATACTGTGGGGGTATGAAGTTAAAACATAGATCTTGACCTCAATAGGCTCACATGGAGTTGGGAAGATGGGATATAAATCCAGGAAAAATCTTAACAGCAGCATTTAGTTAACAATACAAGACAATAGTACCAGAAGTGCCACAAGATACCCTGTGATTATTTGGTCTATTCTAGCCAACCTGGCTGCCTTGTTGTTTCTCAATTATGCCAAGCTGGTTCCTACCTCAGGGTCTTCGTACTTGCTCTCCCCTCTGCCTGAAACACTGTTCCTCCAGATTTTCATATGACTTTCTCCATTACTTTAGGCCTCCATTTAAAATGTCACTTCATCCGAAATGACTCCCCTGATGACAACCACTCAATTTCAAAGAGTTCCCCTTCCTCTCACATCTTGGTAGCTTTCTAACCTCTTACCTGCTTTATTTTTTCCTTATTGCATTTATTTACTTGAAATTTTATCTTTATTTGGTTACTTGCTTATTGACTGTCTCCTGCACTAAAACATAAACTCTCTGATGGCAGGGTTTTGACTTTTTCACTTCTGTGTCACCAAAGTCTAGAACAGTACCTGGCACAATAATAGATGCTCAATCATTATACATTGAATGGAGGAAAGAAAAGGGGCAGAGTGAGCACACAAGACATATGAAGGTACAATGAGTGAACCAGTTTTGCTGGTATAGAGAGGTTATTTTGGAGAAGTATCTGTCCAGTTCTGGTTCTATTTCATAGAACCTGCTGGGCTGTGCATATATATAAGGCTTGTTTTTTAAAGTGTCACTTCCTCCCTGTTTCTCTACTTTCCCTTCTCCCTACCATAATGGATGGGTCTATCTTGCACTCCAGAATTACATTCTCAACTCCCTGCTTGGGTACTCTTCCTGCAGATACCCCAAACTTAATATTTATAGCACTGATCTCATTATCTCTCTTTCCAAACTTGCTTCTCTTCCTGTTTTTCTTATTTCATGTGGGAATGTGAAGTCATCCCTGAATCGTTCCTCTAACCCCACACCCAGTCAGTCGCTAAGTGCTTTCTATTCTCTCTCCAGGCCCTCCGTATTCTGTCCTCACCCCTCCATTCTCACCGCCATGATCATTTCATAACAGGCTCCCTGCTTTCAGTCTCTCTTTTATGTATTTCATCCTCCAAGGAAGCAGCCAAGTTATTTTTGTAAAACGTAGATTTGATCATATTGCTCTCTAGCGCTGCTGTGATGATTGGCCCTGACCTGTCTTTCTGGCAGCCTCTTCTGTGTTCCTTCCATACCACTTGCCGGTCCCTGGACATGCCACCCACTTACACATTGCCAAGCCTTCGCTCATGCTCCAGCTCCCTGGAGATCCTGTCCACCTTTTCCCCACCAGTGAATTCAGTCTTCAAGGCCCAGCTTAGAGGTCACCTCTTGTGAGACCCTGAGCCTTGTTGTCAGCCATGATTACCGCTTCAAAAAAAGCTCAAAATAAAACTGATTATAAATGAACTCATGATTCTCTTTCTCATCAGAGCTTCTATGGCATTTTGTTCAGAGCTCCATTAGAGGGCTTTACTGAACTATATTTAGTGTGTATGATATGATCTGTCTCCCTATGAGAATGTGAACTTCATAATACTGATAGTTAACATAATGAACAGTGAATACACTGTGCTAAGCCAGGACCATGTATGCACCTTATATGCAGTAACCTTCAACAGCCCTGTGGGTGGGTAATATTAGTACTACTAGTTCACACGTGGAGCAACTGAGTGCAGACTGGTATCATCACTCCTTGCAAGAGTACACAGCCAGGAAATGATAGAACCAGGATTCAAACTGAGAAGTCCACAATCTCAAGCCCTACCCTAGACCACCTCTGTGAGGATTAGTGGGCTTGTCTCATTCATCTTCATATTTCCAGTGTCCAGTAGTGTGCTGATATATGAAAAATGTTTTTTGAATAGTATAATAGAAGAAAGCGATTATGAAGCATGAATACTTATTCGTTCAAAAACTGATAGACCATAATAAAGCTATTAGTCCTGTTCCCCAAGGCAAAGGTTAAAAAAGTGCTCTTCTGAATTTGTACCATTTTTTTTAAAAGAAGAAAGATACTCTATACAAGGAGGAAGTAATTCTAGAAGTAATGGGTTGGCCAAAAATTTCGTTCAGGTTTTCTGTAGCATCTTAAGGAAAACCCCAAATGAACTTTTTTGGCCAACACAATAAATGCAGACTCCTGGGGTTTGGGGCCCTGACTGGGGTTAGGATGGCTCTCTGATGTTGCTCTGTCCCTCAGAATGGCCCAACAGTCTGTGTTCCCACATGGCAGGGTCATTCTCAGAAAAAAAAAAAAATTCTATCCTGAGAAGACTGAATTCTGCCAGCAAATATGCCAGCAAAAGAGTTAAAAGTATTACGTTAGGGCAAGCATTTAAATAAGTCCAGTGTTTTTCTTGAGCCTCTGTGTATAAGAGGATGCAATCAGACACTGAAACACCTGTGTGGCTTTTTCTGCTTCTGGTTAATTTATTGAAAAATCAGGCACAGCCATACCTCTAATCATAGACAAAATGTGCGATTAATGATGAGACAAGCAGTAAACTCCCTGGTATGTACGAATTATTTGTTTGCAGATGGGAATCTTTACATTTGTAGAAGCAATTGAATGGCTTTAGAACACTACCAAACATATTCACTTTCCTCTAGTGAGATGTACATTACAAATAACACTTTCACCATGGTTTTCCTCAAAGTGGGTTTGACCAAGAATGTTTTAAAATATCCAGAAAATTCCTTTTATTTGTTTCTTCATGGTCCTCTGTGACACACTTTATTGTGAGGCTATGAGTGAGCCACGATAAAATTCATTTCAAGAGGTAAAAGGGATTATTTTAGTTATCTGATTGAGTTGATAGTATTGTGAATTTTGAGTATACATTGACACAAGATTGTAAAGCTTTAGCAGACATTTATAGAAATTTATTGAAATACTGTAAAGTCAAGGGTAAAGTTTGAGATTTTTTTTGTATTGACATTCTGGTGAAAACTAAAACATAGTTTATTAATCTACAGACATAATGTCGCAGTGTTATTACTTTGTCATTACATTTTGCAATGATGTTGACAAAGCAATTCAAGAAGAGCATTACCATTTTATTGAGTTTTCATGACAATGGTAATAATGTTAATGAAAGTGTATAAAGGCCCAGAATGATCCAATAAATACTGAGTATTATAATGACAAAAGAATATGAATGCAAATCTTTGGGAACTTCATCATACCTGAGATAAAATGCAAAGGATACATCAGCTGGTTATAAAATGGATGCAAATAAAACTGAACCACAGTGTGATATGTTAGTCCCTTCCCGATCCAGACTCAGCTACAAGTGTTGAAAATCTTCATGTATGGTCTTCACTGAGGACAACTCCATTCATGAGCCAATTCTAAGCAAACTTGTCAGAATATATTGGAAATCTCATTCTTACCCTCACCCATGGTAGTGGGTCTAGAATCTGTCTTGTTGCCCTAAGTCCAGTGTGCCTGGGATGGGACCCCCATCGCCTATACAACTTCAGCCTTGTGCTGAACCCCTGCCATATTTTGCATGGCAGTAGGACCAGACCTCTACCTTAGCTCGCTACTGTCTCTCCAGTTTGCCCATTGAAACGAAGACCCTGTCCTGAAACCTCAATGGGCTTGTTGAGATCCCATTTCTCCTTTTTGCCCTTAGTAGGTCCCCCAAAGGCTGAATCCTGCCATAGACTGGAGTTCTTATCTATGCCAGGTGGGCCTCTTGGAACTACATAGCTACTACCACTCACCTGACTACTAGGATTGCCATTGTCTTTGCCCATCCTCTGGCCTTACATCTGCCACTGGTCTGGACCCCAGTCTGGACCTCATGGATAATGAGACTTTCCCAGCTTGCACCCAGATTTTATTCTCCCTCCTAGGATTTTATGACTTGAGAAGTTGGCCAGTCTCCTTGGGGACCTGTCCTAAAGGTGAATTTATTCTCCTAGCCTGTACTCTCACCATTCCCAGCTTCCCTCCATATCCTTACCATCCGACTGAAGTCCTAGAATGCCTCATGACTGAATTACATGGGTTGATAAGCACAGCTAGAAATGCTAAACCAATTTAAACTGAAGTCCATTGTTTATATAGTCATTCAAATGAACTGATATGTATATATATAATCAAATATATATAATCAAATATATATCAGTTCATTTAAATATATATCAGTTATATATATATACTATATATATGCATCAATTCATGTAAATGTAAAATGGGGATATATATATCCCCATATGTATATGTTTTATAAAGGATAAATTGTCCTGATTTCCCACCCCCATAAAACTCCACTTGAATTTAGGAATCCACCTGCAAGATGCCAGTCTCAACGTGCACGTGAACAGAACTTTCTGCCAAATGCTTTTATGTCAAAGATTAGCTTTCAGAAAAAGCCTACTATTTGAGCATGTTTATCCAGTATGTCGTTATTCAGAACAAGCTAATGTTAAGCTGTGCTGGGACTTCCCTGGTGGTCCAGTGGTTAAGACTTGGCCTTCCAATGCAGGGGGTGCAGTTTCGATCACTGGTCAGGGAGCTAGGATCCCTCATGCCTCATGACCAAAAAACGACAACATAAAAAAAAAAAACAGGTGTGGGACTTCCCTGGTGGTCCAGTGGTAAAGAATCCATCTTGCAATGCAGGGGACGCGGGTTTGATCCCTGGACGGGGAAATAAGATCCCACATGCCATGGGGCAACTAAGCCCGTGCACCACAACTACTGAGACCACTCCTCAACTAGAGAGCCCCTGTGCTGCAAACTACAGAGCCCATGTGCTCTGGAGCTCGCGCTCCACAACTAGAGAAGAGAAAGCACGCATGCCACAACTAGAGAGAAGCCCACGTGCTGCAGCGAAATATCCCTCATGCTGCAACAAAGATTCCACGTGCCTCAACTAAGACCCAACAGCCAAAAAAAAATTAAAATGAACAAATAAACAAACAAAAAAACCAGTAGCAATATTGTAACAAATTCAATAAAGACTTTTAAAATGCTCCACATCAAAAAAAATCTTAAAAAAAAAAGATGTGCTGTAATGTAGCAGAAAGTGTTCTATCATTGGATTAAAACTATCTGAAGTTAAAGTGACCTTGACAAATCCATTTTACCTCTCTATCTCAGTTTTTCATCTGTAAAATGAACAAAATTATATCTAAGCCGCATGATATGAGAATTAAATGAGATTATGTATCTGAAAGTACTCAGTTCCTCATCTTGCATACACTAGGTGCTCAGTTGTTGTTCGTTCACTCATACTTTCCATACAACATAAATGCATGGGGGGGGGAGTGAGGAGAGGGTGAGATGATTGTGAAATCACAATCATACTTCTGATTGTGAAAGACCACGTGCAATGCAAGCCCTTTATCTGCTGTGTCTCAAAGAAGGACAGGCCTCTCACTTCTGGCTTTAATCAACTTGTGGCCCAGGAGCACCCACACTGAGAAGGGCTCACCCTTCTCGAGTTACTCGTCAGAGAACAAAGGGCATCCTTTAGAAGCAGACTCTGGAATTTCCTGGTTTCAGTACTCTCATCTCAGTCTCTTCAAAGCTCAGTGCTTTGCAGTTAGTAGGCATGCAAAAAATATTTGTTGAAGTAAACTTGTTAAAAAAGACAATCTAGTCTAACACATTCATTTTACAGATGGAGTAATTATGGTCTTAAGATGTAAGTAACTTCTATCCAAAGTCCAGCATTTAGTTAGTGACAGAGTCAGAATAGAATCTACTATTACTAATTTCCAGCCAGGTTCTTTTAACTTTTATCCCTACTTTTCTTCTTTATTAATTTACTCATTTATTCAGAGACCTTCTTCCCTCTGTTCCTCCTTTCTTTCTTTTTCATGACACCTACACTTGCTAAACACCTGGAATTAAAGATGGTTGAGACACATGCCTGAGACATCCTGCCTTAACTGACCTCCCTGGGCCCGCCCTCAGTCCTGTCTGTATCTGCAGCACCAGCCGGCCTTTTTTTGCATTAGCTGACTTCTCTGCCTAGATCTCCGATTACCTTCCTTTTCTTTTTAGCCTTTTTTACTCCTACAGACTTTCTGCAGCTTCCAAACTTAGCCATCAACTCATAGGGCAGGATTTCTTCTGTAGAGCTCTTCTCCTTTGGGCCCGTAAATCCTGGCGTAGCTAGAGGCCTAGGCAGAGCTGAGATTCTGCCTCTTTGGTGACTCTACTGGTGCCCCCTGCTGGGGAGAGCACGACAACCTCTGGCTTCAAGCACGACACTGAAGAGCCTACCCTTGACAAGATCAGCACTACATGATTCTTGAACCCATTCCAACTGGGACAGCAACCTCAGCAATGGCAGCTGAATGGGGCCTGGAGTAGGTCATAAACCCTCATTCTGACATGCTGATGTGAACCTTAAGGTATCTGCATGTCTACCAAGTTGCTGTCTGCCCTACCTCCTGTCTTGCTCACACAGTTCTTAAGACTTCAGCTTTGCCTCATTTTCCCTTTGTTAAAACTGGACTACCTCCCTACCAGCTCCTACCAGGCTCCTCCTTGGGAGACTGGCCCTGCTACCTGAGCCACCATCTGTTGCTTGAATCCTGCTCTACAAGGGCTACCCTCCTAGTCACTATCAAGCTGTCTGGACCTCCACTGCTACACCAACCCCAGTGTGGACATGACTGCATGTAGTTCTTCACATGATGGATGTGGCTGATCCACCTTTCTCTGCCTCCCTGATGAGGAGATGCCCTGGCAGGTTAGGCCCTAGCAAGATGACAGGTTTCAGAGATGGGCACAGGGAAGTCACTTTCTTGCACTCAGGAGGATAAAACAGCAAAATCTTGGAGCTATTCAACCCCCAAATGTCAAGAGATGTAGAAACTGACTGTGCTGTGGTGATACATATTATTAATGAATAGAAGTGCACCTCTGTGCCCAGAAAACACTGGCTGCATAGCTTTGGAAGATAATGCATTGCTAAGTACTTCTGACACCCCATCCTGAGGTTGATTTCTAAACAAATGGGCTGAAACTCAATTACCCCTAATTCTGAAGCACAAGGGCTCTGGGCCTACCTCAGCATGAAGAATGGAATCAAGGATGCCCACTAGAGAGACTATTACAGATGCTCACATTCAAATATGTAAGCTGAGAGTGTTTCAAGTGCATCTGAGTACTTTAGTGCTTCATGAATGGCCCAGATACATTATCAACCCAGGGTATTGAGAAACTAATAAGCGAACCACTCTTACTTATTAAAATACTGTGTGCTTGAGTCAGAGGAAAAGCTGAAGATGATTAGATTACTGGGATATTCCTTTTTGGTCAGCTGTTACTGAATCCAGATTGACTTTGGAGGTCAAAACATCTTAACTATGTGCCACATAAAATATATTGTAAATGTGGTATTCTGAGTTTATTTTCCTAAGTTACTAAACATGGCAACAGAAAATTGATAGCAAGACCAAGGAACATGTAACATTCAGTTTGTCAGTTTTTCTTAATTCACCTGGTGAATGATCTCCTGTTTCAATAAAGGAGTATGTTTAGGAAACTCAAAGATAGGTTGGTTTTATAATCTTTCTGTTTAGATTATAGGAGCAGGGGCCATGTCTTCTTCAACATTTCCCTCCTCAGTGCCTGATAGAGTGCTTTTCTACATAGTAGGCCTCCATAGATATTAATAGAATGCTTAATGAATTATTCATTTCCTATGCTGACCAAAAGAGCCAGCTCACAGATAAATTTCAACATATTCTTTTGCTGCCTGAATGCAGTCTTGGTCATATTCTGCAACCACTTATGTAATTTCCTCCCATTTTAACATATTTAGAAATTTACATTATGTACCAGGTCTATAAAATCTCTGAGACAGAGTGTGAAGTGCAAGGTCAATGCTACTTTTGCACCCGAATATAACCCTCAGGAGAATAAGGTAATGGAACTCAAATGGTACATTTCAATATGACAATAATATAAAGACAGATTAATATATGTTTTTAATCATTTTTCTTACAGCTTTATCACCATTCACCCCTCCCCAAAGCCTCATAGCAGCTTTAGTAAGATGTTTACTTATTTAGATACACCTTACACATAGTATGGAGCTTGTATAAATGCAATAAAAATCTATAACACTCCTGTATAATATAGAGCAGGGAAAAGCAGGGCCCTTTGTCTCTGGGGCTAGAATATAAAGCAGTTTCAGTTGCTAAGACAGGTTAATTCTTGAGAGTCAGAAAACAGTCTTCAATCCCAGTTTGTCCAATTTCTGCCGAATAACCAGGATGATAAATGCATCATTCCTCAAGGACAGAAGACATGTTGGAAATCAGGTAACTTAATTTCAAATATGAAATATATCTAATTGATTTGCAATGCTGTCCCTGGTGTACTGCCCACTGAGGATGAAAAATTCTAAGGGTTCTGAACCTCTGACACCAGATTAAAAAAACACCAGCTGCCACTCCTGCTGAGGAGACAAGAAGACAGAAAAAGCTTGAAGGAGAGTGATGCATGACCTGTTAACTCCTGTGGGCTACTGCACTTTATCAACTGGAGACTAGTAGCACGAAAACATATTATGGGGCCAATTTTGTTGTCAGCTGTACCTTCAACTAGTGTATGTCAAATAGCCTGGCTTTTAATGGGAACCTTCACATACAGAGGCAGAATTTAGATTAGGATGTGAGCAGGCCAAAGAAACCGTCTACGGCAGGAGATAAACGTGTCTTTTAGCCTATCTTTATCTGGCTTATGAAATAATATTACCAAGCAGTGATTTCTCTTCTTTTTGTGGTCTGACGTTAGTCATTTTTTTCACCCTTAGAACTGCATTAAACTGAAGGAATGGGACTTCAGTTAATATTATAATAATCCCCATTGCTGATAGTCATTTTTAAGCTCATTGCCATCAAATTTCTGCATAATGTTTTAAAAGATGCTCAAGAGATTAAAAATCCTGATTAAATATTTCCAGTTCTTTCTAATATAAATCTGTACAGCTTAAAAGTATTAATATGATACATGCTGAGAATAGCAACATCCACAATAAATATGTTGGACCATTATAAATTGCTATATTTATCTGATTTATTTTCCCGAATGTTGCCTTGGGCTCCAAAAACAGGTTATTGGAGAGTTTGCCTCGTATAAAAGGCTGTCAGAAATAATTTTGGCTAGCTACATGAGGACCAATTTATATGTCGATTACACATCTGCCAAGCATTTAGCATAACAAATCAACATAGAATGTGAGAAGAGATATTGTTACAAAAGTAAAAACCAAGACCATAGTTAAATTAATGGTTGTTTAAAATATAATGTTTGTTATATCTCCTGAAAATTGGGCAACCAGCAAAAAGTACTAACACCTTTTGGCATTTACATTTTTTTCCATTTAAAAGGTGTGATAATGGCTTATGTGGATATTTGCTTTTTAAGACAGGTTGAGGGTCTATCCTATGAATGGGGAAACGGACCTAAACATGAGAGCTACCTTTTGAAGAGGCTGGTTTAATCAAATTCTTAAACTGTTTTTTAATTTTTATTTTATTTTTTAAATTAAAGTACAGTTGATTTACAATGTTGTGTTAGTTTCTGGTATACAGCAGAGTGCTTCTGAATATTGAATATAGTTCCCTGTGCTACACAGTAGGACCTTGTGGTTTATCTATTTTATATATAGTAGGTCGTATCTGCTAATCCAAAACTCCTTTTATCCTTCCCCCACCCCCTTTTTCCTTTGGTAACCATAAGTTTGTTTTCTTTCTATGTCTGTGAGTCTGTTTCTGCTTTGTAAATAAGGACATTTGTGTCATATTCTCGCTTCCACATATAAGTGATATCATATGGTATTTGTCTTTCTCTTTCTGACTTACTTCACTTAGTATGGTAATCTCTAGGTCTACCTATGTTGCTGCAAATGACATTATTTCATACTTTTTATGGCTGAGTAGTATTCCATTGTGTGTGTGTGTGTGTGTGTGTGTGTGTATTGAATATATATGCTGCATTTTCTTTATCTTCATCTATTGATGGACACTTATGTGCTTCTGTGTCTTGGCAATTATAAATAGTGCTGCTATGAATATTGGGGTGTATGTATCTTTTTGAATTATAAGCTAGCTGTTTAAAATGTAAAAGATTAGAAATAATATTCTTAAAGCATCAAAGCACCTCACACAATACTCTCTTACATCTACCTATAATATATATATTCATACTTATATATATTTATACATGCCTATATATATTTACATATATGTAAATATGTATATATACTCTTTTAAAAAGAAGATTACTAATAATAGTATTAATAATTATTGTTTTCTGGAGCTCTTAAATCATATTTATACATGGCCCATGTTGGCCAAGTATACTTATAGTATTCTATTTTTCGCACAAACCTTCCCTAATGATTTGATGAGTGTCTGATCTTCTGAACTGATCCCCAAACGGGGTAGAGCCTCAGCTCCAGACATTTAACAGGGCATGTTAGGCCGCCTCAGTTGTAGAGGCAATGGGCTCACTTTGATGTTTCTCAGTTTTCATTTTTGCTTTAGTCCCTCTGTCAGAGCACCCCACTTACTTTTTGTGTATACGTTTGTGACATTTCTACTCTGGGAATTTCTTGTACAGTCAACTCCATTTCATTATTTTTTATGAAGTGACATAGAGTCTGGACTGATGGGCACATTTGCATGTGTTCTGGTTCATCTCCTTATGGCTAAGTTCTAAAACATTCTCAGACCTATCTTTATATGATGACATTATTAATTCATTCTCAAATATGCACTGGAGATTATGTGCTAGGGTATTATTTTAACATCATCACCCCCAATATACATACTGGGTTTTTTTTTACAATTCCAAATTCATTAGGCAATTTTGAAATCCTCTTCTTCTCCTATAAGAGTCTTTTAAAAATTACTGAAAACTGTAAATAAAAGTATCTAAAATCTTCACTGGTAATTTCCATAACATACTCTA
The DNA here is from genome assembly GCF_964165515.1 of Mesoplodon bidens. Taxonomy (NCBI): domain Eukaryota; kingdom Metazoa; phylum Chordata; class Mammalia; order Artiodactyla; family Ziphiidae; genus Mesoplodon; species Mesoplodon bidens. The sequence goes on along the minus strand of NC_138177.1, from coordinate 88,649,625 downwards.
ATTTTACTAAATAACAAAAATTGATTAAAGCAAAAAGTAGAATTTTATCTTCACAACTTTGCCTAATATGCTGGAGTAAGATACTCTATTCATCTTTTAGTTAATGCTTATGTTCTTGCTGTTGTCTTGTTTACAGATTATTTCATTAGGTTGCCCTCTAATTCCAAGCTTTTATAGTCTAAAATCTGCCCAGTGTATGTGCATGTAGAAGTCTAGAGGAGCTTCAGGGTAATAGGAAGAACTCAAGACTCTAAGCACAGAGATAGGGTTTAAATCCTAACTCCCTGGGTTCCTAAATCTCTCTGAGCCTTCAATTTCTTCATCTGTTATTAGGGGATGATAACAACCAGTTTACAAGGTGATTGTGAGGATTAAATGAAATAAAATACAAACAGTACCTAGCACAGTGCCAGTTATATATTTGATGTGATATGCTCTAAAAGTGTTTGTGCATTTTTGCTGGAAGTAAAATGTCAGCACAGCATTATCTCTCACTTGAGTGGAAGAACTGGCCATTGGACAGAGACAGCTGTGTATCAACAGATGGCCCTGGTTCAGTTAAATTCAATTTGAGTGAATGAATAATAAGTGTCCGCACAGCACTTTGTCCATTACTAAGACCTTTATACTGGTCTGGATTAACTTCTGTAGCACATCCCTGGCTGCTGAGTCTCCTGGATTTGCTAAACTAGACAATTTCATCCACACCCACTTCTACCTGGGTTTGAAGAGCCATCTAAAGGGATGAAATGATTGGGGAAAATTTTCATCCTATCTGAGGTCTGCTTTACATAAAGGATGCTGGCTGCTGAGAAGTAACCCATCAGGAGAAGAGCAAGAAAAACAATATGACACGTAGGACCTGCCTTGAGAGATGAGATTCACAAATTCTTCAGCAAACCAGATGAAGAAAATCTTTGAGCATAGAAATAAGATCTGAGCACTCTGGAGCTCAACTAACTCGTCTCTGGCAGCCCAGGCTGTTCCCTACAACTTGCCCATTTCAGCTGGTTAGCCCTATCTTTCCAAAGAGGTGTGTATTACACTACACATAATCCACAGCTGGGAAATAAAAACAATGTCTGCCTTGCCTTCTTTTCACCTTGTAATCAAAGCTTATGGCCTCCAAAAATATGACAAGCAGGGCAAGAGAGAGGCAAATGAGAAATCAAAGAGGTCTAGGGAAGGCAGCTAATGGGGGTTGGGAAATGCAACAAATACCAGTTTCAAACCAGGTTGAATCATTGCCAAGGAACACAAGTTGAGAAATGTGAGACACTGTTGAGATTCCTAGTAGCAACTGTTGTCAGTTTAGCAAAAGAGCAGTGCTTTTGAAGCCAGATTTGGAGAGCAGATTTTGTGAAAAATCTGTAATTCTGCTGCTTCCCAGGACTTGGTTCTAATTTTGGTTTTGGGCTGTCCTCAAAGCTCCCACCTCTCACATATTCATTCTATTTGGGGGCTTACTGTGGAGGAAGACAGCTAATGCTATGTCCAAAAAGAGAAAAAATAAGTCCAAATATATGTTTTTCTTCTTCTTCTTTTATTTTTATGTTTTTCTTCTTGAAACAGAAACACAAATTCAAAAGTATCTGGGTTTTATGTTTACAGCTGTCCTTCGTCACCAGCAGAGCTCACTAGTCTGCTCATCTCAGCCTACTGTGAGCAGATATTTCACTGGCATATTTTTTGCTCACTTGTAAATCTCTCTGCAGCTCAGCACTGGTTCCCCACCTTTCTCCCTCCTGACTCTGCTCTAATCCCCATGCCTTCCCAGGCTTCCTGGGGCTAATGTTAAGAGAAAGGAGGGATCCAGGAGTCTAACAAGAGGCAGTCTTCTGATATCCACTGATGTGGATCAATGGGGGGGATGGCAATGGGGGGCCAGCAGTAGGGCAGCGTGACTATGCTCCCTGCAGACATGGCTGCTCCCTTGAGTTTGGCGACCATCCCCCATGAGCTTGTGCTGGGAGTTCCAGGTGCCTATCTCTTATTCTCAGAACCTCCTCTGCTGCCAAGACTCCTGAGACCCTAAGGAGTGAGGTCTGAGGCAAGGGTGAGCCTGAAGGACTCAAGGTGGCAGGTGAGATTTTGTCCTGATTTGGTCCTGGGGATGGGCATGTTGTACAGGATGATAGGTTGATTCCCCCACCCCAAGTCTTTGGGTGCTCTGGTTCATTCCGTATATGGTTATGTGCTGGGTTAGGGTCCCAGGATCCCCTACCTACCCACTGGAATGTGTAAGGTGGTCCTAGTTCCATCTTAATACTAAGGAACACCTTGCCTTCATATGCCTATATGATGACTGAAGGAATTGTCTGAGATGGCATTTTCCAGACCATTTGATTGAGCTATGAGTTATAGTAACAAAGCAGATTAAAGATAGGTCTGCTCTGTGGATCTAAAATGATGCGCATTACTTCTCTCTAGTCACTGAATTGCTGCCCAACACCTCTTTGAACTCTTCGTCTTTTCAAGGGTCTGGGGACCACTTTCCTGATCAAGACACAATCTAGGGATTTATTCTGAACTTTCTGTCTTTATCTCTAGTGTTCTGAACATCTTAGCTTGGAGTTGGAGTTGTGGCTGGGCATTGGGCTTTGACTGGGCTTTTCCCATTGTCAGCAGAGTGCAGCTGGCTTTGGCTGGGTTTGGAGATTCTCCAGCTAAGTCCTACCCTCAGAGAGGGTGCCAGGGCTTCAGCCATTAGAGAAGTTCTCAGGAGTTACAGTAATAGCAGCTTTCTCAGAATCCACAGGAGACTGAGGGGACAAAACAGAGAAAATGAAAATCTTCTAGAGAGTTGGGATTTTCTTCTTTTCCAACAATAGGTTTCATCATCACATTTCCCCCAATGTTGCTGCACTGCTGCTTTATAAGCTCCACATCTAATTCTGGCTCATTTGGGAAAAGGTCTGCTAGAATCATTTCCCACTGCATTCTCTTTATATTGCTTCTCATAACAGGCTAGGCCTAGAGTTGTGATAATGATTAAAGCTCTGACTAAAATAATATTACTACTCATAATAGTTATGAGCCACCTAAAGGACAGGAATTTTTGGTAAGTAAAAAAAATTGTAAGGAAATATTTTGTAAATATTTGACCTGTAGGTTGTTATCTCCACTTTTGAGATGGGGAAACTGAGCCTTAGGACTCATAAAAATGTTGTGAGAATAGAATAAGCTAATGTCTGAAAAGTGCTCAGGACATAGTAACAACTTGATAAAATTATTGTTATTATTCTTGGTTTTATCTATTGCTGTTTGAGGATGACAAAGAGGGAAAAAAAGGCCATCATTTAGAATCTTTTGGAGAGGGACAGCTGGTCTCTCAGCCAGCCCTTGAAGAATAAGGACCCTGGTTGGCCTATCAGAGTTGGCCCATGGCTCTCAACCTTTGGCTTACATCAGAATTAGCTGTGGAGCCTTAAGAACTAGCGATTCCTAAGACCTATCCTAGACTTCCGCAATCAAAATCTCCAAAGATAGGTCTTAGAAACCCATATTTAAAAAACAGCAACACTTGGTCAGATGATACTGTTGGGCACAGAGTCTGGGGGCTGACCTCTAGTTTGGGTCCTGGAAAATTTTTGCTGGAGGTGATAAGTTTCAGGAGATGGACTCACATTAACACGATTATCACAAGTGTCTAATGCATGGATCAGAGTGACAATTGACAGTGAGAACTGTAACAGAGCCTCAGGTTCTTGTCATGCCTTCCCAGAAGGCTGAATATGGCGAGGTAAGCCAGGGACCTAGAGGCAGGCATCATGATTGGGTGATCTTGAGATTCAAGGCCATCAAACATCATGCACTTGAGGCATCCATCTCCATTAGAAGAAGGTACCTGCTGTGGAAACAGAATAATCATGTTCATGAGCCCAGATGCACTGCCAGATTTGATCTCTGACCATCTCCTGTACTGCTACCATCCTGAAAATACATTATTTTTTAGATTAAAAAATACAATGTAGTTGGTTAGCTTTGTCCTTTTCTAGTTAAAACCCAATCCAGGGCTTCCCTGGTGGCGCAGTGGTTGAGAGTCCGCCTGCCGATGCAGGGGACACGGGTTCGTGCCCCGGTCCGGGAAGATCTCACATCCCGCAGGGCAGCTGCGCTCGTGAGCCATGGCCGCTGAGCCTGCGCGTCCGGAGCCTGTGCTCCGCAACGAGAGGCCACAGCAGTGAGAGGCCCGCGTACCACAAAAAAAACAAAACAAAACAAAAAAAACCCAATCCAAATGCTTATAGTTAGCAAGAGTTTAGAGATACAGATACAGACATCCTTATACCTGGCTCATTACTGGGAAATAAGCACAATCTTTCTGGAGACCTTTTAGCGCAAAGTGTCAGTAGCTATAAGGATGTTTCCTGGCACTACCAGTAATGCAAAAAATTGGAAGCAAACTTGGTGTTCAATATATTCATTATTTTATATATACATACATAATGGGATGATATATAGTATTCGTTTAGAATAAAATTTAATTACATTAAAATATTCACAACATATTGTTAAGTGAAAAAGCATGCTTCAAATCAATATGACTAAATTATTGTGTTTGTGAAAAAAGATACAGCAAAATGTTAACATAAATTTCCCTGGGTGATTGGATTATGAATGATTTTATTTTCCTTTTTTACTTATCTATCTATACATTTAAAAAAACTTTTATCATAAGAATATATATTAATTTTATTATAATAAAAATCAAATAAACATTATCATAAAAGCCACAGTCCAGGTAAGTCTTTCTGAAGTTATATCTGGGTCATCATACCTATATTTTGGGTGGTTTAAAATACAGATTTTAAGGCTGTGTTATATCTATAAATGGTGACTGTCATTCTTACTGTTTAATCAGTACTGACTCCATTCACAGGAGATAATCCTAATTTCAGTTTTGGTGTTCATAGCTGTCGACCCCTGGTGTTGTGCACACAATTTAGCCACTGTGATGGGGACATTCATCCAATAAACATTTATTTATTTATTTATTAACATCTTCATTGGAGTATAATTCTTTTACAATGGTGCGCTAGTTTCTGCTGTATAACAAAGTAAATTAGCTATACATATACATATATCCCCCAATCTCCTCCCTCTTGTGTCTCCCTCCCTCACTCCATATCCCACCCCTCTAGGTGGACACAAAGCACCAAGTTGATCTCCCTGTGCTATGTGGCTACTTCCCACTAGCTATCTATTTTACATTTAGTAGTGTATATATGTCCATGCTACTCTCTCATTTCATCCCAGCTTACCCTTACCCCCGCCCCATGTCCTCAAGTCCATTCTCTACGTCTGCGTTTTTATTCTTGTCCTGCCCCTAAGTTCTCAGAACCACTTTTTGTTTTTTTTGGATTCCATATATATGTATTAGCATACAGTATTTGTTTTTCTCTTTCTGACTTTCTTCATTCTGTAAGACAGTCTCTAGGTCCATCCACCTCACTAAAAATAACTCAATTTCGTTTCCTTTATGGCTGAATAATATTCCATTGTATATATGTGCCACATCTTCTTTATCCATTCATCTGTCGATGGACACTTGGGTTGCTTCCATGTCCTGGCTATTGTAAATAGAGCTGCAGTGAACATTGTGGTACATGACTCTTTTTCAATTATGGTTTTCTCAGGGTACAAGCCCAGTAGTGGGATTGCTGGGTCATATGGCAGTTTTATTTTTAGGTTTTTAAGGAACCTCCATACTGTTCTCCATAGTGGCTGTATCAATTTACATTCCCACCAACAGTGCAAGAGGGTTCCCTTTTCTCCACACCCTCTCCAGCATTTACTGTTTGTAGACTTTTTGATGATGGCCATTCTGACCAGTGTGAGGTGATACCTCATTGTAGTTTTGATTTGCATTTCTCTAATGATTAGTGATGTTGAGCATCCTTTCATGTGTTTGTTGGCAATCTATATATCTTCTTTGGAGAAATGTCTATTTAGGTCTTCTGCCCAATTTTGAATTGGGTTGTTAGTTTTTTTGATATTGAGCTGCATGAGGTGCTTGTAAATTTTGGAGATTAATCCTTCATCAGTTGCTTCGTTTGCAAATATTTTCTCCCACTCTGAGGGTTGTCTTTTCATCTTGTTTATGGTTTCTTTTGCTCTGCAAAAGGTTTTAAGTTTCATTAGGTCCCATTTGTTTATTTTTGTTTTTATTTCCCTTTCTCTAGGAGGTGGGTCAAAAAGGATCTTTCTGTGATTTATGTCATAAAATGTTCTACCTATGTTTTCCTCTAAGAGTTTGATAGTGTTTGGCCTTACATTTAGTTCTTTAGTCCATTTTGAGTTTATTTTTATGTGTGGTGTTAGGGAGTGTTCTAATTTCATTCTTTTACTTGTAGCTGTCCCGTTTTCCCAGCACCACTTATTGAAGAGGCTGTCTTTCCTCCATTGTATATTCTTGCCTCCTTCATCAAAGATAAGGTGACCATATGTGTGTGGGTTTATCTCTGGGCTTTCTATCCAGTTCCATTGATCCATATATCTGTTTTTGTGCCAACACCATACTGGGAGTTCTCTGGTGGTCCAATGTCCTGAACTCGATTCTCCCACCTCATAGACTCAGGCCTGACACCCGGCTGGATCACCAAGACCCTGTCAGCCACATGGTTCTGAAGAAAAGGGAGGAAAAAAAGAAAGAAAGAAAGAAAGAAAGAAAGAAAGAAAGAAAGAAAGAAAGACACTAAAGTTATTAAAATAAAAAATATTATTAAAGGGGCTTCCCTGGTGGTGCGGTGGTTGAGCATCCGCCTGCCAATGCAGGGGACGCAGGTTCGTGCCCCGGTCCGGGAAGATCCCACATGCCACGGAGTGGCTGGGCCCATGAGCCATGGCCACTGAGCCTGCATGGCTGGAGCCTGTGCTCCACAATGGGAGAGGCCACAGCAGTGAGAGGCCCACATACCGCAAAAACAAAAAAAACAAAAAAAAAAACATATATATATATATTATTAAAAATAAAATTAATTAAAAAGTAACTTAAAAAAGAGAGAAGAGAGCAACCAAACCAAAAAACAAACCCACCAATGATAACAAGTGCTATAAACTATACTAAATATAATAAATAAATTAATTAAAAAATAAAAAATGGACAGGCAGAGCTCTAGGACAAATGTCAAAAACAAAGCTATACCAACAAAATCACAGAAAGAAGCATACACATACACACTCACAAAAAGAGAAAAAGGATAAAAACATTAAAAAGTTTATAAAAAAGAGAAGAGTACAACCAAATCAATAAACAAATCTACCAATGGTAATAAGCTCTAAATACTAAACTAAGATAAACATAAAACCAGAAACAAATTAGATGCAGAAAGCAAACCCCAAGTCTACAGTTGCTCCCAAAGAAGTCCACTGCCTCAATTTTGGGATGATTCATTGTTTATTCAGGTATTCCACAGATGCACAGTACATCAAGTTGACTGTGGAGATTTAATCCACTGCTCCTGAGGCTGCTGGGAGAGATTCCCCTTTCTCCTCTTTGTTCGCACAGCTCCTGGGGTTCAGCTTTGGATTTGGCCCGGTCTCTGCATGTAGGTCACCTGAGGTCACCTGTTCCCTTTTGGGAAGTCTGAGGTCTTCTGCCAGCATTCAGTAGGTTTTCTGTGGGAGTTGTTCCACATGTAGTTTTTTTTTTTTTTTTTGCGGTATGCAGGCCTCTCACTGTTGTGGCCTCTCCCGTTGCGGAGCACAGGCCCTGGACGTGCAGACTCAGTGGCCATGGCTCACGGGCCCAGCCGCTCTGCGGCATGTGGGATCTTCCTGGACCGGGGCACGAACCCGTGTCCCCTGCATCAGCAGGTGGACTCTCAACCACTGAGCCACCAGGGAAGCCCTGTAGATGTATTTTTGATGTATTTGTGGGGGGGAGGGTGATCGCCACATCTTACTCTTCCGCTATCTTGAAGGTCCCTTTCCAATTAACATTTATTGAGGACTTTCTCTGGGCCAGACTTTGAGGATGCATACTTGAATAATATATAGTTACCGCCCTAAAGAGTCAGGTGGGAGAGAACAAAATGTAAAACAAATTATAAGTGATTTAATAGAGGTGAGGATATGAGAACCCAGAGCCTTGAAGGAGCATCTAATTTTTGCTGGAGAAGTCAGGAAAGGCTTCATAGAAGAGACAACTTTTAAGCTTGGTCTTAAATGTAGAAGTTTTTCAGATGTAGAGGGAGGCAAGGTCATTTCTAGGCAGACTGGGCTCATACATAGACACAGACTAGTGAAAAGCCACGATGGGGAATGCTGAGAATTTCAGTGTGGCTAGAGCACGGGGTATTGGGGAGAAAGGAAGGGAAATGGGCCTGGAGTGACAAATTAATACCTAATAGTAAAGAGTCTTGTGTGTCATGGTACAGAATTTTAATTTGACCTTTTGGGCAATGGAAATTGGTAGATGTTTATAAACAAGAAACTGATATAATAGAACTATTTTTAAGGACAAAACTCTGGTGACTATGTGGAGGATGGTCAAGTTTTGGGAAGAGTTTGGCAGTAGGAGATACTTGAGAAGCTATTGCAATATTAAAGATGAGGGCTAATAAGTGTTTGGTCTAAGTCAGCAGCCCTGGGAATGGAGAGAAAAGGCTTGATTTGAGAGGCCTCTAGTCAATAGGGAGAAAATATCCCCATTCCCGTGCTGTGTATTTTCCATGCATTTTAAAGATGTAAACCTCCATATTGAACATTACTCTGCCAACTCAAACTTGAATCAGTGCATAAGCGCCTGTGTTTGACAAAGCCCAATGGATTCAAATCCAGTTTACATTGAGTTTTTCCCAAAAAATGAGTAACTGCTGAAGTGTACAAAACAAAACCACCCCCAACTCTCATGTGTTTCTGTGATTCCTTAAGATGCCGGAAGAAGATGAAAACAGTTACCACTGTTGGTTTTTAAGAAAATGTCAGATCCAAAACATTCAACCATATTCTCTCTCTGACTCAACATGCCTGGAATATTTAGTGAGGCACCTTTAGAAATGATATAATCCTTTCAGTTGAGAACTTGTTGACTCATGAAAAGGATGTAAGCTTTGGCTCCAGACAGACCTGGATCTGTAATAACTGTGACCTTAGGTAAGTTACTTAATTTCTTATTTACTCATTTGTAAAATGGCAATAATTATAACTACTTTCCAGAGCTGTTGTGAGAATTGCAATACATATAAAGCATCTTGTACATTTTTGGTCTACAAAAAATTATTCAGGCAATTGCTTTTTTTTTTTTTTTTGGCTGCGTTGGGTCTTTGTTTCTGCACACTATCTTCCTCTAGTTGCGGCCAGCAGGGGCTACTCTTCGTTGCGGTGCGTGAACTTCTCATTGCGGTGGCTCTCTTGTGGAGTACAGGCTCTAGGTGTGTGGGCTTCAGTAGTTGCAGCACGTGGGCTCAGTAGTTGTGGCTTGCGGGCTTTAGAGTGCAGGCTCAGTAGTTGTGGTGCAGGGGCTTAGTTGCTCTGTGGCATGTGGGATCTTCCCAGACCAGGGGTCAAATCCATGTCTCCTGCATTAGTAGGCAGATTCTTAACCACTCCACCACCAGGGAAGTCCCAGGAAATAGCTTTTTATTTAAGGCCAACTTACTCTTTCATAAGCCTATTCTAGACTAACTATATCTGAAGGGTTATGTTCATTTTTGTTTATGGCAGTTTAAGGGAGATAATGGTAAGCTAGAATGCTTTTAGAGAAAGATGATGAGAATGGTTAAGAGTCTAGAAACAAGGTTTTGTAAACATTCTCTTTCTGATATTGAGAGGTATGTATACTCATCCTATTTTCCTTTTTGTCTTGGCTGTCAGGAAACTCAGAGCCAAATTTGATATTCAAATCCAACAACCCTTTGGATTGGTATATTTGCTTCATTCTTTTGTTTGCCTCCTTAAATTTTCTTGGGAAAGAATAGTGCATAAAGAAATTCAGGAAATAAAATAAAATGTTATATGAAGACTTGCAGAAAAAAATTGCACAGGTTTAACATGCAAAATAGAAGTCTAAAGGGGGAGTTAATAATTGTCTTCAAGTATTGAAAAACTGCCATGTGGAAAAGAAAATAGACTTAACTGCATTTTCCCAAACATCAAACACCGGAACAATAAATGGAAGATGTAAGAGAATTATTTAAATTAAATAAAAGAAGGGAATGTTTTATAACTACACTAATGGGATGGGATTTCTACTGGGAAAATGAGTCCCCCATCACTGCAAGAATTAAGCTTACTATATATAGTCACTAAATTAGATGGCCTCTAAAAATGTATCTAACCCCAAATCCCACAGTTACATTTCCAAGCAGCTGTTTTAGGACAGTTTGAAAAGATCACCATCCATTGGTGGCCTAGGAAACTCTCCATCAGGACTATTCTGAACCTGTTGATCAGCTTTTTGGTGACTGGTCACAGAAAATTAGTGTTAAGTCTAATGTGCTTCAGAGGAGGAGACCCAGTTTTTATCTCTGGAAACCACATTTGGTTACTTGGCAAATATTTGTTGTGTCCCACGTAGTTGGGTACTGTGCAGGAGCTGTGGGGTTCTCAAAAGAAAGAATACCCCCTTGAAGCTCCATCACAGTAGCATAGGAGACTCTTCCACAGTGATGAGCACACCTCACATTTAATAAATGTCATTTGTATTGGGTGGCTCCTGCACCCAAGAGATGACAAGTTTACTTATGCAATAATAACTTATTATTTTGAAACAATTTCAATTCTGTGATTTCATTTCGTGTTCTTTTAATACAGTTCAATATATTGGGGCTGGATAAGAAAGCTGGGTCACAGAAAGACTGTCTGTCTTAGTTATTAATATTGCCTGCAACAGACAAACTGCAATATACCGGTGACTTAATATAATAAGTTTCTTTTTCATGTCACCATTAGATGCGGCCACTGTGGCATAGCTTTCTCCATCTTGTAGCTATGCCATTTGGAACAGGCAGCCTCCAAGGTCACAGCAGAGAGAGAGAGTGAGGATGCACACTGGTTCTTAACTACCTCAGCCTGAAAGGGACAGAAGCCACTTCTGCTCATACTTCATTGGCAAATGCTTAGTCACATGGTTCTAACCCAACTAAAGGGGGATGGGGAAGCTAGAGAGCCCATGGTATTTGGTGAGGACTACTTGGACATGATGACTAAGGCCACTTAGTTTATGACTTAACTAGAACTAGAAGTCAGATTTCCTGATTTCCAATCTTTCGTTTTCTTCTGTGAACTGTGCTGTCTGATCTTCCTGTTCAAATAAAATATGGTGTTTAGGGATCAATCCAGAGGATTTTTGGGGCCAGGGAATTTGGAACCAAAGATTTGGGTACAGAGCCTTGGGACCATGCTGTAGAATCTCATGGAGTTTTCAGATATGTCTTATTATAGCCTGATTGGATCAAAATCACCAAACCAAGAAGAGGGGACATGTGTGAGCAGTCATGAACAACCAGAACCATGAAGATCCACTGTGGAGGAAAGTGTTGAATGGGAGGTGGGGAAGGAAAATAGATGTAGAAAACTCCCCACCTTGAGTTGTTCTCAGGGCCAACTAGACTGCAGGCTAATAATCTGGCTATTCTTCAAACCCATATTTGTTAAATATTTGCTCATCAATTGTTTACAGTAAAAGATGAATGCTCTATGGAGAAAGGCAAAAAAAAAAGGACAGCTGGCAGAGAGCACACATTCTCAATTGTCCCAAACAATTTAGCTTTGGCTCAAATGGGCTCTTTTGTCTTGCAGAACAAAATCCCTGCAGTTAAATGGACTCAGCCCTTAGAAGGCAGTTAGTAAACTTGAGCACAGCTCTTAAGATTCACCCCCTCAACCCCAAGGGACTTTACAGAATGTTAAAATTCTGGAAATGTAATTTTCTCCATCTTACTACCTTCTTAAGGTTGTTTTGGTGTCCATTATTGTTTGGTACCTGAAGTATGCTTTCTCTGGAGACCAGCTTCGGATCCCCAGATGCATTAGTGGAATGATCTGGGCATGGGCATCCATTGCCTTCTTTCATATGGGACACCCATGTCCAGTCTTTCTGACTTGGTGTGTATAGTTTACAGAAGGAGTCAGCTTTGACCTTTGTTTATTTCCTCTTGACCTTCTAAATTCTGTGCCTTCAACTACCATTTCTGCATTGCTTCGAGACACTTTGTTCTCAGCCAGAGCCACACTGAGACATCCAGGAAATGAAACACAGGAACCTGCAATGATGAGCCTCAGAGTGGGAAATGTTTATGCAAGAAGAGATGTTAATGTAGTTAGGAGGACTTTGATTTTTGCATTTCTTTACTTATTTAAAGAACCCTACTCAGCAATACATTGTCATAATTTTATATGGAAGGCGTTTACACACACACACTGATAGATTTCTGTCTTGGTTACTGGAAGAGAAAGCAAGATGAAATGATGGAATGTTGTCTTTCATTTGTGCATGTCAAAGAATATGAAACAAGAATATGTGTATTTAAGTGGATTCTTTTTTGATATAGGCTCTGCAATTGGAATTTGGTTTACTCAGGAAAAAATCAGCTACTTGTTTTTAATCTCACACAGCTGTGAGAAAATGAGCCTACTAAACTATACAAAATGATTGAGAACATTTGTTTCTCAGCATTTCAGGCTGGCTGGTGGCAACACAGAGTGATATGGCCTTTAGGCAGTACTTTTCCAAGCCTTCCTCTTGCTTATGAAGCCCTAGGTAGAAGCTGTAAATGTTTGAGATGCACTTATTTGACTTATTCACAGAATAATGAATTTACAGAGATATGCTAGAAAAAAATAGTAAAATATGCCATTAGATAGAGAACGGGGCACCTGCCCCACCACAGAACAGAACCATACCTCATAAATAGATGAACTTTTAATTCCCTTATTAATTTAATTAATTAGCTCATGAATTCCCTCCTTCATTATTCAAATAGATGATGAATTTCTACAACATGTTCTACCATTGCTTGGCTTTTTATTCTTAATACCCAATAGTAAAAAATGGGGAGATTATACAGCTCACATTTTTTTCTTCTCTGTGAGCATGCTATCCAGTGTAAAACTGCACGCAGTGGGTTCAAGGACACACCTAATCCCTGCTGTGTGAGTGTGTTCTTGTGAGAGGGGTGGGGGGGATTCAAAAGCACCTGCAATCAGTTATGGGAAGTGGCAAAGGAGCCTTCACATTACCCAAGGATCTGGTCACAGGTTTGCAGTATGAAACAGTTCCTTTCAGGGGTCATTCCCTTTCTTTGGCCCATTGGCCCATTTTCAGGGCCCTGGGGAAATTTTGGCAGCCCATGCTATTTTCACCCTCCTATTGAAGGTTGGATTATTGGTTTTCTTTCTTATCATTTTTCCCACTCCACCAAATCTAGATGTCTCTTTGTCTCCTGCCTTACTCTCCCCAGACCACCCATCTCTCTTCCTGTGCACCATATTGTGTATCTGTTTCCCTATCCCTAATCTTCATCAGAGCCCTGGCTATCAGGTCTCTTGGACTCAAGAAACCACAATAAGCTGCCCTGGAAATGAACTCAAAGAAACATTTTCCCAATGCAAATGCCTTACCTGACAGGCAGAAAAGGCAGGCTGGAGAAAGAGAAGTTGCAAGCATCAGCAATTATCTAAGTGCCATTCACCAATATTCACCATATGAGAGAATCAGGACCATCGGAATCTTTGAGATCCTCTGGCATAGCCATTTTGTTTCACAATAAAAGATACTGAAGACCTCAGAACTGGGAGACTGACCAAAGTCCTCATAGCTAGCAAGCACCTAAACAGCCCCCATCTCTTGACTCCTGGCCCAGTGCTCCTCAGCCACTCATAGCTGCCCCTACAGCCAATTACCATCTTGCTGCCCAAAACTGAGACTTAATGAGTGCTCTCCTATTTCCACCAGGAGCAAAGCAGGCCTAAGTTTCTAGTCTGATCAGCTTGCTCTAAGGCCAGTTTATCATCTGTGTAAATCTTTGAAGATGAATGCAACCTCCCCAAAGTCAGGGAATCTGGAGGGGTCGGCATAAGCTTCACAAAGCAGCACTTAGAGGGCTCCTCTGACCCCCCTGAGTTATTGCCCTGGCATTCCCAAGAATGCCAGCAAGTCCTCAACATTGTCAGAAGCTTGTTTTTTGGATTTGTACCTGCTGATTAAATAATTGAAAAAAGCTACTGGAGCACAAACATAATCTCACCCCATGTTAGTCATTCCTGGATGCGGAAGAGGGATGTTAATGTTGGCAATTTCTATTCTGTCCATGTCTCCGGAGCCCATTGCTCTGGCCCACAGAGCATGAGCTCATGAGCTCATGGTTTAATTGGGTTAGAAATTAAATGAATGCTGTCTTTCTTCTAAAGGAGAGGAGAGCCACCCCATACCAAGACTAGCAATTCAAACTGCAAGAAGATACTTGGCAGGAGTGTCAACATCGAGGCATGCACTCAGTGGAGAGAGACAAAAGCTCTCCCCTCCAGAAAGAGCCAGAAAGTTTGAGAGAAGGAAATCCTCAATGTTGATAAGTGTTGTGGCTGTGATGGAGTTACAACAATCTAGATAAACTCAAAGACATACATATGAGAGAAAAGAGAGACTAACTTATGCTGTACTCATGTTTTTGTCCTTCCATGAAGATGAAAGAAACTTCTAAGTGGAATGACTAGTTAGTTGAGATGATTCTAAAACTCCTTCCAAATCTAAATTCTGTGGTGTCACATGAAGCTAAACCTAGCCTCAAGAGCCCAATGATACTGATGGAGTTACACACTCTCGCAAAGTGCCCCCATTATTTCTGGGAGTTCCCAAATAAATGTCTCCTGTGTGCCCCCAACACAGTCTGTCAGCTACAGCCACTGTGAGGTGCCTTATACTTGCCCAAGAGCCCCTTGAAGAAGCATCACTGCTGGCACTGCTCACTCTTAAATGTCAGTGTCATCCCGGGGGTCTACCTCTTAAAGTTTCCAAAGCTGCCAGGCAAAGGAGGGGAGAAATTTCTGCTCAGAATCTCAAAAAGCTCCCAAGAAAAAAATTGTAACTTCAGGTCTTCATCTTTCCATCCCTAAATATTCAGACTCAGATTAAGGGGACACATGAACAACTCAATGAACCAATATATATTGATTGCCTAGTATGTGCCTGGCACTTCTGGAAGCTGGAGTTATAGTAATGAACACAGAGACTTGGTCCCTGCCTTTATCATTGTCCTCCTCTTATCCCTCCTCTGCCCCTGGCTCCCATCCCTCCAAATCCTATTATCCCACCTTCCCTAGTTGCAAAACAAAAGTTCTCATGAATATTGATAAACGAAAAATATCTTGGAAGAAGATGGTATTGGGGAGAAAGGAACTCTTCATAGGGGCAGTGTTGGAACTTCAGTCAGCCAGGAAAGATGCCCTGTACATCTGAAAAATCCACATACCTAAATTGCAGAGACAATCACATTCTATACAACAAATCAATGTGAACTAAATCTACCAGATAGTGTTAGTATGTGGACGGAAGGAAGGAGTTTGGAAAAACAGTTTAATAATTACAGTGAATAATTTAGTCTTATGCATTTTGTGTATCTGCAAAATATGGTATATTTGTAACAAAGTATTTCTCCTCCTCTCACATTGATTTATTAATTCAGAAAATATTTATTGGGCACCTACTATATGACAAACATTGGTCTAGTCAATTGGGATGTAACAAAGGACAAGATGGACAAAAATGCTGTCTTTTGGAGAGTCTGCATCATAAGATACAGTCAATATAAACTAGAAATAAGTAAAAATAAATAGTATGTCAGTTAAATGTGCTCAGGAGAAACATAGAACAAGAAGAGGCATAGGAAATGTTGAGGGAGCGGATGGCAGGTGATCTGGGAAGGCCTCCCTCAGAAGGTGACATTTGACCCTTGAAAGTGACAAGGGAGCAAGCCATACAGATATCACAAGAAGAATATTCCAAGCTTCAAGAACAGCAAATGCAAAGACCCTAAGGTGAAATGTTGCTCGGAATATCCATGGAAGGACAGTGTGGCCATGGATCAGAGTGAGGGAGCAGAGAGAGCACAAGAGAATAAGGTCAGAGACATATGGGGCCAGATCCTGTAGGACTTTGTGGATCCTTGAAAGGACCTTGACATTTATTCTGGGATGGAAAGTCATTGAAGGTTTTGAGCAGAGAGTGACCTGATCTGACTCTTGTTTTCACAGGATTAATTCTAGCCTCTCGTTGAAGAGTAGACTGAAGGGTCAAGGGTGGAAGCAGGGAGTCTAATTAGCAGCGTATTGAGATAATGGAAGTGGGAGGTGACGGAGGCTTGGGGTGGGGGGGATGGAGAGGGCTGTTAGCAGAGGAAATGAGAAGCATATGTCATATTTTTTCATAATTCAGAATGTTAATTTCATTACACCATATTATAACATTTGGTTTCTCCAGCAATATAAAAGTTCATTTTTTTGATGATGAAGTGAGTTAATACATATAAAATACATGCAAAAATGGCCCCTGGCCTATGGCAAGCATGTGATTAGTACTAGTTATTGCTTATTTTCTATATTTTCTACCATAGCTACTTCTAAAAGGGATTTGCTACAGCTAATAACCAAAACTGTGTATCCATATACATAATTGCTTAAAATGAAAATAAAGATCAGAAATCTT
The DNA here is from genome assembly GCF_964165515.1 of Mesoplodon bidens. NCBI lineage: Eukaryota > Metazoa > Chordata > Mammalia > Artiodactyla > Ziphiidae > Mesoplodon > Mesoplodon bidens. The sequence continues at coordinate 88,632,980 of NC_138177.1, read as the reverse complement.
GTTTAGGAGGAAAGGATCGTAATTGGGCCAGAAATTAGATTATTACTGTAATTAAGCACTAATTCAATTTCTGTGCTTCCTGACAGTCAAGACAAGAAATGAAATCCCATAACTTATAAGGTTATGTCTGGTAGAGGAAACAGCAGTTTTTAGGATGTCCAGAATTGTTCTTGGCCCTGAAATCCCATGGATTCTTAATATAAAGGACTCTCATTATTAGTATATAATGTCCTCAACGGCAATTCAGCAGGTAATACATAGACATTCTCTGTTTGGCTATTTCTTTTATTGATTCACAATAGAATTATTAAGTAGGAACTCAGTGGAACCATCAGGGAGACAGCCTGGTGTAGTGAAAAAGTACTAGATAAGTTCTCAGAAGAACTAAGTTTCAGTTCCTGTGCGCCTGTGTGAGCTTTAGCACACTTAACCTTTTTGAACTTTCAGTTTCAACATCTATAAAATGGGCCCTACGCCAAGTCCTTCTCTGTCTACCTGGCAAAATTGTGAGGAGTGAATAAGATGATCCATTTAAATGACACCTTCATCATTCAATCAACAAATATTTACTGAGAGACCTTTATGTGCCAGTCTCTGTTAGAGGTGCTGAGTGAAAAAAAAGCAAACAAAAAAAACAAAGTCCAGGCCCACACTCCTGAAGCTTTTGTTCTAGTAGAGGAAGGCAAACACATAAAAAACACATTTACTTTCTCTGTCTGGCTTACTTCATTTAGGATGACAATCTCTATGTCCATCCATGAGAGAGAGAGGGAGAGAAATATCGTATGATATCGCTTACATGCAGAATCAAAAAAAAAGACACAAATGAACTCATTTACAAAACAGACCCGCAGACATAGAAAATAAACTTAAGGTTACCAAAGGGGAAAGGGGGAGGGGAGGGATAAATTAGGAGGTTGGGATTAACAGATACACACTACTATATATAAAAGAGATAACCAACAAGGACCTACTCTATATCACAGGGAACTATACTCAATATTTTGTAATAAGCTCTAAGGGAAAAGAATCTGAAAAAAGAATATATATATTATATATATATTTACATATATATAACTGATCACACACCTGAATTTGCTGCACACCTGAAACTAGCACAACACTGTAAATCAACTATACTTCAATTAAAACAACAACAACAACAAACACATTTACTAAAGTTAGGTGACGACAAGGGGCAGGAAAAAAATTATAGGAGGGTAAGGGGGTAAGAGAGTGAATCTAGAGAAAAAGAGTTAACATGTGCCGTGGCTGCCCTGACAAAAATCACTTGCCATCTGCACTTTTGACTGGGGTATACTTCATGCATTTATTCATGATTTCAATAAACATTTACAGAGCTACACCAACGGGCTAGAGTCTGGGCAGGCAGTTGAATAATTGCCAGGTTATTATCAAGTTGATCCACTCACATCTCTTGACTTGCCCTCTTGGGGCTCACTGTCCAAGTTGCCTAGGCATAGTACCCAGCTTTAAAGCCTCGACATGCAGCTGGCCTCCAGTACTGCCACCTTTCCTTCCTGAAGCTGGATGGGTAACTCATGGCCTGAGTTGAGGTTGCACGAATGGGGTTTGTGTGAAAGCCAGCACAGAAAGGAGGACCATCTGAACATTTTCTTTTTTTCTTTTTTTTTTTTTTACATCTTTATTGGAGTATAATTGCTTTACAGTGGTGTGTTAGTTTCTGCTTTATAACAAAGTGAATCAGTTATACATATACATATGTTCCCATATCTCTTCCCTCTTGCGTCTCCCTCCCTCCCACCCTCCCTATCCCACCCCTCTAGGTGGTCACTTTCTTTTTTAATGTCCAAACCATTCTTGTTAGAAAATAATGGTTTTCTAACCATGCCGTTGCATGTGCATATGCTCATCTGCCATCTGGCATCTGCCTAGGCTGTTGGTTGGATTAGCAGACATCTTTCAAAAGCAGGTCATGTTGTGGCTAACAGCCACAGTCTCCGAGTCAGCCTGCCTGGGTTAAAGGCTCAGCTCTGCCACTTACCATTTTTGTGGCCTTGAGTAGGTTTGACTTATCCTGTCTGTAAAATGGGATGAATAATAACACCTTTCTCAGAGGATTATTATGAGAATTTGACGTGTTAGTATGTGGAAAGAACTTAGAATGGAGCTTAGAACACATTAGCTATTTACTAAGTGATAGGTATTATTATTTTCTGTACCTTTGTGACAAACTCTTTCTTCGATTCTAGCTCACGACTTATAAAAGACCAGCCCCTATCTTTTTTATGCCTGTGATCCAACCCCACAAGGTGGTCTTCCCTTGCTTAGCAAGGAGGTTTTACCAAAATGCTTTTCTCTAAGGTAGTGAGTAAGCTTTAAAGGGAAAAGTTATAAATTTGGATTGGCCAAATTTTCCATTTCTCTCCATTTCCTGGGCTCCTATCCTAGTGCAAGCCACCTTCATCTTTAGTCTGGATCCTTATTAGGTTCATGGGTCCTCTGTAATTTGCCCCCTAAATTCTGTTCTCTATTCAATAGGCAAAAGTATCTCTTTAAAATGCAAATTTGATCAAGTTACTTCTCTGAAGAAAATGTTCTTTCTGTTACACTTAAGATAAAATCCAAAGGCCTTCCTCTGGCCTACAAGGCCCTGTGTAATCTGGCTTGACATTCTTTCTAATACTCAAACATGCCAAGCACAAGTCCCACTTCACTCTGTATGACAAAGGTCCATCCACTTCACTACTAATTAACTCAATTTTGTTTCTTTTTATGGCTGAGTAATATTCCATTGTATATATGTGCCACATCTTCTTTATCCATTCATCTGTCAATGGACACTTAGGTTGCTTCCATGTCCTGGCTATTGTAAATAGAGCTGCAATATGCTAACACATATATATGGAATCTTAAAAAAAAATGGTTCTGAAGAACCTAGGGGCAGGACAGGATTAAAGACACAGAAATAGAGAATGGACTTGAGGACACGGGGAGGGAGAAGGGTAAGCTGGGACGAAGTGAGAGAGTGGCGTAGACATATATACACTACCAAATGTAAAATAGGTAGCTAGTGGGAAGCAGCCACATAGCACAGGGAGATCAGCTTGGTGCCTTGTGACCACCTAGAGGGGTGGGATAGGGAGGGTGGGAGGGAGGGAGATGCAAGAGGGAGGAGATATGGGGATATATGTATATATACAGCTGATTCACTTTGTTATAAAGCAGAAACTAACACACCATTGTAAAGCAATTATACTCCAGTAAAGATGTTAAAAACAAAAACAAAAAACAAGTCCCACTTCAGTGTTTGGCCCTGCTCTCCCTTCTATTTGAGTACTCTCTCCAGATCTTTACAAAGATGATGACTTATTATTCAGATCTCAGCTCAAACAGAGGCAGTGGAGGGGAATGGTCACAAGCATGACTTTAGAGCCAAACAACTTGGATCTACATCTTGGGATTTACTACTTCCTAGCTGTGTGACCTTGGAAAAGTTACTCAGCCTCTCTGTGCCCCAGTTTCCTCATCTGTGATAGGTGTGATAATAACACCTATATCATAGGATTTTTGTAGGTTTAAGTGTATTAACATTTGTTTTAAAAAAATCCCTTTGATTGGCACATAGTAAACAGGATTTAAGTGTTTGTTTAAGCAATTATAATTTTATTTCCTCAAAAAATCATTCTTTGACCCATTCCAAGTTACTACCTTCTCCATGACAGTCACTTAACATGAAAGTGCCTTATTTTTATTTCCTTCATGGCACTTGCCATTTTCAGTGATCACTTATTTGTGTATTGATTGGCTCTCCCACTAGATTTTGTTCATGGCAACAAAAACCTTGTCTGCCTTATTCCTTAAGGATTACAGGTCCTTAAGGCCTCTCAGAACAGTGTTTATTTCTCAATAAACATTCATCAAATGAAAGAACCAGAGCTCAAATTGCTACCAGTGCAGTGGCTTTTTATCTATATACTTGACCTCACGCATAATAATACCTACACCTCCTTGTTGTTTGATATACAAGCCAAATGTTAATGATGATTATCTTTGGGAGATGGGATTACAGAGGACTTATTTTTTTCATTTTGCTCATCTATTCTACTCTTAAAATGATGAGCATGGATTTTTTGTAATTAATATAACTTTAAAAAATAATATTTGTGAAGGACTTAACACAGTGCCTGATTCATAGTGGGTATTAAATAAATAGCCAGTCTTAATACTACTAAGCTTTTTTTTTTTAATCTTTATTGGAGTATAATTGCTTTACAGTGGGGTGTCAGTTTCTGCTTTATAACAAAGTGAATCAGTTATACATATACATATGTCCCCATATCTCTTCCCTCTTGCGTCTCCCTCCCTCCCATCCTCCCTATCCCACCCCTCTAGGTGGTCACAAAGCACCGAGTTGATCTCCCTGTGCTATGCAGCTGCTTCCCACTAGCTAGCTATTTTACATTTGGTAGTGTATATATGTCCATGCCACTCTCTCACTTTGTCACAGCTTACCCTTCCCCCTCCCCATATCCTCAAGTCCATTCTCTAGTAGGTCTGTGTCTTTATTCCTGTGGGAATGTTAATTGGTACAGCCACTATGGAGAACAGTATGGAGGTTCCTTAAAAAACTACAAATAGAACTACCATAAGACCCAGCAATCCCACTACTGGGCATATACCCTGAGAAAACCATAATTCAAAAAGAGTCATGTACCAAAATGTTCATTGCAGCTCTGTTTACAATAGCCCGGAGATGGAAACAACCTAAGTGTCCATCATCGGATGAATGGATAAAGAAGATGTGGCACTACTAAGCTTTTCAATAAGCCTGAAAGGGCCTCCTCCCTCTGTGGCAATGGGCTGTTGACTCCTACCCCAGTCTGAGGCTCGGGGGACTCGGTCACTACCAGACCCCAGCTGGAAGACCAACCCCACCCTCAGGCCAGTTTCAGAAATTAGAATAATGGGAGAAGGTTGGGTGGCTGTTAACTGAGGGGCTCTCTCTTTTAGACCAGCTCCTCGTCACCCTTCGGAGCCCAAGTTCACCTCCAGGTTCTGGCTGGATGAGCTTTCAACAGTGCTTAGCATGCATCCCACAAGCTGCAGGCTGCAGAGAATATCAATACAGCAAAGTCCATTGTTTATTTCCCTCCCAAATCATTTTCAGTGGTGAGGAAAGAGATTGTGCCCAGCTGCTGGAATGTAATCAGGAGCAGATCTGCACAGCCCTGGGAGATGGGGCTGATACAAAGCTGCGATTCGTCAGCTAGTGTATTTCCAGCGCAAGGGCTTGCCTCACCCTCCCCAACGTGGTGGGTGGACTAAAGGCTTATTCTTTGTGGGCTAGGGGAGGGGAGTGGGACATCCCTGGCTCAGGGCCATGCTCAGCACAGCCGCTGACGATGCAGGAGGTGGGGGAGATGGGGTGAGTCCTCATCCTTCACCAGGAATCCTATGGCTTTCACTGTTGTCAGGCTATCTGTCAGGGCAGCCAGCTCTAGCCAGGGCTTCTGGGTCCTAATGACCTACTTTCTATCTGGCCCCCTCAGACTGTCGGTGATTATGTCTTTGAAGATTAACTTGAAAGAACTTGAAAGTCACTGTTCTGTTCCCAGAGAGCAAAGGAGAAACATAGTCTCTCGGAGCAGATTAAGGGTTCTGTGGCTTCCTCAAAAATGGTGGCACATTGGAAATGAGAGAAGAAATCCAGGAACATGCAATTTGAAAGACTCCATGACTGCTATGTGGATTCTCAGTCTAAAACTGGTGTCATTATAAAACTCCATGTGACAGGCCAGCAGGCATAACCCGGCGTTCTGGGGCCGCTACCCCTGTGCTCGTGAACCCGACCAGGGGTGGATTCCAGGGCAGACCCACAGTCCAAGGACACTCTAAGCCAAAGTATTGCTTTAATCATCTAAAATAAAGCCTGGAAAAGGACTTATCTCACCATAGATATCTATTCATGGAGTCCAGAACCAGTAGGGGAGATTCTAGGGATGAATTCTAGATTCTATCCTACAGCAGCCTCATTCATTCATCCATTCATCCAGCAAGCAAAGCAATTTTTTAAGAGGCTGCTGCTTGTACAGTACGTCTTACAAAGCAGCAAGTGTAGTGCATAAGCACAAGAGCCCTAGGGTCACATTCTCTGCGTTCAAAGCCTGATTAGCTGTGTGTCCAAGGGCAAGTCTCTGCACCTCAGTTGATGCATCTGTAAAACAGGACTGGGAATCTGCCTCACAGGGCTCTGTGAGGAGAAAAGGAGCCAATCTATGTTCAGTGTTTAGCATACTGTTTGGCACATCATAAATACTCCATAAATGGTAGCTATTATCATTATTTTGACAGAAGACACAGAGAAGTTAAACTCTTGGTCCCTGACCTTGAGATGCTTGTATGAATGTGCACAGCTGGACCCATGGCACGCATCACCAGTTGGATTATCGTATTCTGGGGTAAGTGAACTTTCCTTGCCACCTTGGCTCTACACTCGTAGAACTGAAGGCTGCTGCTGGTGGTGACCTGACCTTGTACTAGATCTGGTGGCTCACCCGTCTGTTCTAGTGGGCACTCACTTCCCATACAAACTATGATGTTTGCTTTCTGCCACTTCAACACTTTTTTTCTAAAACCTCCTCCTCTTCTTTAGACTGAGACAAAATTAAAATGTATTACCTGAAACTGAGGTTGAAAAATAGCCCAATCACGGTTGTCTGAAAATAAATTCCTTTGCTGATGGCACTTATTGGTGAGTGATTCCCCTTTACCACAGGGCCTTCCTGGGGCAGAGAAAAATGAGTGAATTTGGCTCTTATCTTATGTTTGCACCAAATTACTATAGGAAATTCTGAATTATAATTTGTTTGTGTGATCATGAATTCAACTAATCACAAATTCCTCACAAACCATGGCGTTGAAGAGAAATTATTAACCAACCCGTTATGTTTAATGTGCAGCTCTTTAAAAAAAGGCAGCTAATAATTCATCTGAGGGGCCAGTGAAAGTGCTAATAGTAATAATGGCTAACGTTTATTGAGCACCCTCCCTGTGCCAATCACTCTTCTAAATATTACGCATGTATGAAACTCATTTCATCCTCACATCTGCCCTATGAGATAGGTGCTATTATTATCCCATCTTACAGATGAAGAAATTTCTTAAGAAAGGTTAAGAAATTGTCCAAAGTCACACAGTCAATACATGGCAGGACCAGCATTCAAATCCAAGCAGATTGGTTCCAGAGTTGATGTTCTTAGCTTCCTAGTTACTCATTCATCAGGTGTTTGCTGAGAATCCCCTCAGTGCCAGGTACTGTGATGGGTACAGGGGGTTCAAAGAAGAACAGGAGGTAGTCCTTTCCTTTTAGGGGCTCAGAGTCTGGCTTGCAAGTTGAACATATAAACAAATAGAGCTTAGATTTGAACCCAAGCTCTCCAGCTCCAGGGAGGGGTACTGAGTGATGAGTAGGAATTTGCCTATCAGAAAAAAGGCATGAAGGGGAAGGGTTTTCCAGGAAAACCCTGAGAGAAGCCAGACCAGGCAGGGGTGCCTCCAGATTGCTTTTCACTGTTCTCCTTTCTTCCACAAAATCCTAGCAAGGCTTCCCATTCCTATACACTCTAAACCCACACTGATCCACTCAGTGATAAAACCAAAACCACCCAAAAGAGGTACATTAAACCACATCTTTTTTGAGGAGGTCCTTACCTGACCTGAGCACTACAGTATCCTTGAGGCTCAGATGCTGTTCGATCCCCTTGACGTGTGGTTCCCTCTGGAGGGATTTGGGTCTTAATCTGTTTGGTTTCTTCTTTTCCCTGAAAATTAAAATCCTCTCCCTCTTGCTCTTGAAATCCCAGATTACTCAGAGATGTGATCTGTGACTCGCAACATTTCAGCTGGAGAAGGGGAGGAAGTGGCTGTTGCCTGGTGCCTGACGGCATCAGGACCGCACCTCCCCCTTCCTTCAGGGAGAATGGCAAGAGGTCAGGTCACACTCAGGGTGTCCATTTTACTTTGAGGTTTCTCAGGAAGCTGGCTTTGCCCTTCCTTCAATTAACTGGCCAGATAGGTAGATTGCTTCCAGAAGAATCCCCTTTTTAATCCTGGGAGGCCCAAATGGAACATCTCACCCTGCCCAGGCCTCCCCCTTAAGCAATGATGCCAGTCTATAGTATTGCTGTGGCTCATATCTCAAGGTGAAGAGCAAAAGGGGAGAGATTGGTGGGTGAAAAAATGATCTCTAGAGATTTGGGGGAACCTGAAGTTATCAACTTGGGAACCACATAACGTGGAAATCTTTCCTATTCCTCTTGCTGAGTACCAGGCCGGGTTAATTTTTTATCCCTACTATCCCTTCAAGAAACTCATAGCATCAGCCATCCCCTCTAAGACTAGTAAATCTTTTGCTTTAGTCCTGTCCTCTTACCCTAGGGTCCAGTGCCTGGTGTGAACATCTACTTAGGTATCTCACTGTCCATCTAAACCCAGCACGAAAGATGAACCAAATTCAGTCAATCCAGTTATGGACCTCAAAACCTGTGAGTTATCTTAGAAACCACTGTTCCAAAGGGTTTAGCTGTCCTAAACATCCAGCAGACTCCTCACAGCAGAGGTTTTCTTCCTACACCCACCTTCCTGTCCCTACCCTGGCATGTGCTCCCTCACCATTTGGCTGGATTTCTGAACCACCTTCCTAAGGGTCCTTCTGCCTCTGCCTTCTCCACCTCCACCCCCTGCAGTTTACCAAGTAGTCCAGAAGACTTTCCAGGCCATGAAAAGCAGACTGCTTCCAACCAAGGCACCCCCTGGTGTCTACTCTGAACTTGAAGCTAGCATATTCACCAGTCTTCTCCTTGTCATTCATCATCTGTGGAGTCTTCTTGTTAAGATGACCAGGACTGATTACTTTAGGGAAATTGAGTGGACAGGAGGGGCAACTCAATAAAGACAGCAGGAAGGATACACAGGCACCCCCTTTCCTTCAGAACCTCTCTCCTCACCTTGCCTGTTCAGATTATTCCCAGGCAGTGTGTTTCAAATGGAGCTGAAATCCTATCCCATTTATTCTTGTTCCATATTAGCACAGTGTTTGGTAATCTCTTTATCAAGGGCTGACAAGTTAATGTCAACCAAAGGAGGCTGGGCACATTCATCACCGCAGCTGGGACATGCCCCAGCCTGGAAAGACTATGCTGACCACTTGTCATTTCCTGGCAGCTCCCTCCATCCTTGCATACAGCCTCCTCATAATTGAAAACCTCCAACTTCTGTGACCTTTAATTGACTGACCAAGTCCAGCTTCACATGGAAACTGAATGCTGAGGCTTTGTCAGAGCCAGTCTGGGACGGCTGAGCCTCAAGAGTTCTGGGGAGGAGATGAAATCAGAGAATTTTGAGGTCTTGTCACCCTCCTTACTTTAGAGGCCAGTAGAGTGAGGCTGGAGACAGTAGGGAAGGCACCAGTTCTAGAACTTCCATGGGGAAATCTGAGGGTGACACTTTGATTGGAGGAAGGAGCTAGCAGACTTGTTTTAATGATGAAATTGCACAGAAAGCATTTTTAAAAATTAGATTGTTTATCGGGGTGGCTTGTGGGGGCTGGTGGAGATAATGGACGTAGGCAAGCAACAGCCCTGTACTGGGTATTGATACTTACCGTCCAATGCCTTTCCCCTGCTCAGCTCTGTACCACAGCGGCCAACCCTGAAAATGACATGTCCTGGGCTCCTTTGTCTTCTGACTTCTGAGTGAGTGAGAGGCACTGGCAAGAGACTGGAGACCAGAATTGGTGAGGCCTGGTTGCTGTTCTGAGCAGCATGTCACTAGGACAGTCTGCATCTCTTCTGTGACCCCAACTGCCACTGGCAGTGCTCCTTAGTTCCAGCTCCCACAGGGTGGTCTTGCCTCTGGGACAAGGTGACACCACACCCTCCCTCTTTCTCCAGCCCAGGGTTGGTAAACACTTCCTGTAGGTTGCTTCACTCTCCTGTATGACCCTCTAGCTCTCCTACAGCCTATAGTACTGACTCCTCCTTTCAGGTTTCTTCTGTTGACCTTTGTGACATGGATGTGTTTTCCTGACTGGACCTTCTCTCCTTAACGGTGCCTTGATACAATCACTAAGCAGGAACGGATTTGAAGGCAGCCATCCAGTGAAAGCGGAGCTTAGAACCATGCCCTGACCAACAATCTACAAAGTCTTTTCATGCTACCGCACGACCTTCCGAAAAAGAGGCACCTGGGTCACAAAGAAGAAGGGTTCCTGTTACCCCAGGGATCCTGTTAATCATGTACCATGCTGCACAGCACAGGCTCTTCTTCCCAAACTATGCTCAGACTGTCAGTGCTGCCAGGGTCTTGGTGAGGGACTAAGGGGAAAGAGGAGAAAGGGATGCTGCTCACTTGGGGAAGAGACCTGAAAGCAGGCAACAGACAACAGAGCATATATTGATGAATGCTTGCTCTCAGGCTCAGGTTCTCCACCTTGCAACCCAACCCCATGCCTCTACTGCCTGGGCTGGTCAGCACGTACTTGGGAAGTGGAAACTTTCCTAACCTCAGAAAACCCCTGCCTGAGATGGGAAGATCCCCAAACACAGCCCTCCCATGCCAACATCATAACACCACACCTGCAGCCTTCTTTTTGATTCCATGAATATTAATGAGCTCCTGGAATGTGCCCTCTTGGGGATTTCAAAGAAGTATGAATCATGGTCCCTACCTTCAAAAGGCCTCCATCTGGCTGCAGAAATGAAGTGGACCTACCTGAATCATCTGAAGAGCCATACAAGGCAGACCTCCATTTAGTGTCAGGATGAGGACTTGGAAGGACAGGTAAAGGGCAGGCTTATACTGGTTGTGCTCCAACTAGGTTTTAGAAGCACTGTGCACTAATTTTTTTTTTTCTGTGACATCATTTAATTTTTTATTTAAAAAATTTTTTTCATCTGACTTCAAGAATATTATACATATGTGTGTGTATGTATGTGTACAATTGCGTGTACATACATACACATTTACATATCATAAATCATACTGCATTGAATTTTCATACACTGAACATACCCATGCAACAAATGCCTAGATTAAGAAATAGGATATTATCCTCATTCCCACAAACCCCCTTGTGCTCCTGACTTCTTTTTTTTCTTTTATTTATTTTTCATTTTTTTAATCACCTTTACTGGAGTATAATTGCTTTACAATGGTGTGTTAGTTTTTGCTGTATAACAAAGTGAATCAGCTATACGTATACATATACCCCCATATCCCTTCCCTCTTGTGTCTCCCTCCCACCCTCCCTATCCCACCCCTCTAGGTGGTAACAAAGCACCAAGCTGATCTCCCTGTGCTATGTGGCTGCTTCCCACTAGCTATCTATTTTACATTTGGTAGTGTATATATGTCTATGTCACTCTCTCACTTTGTCCCAGCTTACCCTTCTCCCTCCCCATGTCCTCAAGTCCATTCTCTATGTCTGCATCTTTATTCCTGTCCTGTCCTTAGGTTCTTCAGAACCATTTTTTTTTAGATTCCATATATATGTGTTAGTATACAGTATTTGTTTTTCTCTTGTGATTTACTTCACTCTGTATGACAGAACATAGGTCCACCCACCTCATTACAAATAACTCAGTTTCATTTCTTTTTTATGGCTGAGTAATATTCCATTGTATATATGTGCCACATCTTCTTTATCCATTCATCTGTCGATGGACACTTAGGTTGCTTCCATGTCCTGGCTATTGTAAATTGCACTAAATATTTTATGTATATAATTACATTTAATTATTCCCCAGATCCTGAGAATTGTATACCATTATTTCCATTTAACAGAAACCTGAGACCCCAAGAGGTTAAGTATTCCAGAGTCACAGGGCTAACCAGTGATAGAGCTGGAATCACTACCTTGTTTGTCTGGTTCCAAACTCATGCTTCTCCCACCATTTCACTCACTCTATTCCTACTATAGCCAGTGGCAAGAGACTGAACTCAGTCCTGGGTACCCTGGGGAGCCAACTAGTGAAGATGCTGGACCTAGGGTGGGACATCAGATGAGTGATGTCTGAGGAAGATCATTCTGCCTGAGGTCTGCAGGATGAGACTAGGGACAAGGAGATGAGTTAGGGGACTGTCCCAATGATCCTTGTAGGATGCCCTGAGAATGGAAAGGAATGGGTGTACATGAGAAACAGTTTGAAGGGAGGTTCACCAGGCAGACCTAGGTGGCTGATTGACACAGAGAATGAAGGAGAAGCATTGAGAGAATTAATGAGTCCTCAATGGCTCATAATTTGAAACTGACTATGATTTTGAAAAAAATCTACCTCCCCAATTTGAAACTAAATGCCAAATATGCTCTCTTTTTTCCTCTGTAAATTAAAAAAGGGGGGGGAGTTGTAGTTATTAAATAAAAAACTGCAATTTATACTTGTTGAGTTTAAGATTAGGATAGTTTGTTGAGTAGTTAATAACTCTAAGACCAGGAAAGCAATACCGGTGGTCAGAGGTTCCAGGAGATAAAAAAGGGGGTGATTGAATTCAGGTTTAGGCAAATGTAGTAGGCCACCAAGAAGTTCCAGAAAAGACTCACCTAGGAGTTATAGAGGAGAAAGCTAGAGGATTATTGGCTTGGGGAAGAGGTAGCTGCAGAAAGGACCCATTGGGATGAGGGTTTTTCACTCACCAGGAAAGAATTAAATCTTTCAAAGAATGGAACTGAGTAAATCAGCTACTCCTTGGGCAATAAATTGGAAGAGTAACAAACAAATGTATAAACATAGTCTTATTGCTTAAGCTCTGTCAAAATGAATTGACTAATCTACAGATTTGTAATTTGCCTACTGAGATAGATGTTGTGACCTGAGATTTCCTCCCACTGTTGTGTTCTTTATTGTGAAGACCTGAATGAGTAAAAAACTCACCGAGGGCTCAAGACAAAGGGCTGTGGACTTGGATCCTAATGTAAAAAAAAAGCCCTGTCCCTAATTTCGTGGTTAGTGAGAAAAATGTATGGACATGAATATTGGTGCTCTCAGTTTGTGGTTTCAGTGGAATTAGGGTCATCAAGAAGGAGATTGGATTTGTGAGAAAATATGTTGTTTAAATGGGGGAATAATATGAAACCATTCAGTCCAAACTTCTCATGTCACAGACTAGAAAACTGAGACCCACGGAAAGAACGTGGCTTTAGGTTGAGGTGCTAATGGACCGTCTGGATCAAGGGCTGAGAGGGATGGAAATTAAGAAAATAGGAAAGAGCTGATGGTTAAGGCCTGAGTCTTAAGGGAAACCTACAACCAGGAGCAAAAGAGATATACTCAAAAATACAGTTATAAGAAGTGGGAGTGCAAGAATAGTTCAGTATAATGGAAGCCAAAGGAGAGGATTTTGAGAAGAAAAAGACTAGCCAATTGTAACAATGACCCCAAAGTGATTGAGGAAAAAGGATGTAAGCAATTGTGGAATTTGTCATGTAATCTTTAGAAGTGCAGTTTTAATAAAGTGATAGGAAGGGAAAGACAGTCAATTGAGGTGTGTGTGTGTGTATGTGTATGTGTATGTGTATGTGTATGTTCACCTGAGCCCTGTTGTCCTAATTCTCCTGCTCTGACTGGGAGATGGTGGAACTGAGGTGATGGGAAGGTCGGCACCACTGACGAGTCCTGCAAAGCAGAGGCTAAAGGTGGGATCCTCTCCCCTGACACCCAGGGAAATGCCCAAATCAGCAACCAAGATTCAAGCATGGAGCTGGCTTCCTAGAGAGGGGTGTTGGGATGAGACCCGAGCCTGAAGGGCCAGAAACAGAGACTGAAAGGGATAAATCCAGAGACTGAGCCAGGATGTGCTCAAGGAAGAGGGAAGCGCCCAGGAGCCAGAGGGGAACACTCTGGGGCAGAGGGACTCAGGCATTGTCCAGAGCTGGCTTTGTGTGTCTGCCACAGCGTGATGGGTGGGAACGGGACCAGCTTTGTGAGCATACAACATGCCCTCAGAAGGCCCCATGCTTGGTTTAATGTTCTGTTTCCACCATCTTGAAATTCTTAATAATTTTATCTGACAGCTTGTGTTTTGTATGTAAAGTCTGATGGGACGATGGAGAAGGTGTGTGAGCGGAGGAGGTGTGTATGATGTGTGTCAGCCTCTGTTCCATTTGTGTGTAGCATTTGTGATGTCCCATGACCACAGAATTTTCCCAGAGCCACGATGTGTGAGAGATTCAATGCAAACATAAGGTGAATGTGCTACATATGTTGTTGAGTAATTAGGGGCGCTGACAGCTCTCCCCACAAGAAGCCACACTTTCCTTTTGGACTAGAACTTGCTTCCAATGCAGAAAGACTGCAATGATGTTCTAAGAAACACAAATGACCAAGGAACCCTATCCTATCCTTTCTCACCCGTGTTACTTCTCTGAATTAACCAACCACTCACGCTGAAAATGACGACATAGAAGGAAAGGGTAAGACAGGACAACCCTTACTTCCTTTTCCTTTCAGCCCTTTCTTACATATCAGTAAGCTGGAGACAGAGAATATTGATAGAATGTGCACCGATCAAGAAGTCAAATGAAAAGCAAAAAGAGCATAACAAGTCCAAGCACAGCTATTGTTAGAGGTAGCTAAAGCTACCTCTCAACTAGCTTTTCAATTCAAATTAAGCTACTAAATATGTATTTGCTTGGGGGTGGGGAGAAATAGCATATTCAGAGAGGGGTAATGACTTTAGAACAGAAAGATGAAGCAAGCCTGTGCTCTACAACTGTGAAGATAACCATTGGTTTCTACTTAGACACATTTTCTTGCTGGTAGTGCTCTTTAAATTTCTGGCGCCATAACTTTTCTTTCAAACAAATAGGACAAATTGGGTCTTTATTTGTTTATTAGGCACTGATAATGATCTCCCCTCAGCATACTGTATACTTTTATTAAGGACCTATTTCATGCCAGGCACCAGACTAGATGCTCATGACAAGAGCACAGTCACTGCCCTCAGTGAGTTTTCAGTCCAGTGGTGGACACACAAGTAAACAGGTTTACTACAATGTCAAGTGATACGTGTTATGATGATGGACCCACGAGGATGCTGAGGAGCATTCAAGAGGGACTCAGGGCTTCCCTGGTGGCGCAGTGGTTGTGAGTCCGCCTGCTGAAGCAGGGGACAAGGATTCATGCCCCGGTCCAGGAAGATCCTACATGCCACAGAGTGGCTGGGCCTGTAAGCCATGGCCATTGAGCCTGCGTGTCCGGAGCCTGTGCTCTGCAAGGGGAGAGGCCACAATAGTGAGAGGCCCGTGTTCCACAAAAAAAAAAGAGGGACCCAAACCCAGTTGCAAAGGATTCCCAAAAAAGATGATATCTATGCTGAGTCTCGAAGGACAGAAAGGAATTTGCCAGACCATGGAAATAAGGGGTAGAGGGAAAAACCATTCCTGGAAGAGGGAAGAGCACGTGCAATGGCTCAGAGGAGAGAGTGCAGGTGCATGCATGCATAGTATACACGGGGGGCTGCAAGGGCAAGGCGAGTGGAGCAGAGAGTTCCAGGGTTGACTGCAGAGAGATGAGAACAAGAAGGGCCTCCGTACCATGCTCGTGAGTTGGGGCTTTATCCTGCTGGCCGTGAAGAGTCATTGAACTGTTTGAGGAAGGGGGGTGTCATGATCAGATTTGCATTTTGGAAAGATAGTCCTGGAAGCAGTGTGGGGAACAGATTTGGAGATGGTAAGGCTGAGGCAGGGAGGTCATTTGGAGACCATTGCAGCCATTTGGTCAAGAAATGGGAGTGGTGGCCTGCAGTGGGGGAGATTACATGTGTGGGGTTGGGGGGAAAAGAAGGTGATGAAATGGAGGAAGAATTGGCAGACTTGGGCACCGATTAAATATATGGGGTCATGGAGAGAGAAAAATCCAAAAGCACTTCCAGTCCTCTAGCTTGGGAATGAGGTGCATAGTATTACTGTTCTCTGGAGTAAAAACAGGAAAGGAAAACATCGAGCAGGAAAATAATGATGCTGAGTCTGAGGGACCTGTAAGAAAGCCAGGAAGTATCTGGGTATATGGGTTTAAACCTCTGGAGACATATTTGAACTGGAGATATAGACTGGTGATACAGGAGTTATGCCCAGATAAGTCAGTGATGAAAGAGGGTCTTGGAAACACTGACATTTAATGGGAAACCAAAAAGTTGTCTAAGAAGGATTAGCCAGAGACATAGGAGAAAAACCTAAAGAGAGTGATATTTGTATGCCCAGGAAAAGAGAGATGATAAACACATGAGGAAAAAAATCACCAGCTGCAAAAAAAAAAAAAAAAAAAAGTCATAGATAATAACTAATATATTAAAATTTTAATCCAATTAAAATGTATTAATTAGATTTAGCAACAGGGTCAGTGGTGGTCATGATGAGGACAGTTTTGGGGAAGTGATGGGGTGGAAAGCCAGATTGTAGAGTGCTGAGGGGTGGGAGTGGGAGGTGAGAAAATGAAGATAAATATAGACAATATTTCATGACATTTGACTTCAAAGAGGAGAAAAGAAATTAGGTGATAGTTAAAGTGAGAACTTTGGTTAGAGGAAGATTTTATTTGTTTAAATGGAATTTGTTTAATCAGGTTTAAATGCTGGGGGGTCGTGGGGAGAGAATGAGAATGAATATGGGACACAACTGTTCCAAAATGCTTTCATATTTATTCATTTATTTAGCCTTACAGTCCACTTAGAAGATTATTTGTCTTTTTTTTTTCCATTTCCAGGTAGAGAAACAAAATGAAACCCAGAAAGATGAAATAAATTCTCTAAGATTATATGTCAGAGAGACAAGCGTAGACTCTGAGGTTCCACCAGGCAGTAAAGCTTCAGAAAGAAAAATGCATTTTCATCTGTAAAATCCCTTGACCTCAGAGCAAATCTAAGGTACCGTAATTACCGTGTCCCCCCACTCCCCACCCTCTACTGGGAGGAGGAACAAATCTCCTAGTTCTTATCAGACTCTATTGAGCTGGAGCTTTAATGAGCAGCAGCAATCTGTTATTTTCCTCTTGTTTGCCTTGCAAGTTGCTCTTTTTTTAAAAAAAAGATTCTTTTTTTTTTAACATCTTTATTGGAGTATAATTGCTTTACAATGGTTTGTTAGTTTCTGCTGTATAACAAAGTGAATCAGCTATATGTATACATATATCCCCATATCCCCTCCCTCTTGTGTCTCCCTCCCTCTCACCCTCCCTATCCCACCCCTCTAAGTGGTCACAAAGCACCAAGCTGATCTCCCTGTGCTATGCGGCTGCTTCCCACTAGCTATCTATTTTACATTTGGTAGTGTATATATGTCCATGCCACTCTCTCACTTCGTCCCAGCATACCCTTCCCCCTCCCTGTGTCCTCAAGTCCATTCTCTATGTCTGCATCTTTATTCCTGTCCTGCCCTTAGGTTCTTCAGAAACCCCCCCCTTTTTTTTAGATTCCAAAAGAAAAATACCATATGCAAGTTGCTCTTTTAATTCACATCAAGAGAGGGAGAAGGAGGTGAATATTAAAAGTGCACATCAAGGGACTGAGGGAGGCAGGGAGGCAGGGAGCTCCTCAGTATGCAGGGACAGAAGCAGGGTTTGACATGAGGCAGAATCTGCTGCCTGAGCTCTGGTCTCTGACAAGTCTGCCCTTGGGGAATGTTTTTCACTAGACTGCTCAGCTGTTGGGAGAGGGGATGTTTCTGGAATTGTCTGAAATGTAGGCTTGGCTCACTCTGGAATGACAGCAGAAAGAAAATGTATTACTAAGACCTTGAGAGAATAATTCTTTCTGGAGCAGGGAGTGAGGCAAGGGGGAGAGTTTATGTCATGGGACATCTCCTTAAAAGGAGTAGTAAGTCCAACCGGTGTGGGATGGTTTGGGGTGTCGGGAAGATGGATGGATAAGGTCTCAATGTCAAGAGTAATGTTTTCTTTTGTGTCTACTCAGTAGTAAGGTTCAGATTTACCAAGTTAACTTCCTAAACTGGTGAAAATCCAGGACAGAGGTCAGCAAATATTTGAGACTTGTTTGTCATGGCTGGTCCAGAATACCCAGTGAGGGCTTTTCTGCTCTGTGAATCTGAGAACTGGGAAGAATGAGAGCTTAATGAGACAGCATAGGAAGATAGTATCAACTCCATGTGCTACAAAGTATTTTCGCCATCAGGGACACATAGAGCTTGTATTTGCTGATTCAGGCAAGGTCAGTTCTTCTGGAAGACCTCACGGTTGTAATGGAATAATGCCAGTATTAGTTGGTTGGTTGTTAAGGGTAATAAATCTGTACCAAGCACAAAATTACACAGGGCTGCAATCTTTAAGATCTAGCACTGTGCCTGGAATGTGGTGGATGTTTCACAAATCTTTGTTTAATCACTGAATGAATGCTCCTTGTTCTTTACTCCTTTATTCAAATGATCTGTGCCAATTCAATCCAACAATTTTTTTTTTTTTTTTTTTTTTTTGCGGTACGCAGGCCTCTCACTGTTGTGGCCTCTCTTGTTGCAGAGCACAGGCTCCGGACGCGCAGGCTCAGCAGCCATGGCTCACGGGCCCAGCCGCTCCGCAGCATGTGGGATCTTCCCGGACCGGGGCTCGAACCCGTGTCCCCTGCATCGGCAGGCGGACTCTCAACCACTGCGCCACCAGGGAAGCCCCCAACAACTTTTTATTGAGCACTTTCTATGTAAGAGGAACTTAGAAAGGGCTTGTCTTCCTAATTGTAGCAGAAACTGTGAGTGCTTGTGTCCACATCATCTTAACTTTCTTAATTCCTGAATAAGCTACTGGTTCCTTCTTGGAATCATTTGTGACTCTCTCTGTCTTGGGACCTTCTCTGGTTTCAGGGTCTGCTCAGCCTGTGCACAGTGAGGCTTGAAGTGAGCTGAGCCAGTGCTCCTGGGAGCAGTCTTCAACTAATGACAGATGGGAGTTGGGGCATAAATACTGCAACTTCCTTACCCCTCAGGTGGATCAACTCTGAGTTTGTTCTACACACTCGCCCGGAATTTCCTAGGAAAAGTGAGCCCCAGTTGCCCACAGCTTCCTGAGCCAGGACAAGCCCTATGTTGACACCCGTCCTTCCCTCTTCTCCCACTCCCATAAAGGTGCTTCCTGGGACTGCCTTCCAAAGAAACTTCCTGTAGTCAAATCTTTGTTTCAGGGTCTGCTTTTGGGGGAACTTAACTTAAGAGACACAATCTGTGGTAAGTATATTTGAATAGCGTCTGCAAGGATGGGGAGAAAGTTTCTACCACAGAGAAGTTGGAGGAAGAACTGGAAGAAGAAGGGTGAATGGTTGGTCCACTCTTGTGATCACAGCTGAATACTTGCCTGAAAGGGGATAGTTAAAAGACAAGATCCCTGGGAGTAATATGGTAGCAATTGTAGTGTCCCTCCAAAATACGTGTCCACCTAGAACCTTGGCATGTGACCTTATTTGGAAATAGGATCTGCAGATGTAATTAGTTATGATGAGGCCATAGTGGATTAGAGTGGTCCCTAAATCCAATGACTGATGATCTTATTAAGAAGAGGAAGGGACACACAGAGGTGCACACATGTAAAAAGACCATGTGATGACAGAGTCAGAAAGTGGTGTTATGCAGCGACAAGCCAGAGAAAACCAAAGATTTTCAGGAGTCACAAGAAACCAGGAAGAAACAAGGAAGGATTTTTCCCTAGAGCTGTCAGAGAGAGCATGGCTCTGCTTACACCTGGATTTCAGACTTGTAACCTCCAGAACTGTGAAAGAATAAATTTCTGTTGTATTAAGCTACCCAGTTTGTGGTATTTTGTTACAGCAGCCCTAGGAAACTAATATAGATATGAAAGCAAATGGATAATAATTGTGGAAGATATGAAGTGTTACGTAAAGACAAGGTGGTGATTTATATATATATTTTTCTGTTGTTATTTTTCTTTCAATTCCCTGTGTGTCTTCCCTAGCCTGCCCACAGTGTTCGTTAATTAGGTAGGGAATCCTAAGAGGAATCTAGCTGGCTCCTTTCTTTCTGCCCTGCGGGCCTGAGTCTACAGAGGCCAGATCTGTGTTTGCTGCAGGCAGATGCCTGTTTTCTGAGCTCAGAGGTGAGGAGGATGGAGGTGGGCACTGAAGGTACTGAGAAATGTCAGCCTAATGCTCACTCAGTGGGCAGAGAGAATGTTTTTTTGCCCAGTGATATTTTTTTAAAAATATTTATTTATTTATCTTGGCTGTGCCAGGTCTTAGTTGCAGCACCCGGGATCTTTTAGTTTGCAGCATGCAGACTTCTTAGTTGTGTCATGCATGTGGCATCTAGTTCCCTGACCAGGGATTGAACCCAGAACCCCTGCATTGGGACCGTGGAGTTTTACCCACTGGATCACCAGGGAAGTCCCACCTAATGAGATTTGAAAAATATTTACAAGGTAACTTCAAAGCCACTGGATAAGAAACAGAATTAAAGGAGATATAGACTAAGAGAGGAAAAGTGATGAGTAGAAATGGAGAGGGAGACTGTCTGAGTTCCCCAATTTTTCTCCAGGGCCATCTCACTGTTTTCCCCTCCTTCTAGCCTTTAGTGACCCCATGAAGGTGCCTCCCCTGATTTGGGCATCTGGGCTACCTTCCCCTGGCCTCAGCTTCTACACACCCTATTGCCTATAGGGTATGATTCAGTGAGGGCATGCATGCTCCTTGCCTTCAAATACTTTCCCTGCTTATTACTCCCTACTTATTATTTCCCTACCTTGTTTTCTTTAATAATTGGCCAACTCTTTATTTCTACCAAAAAATAAAACAAAACACCAAGGAGTTCACTTGCAAGTGGCCCTGGCAGGTGGGTGGTGGTGGGGAATAGAAGACTAGCTTAAATTTTGACTTACCTGTAAACAACTGTCATCAAGGCAAGTTTTGATGGGGAAGGGGAAAGAGAGCAGACAATGTCTCGGATGCCTCCGACTTTTCTCAGCATGACAGGTCTGGGCACTGCCTCCCACAGGGGCTAAGAACTCAAGACTAGCTCATCATGTTTTCTCAGCAAACCTACTGGTGCCCTCTCATCCCAGGGCCTTTTTCTTCCTAAATGCTCTCTGTCTGTATGCTATATGTGATATATCAGGTCTAGAGAATATTTAATGTCTCAGATAATAATAACAAAAAATACCCATTTCTAGCATGTGCTAACTTAAGTATATTATCTCAGCTAACCCTCAAGGCATTCTACAAGGCAGATAATCGATTTCACAGATGCAAAAGGGAAACTTATATCACACAATTCATAAGTGGCACAGCCAGGATTTGAACCCACATCTCTCTAACTTCAGAGCCTGAGTCCTTCACAAGACTCTCCATCATGAAAGTCATCCAATTCTTCCTTCAGTCATTCTCTAGACACCTCCTACCTCTGCTCTCCTCTTTCCAGCCTGACCAATAAATGCAGAGCAAGAGCTGTTTGTTGCTTCCTCTTCCCAGGATCTTGGAAAAACTTGCACAGGTTGAAGGGAGGGGTGGGGATAGGGAGAGTTGGTTAATTTTGTTTCTATCTCTTTTCTCACCCTGAACAGCTCTTTCCAAGTATTTTATTCAGTTGCTGTATCATCCCTTAGAGTGAGATCCTTCACAGACTCTTGGGCAGCTTCTACTTCTGTGCCCAAAACAACCTCTTTGAAAGGAAATAGAGACAAAACCTCAAAATTGTTCTTCTGTGGATCTTTATATAAACATGTCTGAGAGCTTTTAAATGGAGAGTTATGACTCCCAGCAAGAGTTTGACCACCTTTCCCTCCTTTATTCCTCACAAGGCAGGTACATCTCAGATACCAGGCAAGAAGTTAGCTCAGCTGTAGTTCATAAACTCTGCTGGGGCTGGAAAGGCTGTTTATAAACATGAACTCTACCTTCCATATCTTGCTCCTGCTCCCATTTTTTGCCTTGTTGTTCCCTTTTGAGAGCTTCACTGCTGGGCTGGGATGGTGGTGTGGGGAGGGGAAGGATGGGGTCATTGGTTCTTGGATTTTCCAGGGTCAGGATTGGTCTGACCAAGTTCAGAGGCACAGGAAGAATCAGGGACATTGAGAGAAACCAGGCTTAGGCTAAAAAGCTGATAGGGGGAGGCTGTGACTGGTGCAGCAGTAGCCCTGAAGGATGCTCCTATGTGAAGCCACAGTCCTGCAGGAAAAAGCTCAGCCAGTCTGAAATTAAGACTAGAGACAAAGGCGGGACCCATAGCCAAGTTCTTCTTTCCCGTGAGTCTGCCTGGAGCTCCACGATGAAAATCAGGACAAGAATGCCCTGCCCCAGCCTTGTCAGGATGGGACTGACTCAGGGCCAAAGTTCTTCCTCTTGGTCTCAGCTCTCCCTCATCCATTTCCATCACTGCTGAGAAGAGTAGAAATAGCCACTCACTTGATCATCCTCCATCTTGCCACCTCAGTCATATCCAAAGAGATATGTCCAGAGGAGGACACTGAGTGGGGTGGCAGTGCTGGGCAATTGGTTCTAGTTTGCTGAGGACACCGGCCCTGGAGTTGCTTCAAGTCCCCTGCCCTCTCTGACCCCTTTTAGAACGTAATTTTTGTTTGTAGCTGTGGGCTGAATGATGGTGAAATGGGCCGATCTCAGTTGGAGGGAAAGAAGAGGTCAGTAACTGGCCAAGCTAAAGGATGGTTGGTGCTTTGTCCTACTGAGTGGCTCATGGTTGGTTGGGGGAAGTAAAGAAACACTTTCAGAGGGTGTGGGGGCATGTGTTCTAGGGCACCTTGAACGGCAGGGTGGGGTTGGAACCTGGGGGTCACACAGCTGTTGGTACTTGAAGGTGGGACGTGGCTGCAGTGCTGTCTCCAGGGGAAGGAGCTGGAGTCCCCTACAGATATCCAGGCGGAACTCTTGGGAACTAGGCAGACACTGGTGATGATGATAGTGATGGTAACAAAACCTTCCTGCCAGAGGGCCTACTGTCTGTATACTTACTACGTGCTTTAAAAAAAACCTCCCCCATGGACCATGAACAACTTGAAATTAGGGTGTGGTGTCCATCTCTGTGTTCCCAACCTGGTCCTAAGTAGGTGGTCAGTAAATGCTATTTCCAAATTTACTTACTGAGCTTCTGTTCTGAGCCTGACACTGTGTTGGGTGCTGGGAGTTCATACATAA
This sequence comes from Mesoplodon bidens, assembly GCF_964165515.1. Lineage (NCBI taxonomy): Eukaryota > Metazoa > Chordata > Mammalia > Artiodactyla > Ziphiidae > Mesoplodon > Mesoplodon bidens. The sequence continues at coordinate 88,609,847 of NC_138177.1, read as the reverse complement.
ATGGGACACAGCCTCTGCCTTCAAGATGCACAGAGTCTAGGGGAAGAAACACACCTGAGAACAAATACAACAGTGTAAGAGGCTGAGTGACTGAGATGCAAACAGAGTGAAGTGGGTGCCCATACAGGGCCTGACTAACTCTTCCCTGGGGAGAGTTAGGAGAGGTTTGGGAAGAAGGCTGTTGCTGGTTTGAACTGAGGATGACAGGTGAGGAGCAGTGGTCCAGGCTGGGTGTGGAAAGCTGCTTGGTGTGGCTATTCTTCCCTTTTCTGGCTTTAGACAAGAGAGCTCCTGGGTGGCCAGAACAATTCTCAAGTAGGGGGATGAGAAAAAAAGCAGGAAATATAGGAGAAGCTCTTCCAAAATTCATCCTTAAAGAAGAGCAGAGATAACAGAAAAGTCTTAAAATCTGACTTCTCCATTTCACACTCCTCAAGATGTCAGCTTGGGCCTGCCCTCTCCCACCATCCCCCCTCCCCTGTGGATTGTTTATTCCATCTCTTTCTGAGAGGGACTAAAGAGGAGTCATGCATCTCTTCTGCATGCCTACTCAGTTCCCAGGAGCCTCAGGGCACCGAGAGCCTGGAATCGCCTCATCCACAGCAACCTTGCTGGGGAGCCAGGGTGTGTGCACACCAGCCTCCCTGCTTCCCTGTAGCTCTGGCCACAGGGTGCAGGATCAGCCCTGGAGTCCCCATTCCATGAAGTCTTTCCTTCCTAAACTCTCCCTGTCCTCCTCCATCCTACCCATCTTCACATTTCTTTTCTCCTCATGCTCACTCCCTCTCTCCTCTAAACACCTCTCTAACTTATTTCCCCATTTTCATAGGATGTATCAAGATATAATGAGATAGCCATTCGCACTAGGAACTCTGGTCTGAAGTCCTGGGTGAGAGGTCTGTGGATGTGGCATCTTATGAGCAAGTGAAATTGGACAAGTGCAAAGGAAACAAAGGATCACAGAACTAAGTTAAGGAGTGTATGGCATTTCCTTTGGATAGGATTGCATTTACCAATGGGCCTGTGATTCACCAAAATATAACATTTTACTACACGCTGTCATATCGTTGTCTAACATGACTGTTGAGATTAAACAGTCCACTGTCGAGCCATGTGGCTGACAGGGTCTGGTGCTCTGGCCGGATGCCAGGCCTAAGCCTCTGAGGAGGGAGAGCCGAGTTCAGGACATTGGACCACCAGAGACGTCTTGGCCCCATGTAATATCAATCGGTGAGAGCTCTCCCAGAGATCTCCATCTCAATGCTAAGACCCAGCTCCACTCAATGACCAGCAAGCTCCAGTGCTGGACACCCCATGCCAAACAACTAGCAAGACAAGAACATAACACCACCCATTAGCAGAGAGGCTACCTAAAATTATAATAAGTTCACAGACACCCAAAAACACACCACCAGACGTGGTCCTGCCAACCAGAAAGACAAGGTCCAGCCTCATGTACCAGAATACAGGCATCAGTCCCTTCCACCAGGAAGGAGGCCACGACAACCCACTGAACAAACCTTACCCACTAGGGGCAGACACCAAAAACAATGGGAACTATGAACTTGCGGCCTGCAAAAAGGAGACCCCAAACACAGTAAGTTAAGCAAAATGAGAAGACAGAGAAATACGCAGCAGATGAAGGAGCAAAGTAAAAACCCACCAGACCAAACAAATGAAGAGGAAATAGTCAGTCTACCTGAAAAAGAATTCAGAGGAATGATAGTAAAGATGATACAAAATCTTGGAAACAGAATGGAGAAAATACAAGAAACGTTTAACAAGGACCTAGAAGAACTAAAGAGCAAACAAACAATGATGGACAACACAATAAATGAAATTTAAAATTCTCTAGGAGGAATCAACAGCAGAATAACTGAGGCAGAAGAACAGAGAAGTGACCTGGAAGATAAAATAGTGGAAATAACTACTGCATAATAGAATAAAGAAAAAGGAAAAAAAAAAAAGACTTGAGAACAGTCTCAGAGAACTCTAGGACAACATTAAATGCACCAACATTCGAATTATAGGGGTCCCAGAAGAGGAAGAGAAAAAGAAAGAGTCTGAGAAAATATTTGAAGAGATTATAGTTGAAAACTTCCTTAATATGGAAAAGGAAACAGTTAATCAAGTCCAGGAAGCGCAGAGAGTCCCATACAGGATAAATCCAAGGAGAAACATGCCAAGACACATATTAATCAAGCTATCAAAAATTAAATACAGGGCTTCCCTGGTGGCGTAGTGGTTGAGAGTCAGCCTGCCGATGGAGGGGACACGGGTTCGTGCCCTGGTCCTGGAAGATCCCACATGCCGTGGAGCGGCTGGGCCTGTGAGCCATGGCTGCTGAGCCTGCGCGTCCAGAGCCTGTGCTCTGCAACGGGAGAGGCCACAACAGTGAGAGGCCCGCGTACCGAAAAAAAAAAAAAATTAAATACAAAGAAAAAATATAAAAAGCAGCAAGAGAAAAGCAACAAACAATAAACAAGGGAATCCCCATAAGCTTAACATCTGATCTTTCAACAGAAACTCTGCAAGCCAGAAGGCAGTGGCAGGACATATTTAAAGTGATGAAAGGGAAAAACCTACAACCAAGATTACTCGACCCAGCAAGGATCTCATTCAGAGTCGACGGAGAAATTAAAACCTTTACAGACAAGCAAAAGCTAAGAGAATTCAGCACCACCAAACCAGCTGTACAACAAATGCTAAAGGAACTTCTCTAGTCAGGAAACACAAGAGAAGGAAAAGACCTACAATAACAAACCAAAAACAATTAAGAAAATAGGAATAGGAGCATACATATTGATAATTACCTTAAATGTTAATGGATTAAATGCTCCAACAAGAAGACATAGACTGGCTGAATGGATACAAAAACCAGACCTATATATATGCTGTCTACAAGAGACCCACTTCAGACCTAGGGACACATACAGACTGAAAGTGAGGGGATGGAAAAAGATATTCCATGCAAATGGAAATCAAAAGAAAAACGGAGTAGCAATTCTCATATCAGACAAAATAGACTTTAAAACAAAGACTATTACAAGAGAGAAAGAAGGACACTACATAATGATCAAGGGATCAATCTAAGAAGATAAAACAATTGTAAATATTTATGCACCCAACATAGGAGCACCTCAATAGATAAGGCAAATACTAACAGCCATAAAAGGAGAAATCGGTAGTAACACAATCATAGTAGCGGACTTTAACACCTTTCACCAATGGACACATCATCCAAAATGAAAATAAATAAGGAAACACAAGCTTCAAATGACACATTAAACAAGATGGACCTAACTGATATTTATAGGACATTCCATCCAAAACCAACAGAATAAAATTTCTTCTCAAGTGCTCATGGAACATTCTCCAGGATAGATCATATCTTGGGTCACAAATCAATCCTTGGTAAATTTAAGAACATTGAAATCATATCAAGTATCTTTTCTGACCACAATGCTATGAGACTAGATATCAATTACAGGAAAAAAACTGTAAAAAATACAAACACATGAAGGTTAAACAATACACTACTAAATAACAAGAGGTCACTGAAGAAATCAAAGAGGAAATCAGAAAACACCTAGAAACAAATGACAATGAAAACATTACAATCCAAAACCTCTGGAATGCAGCAAAAGTAGTTCTAAGAGGGAAGTTTATAGCAATACAATCCTACCTCAAGAAACAAGGAAAAACTCAAATCAACAATCTAACCTCACACCTAAGGCAATTAGAGAAAGAAGAACAAAAAATGGCCCAAAGTTGGCAGAAGGAAAGAAAGCATAAAGATCAGATCAGATATAAATGAATAAGAAATGAAGGAAACGATAGCAAAGATCAATAAAACTAAAAGCTGGTTCTTTGAGAAGATAAACAAAATTGATAAAGCATTAGCCAGACTCATCAAGAAAAAAAGGGAAAAGACTCAGATTAACAGAATTAGAAATGAAAAAGGAGAAGTAACAACTGACACTGCAGAAATACAAAGGATCATGAGAGATTACCACAAGCAACTATATGTCAATAAAATGGACAACCTGGAAGAAATGGACAAATTCTTAGAAAAGCACAACCTTCCAAGACTGAACCAGGAAGAAATAGAAAATACAAACAGACCTACCACAGACTCTGAAATTGAAACTGTGGCTAAAAATCTTCCAACAAACAAAAGCTCAGCACCAGATGTCTTCACAGGAGAATTCTATCAAACATTTAGAGAAGAGCTAACACCTATCCTTCTCAAACTCTTCCAAAATATAGCAGAGGGAGGAACACTCCCAAACTCATTCTACAAGGCCACCATCAGCCTGATACCAAAACCAGACAAAGATGTTCCAAAAAAAAAAAATTACAGGTCAATATCACTGATGAACACAGATGCAAAAATCCTCAACAAAATACTGGCAAACAGAATCCAGCAGCACATTAAAGGGATCATACTCCATGATCAAGGGGGGTTTATCCCAGGAATGCAAGGATTCTTCAATGTATGGAAATCAAATAACGTGATACACCATATTAACAAATTTATGAATAAAAACCATATGATCATCTCAATAAATGCAGGAAAAGCTTTTGACAAAATTCAATACCCATTTATGATAAACACCCTCCAGAAAGTAGGCACAGAGGGAACTTACCTCAACATAATGAAGGCCATATGTAACAAACTCACAGCCAACATCGTTCTCAATGGTGAAAAACTGAAAACATTTCCACTAAGATCAGGAACAAGACAAGGTGGCCCACTTTCACCAGTTATTCAACATAGTTTGGGAAGTTTTAGTCACAGCAATCAGAGAAGAAAAAGAAATAAAAGGAATCCAAATCGGAAAAGAAGTAAAACTGTCACTCTTTGCAGATGATATGATACTATACATAAAAAATCCTAAAGATGCTACCAGAAAACTACTAGAGCTAATCAGTGAATTTGGTAAAGTAGCAGGATACAAAATTAATGCACAGAAATCTCTTGCATTCCTATACACTAATGACAAAATATCTGAAAGAGAAATTAAGGGAACACTCCCATTTACCATTGCAACAAAAAGAATAAAATACCTAGGAATAAGCCTACTTAGGGAGACAAAAAAACCTGTATGCAAAATAACTATAAGACACTGATGAAAGAAATTAAAATGATACAAACAGATGGAGAGATATACCATCTCTCCATTATTCTTGGATTGGATGAATCAACATCGTGAAAATGACTATACTATCCAAAGCAGTCTACAGATTCAATGCAATCCCTGTCAAGCTACCAATGGCATTTTTCACAGAAGTAGAACAAAGAATTTCACAATTTGTATGGAAACACAAAAGACCCTGAATAGCCAAAGCAATCCTGAGAAAGAAAGACGGAGCTGGAGGAATCAGGCTCCTGGACCTCAGACTACAGTAAAAATCTACAGTAATCAAGACAGTATGGTACTGTCACAAAAATAGAAATATAGATCAATGGAACAGGATAGAAAGCCCAGAGATGAACCCCACACACATATGGTCACCTTATTTTTGATGAAGGAGGCAAGAATATGCAATGGAGAAAAGACAGCCTCTTCAATAAGTGGTGCTGGGAAAACTGGACAGCTACATGTAAAAGAACGAAATTAGAACACTCCCTAACACCATATGCAAAAATAAACTCGAAATGGATTAAAGACCTAAATGTAAGGCCAGACACTATCAAACTTTTAGAGGAAAACATATGCAGTTGATCTATGACATAAATCACAGCAGGATCCTTTTTGACCCACCTCCTAGAGAAATGGAAATAAAAACAAAAATAAACAAATATAACCTAATGAAACTTAAAAGCTTTTGCACAGCAAAGGAAACCATAAACTAGTCAGGAAGACAACCCTCAGAATGGGAGAAAATATTTACAAGTGAAGCAACTGACAAAGGATTAATCTCCAAAATTTACAAGCAGCTCATGCAGCTCAATATAAAGAAAACAAAAAACCCAATCCAAAAATGGGCAGAAGATCTAAACAGACATTTCTCCAAAGAAGATACACAGATTGCCCACAAACACATGAAAGGATGCTCAACATCACTAATCATTAGAGAAATGCAAATCAAATCTACAATGAGATATCACCTCACACCAGTCAGAATGGCCGTTATCAAAAAATCTACAAACAATAAATGCTGGAGAGGGTGTGGAAAAAGCGAACCCTCTTGCACTGTTGGTGGGAATGTAAATTGATATAGCCACTATGGAGAACAGTATGGAGGTTCCTTAAAAACCTAAAAATAGAAATACCATACCAGCCAGCAATCCCACTACTGGGCGTATACCCTGAGAAAACCATAATTTAAAATGAGTCATGTACCACATGTTCATTGCAGCTCTATTTAAAATAGCCAGGACATGGAAGCAATCTAAGTGTCCATCAACAGATGAAGGGATAAAGAAGATGTGGCACATATATACAATGGAATATTACTAAGCCATAAAAAGAAATGAAATTGAGTTATTTTTAGTGAGGTGGATGGACCTAGAGTCTGTCATACAGAGTGAAGTAAGTCAGAAAGAGAAAAACAAATACCATATGCTAACACATATGTATGGAATCTTAAAAAAAAAAGAAGGCTCTGAAGAACCTAGGCAGGACAGGAATAAAGATGCAGATGTAGAGAATGGACTTGAGGACACTGGGATGGGGAATGGTAAGCTGGGACAAAGTGAGAGAGTGGCATGGACATATATACACTACCAAACGTAAAATAGATAGCTAGTGGGAAGCAGTTGCATAGCACAGGTAGATCAGCTGGGTGCTTTGTGACCACCTAGAGGGGTGGGATAGGGAGGGTGGGAGGGAGTGAGACACAAGAGGGAGGAGATATGGGGATATATGTATATGTATAGGTGATTCACTTTGTTATAAAGCAGAAATTAACACACCATTGTAAAGCAATTATACTCCAACAAAGATGTTAAAAAAAAAAAAAGATATAATGGAAAAGCTAGTGGGCTTTGGAGTCAGTCCAGATTCAAATTAAGGCTCGGCTGTGTGGTTTGGGACAAGTTGCTTACTTGGCAGAACTGCAGCATCCTCAACTTTTCAACTGCTGGGGTTGCCGTGAGGATTAATAACAACCCTCAGTAAATGATCCCTCTTAGTATTGTCACCTACCAACCACTTGCTGCTCCCCAAACCTTCCTTCTTCCCACTCCTTAACTGACCCAGGAGTCAATCTGGGATGAGAGGGTGAGGGTACTGGGATAAATACGTTCGACCATTCCTTTCTTTAGGGAGACTAAATGCTGGGGAAAGCACTGGGGAAGAGCAGAGAAAGAATCTCCAGGACAAAAGAAGCCTCTCTTCCTTAAGGATTTCTATGGGCCAGGTACTGCTGTATGTTTTATGTGCCTCCTCATTTAACTCTTACAACAATCCTACAGGGTAGTTGTTATTCTTCCCATTTTTTTGGATAAGATCCTTACAGAGAGTAATTAATACTCCCAGAATCAAACAAAGAATAAGTGCAAAGCCAGTTCTTTAACTCAGGTATTTTTGTTGTTATTGTGTACGTGTATGTGTGTGTGTGTGTGTGTGTTTTCTTGTCTACAAATCAGGGGCAAGAGATGCTTGGAGCTAAGTGAAGAAAGGCGGGCTCCCTTCTCTCTTTGCCCCCAGTTCCCCTGCAGTCCTCACTGGGTCTGGCTTTCACCTCCTGTTCCCATGGGGATCTCAGGATCCCAACAGGCTCCACTTACTTTGGCATCCCCACAGCCAGTCCCCAGGGTCCACCTGAGAGTCTCAACAGGAACGGGTAGAAGGTGTAGAGAGGAAGGAGGGCCTGAGAGAATAGTCAGCAAAAGAATAGGGGACTCAAGAATTACTCAAAAGGAGGCAGAAGGGCCAAAGAAACAGCAGAGCAGCTGAAATGCTTGCACAAGAACATTTTGCTGCAAGTAATGAGTAGGGTGTGCACAGCTGAGCACATAAAACTGACCAGGAGTGTACTTTTCTGAGTTGGGATAATTGGTCAGAGGCCAGAGAAGAGTAGAAATGAGCAAATTAAAGGAAATGTCCTACTCTCAACCCACAAACTGACCAGCAGTTGCTAGCAACCTGGACTCATGAGGAGGCACAAGCTAAGGGGCTGTCCAGTCCCCATAAATCTGAAGGAATAGGACAATTCAGTCATTTTCATGAAAAACCCTCCTTGAAGCTCTGCACGTGTCTCTTGATGCCTCTAAAGGGCAGCCAGGTTCCCAGGAAGGGAGCTGTGCTGTTTCTGACATTCCTCATGGCTGGGCCAGTCCTGGGCAATTCCACAGACAAGAGGTTACAGACCAAGGCATTCTGTGTTTGAAGACCTGACTCAGAATTGGGGATGGAGGTAAAGGTCATGACTTATTGACAACAACCTGAAATTGGTCCTCTCTGTTCTGCTGGGGGTGGAGGGAACACCACAGAAGCTGGTGCCCAGGTGATGGAGGGTCTCTAAGGCCTGCTTAGTCCACAGGGGAATTACCCAGACCCAGTGAGGGTGCATTGCCAGGGCAGGATGTGACGTCATGGTCAGAAAGAGCCACCTCGTCCCAGGCAGGCAATGAGACACATCTGAACTGAAGGGCAAGGCCAGGCCTGAATTGGGCATCTGAGGAGCATGGAGGCCAGCAGCGTGGGGCTGGGACGTGGACCATGTAGGGTCTAGGTAGCTGCGGCTCTGTCCGGGAAGTGGGAATCTGGGCTAGAGTCTGAGCCTCTGAGGATCCCCCTCTTAACTGACCCCTGTTTTTTTCATTCTCCATGTGATTGTTTTGGGGGAGAGAACTACCTTAGAAAAAGGCTCTGATTTACTCCTCAGAGAGCCCTAGGAACTCCCCGGGCAGAAAAAAGAAAGTCCAACACTGAGGGGTCATTGGCAGTGTGGCTGCCAAGTTAAGCCTTCCTTAAAGAAGCTTGGCCTGGTGGCCCTCTGACACACTTCCCAGCGGACTTCCTTCTTGTGTTCTCCAGGTGAGGCCTTGTCTTTCCCTCAGCCCTGCAGGAGCTCCCCATTGGGTCATGCTCCCCCTTGGGTCAGGCTCTCCCTTGGGTCAGGTGCCAAAGTGCAGAAGGGAGCCAAGCCAGATGGAGAAGGCAATGGGCCTCTGACTCTAGCATGTTCCTTCCCCTTGACAGGCTGAGCCACCGCATATGATGATTCCAACTCTGACCCAGCATCCAAGGAGGCTGCTGGAAGCCTGTTTGCAGCCCTCAAGGCTGGCTTTCCTTGTCTTGCCTGGGGAGCTCCTAGTGGCCTCTGAAGCATGGCATGGAGTCTCTAAGGCAATTTTATTCCCAGAAAACAGTTGTATACAGATTGAAAAAAGCAGAAGCTGTGAGATCCATCAAGAGGGAGATTCTTCATTATCTAAATCTTTTTGGTTTTGAGGATCCTTTTTTTTTTTTGTAGTTAATTAATTAATTTATTCGGATGCGTCAGGTCTTAATGGGAAACACAGGATCTTTGTTGTGGTATGCGGGATCTTTTTTTTTGTTTTAGTTGCGGCATGCAGGCTCTTAGTTATGGCATGCAGGATCTAATCCCCTGACCAGGGATTGAACCCAGGCCCCCTGCATTGGGAGTGCAGAGTCTTAACTGCTGGACCACCCGGGAAGTCCTGGGTTTAAGGTTTCGAGGATCTCAATAGTTCTTGAAGGTCAGCTCAACTCTGCAGCCTTTGGTCAGGCCCCTCCTCCAACTTTTACTGATAAATGTGTTTTCCTGCTTTTGGGCTTCAGGGGTTCATTAGGCCCCTAAACTCTCAGAACATCCTTTGCAGGCTCAATACCTCCTAAGGATGACATGGAAGCAGAGCAATGGCTGAGTGACCTCCAGGGCAGTGCTATTTCTTTTCAAACTTCAATGAACTTCGGAACTTCTGGGGATCAGGAGTGGGGCCTGAAGTTCTGCACTTCTAATAAGCTCCTAAGCCAGGGGTCAGCATGGTTTTCTGTGTAAGGGCCACATAGAAAATATTTTCAGCCCGGCAGGCCATGTGATCTCTGTCTTACCTACTCACCTCGTCTGTGGTAGCCAGTGCAAAAGCAGCCCTAGTCAATGCTAAACCAATGGATATAACCTCGGAGACAAAAATGGGCAGTTATCGACAAAAATGGCAGGCTGGATTTGGACTTGTGTTCGATCCCTTCCCCGGGTGATGTGGACGTTGGTGGCCCATGGACTGCACTTTGTATGGTGATGCCTGGGAATGTTCAGCCAGCCTGAAGACTTCTGTGAAGAAGATCCGGGAAGAGCCATGTCCCTCTAGAGGGGACTTCAGCCATCTCTAGGGGAGTGGGCCCCTCCAGGGAAGGGGGAATTAGTTTTATTTATTGTTACCACAAAGGGCCTGGGGGAAACACAATGAAGATGGCAAGTTTGACCTATGAATTTTCAGTAGCATTTAAACTTTCTCTTTGGTTTGGGAAATCTCTTCCTTCAGGCTGATTTGTTATGTTAAATGCCCAAAGGACCATTGAATTTTTTTCTTGTATTTCTCCCAGTATTGGGAGGAGTGGGAAGAATGCAAAGAGTTCGGGTCTTTATGGGGATCTAAAGTCTTGATTATGACTGTCTCCTGAATTCAGGTACCTGCCCATATTTCCAGCAGAATTCAGTACTGTCCTGTCCCTTAGCTTGCTTGTTCTAAATTGATCAAAGTGGAGAGGAATTAATCCATGGCTCTTGTTCTTTCCAAGAAGAAGTAGACTCAATTCAGAAAAATGGGCATTAATGCTGTAATTTAATGGTGTTTATTAATTCATCCTTATGGTTAAGAGTTCAGGTTTTAGAGACAGTCAAACCTAAGTTTCACTACACCACTTACTAGCTGTGTGGGCAACTTACTTAAATCAACGTTTTTACTGACTATACCCATTAAAAAAAATAACACCCAACAAATAAATTTAAAATTACAGAAATATTTAACATGAAAAGTAAAAAAGTTCATTACCTAAAATTTATATCAGCCCAGGATAACCACTGTTGAAGGCTTGATATATATTCTTCCATTATTTGTTAATGAATATTGTAATAAAAATATATTTTTTTCAAGTCGTTATATATCATCTTTTTTTTCTTTTTTTTTTTTTTGCAGTACGCGGGCCTCTCACTGTTGTGGCCTCTCCCTCTCCCGTTGTGGAACACGGGCTCCGGACATCCAGGCAGGCTCAGCGGCCATGGCTTACGGGCCCAGCCACTCCGTGGCATGTGGGATCTTCCTGGACCGGGGCACGAACCTGTGTCCCCTGCATCGACAGGCGGACTCTCAACCACTGAGCCACCAGGGAAGCCCTACCATCTATTATTATTATTACTATTCAACTTATTTTTTCCTTTTACTATATCCTGAATATTTTCTATGTCAGTGAATAAAGATATCTCTTTCTTTTAACTGGTAAATAGTGTGCTGATGAGCCATAATTTAATTAATTTAGCCCATTTGTTTAACTTCATTAAGTCTCAATTCCTCACAGTTTCAATGAGGATGATAATAGTACCTATTTCACAGAATTGTTGTGAGAATTAAATGAGTTTTTATCTGGAGAGAATTGAATACAGTGCCCATGGTATTTAAAAAACTCAAATAATGATGATAACAAATCATTTATGTCTCATATCTACTTCCCAAGGGCTTTCAAGTTGCACATAATACAGACTCATGGAGATAAGATACAAATGGAACAAAAGCACAGGAGGAGTAGAAGGCCAGAAACACTCATATCACTACAAAGTGGACTAGCATCTTGAGTTTCCAGATGTTACCTCTATTTATTGAATCCAGCCAATAGGTAAGATCAATTTGAAAGATAAAAATCACATTGGACCTGAATTATTTACACAAATCCAACAGTTGTTTGCCTGCATTCCTTACTTAGGCATTTTGGACAGAGCCAAAGATCCAAAAGGCTTGGATCCTTGTTCTCGACAGCGCCCAACCTTTTGTCACCACAAACTGGGGCTTTTAAATAGTAATTTTGATGTGGTGACACAATGTAATAGAAAATTCACTTGGTTTGCGTTAAGCCAGTGACATCTGTTGCCTATTATCAGGAGTAGAAATCAGAGCACTTCTGCCCACAAGGAAAGCACGATACAATCAAGCACTGAATGGAGCAATGCTTTACATACATAGAGAAGAGACACAGCAAGATCAGCTTCAGTAGTGGGCATTGGTCTCCCATGGCCAGCGGGTCCTTCCTGGCAGCTGACACGGTGCAGTTGGCCCTCTTGTGGTGCGACAGAAGGACTCTGTTCCCTCCCTGCAGAGGACAGATGTATCATTGGGGTTGGCCAGGTGCCTTCTGACACACATGGCTCAGCTGAACAAAAGACTGTACATTGAGTCTGAAACAGAGAAAGATATTCCCACACGGTGACAAGTCCAGAACAGGCTGTGAGGACTCTTTATCTTGTGATAAGAAAGTGTTTCAGGCCCAAGGTCTATCTACCTTTATGCAGTCTGAGCAGGGGTTGAAAGACAGCATGCTAGGACAGAAAAATCTACTGTGCCACCCAGATTATCTGTGAGGATTAGGTAAGATAATGAAAGCCCCTAACAAAAGGCTTTACTGAGATTAGTAAACGTCAATACATGACTTGATCATGATACATAATTGATCTTGCGGACTCTAAACAGGAAGTGAACTTAACTGTGTAAAGAAAAGTTGGAGCTAGAGAGGTGTCTGCTGTGAGAGTTAATGTAATTTCAGGCCGCATTTGTAGAAACATGACAGGATGTAACTGTCCTACTCTGCTCTGTGCAGATCATACCTCTGGTCTTGTGTGCGGTCTGGGTGGAAGAAACTGAGGCTGCTGGGGTCTGGGGTAGAGAACAGATGGGGCACATGACCACCCTCCCAAACTTTGAAATATCTGAACCCCTCTGTTTAACCCCAGACTAAGGATTTGACCCTTTGTGGCAGAATTTGAGAGATTTGGGTCCAGTATAAGGAAGAATTATTTCACAGGTAGAACTGATCATAGAAGGAATAGACCCCAACAAGTTCCCTGGCACAGGGGTGTGTGAGCAGAGCCTGGGTGGCCATGGGTCTTGGAGGTTCTGGGGGAGATTTAAGCCACAGATGGGTGGTTGGGACAGATGGTCTCTAAGGCAGCCTGGGATCTTGCTATTCAATGATACCATGGTTTGTCCCAAGAAGCAGAAGCAACTGCATGTTTATGAGCAATGATGTAAATGCACAGAAGGAAAAAACTTTGGACTTCACTATTCAACCAACTACTTAAAGCATTTTGGTCATTTCTATACTAATATAACAGAAATAAAGAATCGACATATGGTATTGTTTGAATCGGGTTCTCCCACAAAAGATATGCTGGAGTCCTAATCCCCAGTACCTCAGAATGTGATCTTATTTGGAAATATGGTCCTGATCTTATTTGGAAATATGGTCTTTACAGAGGTAAGCAAATTAAAATGAGGTCCTGTGGTAGGTCCCAATCCAATATGACTCATGTTCTTATAAAAAGGGGACATTTGGAACAGAGACAGACATGCACAGAGGGAAGATGATATAAAGACACAGGGAAAACACCAGCTTTCCCTGTGTTTTCCCTGTGTTTCCCTGTGTACAGATGGAGGATTGGACCTATGTACCTACAAGTCACAGACCACCTGAGGTTATCAGAAGTTAAGATAGAGGCCTGAAACAGATGCTTCCCTAGAGCCTTCAGGGGGAGCATGTCCCTGTCAATACCTTGATTTTGGGCTTCCGGCCTCCAGAACTGAGAAACAATAAATTTCTGTTGGTCTAAGCCACCTAGTTTGTGGTATGTTGTTATGGCAGCCCTAGGAAACTAACATAACATAGTCCTACATAAACACTACTGTGCTGGGTGTTGCAGCAAGAGAAAAAAATAACTTATATATGATACACATGTAGAAAAAACAACATATATATGATATACGTGTAGAAAAAATAACATATATATGATATACATGTAGAAAAAACCAACATATATACGATATACATGTAGAAAAAATAATAAACCAGCTCCTGGCAGTGTGGCACTGATAAAACATTCTGAGGAAGACAAGACAATTTGCAGTAAAGTGCAAACTTGACAATAATAAAGTAACAAAATATACAGATAAATAAGCTCCTGCACGATAAAAAAACTAATCACAACAATAAATACGTTTAAACATTTCCTCCCCCACTGCCAGAAGACATTTAAGGGTTCTTTAACATTAAAATAGCTTATTGATACAATTCTACATTTCTCTTTGGAGGTTAGATCTGGCTTTAAGATAAAAGAAGTCATAGCTGTTGCTGTCAAAATGCTCCTATAGGTGATGTAACTGGTTGGAGAAGAAGCCCTGCCCTGTTTCTGCCTGGGTTTGGGGGCAGAGGCAGGATGTGGGTTTTGTTTCAGCCTCACCTACTTTGCTCTCAAGTTCACATACCCTCTGGGCAGCACCAAAATAGCTCTGCAGAAATTCTAGCTCCTCTCACACCTCCCACAGTGAGGGAAGGTGTTGGAGTGCTGGGCTGTATGTGGTACATAGCATGGGGATAGGATGAGGGCAAAGAGTTTTTTGGAAGAGGAAGAAAAAAACTGTCCCTCTTTCCTCCCCCAGTTGATCTCAAGCCTTATTATTTCTTATGCAATTATAATTCTTGAGTCCTAGAGCAAGAAGCAGCCCTGGCTATCTAGGAGAACTCTCTTACTTTGCAAAGAGAAAAAATGAGGCCAATTAGAAGTGAGGATGGGGTTTTGATGACACTGTGAGCAAGGATTCAGAACTAGGTGAATTCTCCATTCATCTTTCCTCTTGAGAGTGCGAAGGGAGAAACACTCAAGGAATAGTAGCCATACGGAACACAGAGTGTCACAAGATGGTTCGACTCACTGTAGATCTTTTCCATAAACCTGAATGGAGAATGTGGCTTTTGCCTCAAATGAACTTCCAATATCTTCTCCAAGTCTCAGTGCAAGCCTTAAGGTATTTCCACCCTCAATAAAGAAAGGAACCTCAGAGGAAGGGGCTGGGGAGAGAGAGAGAATGAATATCTGGCTTGCACAAAGGTGCCAGGTCTGGCTGCAACATATCCTCCCAGAGGCAATGGAAGCAAGCAAGCAAAAGAGGAGTGGGGTGACACCTTTAAGAAAACACTGATTCTGCCTATGGAGAGATGTGCTCCAATCAACAATTTAGGCTCTCATCATCAATCACAATAGCTTTTTCTCTTTTGGGGGAGAAACAAGGAGTAGGGGTGAGCAAAAAGGAGGGCAGATCAATGGATGGATTAATTTAAAAGATGTGGTGTATACACACACACACACACACACACATATATACACAGTGGAATACTATTCAGCCATAAAAAAGAATGAAGTCTTGCCATTTGCAACAACATGAATGGCCTTTGAGTGCATTATGCTAAGTGAATAAGTCAGACAGAGAAGTACAAATACTCTCTGATCTCACTTATATGTGAAATTTAAAACAACAACAATAAACCAAGCTCATAGATACAGAGGATAGATTGGTGGTTGCCAGAGGTGGGGGGTGGGGAATGGCTGAAGGGGGTCAAAGGTACAAACCTTCAGTTATAATTAAGTCAAGGGGACAATGTACAGCATGGTGATTATAGTTAATAATATGTTCTGCATATTTGAAAACTGCTGAGAGAGTAGATCTTAAAAGGCCTCATAGCAAGAAAAAAAAACATTTTATGTATAGTGATGGATGTTAACTAGACTTATTGTGGTGATTATTTCACAATGCATACAAATATCAAATCATTATGTTGTACCCTTAAAACTAATATAATGTTATATGTCAGCTATACCTCAATTTTTTTTAAAAGGTAAAAAAAAAAAAAAGAACAAATCACCTCCTTTAGAGAGATCTGGAAGATTTGATACCTATCTAACAAACTAGTAAGTATAACAGCAATTACGATCACAGACTTTAAGAAAAAGAAAATGAATTATTCTTTAATGCTGTGTAAAAAAATTACTCTAGATTTAGTGACTTAAAACAACAATGAACATTTATTATCTTGGAAAAAAGAAAAAAGAAAGGAGGGCAGAGAGGTGGGTGGGGGGAGAGAGAGCCAAGAATTCTCCTTGCTAGGAGAACAAAAGAAGGGAAGTGTGGTATAATAAGAAATATATCTGGTCTTGCATTCCTAAAACCCTTGCAATTTCCTAAGTGATAGGAATGTCTTTTGTTATTCATAATAAGCCTTTTCAATCGCACCTGAATTTATGCTAATGAAGTGACTGAGGATGGGTCCTTACAAAGCCTCAGGATGGGACTGGGCATTAGGAAAAAAAAAAGGTGATTAGAGGGTTGGAACTTTCAGCCTTACCCACAGACCTCTGGGAAGAAGAAGGGGTGGGGCTTGCAGATTAAAGCTCTATAAAAACTCTTGAACAACAAGATGTGATAAGCTTCTGGGTTAGTAAACAGGTCAGCAGGATGCTGTCCCCCAGTTCCCCAGGGACAGAAGCTCCTGCACTTGAAATTCTCTGGGACCTCACTCTATGTAACTCTTCATCTGGCTGTTTATCTGTATCCTTTATAGTATCCTTTATTATAGATGAATAAATGTAAGTATTTCTTTGAGTTCTGTGAGCCTCTCTAGCAAATAAATCAAACCCGGTGAGGAGGTTGTGGGAACCTCTGATTTATAACCAGTCAGCTAGAAGCACATGTAACAACCTGGACTTGTGATTGACGCCTAAATTGGAGGCAGTCTTGTGGGACTGAGCAGTTAACCAGTAGGATCTGATGCTATCTCCAGGTAGATAGTGTCAAAATTGAGTTAAATTTGTGGGAATGTCCACTGAGAATTGGGGAATTGCTTGGTGGTATTGAAAAACACATCAAAGAAAGTGATTTGCCCATGTTTTTATAGTTGCTTAGTTGCAGATCTGGGTCCAGTGTCCAACTGCTTTTATTCCAATGGTGATCAATTCAACCCAGAACAATTCAATTCAACAATTACTTATCGAGCCCCTACTGTGGGTAAGGCATTGTTCTAGAATCAGAAAATGAGTGGACAATCTGTGCCACCAAAATGTTTATGACTTGGTATCAAACACTATAGGAGGAAATGAAGCTATTATGGAGCAGCATTGTCTTCAACCCTAGGTGCACATTACAATCACCTAGGAAGCTACTATACTATACTATACTATACTATACTATACTATACTATACTATACTATACTAGGAAGTACTATACTTACTCCACCACCAGAGGTGCAGGTTTAATTGGTCTGGGGTGAGGTCCAGGCATTGGTGTTTTTATAATCTCTTCATGTGATTCTAATGGGAAGTCAGGTTTGAGAATCGCTGTGTAAAGAGAGCAGAGAGTTAGGGCAATAAGGGGAAGCAAGGAAAGTTCAAGGCTTTGTTCAATGAGCTTGGAAGGCTAGTTTGGATTTCTATAGGTGGAGCTTGCAATGGGGGAGACTCTCACAGGTATGAGGACCCACATGAGCAGGAAATGGAGGTGAGAAAACATGAGACATGATCAGAGAATAGCTGGTCTTGTTTGTGTGGTGAGCAGTGCACCTAGGGAGTAATGGGAGAAAGGCAGGAAAGATGGAGTGGAGACTGCTTTGTCCAAAGACACACAGAAAGTACTGGTAAAGCCAGAACCAGATTGTGAATCTCCTGACACCTGGATCACATCAGGAACTTGTTCCTAAGAACAAGTGCCCTGAGACCAGAACAGTAGTTCTGGGACAGGATGAGGAAGCCAAACCAGAGACTGTTTCTGGTCACAGCTTAATGACCCAGGGCAGGAATAGGCTGATAGACAGAGAAAACTTGCCAGTTGTATTGGTTTGGAGGGAATAAAGCTCTCTGATTCCTCTGGGAATACAGTGAATCAGGAATGGTTTGCCTTCTGTGAATGAGCAACTTATACAGAATGAACACCAGAAGTTAATAAACTTTTTCCAGGTCACATGGGGGAAGATTTTACCTGTTTTCAAAATCAATGCTGTCTTCATTTATTTGAATTCTACTTTGCCTTGTATGCCCGCTCTAGGGTTTGTACTATTGTCCTCCATAAACCTTGTGTATAGCTCTGTATTTAATATCTTATTTTAAACTTGCATCGTTATGACTCTGTTTACCTTATTAGACTGTGAGCTCCTGGAAGGTAGGACCACATATATTCAAATAAAATCAAATTTATATAGGGTTCTGAGATACATATTACAACTATTCATTTACTTAACAGTCACTTAATAAATGACTACCACGTGCCAGGTACTGAAAACAGAGTAGTAAAAAAATTTAGTTCCTGTCCTCAAGAAGCTCATGGTCTATTACAAAACCTCTCACAGAAGAGTGCTCACTGGGCCTGTGTCCTCTCTCATCTTGCTCTGTTGACCTTACTGATTAATCCTTACCTAGTCAGTCCAGTTATAATCCAGGTACCTAATCTCTCCTGTGGCCTCAAGGATAAATTAAGTTCTACTATGTTGATAGGATTCATCTGGATTAGCCTTTGGAAATGTGATTTGTAAAGTAGAACAGAAAACAATAAACCATGGCATGGAAAGGCAATTTTTGAGACAGGCAGATGGATTTTAAACAGCAGGCATAGGGCCAGACAGCTAGGCTGTAGGTGAGCAAGAATGTCAGTACTAAAGTTGGCAATGGCCACTAAGCACTGAGTTCCTATATCTCAGGGTCCAGGTCAGTAAGGCCACATGGTATCAAAATTATCCAGTGCTTCAGGTATATGACTATTCAGCTTAGTGAGGAAAGAACACCAATAAAATAAACTTTAGGTTAAACTGACTGGTGCAGTCTTAAATTCAGTCCCCAAATCATGGTCAACCTCTGAAGGTGAAGATGGTGTGCCTCTGTCCTTGGTGTTGAAATACAGCCCATAAATTGGGGCCCTTGCCCTGGAAGTGCCTGTTATCTATGAGATGTGGTGGTGGGTTGAGGGGGAGTGATGAGACATAGCTCTCCACACTACTTTCATTGGGAAGGGGATGGTATGATCAATACTAAAATGCCCCAGATGTGTGCCTGGTTGACAAAGATGTCTGAGAGTGGCTTAGGAAGTCAGCCTTAGCTCCCCCAGGCTCCTTCATGCCTCTGACTTAGCATGTGCCTATTTCAAGAATGGCTCTTATTACATATACTGAAATTACAAAAATCAGGTCTGATTTTAAAGCCACGCTCTGTTCTCTCTTCCTTGCATCTTGCAGCTGCCATGCTGTAATGTACCTTCAGATGAATCAGGTTGACATGTTTATGGATCTTTCCTACCACATAATGAGTCTTATTAGGGTTTATTTATCTTATCTCAATACAGTCTAGTACAATATTAGCACTGGTGGACTCTCAAGACAGTCTTTTGGCAATGAAAATAAACAGTTGACACTTGATTTTCTGTGGAAAAGATCTAGAGAAAAGACCGCTGACTGGGGAGGATTCCATTTTCCTCTACACGGTTTCCTCATAAGAAATGATTTACAATGGTAAATCACAACAAAACTTTACCGGATACTCAACCCCATCACTGCTCTATTGCTGGACTGAGGGTTGTGGGTGGGGTAAGAAACCAAAGCCCAAGAAAATCAGCCAATGGGTAAGAGATAATGAAGTTAATATTTCACATATGTGTTTTTCTTTAAACTCTTCTGAAGTGTCATCTTGTCCAACTCCAGTTGATCATTATAACATGCATATGAGGTAGACAGCCTAAGCATTAGAATCCTTATAAACATATAAGACTGTGGCTCAGATACATTAAATGTCTTGGCCAACAAAACTATAAGTTGTAGCTGATCTTGAAAATAAATTGAAGTATCTTGACCTCCAACTCAGAATTCCTCCCATTGTTTGATAGAGGGCCAAGGCATAATTCAGACAAAAGCCTCAGAATCTTAGCTGCTTCGCTCAGCAGCCCTCCTAGGGTCACTGGAGGTGTGAGGATCTTTGGGAGAGGTCTCCTGATAGGGACTATCCCCTCCCAGTTACAGAGACGCTCTTTCTCTCATGGACGCTAACAGAAACAGTAGAATTATTTGTGTGTGCCTCGATTCTATTTGGCAGGCTTAATTTATTCTGGATAAGTCTTGCCTCCTGCCTTAAAGCCAGACCATTTAAAAATATTTTTTTAAAATTTTAGTTATTTACCTTAGTCACTTTTAAATTCGGGTCAATTGCTGTAAACTCTTTCGACACTGGCCAAAAAGTTAACAGCTCTAATCTGTATTGAATACCTAACACTCATTTATTCATTCAATATTTAATTATATCTTTCCTTGTTAGATGTGCTTTATTTCCTGCAGGGAAGCTGTGAGGGGACCCCCAAGTGGTTAAGTTCTAAAGAGACTTACAGTATTGTCAGGAGACATGCTATAAAGCTGTGAAATGTTGAGTAATAATAACAATTTAAAACAGTAGAAGAGCTATCACAAGGCAGCATTTGATTGATTCCCAAATAAGTGGTGCGGACAAGAACACTATGATCTTGAGATATTATACATTGATTTCAGGAGATTGAATTGGACTGAGCATAGCTCAAGGGGTAAACTGGTATAGAGAAGGCACTAACGAAAATTTCCACCAAAATGCAATGAGGGAGATCCTCTTGACAGGCAAGCCTTCGGGGAAAAAAAGGAAATGAGAGAAAAAGATATTATCTTTAATCCCATAAACTAAGGGGAAAATTTTTATGGTGTTTGGACAGAAATAAGGTATAGTTGTAATCTCTCCAGCATTAAGTAGAAAAAATATCAGAGACACAGAAATTTATTTATTTAAAAAAAATCTTTATTGAGTCCATTTTGTTCTCTTCTCCAGGGCTAGAGATAAAGTGGTGACCCTGATAGCCACGGACCCTGCTCTCTTGGAGGACAGAATAGAAGTGGGGCTGCATAAGGTGCTATGGGAGCACAGAGGAGAGACTGCTCGGCTGCCTTGATGGCTAGTAAAGGCTTCCTAGAGGAGGTGGCATTTTATTTGAGACCTAAATTTCAGGCAGGACATAGCTTATTAAGGGGGCTTAAGAGTATTGAAAAGATTGTTCCAAGCAGAGAAAACAGCATGCATTGTGGTCCCAGAGTGAAAGAGCACATGGTCTATTTTGCACAAGAGTAGTTTAGTTTGCTGGAGCCCACTGTTTGAGGCAAGAAGTCATGAGCTGAGGCCGCAGAAATAAGCAGGGGCCAGGTTATGCAGGATCTCAGGCTTTGGAGAGAAAAGCAAGGCCTGGGGAAGAAAGGAGAAAAATACATTCTTGAAGCGTTTTATTGAGAGAATGGCATCAGATTTGCACATAGGATGCTATGTGAAAAGTAGATTGGAAGGGGCAGGTAGGCTAACCAGAAGATTGTTACCGTCATTCAGGCAAGAAAAAGTGGTGCTGAACTAGAGCATTAGCTGTGGGAATAGAGAGAAGGAGGACGAGTTTAACAGGTATTTAAGAGTCAGACCCTGTAAGATTGATGATGGGTTGGATGTGGAGGATGGGAGAGAGGGAAGTGTTGAGGATATTTCCACATTTCTGGCTCTTATTGTATTGCAATTACATTCTGCCTGTCACTGATTCATTGGACGAATTAATCTGGTGTGGACATTCTAGGTGTTTTATTTGGCTGGGTGATCTATAGATGAGTGCATACCTTTCCACCCCCCAACCCCCATTACTGTGCTCATCCCTGTATGCTCAATCTCATTTCTCTCATAAAACCTTACCTAAATCCCAGAAAAACTCAAAATGAGGCTGAAAGTTTGTGGAGGGGGAAAATAACTAGTGAATTAAAGATGGTCATTTGATTCAACCTGTTTCTTGTTTGTTTCCAAAGGTCACTTTTAATTTTTTTCCTGCCTTTTCCTGATCCACAGCATGAATTCACTTTTCTAGATTTATCTGCTGCTCACAGTGACACACCAGTGCTACTTGGAGAAAGAAACGAATAATTCTCTGCTTTGAGCCTGGCAAGGAGGACTTGATCTTCATTGTTCAACAGCTAAGAAAACATTATCTCCTCCGTTTCTAAGTGCATCCAGGATCCTTTTCCTAACAGATTGGAGAAAGGAACCAAGGAAGGCTAGAGCTGACTCTGGATGGGGGAATCCCCTCCCTGCTACTTAGCTGAAAAAGTTGGCAGAGGTAAAATAAATATCATAGCAGAAATGTCAGCCCCCATACTATTGGAGGTATCTGGCAGATGGCTCATCTTCCAGTGGACAGAGAGGACACCTGGACCCCAGCACAGGAGCCAAGGAAATTATGCACATAATTAGCTCAGCTCAGGCTCAGGCCAGTGGGAATCTTTGGGAGACATCTTTTAGACAGCACTTCATCCAGCTCCAATTATTTTAGAAAAAGCCTAGATCGTTTCTCTAACCCTTCCCTTTCTGCACTAGAAGCCAGAGAATACAGCTTTTAGTCTGCAGTGAAAATGGCAATGATGCTGGAGACAAGGATTTTGTGTGTCTCTGAGACCAACTAACATCCATTCCAAGAAAGCTTTGCGCACAGGCTGGGGTGAGGTGTGACAGAAGCGCGACAGAGGCCCTCGTTTCCATCAGCTTTTCAAAAACATTCTCCAGAAGTTTGATCCTGCTTGGCAGGAGCTTCTTGCCGGCTGTGGTGGTGAAAATAACAAAGACTCCCCATTTGTGAGCTGTTTTTCCTCTTGGTGGCACTTTTTGAAGCGCTGCATCATTAGCCAGGCTGGAAATGGTTTTCAAAGATTCCTTTGCCCAAGCAGGCAACGCAGGCTCGGAGAGGCTGCTGTGGGTGAACAGATGATGGTGCTTGGGGGCTTTGTGTCCTATGGGAAGGCTCAGACCATCCTCCTCTGGCTTCAGTGTTCCCTGCAAAGGGTGGGGCAGAGGTCCCCAGTATCTCCCGGGTCACTTAGTAATTTTTGTCACAGGCATGATGGGGCAAGAAGGACATGTCCCAGCAAATGAGATTGAAAGAATAATAACAAAGGTCATTCTCTCCTCCGCTCCTGAGTCATAGTGTGCCCTGGGAACTTGATGAGGTTTAATCTGTGACTCCCAACATTACCTTTGGTTTCACATCAGAAACTGAACCCAGGGAAAGCTCATAAAGTGGAGAGAGGGAGTCTAGATGCTCTCACTATAGAGATTTCCAAACCCTAACACCAATATTCTCAAACTTTGGTTTATATCCCTGTCGACTGGAAGATGTGTTTTTTAGTTTTTTTAATTTTTGAAAATTATTTATTTATTTGGCCATGCGGCTTGTGGGATCTTAGTTCTCCGACCAGGGATCGAACCCGTGCCCCTGCAGTGGAAGTGCAGAGTCTTAACCACTGGACAGCCAGGGTAGTCCCAGATGTGTTTTTTAAAAGTGGATTTTCAGGGTTGACTTCAGTCTCAGAATCTGAATCTGCGGGTCGGGAACAGACCACCTGAACTTTTAAAAAGCAGCCCCCACACCGGGGCCATGAAATACACACAGATGTTTGACAGCCATTGTATTTAAGCAGCTGTTCTTGAGAATTCTGCATACCTTAGGCATCTGAGAGGCCTCAATCTTGGCTATCTGCCAGCAGAGTTGTTTGAGGCCTACAGCGGAGGTGTGCCTGAGGCTTGGTCCAAAACAGAGGGCACTGTCAGGTAGATCCAGGTCGCTGCTGGAGATACAGAGGGAGCTGTCGGGCCAGCTCAGCCAGCTTGGAGTGCAGGCTCTGATTCTGAAATGTCAGAGCTGCTCAGGAAGCCTCTCTGGAGAGCTGCTGGCTTTCAAAGAATGGGATTGCATGGAATAATTGCGTTGAAAATTCCGGAGAAGCAGAAGGCTTGTAGAGCACATTGGAAATTTTGATCACTTTCTCAGAGTGGCTTTGATTAACATCCTTTCTAGCCCTTCCTAGGTGTGTCCTAAGCCTCCCTCGTTCCAGCTGACAGGGAATTAGTGCTATGACTGGGGATGGAGGCACAGGCTGTTCAGATCAAGTAACATAAAGCGTGTGAAGATACTGCATAAACTCGAAAGACTGCAAATGGAAGGGATCGCTCCTATCCACCCCCATCCCATGGTTCACACTCCTTTCACCCAGGACCACCCGCAGCCTGAATACCACGTAACTGCTCATGCTGTCCTCCCACTGCCTAGAATGCCCGTCTGTGCCTTGTCCACCTAGGAACTCCTGTTCTTTTCTCAAGACAGAGCTCATATGAAACTGATCTTGAGTTTCTCCATTCCCCCTGGCAGAGTTAAGCACTCTGTGCCCACCTCTATCAAGGCCACTTGAAAAAGGCTGCATCACCTCCGGCAGGTGGTGGCTGCTTAATAACTATTCTCTTCCTTTATCTCGTCATTTCTTTATGTGTCTGTCTCCTTCAAGGTAAGAAATGAACTTATTCTTCTCAGCATTCTCAATAACTATACAAAGCCTGGACTAGTAGATGCTCAGTAAATGTTTGTTGAATGAAAACAATAAGTATCAGTCAGAAACTGGACATGGGGTGGAAAGAAATGCCTTGCCATGCTATCCAGAGCCCTTCTAGAATGTTAGGTTGATCTAAGGTTTAATCTAAGAACTGTAGGAAAGGAGCTGTTATCATTTCAATGCATAAGCCACTAAGAAAATCCTGGCCAACATATCTAATTTTAATGTCATAAAATCGTGGTTGTAAATAGTAACACTTTTATGTCGTATTAGTTTATAGTCAGAAGATTTGCCTCTTCATGCCTCAGTTTTTCTGTCTGCAGTGTGGGACAGAGCAAATCATGACTCTGATGAGTAATCCTGCCTTCCCTCCTTCTCTGATACATCTTTAGAAGAAGACAGCTGTCACTGGGGGCGGGTGTGTATAGATCTTAGGAAAACAGAGTCATTTGTCTCTTGTAGCAAGAAGCACGAAAGGCAGGGTTTGAGATGGAGAAAAAGAGAGTGAAAGAGACTCAGAATTGCTTTTTTCTTCCCCATCTTTTTGACACCACACTCTGCATTAATTGACCTACTCTGCAAATAAGAGGAGTGAACAGCACTTATTGTACTGCTAGCATATTACAGAGAGACTTCTACTTAAAGCGGGATCCTCAAACCAACACATCAGTACCACCTGGGCACTTCTTTAAAAATGCAGAAGCTCAGGCCCCACCCCAGATCTACTGAATCAGAACTAGAATTTTAATAAGATCCATAGGTGACTCATATGCATTAAAATTTGAAAAGCCCAGGCAGAGAGTCATCTTAAAAACATTTCTGAAAGTGAAATGAGAAGCAGGGAAGAATAGATAGGAAGGGCATTAAAAAGATACTCTGGGGCTTCCCTGGTGGCACAGTAGTTAAGAATCCGCCTGCCAATGCAGGGGACATGGGTTCGAGACCTGGGTCAGGAAGATCCCACATGCCGCAGAGCAACTGAGCCTGTGAGCCCCAGCTGCTGAGCCTGCACTCTAGAGCCCATGAGCCACAACTACTGAAGCCCATGAACCACAACTACTAAAGCCCAAGTGCCTGGAGCCTGAGCTCCGCAACAAGGGAAGCCACCACAATCAGAAGCCTGCGCACCGCAACTAGAGAAAGCTCATGCGCAGCAACAAAGACCCAACACAGCCAAAAATAAATAAATAAATGAATTTATTTTTTAAAAATAAAAAGATATCCCGCCTATAGAGATATAACGAAATACAATGTTCTCATTAAAATAACTAGAAAACTACTATGGTGAGGTGATGGGAGAAAGGGAGGAAGGC
Organism: Mesoplodon bidens; assembly: GCF_964165515.1. NCBI lineage: Eukaryota > Metazoa > Chordata > Mammalia > Artiodactyla > Ziphiidae > Mesoplodon > Mesoplodon bidens. The sequence continues at coordinate 88,584,126 of NC_138177.1, read as the reverse complement.
TTTTATTTAGCTGCAGAATTGCTCAGGGTGTTGACGCAGAAGAGGAGAACATCAGTGTGTAAGCTCAGACCAATGCAGTGCACCCAGCCCAGCACAAGGAGAGAGGAGCCTGAACAGACATTGGAGGAGAGTTGACAGCTCCCCTAACCCTATCCCGTCAGATCTCCCGTGGTATTCGTCCCCAGACCTGCCCAATCACTTACTCACCATAGCAAGATACCCATGACCTTACTCTGGTGGTTATGGTAGTGGGGAGTGAGGTCAGTGCATTCTAGTTCTGTTTTACGACTCCTCCTGTTTTCATTTAGTTGGAATCTTAGACTGAATCCCCCTCCCTCACCAAGCATTGAGACTGGATTGGGGAGTCTCCCTGTGGGATATGAAGCACGTGTGTGTGTGTGTATGTGTGTGCTTGTATGTTTACACACACGTGCACATCTTTACATGAGGTATCATTTACATATTATAAAACTCACAAATCTTAAGTGTTCAGTTTGATGAGTTTTGACAATTGTATACACACACCTATGTACATACCATCGCGCCGAAGAGTTTCCATGTACTCTTTTGTTCCTTGCATATTTCCATGTACTCTTTGCATATTTCAACATGCAAATATTCTTTGCATATTTCCATGTACTCTTCCATTTCTAGTTGATCCCCCATTTCTCCATCCACCCAGAGGCAAATAGTTTCTGATTACTATTCCCATAGATTAGTTATGCCTGTTCTTGGACTTCATAAATGGAATCATACAGAACAAACATGAAGTATGTACTGTTCTGTGACTCACTTCTTTCACTCAACATATGTTTTTGAGATCTGTCCATGTTATTGCACACATCAGCAGTACATCCCTTTTTAATGCTAAATAGTAGTCCACTGTATGAAGATAATACAATTTGTTTATCTATTCCCTTGTCAGTGTGCATTGGGGTTGCTTGTAGTTTCTGGGTCTTATGAGTAAGGCTGCTTTGAGTATTCCTGTAGAAGCCATTTATGGACTTTGTTTTGGTTTGTTTTTACTTTCTTGGGGATAAATACCTAGGAATATAATTTCTGGGTCATAGGTGGATGCATGTTTAAATTTATTTCAGTTTCTTTCATCAGCAATGCATGAAGTTCTAGTTGTTCCATGACTTCACCCATGAGTTGGTGTTATCAATCTTTTTGATTTTTAGCATTTCTACTAGGCATGAAATGGTACCTCACTGTGGTTTTAATTTATATTTCCCTGATGACTCGTGATGTTCAGTACTTTTTCATGTGCTTATTGGCCACTTATATATCACCTTCTGTGAAGTGTCTGTTCAAATCTGGTGCATTTTTTTTTTCTTTTTGCGTTACGCGGGCCTCTCACTGCTGTGGCCTCTCCCGTTGCGGAGCACAGGCTCCGGACGCGCAGGCTCAGCGGCCATGGCTCACGGGCCCAGCCCCTCCGCGGCACGTGGGATCTTCCCGGAACGGGGCACGAACCCGTGTCCCCTGCATCGGCAGGCGGACTCTCAACCACTGTGCCAACAGGGAAGCCCTGGTGCATATTTTTAAAAAATTATCTTTTATTGTTGATTAGTAGGAATTCTTGGCATATTTTGGGTATAAGTCCTTTGTCAGATATATGTATTGCAAATATCTTTTCCCAGTCTATGGATTGCCTATTTATTTTCTTAATAGTGATTTTTGATGAGCAGAAACTTTTAATATTTATGAAGTACAATGATTTTTTAAAATGTTTATGAAGTATCATTTTTTCCCTTATATACCTAGTGCTTTTTGTGTTCCAGTAATCCTTGCCTTCCTCAAGGAGAAGAAAGATAGGAGAAGAAAGATATTCTCCTATGTTGTCTTCTTATAATTTTATGGTTCTAGCTTTTACACTTAGGTCTATGATCCATCCCAAATTATTTTTGTGTTAAGTGTGAAACAGAGGTTCAGGTTTGTTTTATCTTATATAGATATCATTGTTACAATACTATTTGTTAAAAACAATTTCTTTTCCCCATCGAATCAACTTTGGTCAAAACCTAATTGACTCTATACATGTGGAACTATTTTTGGACTCTGTGTTCTCTTCCATTGGACCTGTTTGTCTATCCTTATTCCAGTACCACACAACTTGATTACTGTATTGTATTGTAACTCTTGAAATCAAGTAGTATAAGTCTTCCCACTTTCCTCAATTTTTAAAATATTGTTTTCACTATTCTAGATCCTTTATATTTCCATAAAGATCTGAGAATCAGCTCAAATTTCTTTTAAAAAGTCTGTGACATTTTGATTGTTTTTTTCATTGAATCTATAGATTAATTTGAAGGAAATGGCTATCTTAACAATATTGAGTCTTGCAATAGTGATATGGCATATACCTCCATTCATTTAAGTCTTAAAATCTCTGTTGGCATTGTTTTGTAGTTTGCAGAGTAGGCATCTTGCACATTTTTGATTAGAGACATTCCTATATAGTTAATCTTTTTGATATTATTGCAAATGATATTTTTTAATTTTATTTTTCATTTGCTTGTGGCTACTATATGGGCATTCAATTGATTTTTAAATTTTGTTTTATTTATTTATTTATTTTTGGCTGCGTTGGGTCTTCATTGCTGCGCGAGGGCTTTTCTCTAGTTGCGGCGAGCAGGGGGCCACTTTTCCCTGCAGTGCGTGGGCAGCTCATTGCAGTGGCCTCTTGTTGCAGAGCAGAGGCTCTAGGCATGTGAGCTTCAGTAGTTTTGGCATGCGGGCTCAGTAGTTGTGGCTCATGGACTCTAGAGTGCAGGCTCAGTGGTTGTGGTGCACGGGCTTCGTTGCTCTGTGGCATGTGGGATCTTCCCGGACCAGGGCTCGAATCCGTGTCCCCTGCATTGGCAGACAGATTCTTAAGCACTGCGCCACCAGGGAAGTCCCCTCCATTGATTTTTATATGTTGAATTTAATTTATATTTGAATGTTGAATGACCTTTGTGTTCCTGGGCTAAACTCACTTAGATTTTATTATCTTTTTATGGATTTCTGTATATTATTTGCTAACATTTTGTTGATAATATTTGTATCTATGTTGATGAGGGACTAATGGTCTCAATAGTCTTTCATTTTCTTATAATATCTTTGTCTTTGATATCAGGATTGTGCTGGCCTCACAAAATGAGCTGGAAAGTGTTCCTAATTAGCTTTTATATTTTTTGAGTTTATGTAATATCAGTATTTCTTCCCTAAATGTTTGATTGAATTTATTGTTGAATTATCTGTAACTGGGGTTTCTTTGTGGGAAGATTTTTGAATATGAATTAATTTCTTTTTGTTTTTGTACAGATATATGGCTTTATATTTTCTATGTCTTACCAGTTTTGGTAATTTGTGTTTTTCCAAATTTGTCCACGAATCTAAATTGTTGAATATATTGGCATGAAGTTGTTCATAGTATTGTTTTATTTTCCTTTAATGTGTGTAATATCTATAGTGTGGTCCTCTCCTTCACTCCTGATATTGGAAATTTATACTTTCTCTTTTTTGTCTTTGATCAGTGTTTGGGGTACTATTGCTGCATAACAAATTATCCCTAAGATTAGCAACTTAAAACCACCAATTTAACTTACTCATAATTTTGTGCATCAGAAACTGAACAGTTCTTGCTTGAGGTTCTTAATGTAGTTGAATTCAGCTGTCAGTTGGGGTGTCAATCATGTGACACTCAGCTAGGCTGGATGTCCAAGACAGCTTCTTCACAGGGTGGCAGTTGGTGTTTGCTGTAGGTTGGGACCTCAGTTGGTGCTGTTCATGGGTTGCCTCCATGTGGTCTCTCCAGCATAGTAGGTGTCTTCCTTCAGAGCAATCATCCCAGGAGAACCAGGTGGAAGCTACTTGACCTTGTCTGATGCAGCTTGGAAGTAAAGCAGTGCCACTTCTACCAAATTCTATTGGTTACAAGCAAAGACACTAAGTCCAGCCCAGACTTAGGGGAGGGAACACAGATTCCACCTCTTGATGGGAAGAGTATAAAATTTCAATCACATTTTGCAAACTTCACAATCAGTGCAGGTAGATTTTACAATTTTATTAATCCTTTCAATCAGTATTTGACTCTGTTGATTTTATTTTGCTGTTTATCCATTTAAAAATTTTAATTTGTTTGTTCTTGTTTTTAGTATTTGTTTTATTCTACTTACTTTGAATTTAGTTTGCTCCCTTTTTTCCAGCTTATTAAGGTGGAAGTAAGCTTAGATGATTGATTTTATGATCATTTTATATTCTTTTTCTAAAAAGATATATATATATATATATATATATATATATATATATATATTTTATTATTGCGGTACATGGGCCTCTCACTGTTGTGGCCTCTCCCGTTGCGGAGCACAGGCTCCGGACGTGCAGGCTCAGCAGCCACGGCTCACACGCCCAGCCTCTCCGCGGCATGTGGGATCTTCCTGGACCGGGGCACGAACCCGTGTCCCCTGCATTGGCAGGCGGATTCTCAACCACTGCGCCACCAGGGAAGCCCTAAAAAGATATTTAAAACTATAAATTTCCCTATATGCATTGCTTTACCTACATCCTATAGTTTTTAATATGTTGTGGAACTATTATTATTTAGTTAGGAATATTTCCTTATTTCCCTTGTGATTATTTCATTGGCCCATGGCTATTGTTACTTAATTTATAAATATTTGGAGATTTTCTAGATTGTCATTCATTAAATTAAATTTGACCATGGACAGAGAACATACTCTGTATATTTTGATCCTTTGAAATTTATTGAGGCTTGTTTAATTGGCACAGAATATGGCCTATATTAATGAATATTCTGTGTGTACTTGAAAACAATGTGTATTATGTGGTTTTTGGATATAGTATAATACTCTATAAATGTCAATTAGATCTAGGTGATTGATAGTGTTGATCAAATCTTTTATATCCTTATTTTTTTACCTATTTGATTCTATCAACCACTGTGTGATGAGTATTAAAATCTTCAACTAGGACTGTGGATTGTCTGTTTCTCCCTTTAATTCACTCAATTTTTGCTTCATTTATTTTGAAGTCTCGCTATTAGGAGCTGCTTATGTGCTTTTGAAGGAATAGGAAGATGTCAACAGGGTAATGGAAATTGCTTGTAATCAGATGTGTTTGCCTATGATCCTAAATAGCCTTTGTCACCACGTGAGTAAGGAAAAGAAAGAATGCTATGGGTAAAACCTGGCCATACTTCAGTGAAGGGACCAACTGGCTTTTGTTTTTGTTTGTTTACTTTGATTAGGTATTCATCTCCCAAAGGCGTAAACTCTAAAGGCCTTAACAAGGAACTAAGACAATATTCAGACCCGGTCCCATGAACATGCTTCTAGGAATCTGATGAACAGCAACTACTTCTTTCCCACCTCATTACATTATAGCCTTGGGGTTTCATTTAAATATAATCAAATCAGACAGACAATTGGTTTTGCTATAAGCCAGAGGGACAGTAATCAAAATTACTGGGGCTCCAGGTATTCTTTCTAAAGAGCATGTAAGACATTGCTGATTAGCATTTATAGGGATCCCCTGTGTTTGCCCCTGAGAGAGACCTAACAAGAAACAGGAGTTCAGACCCTGACCTTAAAGAGTTTATATTCAGGCTGAGTAACCTAAAAGCTATAAGAGAGAAACTGGAGGAGGACAATGAATAACAGTCCCCTACTTATGTATAACACTTTTGTTATCTATCAGTGTCCTTTACTGCTCTTCGCTAAGTAGTAGGTGGCACAGGTTTTGTTATTTCAGGTGTGCAAAAAGGCTTACTGTGAGTTCATGACCCCACTCTGGAGCCATCAGATGTATCACAAATACTTACTTTTTGTCTGTTATACAGTCTTTACCCAAGGCCATAGAGACAGCCAGTTCAGACCCCATACGATTTAGGAATTAGGCCTGACTATACTGCCGGAGTCCAGCTCCAGCGAGTCCAGGGATACCCGAGGGATGGATAGCGTCGGCGAAGGAAATAATTCTATTACACTTCTTAAAGTATCAGCATTGCATGTTTCTCCTTCTCATGTCTCTCTTTATTGTTTACAATCACAGGTTTATATATTGTAGTTGATTACATTACCAGGTACGTGACCAAACAATCTTAGCACAATCAAACCTCAAAATATTCTATAGGGGCTTCCCTGGTGGCGCAATGGTTGAGAATCCGCCTGCCAATGCAGGACACACGGGTTCGAGACCTGGTCTGGGAAGATCCCACATGCCAGGGAGCAGCTGGCCCCGTGAGCCACAATTACTGAGCCTGCGCATCTGGAGCTTATGCTCCGCAACAAGAGAGGCCGTGACAGTGAGAGGCCCGCGCACCACGATGAGGAGGGGCCCCCACTTGCCACAACTAGAGAAAGCCCTCGCACAGAAACTGAAGACCCAACACAGCCATAAATAAATACATAAATAAATAAATAAAGACCATGGTTCCCTTTAAAAAAAATTCTATAAAGATTTTTTTAAAATATCCCCTAGTTTCTAGATGTCCTATTAAAATATTTCTCCAAGTTCCCATTAATCACAGGTTATTTCTTAGTAACCAAGCCAAGCAGTTATATGATTATTTTAATTGTAAAAGTTGGAGCTACTTGTTCCTATTTCTCTTCTTGCATGGGCAACCTTTTACAATGGTTCCACGAAAATATTTACAATATACCCTGCATGCTCTTTCTCATTGTTTCCTCCAACTGAGACAGTGTTTTCTCCCTACCCTAGCAACTAATTCTGCTCTAGGCATTTGCTTTTCTATAATTAATCTTCCTTTATAATAGAACCATAAATTTCCTATGTCATCAGAAACTCCGGCCCATGGCCATAACTCCATACTAGAGGGTGTTTTTCATAAAACCATCCCCTTAGTTCCAGGCTCTTAATTCTTTACCCATTTCCCTGGGGCTTTAGTGGGTACTTCCCATTCTGTGGTAGTTTCAGGAGGGGGAGTCCTAGAGGAATTTTTCTTTCACGTGGAGCAACACCCGCCCCCCCCCAAATTACCCCTATATGTAAATTTATTATCATAAAACATAACAACAGAGCTGTAGTCCACCTTCCTGGCATGGCACTGCCTTGCAGTTTCACCTTCCGTTGCTTCATGACTTTGTCATGGTGCAATGGCTCCAGGATGGCTTCCAACACTATACCATTCTTTTTGCTATAGTGTCCTGGTTAAGAGCACAGACTTGAACCCAGGCTACCTGAGTTTTGAATCCTACCCCTGCATTTACCAGCTGTGTGATCTTGGCAAATTGCTTAGCCTTTTTGTGCTTCCATTTCCTCTCAAATCATAACTCAACAGATTATTGACAGGCTGAAATGAAATCTGTAAAGTGGGATCATCTATGATGATATCTATCTCAAAGGTTGTTATGAGGGTTAGGTGAGGATTGTAAAGTGCTTAGAATAGAAATCTGAAAATATATTTCCCAATCTCCTCGTTATATTAAAATAAGAAGGCAAATAGAAGGTTCACTCAATCTTTCAAATGATTATTTATTGTATGCATCAGGCAACCATGCTGGGCATGGTTTTACCATCTAAAGTCACTCTAAAGCTCTACCATCATTTACTTTCAAAAATTTAGTAGCACCTAGTATGTTCTACAAAATTTACAGTCATCTCCTTCATTCCTTCATTCCTGCAACAACGCGATAAGTACTTACTATGTCTCAAGTACCAGGTTAAGCCCATTACATATAAGCTATTATTCAACCCTCAGAATGTATCTTCAAAGACCCTAACTTTGGTGGAATCTAAGAGTAAATTAACCATCAATGTTCCTTTCTCTGGGTCCCCTTAAAACAAGGACTGCTTGGGCTTCCCTGGTGGTGCAGTGGTTGAGAGTCTGCCGGCTGATGCAGGGGACACAGGTTCGTGGCCCGGTCCGGGAAGATCCCACATGCTGCAGAGCGGCTGGGCCCGTGAGCCATGGCCGCTGAGCCCGCGTGTCTGGAGCCTGTGCTCTGCAACGGGAGAGGCCACAACAGTGAGAGGCCCGCGTATAGCAAAAAAAACCAACAACCCCCCCCCCCAAAAAAAAACCCCCAAAACAAGGACTTCTTGACCATCAATGTGCCTTTCTCTGGGTCCCCTTAAAACAAGGACTGCTTCCTCCACTCCCAATCTAGTCTCTTGGCAAGACTAACAGGTTCAGCCTGCCAGTTGCTTCCTCTGGAAATAATGGATATTCTAATCTTTGAGTTGTTTGCAACTGATTAAAAAGGCAGTTTCAAGCCCTGGGCAGAAAATAAATCATCAGAGTTAGAAGCAGAGACTTTTCAATCCAACAGACCTGAGTTGGAGTCCTGACTCTACTCTTTTCTAGCTATGTAACCTTGATCAAATTCTTTACCATTTAGTCATCCATCATTTCATTCATTTAACAAATATTTATGAGCATCTATGTAGTTTCAGGCTCTGTTCTAGGCTCTGAGGATAGAGCAGGGAACAAAAGAAACAACAATCTCTGCCCACAAGGGCCTTACATCCTGGTCGCCTGTGGCTCTATTTTTTTCATTTAAAATAAGGAAAGACAACAGAGCTTTCTTTATAGATTTGTTGTGAGGTTAGATGAGATAATGTAGGGAAAGTGCCTAGCATAGTGCCTTGGAACATATTTAAAGAGTAATAATGTCAGGGAAAATGAAAACACCTTCCTGAATTTGATATTTTTCAGACATCTCTTGACAGACATAATAGCGTGGGAGAGTTGTCTGCCAGAATAGCAGTGATTTCTAGAATATCTGGTCTGAACGTTGTTCTTCTTGGTCTCTTTTCCAAGGAGAGCTGCCTGAACAAAAGATGAAATTACAGCCAAGACCATTTACTATAGCAATTTAAATATATTTATGAGAGTCTGTAGAATAAGTTGAGAGGAAATTTCATTTACATCTTTAACAAGGAGCCAGCATGATTGACTATTTAATTGTCCACCTTCATTGTTTATCTCAATCCTTCTGATAGATATTTGAGACAAGACTGAAGGTCAGCATGTCTCCTTTAAGCTTATTCTAAACCTAAATATTATTGCCTTATGTCTGACCATACACATAATAGTAATAGAGGGTTTAGTGGATAAAGAAGATTAAGATGGAATGAACCCCCCTTCAACTCAGAACAGAAACTACAGATATCTGTAAATGTCCACTTTGCCTTCTCTCCTGTTACAGTGGATAGACACTGCTTCTGTCCTATAAAAGAGCAGCCCCTTAGATCTGATTCCATCTCTTCTCTCTGCATCATAACCTTTTCTTTAGTCATCCATCTTGCCCTACTAGACTGTAAGCTTCTTAGAGGGAGGGACCATATTTTACATTTTTCTATCTTTTGTTCGTATCATAATGCCTGGCACATAGTTGGTTTTCAATGTATGTTAATTGAATCAGATTGAAACAGCATTGATTTCCTCTAATTCATAGATTAATAGACTGTTGATTTAGTTTTATAAAGAGTTCTAAAAACACCTAAATAATGATGACAAAGTCATTTTAAAACACTTTGAGTGGAATTCAGCTAAAGTTTAAATCTTTTTACACTAAAAAGCACATGAAAAGACGCTCAACATCGCTAATTATTAGAGAAATGCAAATCAAAACTACAGTGAGGTATCACCTCACACCAGTCAGAAGGGCCATCACTAAAAAGTCTACAAACGATAAATGCTGGAGAGGGTGTGGAGAAAAGGGAACCCTCTTGCACTGTTGGTGGGAATGTAAACTGGTACAACGACTATGGAGAACAGTATGGAGTTTACTGAAAAAACTATAAATAGAACCACCATATGATCCAGCAATCTCACTCCTGGGCATATATCCAGATAAAACCACAATTGGAAAATACACACACACCCCAATGTTCATTGCAGCACTATTTACAATAGCCAAGACATGGAGGAAACCTAAATGTCCATTGACAGAGAAATGGATAAAGAAGATGTGGTACATATGTACAATGGAATATTACTCAGCCATAAAAAACAATAAAATAATGCCATTTGAAGCAACATAGATGGGCCTAGAGATTATAGTAAGTGAAGTAAGTCAGACAGACAAATATCATATGATATCGCTTATATGTGAAATCTAAAAAAAATGATACAAATGAACTTATTTACAAAACAGAAACAGACTCACAGACTTCAAAAACAAACTTATGGTTACCAAAGGGGAAAAGTGGGGGGAAGGATAAATTAGGAGTTAGGGATTAAAATATACACACAACTGTATATAAAATAAATAATCAACAAGGACCTACTGTATAGCACAGGGAGCTCTACTCAATATTCTGTAATAACCTATATGGAAAAAGAATCTGAAAAAGAATGGATATATGTATATGTATAACTGAATCACTTTGCTGTACACCTGAAACTAACACAACATTGTAAATCAACTATACTCCAATATAAAATAAAAATTAAAATAAAATCTTTTTACAAGCAACATGCCATCTCAAAACAATAAATTTATCATAGCTTCCAGTGAAGAAACCTTACTGCTAAAATCAGAAAGAAGTAGGATCTGCCTAATAGTGGATACAGTTTCAATACTAAATACTTTATAATACCCCCTTATTACCTACTGCCTCTTTTTAGCTTATCTATTTAAACAACTAGGCACAAATACTAGATAATCTGGTTGCACATTCTCTGCAACCAGAGAATTATTATAGTAACAAGAAGATAAACATTCTCTTCTACTTGAGGACATGATTTTATAATTTTCAATTGAGTGTGAAAATATAAAAAGACTTTAGAAGTGCTGAAACTTTTGGTTAGTTATTTCAGGAATGAAAAGTTAAAGGAAGAGTAAATATTTAGTCTGGAAAACTTGGGAGCAGGGGTGTGGGGTAAAGAACTGGGGGATTAAATTCATTCAAGAACATTTACTGAGTACCTACTATGAGCTAGCCACCATGTAGGTCCTGTGGATACAGAGGTGAACCCTGATCTTGTGGAGCTGATATCTAAGTTGGGGGAGCACTTATTCAAAGAGGTTCTAATAATGTTGAACCTCAAAAGGAAAGGCTTTCATGCCGTAGCTTCCTGGAGCTTCTTGGCCCTATGCAAATGTGCACTGTCCCTTTCTACCTATGAGCTCCACATATTCAGAGGAATTAGGAGGGAAAAGCATAGTTGATCACAAAACAGGTGTTATTATAACCTTCTCTGGGGCATGGATTATCCACTTGTCTTATATTTACATAAGCAAGAGAGGCTACTCAAGTAACTCTTCACTAGACAGAAAGATATGTCCCAAAGTGACTATCTGTATTTACATATACTGAGGATTGGCTGGCAGTTTCCCTGTTAAAATTTAAAATATATAATAACAATAATAGATAAAAGAAAATAAATACTTTCTGTGTCAGCAGGCATCTCTAGAACCCATCTATCTCAAGATTATCTCAGTGAATATTAAATAAGATAATGTAACGTGCATAGCATAGTGGTTGGCATGAGGTCAGTATTAAACACAGACATGGACACAGACACACAGACCCACACACACTTCGTTCCTCCACCACTTTGAGAAGTACGCTGCCCCTGTCTCTGAGAGCGAATATAAATCAGGCTCCTAATCATCTAGCACAGGCCATCAGCCCTACTTCCTGCACATCTGGCATGTAAAGCATATGAATCCCTCTTTAATCAACAGCTCAGAATGATGGCATTTCTGACCCTCATCAGAGAATTCAACCAGGGATTGATTGCAATGTATCTTTTGCCAAATGCTTGCTGGGACGGTTGATATTTGAGAGAAACTGCCTAAGGGATATGTCACCTACATGAATTCTTCTAAGCTTTTTCTCTGAATTATCATCAGAACACTTTACCTGGTCTAGTTTATTGCAACTCTCTAAAAAGTCCTTTGTTGAATTAAAATGTGCTGCTCCTTTATCTACTTTTTAGAGATAATAATTTATATTAATAAGTATCTGCTTAGCATGGGACCTGGTCCATAGTAGGTCCTTACTAAGTATTTGAATATCAAAAGGGTAAATCTGTTTGAACAAGAACTGTGTTTTTTTTTCCCCCTCAATACAGCCATAAGTGAAAATAATATCCATTAGAATTCCCTTTTTATTTCTTCTCTCTCTAGGGAACTGCTCTTCATCCTTCACGTCTTAGCCGCATAGCACCTTCTTTCTGGTGCCCTCCCCCTCCCCACGCAGAGTCCTAAACTCTTTCTGCCTTGCTCCTTCCTCTCTTACAGTACCTATCACATGTTTTTGCAGTTGTTTGCACTATCTTCTCCTTGCTGGACTGTGAGCCACTTTACAATATGACTGTCTTTTTCATCTTTGTAGCCACAGTGAATGGCACAGAGTCTGGTCCACAAAGGGCTAATAAATGTTTAAACGTCAAAAGATAAATAAAGCAATTCAGTGTCCCTTATATAAACACCAACTGGACACTTTTCCTTAAATTCAGTAACAGGAAAACTTGATTATTTCCAGTATATTTTTATTGAGTTTATGCTTTTTTCAAAACACTTTCCTGATATAATACAGATCTTTGTGTTCCTTATCACCAAGGACGTCTCCATCAGGTGAGGGAGACAGACATATCTACAGGCATATTCAAGGCAATCTGGATTCAATGTTCTAACGGCAGTACACAGAAAGAGCTCAGGGGAGTGTGCGGGCAGTGTGGAAGAGATCAATTCCAACATGGAGATAAAGGAGGCTTGTTGCTTAAGACTGCCTTTGAATGGATAGAATTTTGACAGACATATATGGGGATGAGAAGCAGATGCCAGGTAGAACGAATATTTCTTTACTTGTCTCTGACTCTGTGGTTTCTGAATACATGAACTGTATTTCCTTCTTTGTATTTACAATGCTTAGTATGGCCTTGGCATATGGCAACTTTTCAAGAGACGCTTGCTGGAAAATAAAGTTTACAAATATGGAGGTAAATAAAACTGGAAAATTTGGTTGAAACCAAAGGGTAGCCACTGAAAGTTCTTGAGTTGGAGAGGGATGCAATCAGATAAGGGCATCTGTGAAGGATGAACTGGAGAGGAAAGAAGTTGGACCAGGGGAACAGCTAGATGATGCTTCAAAGGTACAGGTGAGAGTCAATGAAGATGTGAATTAAGCAGTGGAAGAGGAAGGAAGGGATGAGTGTCTTCTGGTTTTAAGTTTACATTTCTCTTACTTCTCTTTTAAAAATCACCAAAGCAATAAGAAGGACTAGAATAAAACATGTGTTCCATCACTGGTGAAACTAGGAAAAGAGACATAATCCCAAACCACAATATATAAAGACAAAAACTATTTGGAAGGTTGGGAATTGATTTGGCAGAGCAGAGAAAGCTTAACAGATTAAAGTTAGGGGACTGTGGATGGGTATATCAGTGAGAAGCAATGCTGTTCATTCTGAAGAACCCAAAAGAGAACAAAAGCCTAGAGGTACTAAGTGCTATGGAAGGTGGAGGTGTATATATATAGTTGAAAAAAAGAGGAATTCATTGAAAGTGTGTAAAAGGATTGGTTAGACCTCAAGGACCCCACCCTGTACCTCCAGGTGATTATCCCTCTCTCAGTTTGATGGGAGAGAAGGGATTTATTCTCTAAAGCAATTGAACCAGAAGGCCTCTGAACTCAGAGACACCAGGCATGGCAGAGAGCTTGGATGAGGTGGCCAACTGAAAAGAGAGGAATTACATGAAGGGCTGCATCTTGAATGGTGAGGTACTAAGTCCCCTTCCCCTACCCTATAGAAGACAAGCTAGCTGCCTTTACACCCTCATGAGAGGGGACTGAAGCATCCTTCTCTGTAGAATCCTAATGGCCCTGGCAAAGGAGGAGGGAAGGGCGCACGTGCACACACACACACACACACACACACACACACACACGCGCGCGCGCGCGCGCGCTTCCCCAAGGAAAACATCCAGTCTCTAATTTGAACTCCAGCAGTCATGAAGCCTTGCCCAATCACAGAGGACTTCTAATCAGTCTTTTAGTGTCTCACTTTTAAAAATAAACAGAAAGTACAGGGTCTAGAAAGGCCGACAACATAAAAAGCAGAGAGAGAAAAAAAGAACTCCAAGAAAACAAGGAGCAGAAGAAAACTTACTTTAAGGAAAACAGTAATTAGCATCCTCAGATGCTATGAAAAAGGAACAATAAGAGAATAAGAAAAAGCTTTTGTAAATTAGCAATATAATTAAATTAAAAATTCAAAAGAAAAATTGGAAGATTAAGTTGAAGAAATCTCATTCAAAGCAGAACACAGGGACAAAGATATAAACAACAAGAGAGAAAAAGATAAGGAAATTGGAGGATTCAACCTCTGATATCAAACTAATAGAGGTTATAGAAAGATTGAACAGAGAAAATGGATGAAACAAAATTATCAAGGAAATAATTTGAGGACATTTTGGAAAACCAAAATACCAAGGTATTAAAAGACTAAAAAGTGTTCCTTCCAAAATAAATTTTTAAAAGGCTGCACCAGGACACATTATAAAATTTCAGTATGCCAGGTCTAAAGAATTGATAGAAAAATATTCCAGAAAGAAAAACAGGTTACATATAAAGGTTTAGTAACTAGCAGCTACCCTGGAAGCTAGAAGACAGTGAAGAACTACATTCAGTATTATGAAGAAAAATTATTTCCACTCTAGGAATGTATAATTAGCCAAACTATCAAGATTTGTGATGACAGAATAAAGGTATTTTAGACATAACAAAAATCTCAACAAACCTACCTCCAATGTATCATGTCTGAAGAAGCTACTAGGTGATATGCTCCACTCAAGGAGGAAAGAGGAAGCATGAGATCCGAGAAGGATGGGAGAATGGTGAAGAAAATTTCCAGGCTAGTGGTGAAGGAAAGTCTCAGGACAAGAGCCATGTAGCTGACTAGAGAGGAACCAGTCCATAGAACAGGAAGATTAAAGGCTCAGGAGATAAATCTCTAGGCAAAAAAAAGTATAGATATATATGATCATACCATATATATATGTATATATATATGGTATGATAGCAAACTGCATTTGGGAAGTCATTGGAGGAAATGGGAGGATTGAATGCATAGCCATTGGCACATAGAATACTAAGAAAATGGGGGAAAAAAGGCACATATAAACCCTGCAAAAAAACTACAGTTGAACAAGGAAGCAACCACAATAATAGTACACTACTTGATATAGCAGTAAACAGTACTTACGTGGTCCCAATTAGGTTGAATATTGAATATTGATTGAAATGAAATTGTGATGTAACTATTCAGATAAAAAGATAAAAGAGGAGATGTCATGGGGTGAGTTTGAGAAAGTGAAGTAATCATTCGTTATCAGAGAAATTCCGTACATAATAACGGATACTGGAGAATCAAGAAGAAGCCATACAGGCTTATTATCTAGAATCATAAAGGTACATACTGGAGGAAATAGGTAAAAGAATTGAAAGTGGCTACAGCTTGGCTAGGCTACTATATATGATGGTGAACGTTATGCATTACACAAGTCTGGAGGGTGCCATTCCCATTGCAAAGTGTTTAAATGGTGCCCCCCAAACTGAGTTTTGCACAACCTACACAGCTTTATGCAGAAGTTCTGCCTTTTGGAAGCAGGACCAGTATGGGGCAGGTTGATGAGAGAATGGGATTGCTCTATTCAGTTATACACATTTTAGCACTATTTGCCTTTTAAAATTATGTGTTTGGATTTTTAAAAATCTAAAATAGAAAAGAAAGGAGAGGATGGATTTGAGATATATTTGTGAAACAGCTTATTGGGATTTGTCAGTCTCTGAGGAATAGGCGATGAAAAGAAGACAGTAAAAAGAGGTGAGAATAATCAGTTACATAGGGAGAAAAAACAGGAAGTTAGGATCATAGAAGTCAGAAGGAGAGAGTTACCAGAAAGAGATAGTGGACAACAGCGCCACATGCTGGTCAGTAGGAAATTATACATGTTTTGGTATAAGAAGTCCTGGGACTGAGCCTCACTCAGCTCCGTCACCCTCCCATCCGCTGTTCCCTCATCTTTTTTTTTTTTTTTTTTTACATCTTTATTGGAGTATAATTGCTTTACAATGGTGTGCTAGTTTCTGCCTTATAACAAAGTGAATCAGTTATACATATACACATGTTCCCATATCTCTTCCCTCTTGCGTCTCCCTCCCTCCCATCCTCCCTATCCCATCCCTCTAGGTGGTCACAAAGCACCGAGCTGATCTCCATGTGCTATGCGGCTGCTTCCCACTAGCTATCTATTTTACATTTGGTAGTGTATATATGTCCATGCCACTCTCTCACTTTGTCACAGCTTACCCTTCCCCCTCCCCATATCCTCAAGTCCATGCTCTAGTAGGTCTGTGTCTTTATTCTCGTCTTACCCCTAGGTTCTTCATGACATTTTTTTTCTTAGATTCCATATATATACGTTAGCATATGGTATTTGTTTTTCTCTTTCTGATTTACTTCACTCTGTATGACAGACTCTAGGTCCATCCACCTCACTACAAATAACTCAATTTCGTTTCTTTTTATGGCTGAGTAATATTCCGTTGTATATATGTGCCACATCTTCTTTATCCATTCATCTGTCGATGGACACTTAGATTGTTTCCATCTCCTGGCTATTGTAAATAGAGCTGCAATGAACATTTTGGTACATGGCTCTTTTTGAATTATGGTTTTCTCAGGGTATATGCCCAGTAGTGGGGAAAATAGTGATGATGATACCAACCTCACAACACCACTTTGCTGTTGCTCTCATGAAATATAGAGTGGCAATCTTGCTGGAGTAAGAAATCATTTTCAGCATCCGGTTTTACATCTTGGCAACACTCCCCTCAAACTAATCTAAGTATTACCTGGGGAAAGTGCTATGCTATTAGAAATGATTTTATTTTTAGAGTTATATTAATTATTCCCAAGGCCCTTGGGAAGATGTTTTTCTTTTAAATTAGACTGGGGTTAAGCTCTACTTCTTTGAAGGGGAGAGCTGCAGCTGGGATTTCTGAGGCTTTTGGGGACTCCCACGGAAATTCTCTGGCCCTGAAGAGTAGCTGTAGGGGACTGTTGGCCTCTTGCTGGATAGGGAGAATAAGCTCTTTCCTGCTGCAGGATTCTAGCTGCAAGATGAACTTCCCTTCCTCTGGAAGTAGACACAGAACAGGGTCATTAAAGTGACGCTGTCTCAACTGAGTCCAGGTCTGGCTTTCAGGAAAGACAAATTGGATCTTGAGCCTGGAGGCATCTAGCCTAAGCCTGAGCCCATGAAAGAGCAAGGAATATCTGGAAGGAAGAAAAATCTGGAGTGGAGTGCTGTTCCAAATTCACCAAAATCCATATCCTCTTCTCGCTTCAGGAAGGAGTCCTTCTTGCATTGACCAACCCCTGTAAAACCAGGTGAGGCTGTGGAGGAAGCCCCTAGTGTCTCTCAGCACCAAGAGAACGCCTCCTGCTTCACTCTTTTTGGCTGCATGGAAAATAATAACAATGACAACAACATCAACAGTTTTATAGAATATACTATATGTCAGGCACTGTCTTCAGCACTTTACTTAGATTAACTTTTGTACAGGTGAGGAAACTGAGGCACAAAGAAATTTAAAAACTTGCCTAATATTAGAGGCATGCCAAATATTAAAGGCTTTGTGCTTTGGCTAATGCTATTTCTTTATCCTGAA
Source organism: Mesoplodon bidens (assembly GCF_964165515.1). Classification (NCBI taxonomy): domain Eukaryota; kingdom Metazoa; phylum Chordata; class Mammalia; order Artiodactyla; family Ziphiidae; genus Mesoplodon; species Mesoplodon bidens. The sequence goes on along the minus strand of NC_138177.1, from coordinate 88,566,465 downwards.
GTGAAGAGCAATGGAGTGATAGAAATTAGATGGGATTTGAAATTAAATTCATCTCTATCTGTCTAGTCTCTTTCCAGCTGTGGCAGAGATTGCTAACTGTCTTCTGGATATCAACTTTCCCTCTATCTAGAAATAACAGAACACTGACTTTTGTATGGACACATCACTGACAATCTAAGAGACTGTTTGATCATGTGACTAAAATTTAAAAATGATATATAGGTGAAAATGTTACGTGGGATTTCTGAAAATTTTCTTATATTGAATGTAGTTAGCCCTTCTTCCTCCTTTCTCCATTCTGCTCTTTGGAGTGTTGGTGTGATAGCTAGAGCCCAAGCAACTATCTTGCACCACAAAGTTGAGGACCACACATCAAGGATGATGGAGCAGAGATCCTGAAAAATCCTGGGTCTCTGCTGACCATGCAATGGCCATGTCAGCCCTGAATTACCTGCCTTTGGACTTCTGTCTCATTTACACTTTTATTTTTCAGGTTTTTGTTATTCATAGGAACTTGGGGTCCGATTCAACCACCAAATAGGTGATCACAATGCCATAATAAATTTAACAGAGGAAAAAAAATAAAGCAGGTGAAACACCAACCTAGCCATAACAATTCTCAGTAGGACATTCATAGAACATTTAACCTTGAACAGTGAACCCTTCTTGATATGTCCTTTAAGATGCACTATAACCATTTTTAAGGGTACTGTCCAGTAGTATTAAGTACATTCACACTGTTGTGCAAACATCACTACCATCCATCTCTCCAGAATTCTTTCTACCTTGGAAAACTGAAACTCTGTACCCATTAAACAGTACTCTCCACTCCCCCTCTTCCCAGACCCTGGAAACCACCATTCTACTTTTTGTCTCTATGAACTATTCTAGATCTCTCATATAAGTGGAATCTTAGAATATTTGTCTTTTTGTAACTGGTTTATTTCACTTAACATAATATCTTCAAGGTTCATCCGTGTTGTCAGAATTTGCTTCCTTTTTAAGGTTGAATGATATTCCATTGCATGTACATACCACATTTTGTTTATCTATCATCGATTGATGGATACTTGGGTTGCTTTCATGATTTAGCTATGTGAATAATGCTGCAATGAACATGACTGTACAAGTATCTCTTTAAGATCTTGCTTTTAAGTCTTCTGGGTATTCACCCAGAAGTGGAATTTCTAGATCATATAGTAATTCTACTTTTGTTTTTCTGAGGAACCACCATACTGTTTTCCATAGCACCATACCATTTTACATTCATACCAACAGAGCACAGGGGTTTCAATTTCTTCTATGATTTCTTTCCTTCGCAACGCTTATTATTTTCTGGGGGTTTTGACAGCAGCCATCTTAATGGGTGTGATGTAGTATCTCACTGTGGTTTTGATTTACATTTACCTAATGATTAGTGATATTGAGCGTATTTTTGCCATTTTAATATAAGAGAATGTTATCTTTGTATTCTTTCTGGTGTAGTGGGCATGTGTGGGTATCACACCAGTGTTATCAAGTCTTTTGCATACAATCTTTTAAAAGTCCAGGACACATCCCTGTTTACCTCACTCCATTTGAATGATGTCCATTAGACATCAGAATCACATTCCAACTCCTCCAACTCTTAGACAGTGAAAGGCATGTTCTGCACAAGCATTAGGAATTGGGATCAATATCAAGATCATGTAGCTTTTCTCATAAGCACTTCCTGTCCATAGAGGCTATAACAGGCACTCTTAGGTGCTTTCCTATGGCTTTGAGTTTTCTTAGGCAATAAGAAGTCTATGATAAAGTCATTTGAAAAATTCCTGGATGGCCTCCTCTGATTTCTGCTTTACATGTTTCTTCCCTGTCAAGCAAGGCACCAGGAGGGTAAGTGCTATATTTGCTGGAGCAGAGTGTGAATAAAATCATTTTAAGGTAATGGCAATCAATTCAGAGGAGATGAGAGGAGAAACCTCTCCTTTGAGGCATCTAAGGTTTAAAAGATTCTTTGATGGTAACAGCTCAAATAGAGCAAGAGAAACCTGGTGCATTTATTGCCTCTCTCTTGACCTCCCCAGCACAATCATAAGTACAGATAGGCTCCAGGGAAGCTATGCAAAGATAAGTGAGAGGGAAAATGTATACTCTTTACTCAGACCACAGCAAAAAAAAAGGGCTGGCCACAACATAAAATGTACAATATAGATAGAAATGTAAGTTCCCTGAGATTCATTCTATGTACGACCATTCTGTACCACTGTTTTTTGAAGAAAGTACATTTGGCAAGGATTTTAAAAAAATTTAGATTAATAAATCTATCTGTGAAAGAATTGTCTATGGGAATCTACTCATTCCATAAAAACTTGAAACAAGGGCTCATTGGAATCACTGCCAATCCTGGTGTTTAGATCTCCAGAGATGTTATTTGAGCCTGGAGAATAAACACAGATTATCCTCAAAAGGAGACTGTTTGTCTGAGCAGACTGGGCAGTGTGTGGTAGGGCGGAGAATCTTCACCTTATCAGGAAAATGAATCAAAGCCAGGAGAAAGGAATTCTGTTCAAGCACACTGTGGAGCAAAGGTTGAATGAGATAAGGGTGGCCCATTCACCACAACTACTATCAAAATTCCTATTTTTTCCTCTTGATAGTCACAGAAATAAATAGCACCCCCCCCCATGGAAAAAGAATGTCCTAAAATGAAAGGTGACTTTAAGCATGTTAGTTTGAGGGGAACAAAGAGCTGACCTTTGAAAGCATTCTTTAGACTCTATTCTGGATCCCATCTGAAGGGTCCATGCACAAAGTACAGCATCTGCCCTTTCAAGCATCCCTTGAGTGCTTTACTTGACTTGAACACTTAAAACTCTTCAGCAAAGGTCCTTAAAACTCTCAGAAAACCTAACACACCGGAGTCTTCACCATAGGATCTCAATTGGTCATGTTTGAAGTGAGGATCTTTAGTTAACACAGAGCAGCAAACACACACACATGCCACCCCTGGCCTTCTCACAGAGCAGCATAGCACAGGGCAGCGGCTGGGGATCATCACAGGGCCGACACTCTGGAGTAAGAGCCTGAGTTTTCATCCTGGCTGTACTGCTTCCTAGTTGTCAGTCTCTGGGCATATTATGTAAAATCTCTATACCTCGATTCCTTCATCTGTAAAATGGCAATAGAAATAATATATACCTACTAGTGTGCCTATGGAGATTAAATGTGATCATTCATATACAGTGCTTAGAACTAGAGCTGGCACATGTCACATATTTAACAATTGTTACCTATTATTACTAATTTTATCATTAGATAATTTATCCCTTGTTCCCAGTAAATGGCCCACATCTGCCTGGCCTCATTCCTCTGGTCTAAGGTAGTCCAACCAGTTCCTGGAAATGGAGTATCTTCAGGGTGTCCAGGTGAGATCACTTGCCTTGAGGAGAGACTTAGTTGGGACTCAGCCAAGGAAGAATTCCTCAGGGCTCTCTAAAGTGAGAAGGTAGCTCAAGAGCTTATCAGTGTAGCCCTCCAGGGGAAGTGACCCTCCCTGAGATTGTGAGGGAGGCTCTTCAGCCAGGCTGTGCAGTAATGGCCTTGGACCAGAGAAGGATTTACAGCAAAGCTAGCAAAACTTAGCTCCAGGGCCCTTAACTTGCATGGGCTTGCTCCAAGGCCCTGGGCAATGCCTGCCAATTTAATATTCATAATTTTATATTATTTTTCTTAACGAGGTCTCCCAAATTTTATAATCTTTGGACCCCACAAAATCTGAATCCATCCCTACATAGTACTTGTCATGGAGAGAAAGCACATATTTTGTAGGGTCCTATAAATGGACTGAACGTAACTTTCATGGAAGCCATTGATAAGAAGTGGGTGGGGGGGCTTCCTTGGTAGCGCAGTGGTTGAGAGTCCGCCTGCCGATGCAGGGGACACGGGTTCGTGCCCCGGTCTGGGAAGATCCCATATGCCGTGGAGCGGCTGGGCCCGTGAGCCATGGCGCTGGGCCTGCGCGTCCGGAGCCTGTGCTCCGCAGGGGGAGAGGCCACAGCAGTGAGAGGCCCGCGTACCGCAAAAATGGGGAAAAAAAAAAGGTGGGGGAATTTTCATTGTGCTGGAGGTATATGAGAATGATCAGATTTTCTTTCTCAAGATACACGTACTTGGTGGGGAAGGGTCTCATCAAGTTTTTTCCCCAGGTAATTTTAACATACTCCTCCAAATTGGCTGACCACCATTAGGCTGGATTATGGGGCTCTAGCCCCCTAGAATATAGTATGTTTTCTCTTCCACCTGCAGTGGAAGGTGTGGTGCATCACTCAGATTCCCTCCCCCTCCCCCCAGGAGTATTACCTGCTGATAGCACACACCCACCAAGTCCCCTCCCCACCAGCATTGTCCTCAAGGGAAGGAACTTCATACCCAAGATTACACCTCCTGGTACGTTCAGAGTTCTAGTGAATAAAGGCTCAGTCCCCAACCTCAAACTGCCATATCTCTGAGGATCCATCTCAGTTTCAGAGCTCCCCATGGGGCTAAGACCTCGGTTACAGCTGCATCCTAGTTCAACTTCTCCCTCTATCCGTCCTGTTTCTCTCACTTTCTTACAAGTGCTGTTTCTGAGTGCCCTCCCCCACAAACCTCCTGAATGCAAGTTTCTGCCTCAGACTGTTTTGCAGGGAACCTGACCCACGACGTACTTCAATCTCCCTTATCCCCCCTGCCCCCACCTCTTTACAGCATCCCAGAAGAGAAACTTTTAAAGTTATCAGAAATATGGTAAATTTGTGGGGCGTACATTATAGGCATATGAAGTCAGCTATTTAAATTCCTAGGTAAAACAAATTAAACTATAGAAATAAAAAGGATTATTTGGAGATTGCTTAAAAATAAACTAAACCAAATGCTTATAGATTAAAGAAACACATTCGATTAGATAAAATAGACAAAGTTCAAAATAAAAAGATAAAATGCTAGAAGTCAAGATTTTTAGAAAGTAAAAAGATATGAGATTAAGATTTCAAATGAAAAGCTAGAACCCAGGATATGAAAAGATGAAAATGTATAAGATTTGAGGATTAGGAGTAAAATTCAAGAACTAAAAGGAAAAAGAAAAAGAATTTAGGAATGATTTAAAAAATAAAAGTAATTCCTCAAAAGGTGAAACAGAGAATTACCATGTGATCAAACAATCACTTCTAGGCATATACCCCAAAAATTTGAAAGTAGGGTCTCAAGCAGATACTTGTACACCCATGTTCATAGTAGCATTATTCACAATAGCCTCAAAGTGGAAACAATCCAACTGTGGATAAAGAAAATGTGATATACACATACAATGGAATATTATTCAGCCTTAAAAAGGAAGGAAATTCTGATGCACGTTACTACATGGATGAATCTTGAAGACATTCTGCTAAGTGAAATAAGCCAGTCACAAAAAGACAAAGAATGTATGATTCCACTTATATGAGGTGCCTAGAGTTGTTAAATACACCGAGAGAAAACAGAATGATTGTTACCAAGAGCTGAAGGGGGTGGGGAATGGGGTGTTGTTATTCAACGGTACAGAGTTTCAGTTAGGAATGATGAAAAGTTTTGGATTTGGATAATGGTGATGGTTGCACAATGTGAATGTTTTACTTAATACCACTGAATTATACAATTTAAAATTATTAAAATGGTATATCTTACATTATGTTTACCACAATAAAAAAGTCTCCCCCAAAGTTAAAAAATCAAAGCAAAAAGTTCATAGATTAGAGAAACATATAGTTAACTAAAAGGAAGAGAGAGAGAGGATAAACCTGACCAAGCTGACAAGCTTTGGCTCTGAGCAGAGCTCGGTGGAGTGATGAGGGGCAGTGCTCTTTCACGGAGGAGGTGGGAGGAACGTAGTGCCCCTGCTCTCACCGCATGCCATGTTCATGTTCCTGCCAAAGGCACATTTTTCAGCTGGGTCTTCTAGCAACAGGGAACATGCATCCTGGTCAGACTCCCCCTGAAAATTCTCAGGCACCTTCCATAATCCGTGTTGAGAAGATGAAGTATTTCTGAGCAGGTCTCAACTGGAGGGAGAGACTCCTCAGCACAGAAATGGAGAGGGGAGCTTCAAAGCCAAGATGGAAGCTCCTGACTCACTCAACTATTTTAACCAGCACATTTGGGGACAGTGCTATTTTAAGCTGTGTCTGAAGGAACTCTTTCCTATGGGCTGGAATGGAAGTCTTGGCAGCTATCCCTCTGCCTTCCTGACAATTGTCCCCTCTTTCCTGACATTCATCCCAGCCCATAGTTCTAGCACTGAGACTCCTTCTCACAGGGACACTTGGGTGATGAAGAAACCTCCGAGGAGGAAGCTGCTTTTCCGGGTCTGGAGGAAGTGGAAAGGCAAATTTGACCTGAATTTTACCTGGTTCTGTTCCCATGTGAACTGTGAATGGCTGCCAAGCATTCCCACCCAGCTTCAGCCAACACCAGTGTTTTTCTTCATTCCTCAAAACTCTAGATTTTCCAGGAAGACATCCTAAATTAATTCCATTTGTGATGTTTCCTTAAGATTCAGTAATTTATTTGTCCTTTCTTTATTCATTTAGCTATCATTTTATTCTATAAATATCTATTCAACAAATATTTATTGAGTGTCTAATATGTGCCATTGTGTTCGAAATTGTGGTTGGAATCTTAGAGAGGTTGATTCTAGCATAAATACTTCATTTTATAGGTAGGGATACAGGCCCAGAATTTCTTTATCCAATATGACAGCCACTAGCCATATATAGCTATTTAAATTTAAATTAAGATTAATAAGTCCGTTTCTGAGTCACATTAGTTACATCTAAATTTATCAATAACCTGATGACTAATGGCTACCATGTTGGACAGTCAGATCTAGAACGTTTCCAAAGGTTTCACTGAACCATAAATGTCTAGAGAATTAAGTGAATTGCCCTGGATCACATAGCCATTTTATAGTTCAAATAGAACACTGTGAACAACCATAATTTTCCAGTGTCTTATGTTTCTGCCAAAATGAGACTGAGAATTATTCTAGTTGTAAAGACCAAAACATTTGGAAGAAAACAGAACAAAAATAGAGATGTATATATATTAAAGTATCCAGGTAGTTGACTCCAGCTAGAGTAAAATATCCAGATATCCAGACTGAATGTTTTTATTCATAAAACAAGTTGTTAAAAACCTTGAAAACATGGCTTAAACGATTACCCTGGGCCCCTGAGGGCTGTGCACTTATTTTAATTGCAGAATCACCCCTTTGGCTAAGATAGACTCCTACCATACAGACCCATCCCTGATGGAGCCAGGCAGATCCATAGGCTGCAGGGCCATTGAGGTTTTCCATGGAGGACAGTGGCTGGGAACCCAGGGTTTGAGTTCTGTATCCAGCATTTGGATAAGTTTCTTAATTTCTCTGAGCATCAGAATCCTCATCTCTGAAATGAGTACAATACTACTGATCTGGCAAGGCCATTTTGAAGGTCAAATGGGATGATTTATGTGGGAGTGCTTTGAAAACTTTAAAGCATTAATCAGATATTCTTGTTAAAATGCCAGTCCTTTCCCCTTGGGGCTGGACACACCTGCCTTCCTCCTTGCTGCTTCATAATTAAACCCTCCCACACCGTTGCTCAGACTTTGTGTGTGCCATTTCCACCTGTGCTGGGAGCGGGGGGCATGACTCTTGACAGTAGAAGTACAAATTGTCCTGTTTTGTATTATTATTGTTGTTGTTTTTGAGTTTCAAAAGCAACATTGCTGACAAACGAAATAACAACTAAGCTGAAATTACTTCCAAGGGCCAGATTACTTCAGCCTACCTCTGTCCCTGACTGATCATCTGAGCCAGCTCAGGAAAGTCTGGATTTTTTTCTTCATTACGGATGCTAGCTTGTTCTTACAGTTGGGGGCCCAGCTGAGAGGGAGTAAGGCTAGTTTTCCATTTTTCTTGAAGATTCTTTGAGTAGGGATTGGGTCATGCCATCTGACGTAAACAGAAATGTCTGAACTGGTAGAAAGTACCCCCTTACTCCATGCAATGGTTTATTATGATTGGCACCAAAGGACGTTTCAAAGAACAGAAGGCTAGTGTGGTCTCCACACCTTCCACACAAAGAGGATCTTTTATTATTTGTTCCCTTTGGAGTCTGTGTTGTATCAAGAATATTTACAAAAGTAACAATCACCACTGCTATGTATTGGATAATTCACATGCATTATCTCATTCAATCTTGCAGAATAACCCAAAGAGGTAAGAATGATTATTTTTCTCATTTTTACAGATTAATAAACTGACTCTTTGAAATAATTGTCTGCCTTAAAAAGTGCATTGATTAGGCACTTGTACATTTACTCATTTATTATTTTTATTCTATTTTATTTTTTTGGCTGCACCACGTGGCATGTGGGAACCTAGTTCCCCGACCAGGGGTGGAAGCTGCAACCCCCACTGTGGAAGTGCAGAGCTTAACCACTGGACTGCCAGGGGAGTCCTACATTTGCTCATTTAAACAAATAACTGAAGACATGTCACTGTCAAACCAAACTGATCATCACAAGATATCCAGTGTTGTCAGTAGATATAATTCTTGTCAGAGCAGAAAAACCTGATATTGTGGTTAGCTTATACATCTTTACGGTGGGTAAACATACAGTTTCAATCAATTGTTCTGAAATCATGAAAAGCCCTTGTGAGATCATCTAGAGGTGTGTGTTCACTGGGTCAGGGACTACTGGGACCCTATGGGGATGGCTGATCTGACCAAAATTAATTATCAGAACTCCCTTGTATCATCACAAGAGGCTGCCGGACATTTATAAATATTTTTTCCAAGCTGAAAATAAATTAGTTAAAACTTGAGGCTGAATTATATATTAGATAATGCTTATTTTCCCTTTTCTAATGTTAGTTAGAGCTTATTGAAGGCAAGTATCAGCATCACCAGGAACAATTATAGGGCTCTGTCTTGGGTCCTATTCTCTGCTCCATTCACCTGGGTAATCCCATGCCATCCCAAGCTTTGAAATCCATCTATAGACTGATGATGTCCCAATACATATCTTTCTCCAGGCCTGACATCTTCCCTGAGCTCTAGATGACTTGGTCTTTATGCCTGGATACCTAGCAGGTATCTCAAGATATCAAGTCCAAACAGAGCTCTTGATCTCGCCCTGCCCCCAAACGTGCTCCTTTGCTGCCTTTCCTACTTCAACAAATGGAATCACCCTCCTACGGGAAAGTCAAGTCAAAACCTATAGATCATGCCTGATTGTACTCTTCCCCTCACTGTCACATTCGATCCTGTCACCTCTTCCTCCCAAATGCATCCCACAAGTCTCTCCTCCTTTCCACCTTTCTCCCTCTTGCTCCCGACCAAGCCAGCACCATCTATCCCCAGACTGTCCTAAAAGCCTCTTGTTTCCTCTGCTTTCACTCTAATGAACTTCAAATCAAAGGACGGTAGGTAACCGCTTGGCCATTGCCTTCAAATTAAAAATGAGAGGGAGCGAACAAAAATGACAGAAGGAAGAATCAAAGTTAGTGTTAAAGAAAAAACAATTTCTTGTCAAAATAGTGATTTCTTGTGTGTGTGTTTATGGGGGTGGTGGTATTGACTGGGAAGAAGCATGAAGAAAACTTCGGGGCTGTTGGAATATTCTATATCTTGATCCAGGTGGTGGTTCTCTGGGTACATATATATATATGCATGTAAGTAATACTTCAGTTTTTAAAAGTTCAAAAAGAAAGAAAGAGAAAGGAAAGAACTTCTTGCCAAGATTCTAAAGACAGTTTGGCAGCAGGGATGTTGTGGAACCTACTTTCCTGGCTTCTTTTCAGAATGGGATGGAGTCCTAGCTGCCTGGGGTGTTCAGTGCCTAGAATTAAAGAGGTATAATCAGAAATTACATTTTTTCTGCTTAATTCTATCCTTGACCCTGTGCTAGGTGCATCGTGATGAATATTTAATGAGTCCCTTAGCATTTCGTCACAGAAGAGTATTTAAGGACATGAAGAATAGTTAATATGCTGAGTGGAGAGAGGTTTGAGAGTATCCAGCCTAGGCCATCCTCACTGTGGAAGCAAATTACTGTGGGACTCCGTTGGGTCAGAAACAGCCATCTGTTTATCAGATCTTTCCTGATATGCCCAAAAGCCACTGCACCCTTCAGCTTCAGAAGTAAGTCCACCCAAAGCAAAACCAGGCTCTGGTGATAAAAGAATGCCTTGGAAATGTACATTTATGGAGGAACACAGCAACACAGCCTGTGGAACCCCAAAGAAGCCAAATTGACTAATGGTTTTCCTTGTCTCTGTTCCTATTGGCTAATCATGGGATGAACAGACCAATAGTCCAGCGTGCAGCTGAGTATACCTGGCCTAGGTGTGTTGTCATCTGCAGGCAGGTGCAGTGCTTGCCAGATTGGGTGGGGTGGGTGTGTAGGAGATGGGCGTTCAGTGTGCAGCATGACATCACAGTAGTTAAAGCCTGGTCCCCAGAGTTCAAGGCCCACTGCTGCCACTTCCTAGGTGTGTAACTCTGGGTTACAGATTCCTCAGCTGTGCAGTAGGGAGTTGGGCCGGGGGGGTCTCTGAGATCCCTCTGACCTTGACCTTCCACAGCCCCAATTCCCCACACTCATCTCTGCCTGCAGCAGGTAGTCTGGTCTGAGTAAGAGGCTGTGATGGGGGAACAGAGGCTGAGGGCTACTGTTGTGTGCATATGTTTGAAGGCGCCTCAAATGACAAAAGCGTCTGAGCAAATCTTTCTCCTGTCTTCGCCAACTTTGATTTTTCCAAATGTGGGATCAATGCACTGTTGAGATGGGGAGGGGAAGAGTACATGATGTTCTCTGAGACCACAGAGGGCAGGCCCTTGCAGAGCTGTCTCCTTCCATCGTCAGCCTTTGTGACTCTTCCTGGGGTTTCTGCAGGCATGATTGATGCTGACAACACTGTCTGAGAAGGATGGGAGGTGGGGAGAAGCATGAGGAAGCACTGTTTCCCCTGGCTTGGAGTCCAGGGACAGATGTCATTTGACTTCTAGTCACAGCTTCACTACTTCCTGTCTCTGGAACCCTGAGACAGTCCCTCTCAGGGCCTCAGTTTCCTTCTCTCTCAAAGAAGATAATTGTACCTGAGGTTATTCTGGAGCATTAAAGGACACATGAAAACTGCCCATTGTCAACTTCATGAGATGCATGTGTCTTTTCCCCTTCTTGGGAAGTTTTCAGTCCTCAACAGAAACTATTCACGAATATCCCCCAACCTTCGGGATGGAGACTAAAAGCTTTGGCTTCTCGGGAGTATGGTTCTGTCACAATGGCAAGAGAATCTAAGAGCATAGCCAGGACTTTCTACTTGGCATCCAAAGCAGGGTCTGGGTGAGGAGCATGTAAATCTGTACTAAAATCTTCACTCAGCAGGAAAGACAGTATGAGGACCAGAGCTTGATGTTGGATGCACAAAGGCAAGCTGATGGTCCAGAAGGGAAGGCAAATTGGTTAGACAATGGCAGTCTATGGTGGAGGGTGTGTAGGTGCTATGGGTGCATAGAACAGGGACATCAAACCCAGGCAAAGGGGTGGCAGGGAGAGAGCAGAGGGTGCTCTTCCTGGAGAAGATGATGGCAAAGCTGGGTCCCAAAGGATCGGTGGGAGTTAGCAGGAAAGGGAATTCAAAGCCGAGAGTATTGCATGTATCTAGTGCAACAAGTGGCTGGAGTGTAGAATCTGCTGTGGGGGATATGGGGCGTTGGGGGAAACCAGAAGTGGCACCAAGAGAAGAAGGAAGGGAGCAGAATAGAATTTTCTTCTGACTTCCAATTTAAAAATGCTGTAACCATCATGACAACCAGAGAGGATACGTGATTTGCCTAAGATCGTACTGGGGAAAAAAATGACCCCAAAGTGTGTTGGGGATGAGATGGGCATGGATATGGCTACAACTCTGCTCCCAAGACTGCCTGCCAGAGATTTTCCCATGTTGCTGAAGGTGATTATCACAACAAGAGGTGTTTCATAGCAGGTTAATAATACACTAAACGTGAGGTATTTCCTGATGTGTCACATTTCCTCTTCCAAGAGAGACTAATTAAACTCTGGGGACAGGAAGTGTGTGTGTGAGAACACGGAGTGAAATCAGGCTAATCTGACATTTCACACTCTTTCTGTGACCTTGGCTGCTAACTTCTATTCAGTGAATCTTGGTTCCTCATTCTTCATGCAGATACCTTCCTGAGGCTTGAGCAGTAATCATTTCGGAATGGGATAGACAAGTCCCAGATTTTAAAAAAAACTCCCCTCCCCAGCAGTACCGCCCTTCAATAGGAACTAACATTTTCAAATGCAAGAAATGAAAGCCCAGACCAGCTTAGTAATTTCCCCCAGAAGATACCAGTAAGCAAAGGGTGAAAGGAGCTAGAACCTGGCTCCCTGTTTCCTGGCCCAAAACACTTTGCGCTATGCCTGCCTGGGGTGAAGGCGCTGTTTTATCCTGCCTGTGCTAGAGGTGATAGGGAAGCCAGAAAGTTATGTCACATGTGTGGGACCACTCTGGGCCTTCTCTGCATGGCCGTAGATAAACCCACCTATTAAATCCCTGCAGAGGCACTGGAGTACAAGAGTTCTGTTGCCATCCACCTCAAACCCCACTCTGACCTTTGTTTTCACCATCAACACTGTTTAAAAGGTAAAATAAGCGAGGAGGATCTAGGACATGGGAATGCTAATTTAGGAATTATGCCACTTTATGCCAGCTAATGAAGGACCATCCAAATGCCCGAAAACTAAATCTGCCCTGATGGGGGCGCTCAATTAGAGCCAAAGCTTTCAGGGGTCTAAGATGTGAAAGCGTAGCAGCAACACAGAGGAGCAAACCAACCCTTCATCTTTTTTTTTTTTTTTAACATCTTTATTGGAGTATAATTGCTTTACAATGGTGTGTTAGTTTCTGCTTTATAACAAAGTGAATCAGTTACACATATACACATGTTCCCATATCTCTTCCCTCTTGCGTCTCCCTCCCTCCCACCCTCCCTATCCCACCCCTCTAGGTGGTCACAAAGCACAGAGCTGATCTCCATGTGCTATGCGGCTGCTTCCCACTGGCTATCTATTTTACGTTTGGTAGTGTATATAAGTCCATGCCACTCTCTCACCTCGTCACAGCCTACCCCTCCCCCTCCCCATATCCTCAAGTCCATGCTCTAGTAGGTCTGTGTCTTTATTCCCATCTTACCCCTACGTTCTTCATGGCCTTTTTTTTTTTTTCTTAGATTCCATATCTATGTGTTAGCATAAGGTATTTGTTTTTCTCTTTCTGACTTACTTCGCTCTGTATGACAGACTCTAGGTCCATCCACTTCACCACAAATAACTCAATTTTGTTTCTTTTTATGGCTGAGTAATATTCCATTGTATATATGTGCCACATCTTCTTTATCCATTCATCTGTTGATGGACACTTAGGTTGCTTCCATCTCCTGGCTATTGTAAATAGAGCTGCAATGAACATTTTGGTACATGACTCTTTTTGAATTATGGTTTTCTCAGGGTATATGCCCAGTAGTGGGATTGCTGGGTCGTATGGTAGCTCTATTTGTAGTATTTATTTATTTATTTATTTTTGCAGTATGCAGGCCTCTCGTTGCTGTGGCCTCTCCCGTTGCGGAGCACAGGTCCCGGACACGCAGGTTCAGTGGCCATGGCTCACGGGCCCAGCCGCTCCACGGCATGCAGGATCCTCCTGTACCAGGGCACAAACCCGTGTCCCCTGCATCAGCAGGCGGACTCTCAACCACTGCGCCACCAGGGAAGCCCTATTGTTTCTAGATTTTTTGATGATGGCCATTCTGACTGGTGTGAGATGATATCTCATTGTAGTTTTGATTTGCATTTCTCTAATGATTAATGATGTTGAGCATTCTTTCATGTGTTTGTTGGAAATCTGTATATCTTCTTTGGAGAAATGTCTATTTAGGTCTTCTGCCCATTTTTGGATTGTGTTGTTTGATTTTTAGTTATTGAGCTGCATGAGCTGCTTGTAAATTTTGGAGATTAATCCTTTGTCAGTTGCTTCATTTGCAAATATTTTCTCCCATTCTGAGGGTTGTCTTTTGGTCTTGTTTATGGTTTCCTTTGCTGTGCAAAAGCTTTTAAGTTTCATTAGGTCCCATTTGTTTATTTTTGTTTTTATTTCCATTTGTCTAGGAGGTGGGTCAAAAAGGATCTTGCTGTGTGGGCTTCCTTGGTGGTGCAGTGGTTGAGAGTCCACCTGCTGATGCAGGGGACAGGGGTTCGTGCCCCGGTCCGGGAAGAACCCACATGCCATGGAGCGGCTGGGCCCGTGAGCCATGGCCGCTGAGCCTGCGCATGCAGAGCCTGTGCTCCACAATGGGGGAGACCACAGCAGTGAGAGGCCCGTGTACCACACACACACACACACACACACACAAAAGGATCTTGCTGTGATTTATGTCATAGAGTGTCCTGCCTATGTTTTCCTCTAAGAGTTTTATAGTGTCTGGCCTTACATTTAGGTCTTTAATCCATTTTGAGTTTATTTTTGTGTATGGTGTTAGGGAGTGTTCTAATTTCATACTTTTACATATAATTGTCCAGTTTTCCCAGCACCATTTATTGAAGAGGCTGTCTTTTCTGCACTGTATATTCCTGCCTCCTTTATCAAAGATAAGGTGACCATATGAGGGTGGGTTTATCTCTGGGCTTTCTATCCTGTTCTATTGATCTATATTTCTATTTTTGTGCTGGTACCATACTGTCTTGATTAATGTAGCTTTGTAGTATAGCCTGAAGTCATGGAGCCTGATTCCTCCAACTCCATTTTTCATTCTCAAGATTGTTTTGGCTATTCGGGGTCTTTTGCGTTTCCATACAAATGGTGAAATTTTTTGTTCTAGTTCTGTGAAAAATGCCAGTGGTAGTTTCATAGGGATTGCATTGAACCTGTAGATTGCTTTGGGTAGTAGAGTCATTTCCACAATGTTGATTCTTCCAATCCAAGAACATGGCATATCTCTCCATCTATTTGTATCATTTAAACTCATCTTGATTTGCCTTCCTTTCCCTTCCTTTGCATCAAACGAACATGCTCTATATCCAGGGGCCTCAGCAGGGAGTGACATTCTCCAGCCTGGGATGATGCTTGGCTAATACCATTGTCCCTCTCTCCCAACCCCTCTCCCACACCCCTTCCTTCACCCCCTTTTCTCCTCAGCAGACAAATCATGCCCCAGACAGAAATGTCTAGACACCTGCGTGGACATATCCTGCGGCAAGGGTCCTGAGCAGCAGGAATGTCTGTAATCATCATGATCTCCAAGATCCTGGGCCAAGCACCAGGGAAACTGAATAGGGAAGAGCTGCAACCCGGAGTTCTGGAGGATTCTCCCTAGCACGCTGGTCTGTGGGCTGAACAGCTGCTGACTCAAAATTTCCTGCGGTGACGCTCTGCCCTCTGGTGGTGGATCTGTAGAAATTATTACATCCCCTTGGTGGCCTGATTCCAAGATTATCTGTGACTTGAGCCCCAAACCTGAGCTGGGTTTTCTTAAAAGTCACCAGCAAGGGCCCTGTTCCCACCGGCTACCTGCAGGAGACAGAGAAGGAGCATGAGCAGGGTTGGTTAGAAAAGAATGCTGAACTGGCTACCTGGACGTTGTTTAAACAACAGCAGGCTTTATCTAAAGGAACGGTCTCCCGTAACTCCTCTGGTGACACAGGGGGAAGGACTGCTCCTAGACAATAAGGTTAATATGGCCTTTTTTTCCTACCTCCCCCATCCCCTCAGTCCTCTAAGTCTCTCTTCCTCTGTCTCCTAGGATCAGAACTTGTCAAGACTGTGCCAGAGAGAGATTTTGGTGGATTGCAGAACATACTCACTAGCTGCACTTGTAGGAAGAATGATCCAGGTTGATCAGATAGATTCCATGCTATGTTAACCCTCTTTAAAGTTAAAAATAATCATAACAACAAATTCTTCTATAGTGCTTACTCTGTGCCAGGCAATATTCTAGTCTATTGTCATGTGTTTACTCATTTAATACTCACAACGGCTTTAAAAGGTAAAAAACTGCTTTACCCCCATTTTTGGGGTGAGGAAACAGACTCAGAGAGGTTAAATAACTTGTCAGGTAGAAGTAGCAGAACTGGAGGTTGAGCCTAGAACATCTCTAAGCTACTCTACTATCCTGCTGGTCTTACTTCTCCTGACTCAAAATAGTAGGTCAGTGGAGGCAGACAGCCTGTACACAGAGAAGTGATTAAGGTTAGAGACTAGAATCACCTGAGGGATCCCATAAAGGGAAAAAGCCAAAGGCTGGGTGGCCCCTCTGAAACAGATTCTGCAAGGGAATTGTCATCTGAGATGGACCCCACAAGGGCCAGTCTCCAAATAGGATTGTAATAACAATGGCTTCCATAAGGTGAATCAAGGATTGACAAATTTAGGGACTTCCCTGGTGGCCCAGAGGATAAGAATCTAACTGCCAATGCAGGAGACACGGGTTTGTTCCCTGGTCCAGGAAGATCCCACATGCCATGGAGCAACTAAGCTCATGTGCCACAACTACTGAAGCCCACATGCCTAAAGCCTGTGCTCTGCAACAAGGGAAGCAACTGCAATGAGAAGCCCGCATACCACAATGAAGAGTAGCCCTGCTTGCCGCAACTAGAGAAAGCCCGTGAGCAGCAATAAAGATCCAATGCAGCCAAAAAAATTAAAATTAAATTAAATTTAAAAAAAATTTAGAGGGGGGACCTTCAAGATGGCGGAGGTGTAAGATGTGGAGATGACCTTCCTCCCTACAAATAAATCAAAAATATATCTACATGTGGAACAACTCCTACAGAACACCTACTGAATGCTGGCAGAAGACCTCAGACTTCCCAAAAGGCAAGAAACAACCCACGTACCTGGCCGTGTGGCTGACAGGGACTTGGTGCTCCAGCCAAGTGTCAGGCCTGAGCCTCTGAGGTAGGAGAGCCGAGTTCAGGACATTGGTCCACCAGAGACCTCCGGGCCCCATGTAATATCAATCAGCAAGAGCTATCCCAGAGATCTCCGTCTCAACACAAAGACCCAGCTCCACTCAATGACCAGCAATTTCCAGTGCTGGACACCCATTACCAAGCAACTAGCAAGACAGGAACAAAACACAACTCATTAGCAGAGAGGCTACCCAAAATCATAATAAGTTCACAGACACCCAAAAACACACCACCAGACACGGTCCTGCCCACCAGAAAGACAAGATCCAGCCTCATGCACCAGAACACAGGCATCCATCCCCTCCACCAGGAAGCCTACACAACCCACTGCAACAACATTACCCACTGGGGGCAGAAACCAAAAACAATGGGAACTATGAAATTGCAGCCTGTGAAAAGGAGACCCCAGACACAGTAAGTTAAGCAAAATGAGAAGACAGAGAAATATGCAGCAGATGAAGGAGCAAAATAAAAACCCACCAAACTAAACAAATGAAGAGGAAATAGGCAGTCTACCTGAAAAAAAATTCAGAGTAATGATAGTAAAGATATCCAAAATCTTGGAAACAGAATGGAGAAAATACAAGAAACGTTTAACAAGGACCTAGAAGAACTAAAGAGCAAATAAACAAGATGAAAATACAATAAATGAAATTAAAAATTCCCTAGAAGGAATCAGTAGAAGAATAACTGTGGCAGAAGAACAGATAAGTGACCTGGAAGATAAAATAGTGAAAATAACTACTGTAGAGCAGAATAAAGAAGAAAGAATGAAAAGACTTGAGGACAGTCTCAGAGACCTCTGGGACAACATTAAGCACACCAACATTTCAATTATTGGGGTCCCAGAAGAAGAAGAGAAAAAGAAAGGGTCAGAGAAAATATTTGAAGAGATTATAGTTGAAAACTTCCCTAATATGGGAAAGGAAATAGTCACTCAAGTTCAGGAAATGCAGAGTCCCATACACGATAAATCCAAGGAGAAACACGTCAAGACACATATTAATCAAACTATCAAAAATTAAATACAAAGAAAAAGTATTAAAAGCAGCAAGGGAAAAACAACAAATAACATAAAAGGGAATCCCCATAAGGTTAACAGCTGATCTATCAGCAGAAACTCTGCAAGCCAGAAGGGAGTGACAGGACATATTTAAAGTGATGAAAGGGAAAAACCTACAACCAAGATTACTCTACCCAGCAAGGATCTCATTCAGATGTGATGGAGAAATTAAAACCTTTACAGACAAGCAAAAGCTAAGACAACACAGCACCACCAAACCAGCTTTACAACAAAGGAACTTCTAAACTAAAGGAACTTCTCTAGGCAGGAAACACAAGAGAAGGAAGAGACTTATAAAAACAAACCCAAAACAATTAAGAAAATGGTAATAGGAACATACATATCAATAATTACCTTAAATGTAAATGGATTAAATGCTCCAACCAAAAGACATGGACTGGCTGAATGGATACAAAAACAAGACCTGGATATATGCTGTCTACAAGAGACCCACTTCAGACCTAGGACACATACAGACTAAAAGTGAAGGGATGGAAAAAGATATTCCATGCAAATGGAAATCAAAAGAAAGCTGGAGTAGCAATTCTCATATCAGACAAAATAGACTTTGAAATAAAGACTATTACAAGAGACAAAGTAGGACACTAGATAATGATCAAGGGCTCAATCCAAGAAGAAGATATAACAACTGTAAATATTTATGAGCTCAACATAGGAGCACCTCAATATGTAAGGCAAATGCTAACAGCCATAAAAGGGGAAATTGACAGTAATACAATCATAGTAGGGGACTTTAACACCCCAGTTCCACCAATGGACAGATCATCCAAAACGAAAATAAATAAGAAATACAAACTTTAAATGACACATTAAACAAGGTGGATTTAATTGATATTTATAGGACATTCCATCCAAAAACAACAGAATACACTTCTCAAGTGCTCAAGGAATATTCTTCAGGATAGATCAAATCTTGGGTCACAAATCAAGCCTTGGTAAATTTAAGAAAATTGAAATCATATCAAGATTGACTGTATCTTTTCCAACTACAATGCTATCAGAATAGATATCAATTACAGGAAAAAAAATCTGTAAAAAATACAAACACATGGAGGCTAAAAACTACACTACTAAATAACCAAGAAATCAATGAGGAAGTTAAAGAGGAAATCAAAAAATACCTAGAAACAAATGACAAGAGAAACATGACGACCCAAAACCTATGTGATGCAGCAAAAGCAGTTCTAAGAGGGAAGTTTTTTTTTTTTTTTTTTTTTTTTTTGCAGTATGCGGGCCTCTCACTGTGGTGGCCTCTCCAGTTGCAGAGCACAGGCTCCGGATGTGCAGGCTCAGCGGCCATGGCTCACAGGCCTAGCCGCTCCACAGCACGTGGGATCTTCCCGGACCGGGGCACGAACCCGTGTCCCCTGCATTGGCAGGCAGACTCTCAACCACTGCACCACCAGGGAAGCCCACAGAGGGAAGTTTATAGCAATACAATCCTACCTCAAGAAACAAGAATCATCTCAAATAAACAACCTAACCTTACACCTAAAGCAATTAGAGAAAGAAGAACAAAAAAACCCCAAAGTTAGCAGAGGGAAAGAAATTATAAAGATCAGATCAGAAATAAATGAAGAGGAAATGAAGGAAACTATAGCAAAAATCAATAAAACTAAAAGCTGGTTCTTTGAGAAGATAAATAAAATTGATAAACTATTAGCCAGATTCATCAAGAAAAAAAGGGAGAAGACTCAGATCAATAGAATTAGAAATGAAAAAGGAGAAGTAACAACTGACACTGCAGAAATACAAAGAATCATGAGAGATTACTACAAGCAACTATATGTCAATAAAATGGACAACCTGAAAGAAATGAACAAATTCTTAGAAAAGCACAGCCTTCTAAGACTGAACCAGAAAGAAATAGAAAGAACAAACAGACCAATCACAAGCACTGAAATTGAAACTGTGATTAAAAAATCTTCCAACAAACAAAAGTCCAGGACCAGATGGCTTCACAAGAGAATTCTGTCAAATATTTAGAGAAGAGCTAACACCTATCTTTCTCAAAATCTTCCAAAATATAGCAGAGGGAGGGACCCTCCCAAACCCATTCTACGAGGCCACCATCACCCTGATACCAAAACCAGACAAAGATGTCACAAAGAAAGAAAACTACAGGCCAATATCACTGATGAACATAGATGCAAAAATCCTCAAAAAAACACTATCAAACAGAATCCAACAGCACATTTAAAGGACCATACACTATGATCAAGTGGGTTTTATCCCAGGAATGCAAGGATTCTTCAATATATGCAAATCAAACAAAGTATACACCATATTAACAAATTGAAGGATAAAACCCATATGATCATCTCAATAGATGCAGAAAAAGCTTTCAACAAAATTCAACACCGATTTATGATAAAAACCCTCCAGAAAATAGGCATAGAGGGAACTTACTTCAACATAATAAAGGCCCTATATGACAAACCCACAGCCAACATTGTTCTCAATGGTGAAAAACTGAAACCATTTCCACTAAGATCAGGAACAAGACAAGGTTGTCCACTCTCACCAGTATTATTCAACATAGTTTTGGAAGTTTTAGCCACAGCAATCAGAGAAGTAAAAGAAAGAAAAAGAATCCAAATCAGAAAAGAAGTAAAACTGTCACTGTTTGTAGATGACATGATTCTATACATAGAGAATCCTAAAGATGCTACCACAAAACTACTAGAGCTATCAATGAATTTTGTGAGGTAGCAAGGTAGAAAATTAATGCACAGAAATCCCTTACATTCCTATACACTAATGATGAAAAACCTGAAAGAGAAATTAAGGAAACACTTCCATTTACCATTGCAACAAAAAGAATAAAATACCTAGGAATAAACCTACCTAAGGAGACAAAAGACCTGTACTCAGAAAACTATAAGACACTGATGAAAGAAATTAAAGATGATACAGACAGATGGAGAGATATACCATGTTCTTGGATTGGAAGAATCAACATCATGAAAATGACTATACTACCCAAAGAAACCTACAGATTCAATGCAATCCCTATCAAACTACCAATGGCATTTTTCACAGAAGTAGAACAAAAAATTTCACAATTTGTATGGAAACACAAAAGACCACGAATAGCCAAAGCAATCTTGAGAAAGAAAAATGGAGTTGGAGGAATCAGGCTCCCTGACTTCAGACTATACTACAAAGCTACAGTAATCAAGACAGTATGGTACCAGCACAAAAATAGAAATATAGATCAATAGAACAGGATAGAAAGCCCAGAGATAAACCCACACTCATATGGTCACCTTATATTTGATAAAGGAGGCAAGAATATACAATGGAGAAAAGACAGCCTCTTCAGTAAGTGGTGCTGGGAAAACTGGACAGCTACAGGTAAAAGAATGAAATTAGAACACTCTGTAACACCATACACAAAAGTAAACTCAAAATGGATTGAAGACCTAAATGTAAGGCCAGAAACTATCAAACTCTTGGAGGAAAACATAAGCAGAACGCTCTATGACATAAATCACAGCAAGATCCTTTTTGACCCACCTCTTAGAGAAAGGGAAATAAAAACAAAAATAAACAAATGGGACCTAATGAAAATTAAAAGCTTTTGCACAGCAAAGGAAACCATAACCAAGACAAAAAGAGAACCCTCAGAATGGGAGAAAATATTTGCAAATGAAGCAACTGACAAAAGATTAATCTCCAAAATATACAAGCAGCACATGAGGTTCAATATCAGAAAAACAAACAACCCAATCCAAAAATGGGCAGAAGACCTAGACAGACATTTCTCCAAAGAAGATATACAGATTGCCCACAAACACATGAAAGGATGTTCCACGTCACTAATCATTAGAGAAATGCAAATCAAAACTACAATGAGGTATCACTTCACACTGGTCAAATGGCCATCATCAAAATTCTATAAAAAATAAATGCTGCAGAGGGTGTGGAGAAAAGGGAACACTCTTTCACTGTTGGCGGGAATGTAAATTGATTATGGAGAAAAGTATGGAGGTTCCTTAAATAACTAAAAATAGAGCTACGATATAACTCAGCAATCCCACTACTGGTCATATACCCTAAGAAAGCCATAATTCAAGAAGAGTCATGTACTGCAATGTTCATTGGAGCTCTATTTACAATAGCCAGGACATGGAAGCAACCTAAATGTCCATTGAAAGATGAATGGATAAAAAGATGTGGCACATATATACAACGGAATATTTCTCAGCCATAAAAAGAAACAAAAGTGAGTTATTTGTAGAGGCATGGATGGACCTAGAGTCTGCCATACAGAGTGAAGTAAGTCAGAAAGAGAAAAACAAATACCATATGCTAACACATATATATGTAATCTAAAAAAAAATTTAAAAAATGGTTTTGAAGAACCTAGGGCCAGGACAGGAATAGAGACACAGACTTGAGGACATGGGGAGGGAAGCTGAGATGAAGTGAGAGAGTGGTATGGACATATATTAACTACCAAATATAAAAAGGTAGCTAGTAGGAAGCAGATACATAGCACAGGGATATCAGCTTGGTGCTTTGTGTCCACCTAGAGGGTTGGGATAGCAAGAGTGGGAGGGAGACACAAGAAGGAGGAGATATGGGGATATGTGTATATGTATAGCTGATTCACTTTGTTGTACAGCAGAAACTGGCACACGATGG
Organism: Mesoplodon bidens; assembly: GCF_964165515.1. Taxonomy (NCBI): domain Eukaryota; kingdom Metazoa; phylum Chordata; class Mammalia; order Artiodactyla; family Ziphiidae; genus Mesoplodon; species Mesoplodon bidens. The sequence continues at coordinate 88,543,718 of NC_138177.1, read as the reverse complement.
TAAAGCAATTATACTCCAATAAAGATGTTAATTAAAAAAAGAAAAGGAACTGACAAAGTTAAGTAATGAATTAATGTTAATGACTGTTAAGTAATCTTATGTAAGTCATTTAACTACTCTAAGCCTCCTATAAAATGGATATTTAGGGACGTGGATATAGGACTAGATGTGTTCCAAGGGATAAATGTTAATTACCTGTGCCACCTTTATTTAAGAATTAACCACAGTTTCCTGGGTACCTACTATGTGATAGCCTCTGGGTTAGTTACTGGGTTTTTTGATGTTGATAAGATAAAACTTTTTCTGAGAATCCAGATTTTTCATGGTGAAATAGTAGCTTTGAAGTCACAAGATTAAACAGGAAAGAATGTCACAGGGAGAATGTCTCAGAAAATATGTAAACTTTACTTGCTGTTCCAGCCTCTATTTGAGATCACTGACTTGTAGGAACCTTTCTGGACTAGCTCACATGCCCACCAAACATACACTAGGCAACCCTATTATATATCCTCATAGTATCTTGTATTTCTCCATAACTTTATGTGTCTCATGCTTATATTCCCTGTTAAACACTAACTTCCGGTAAAGTCTGCATTGTGCTCACCCGACATCCACAGTGTTTATCATTCAAGTATATTTGTGGGAGGAGGAGAGAGGAAAAGCAAGAGGTCCTGGCTATTCCCCAGGGAAACAAAAATCTATTAATAATGAAAGACAGAAAAAGACAAGTGTCAGAGAGAAGAGAGAAAATGTTTCAAGGGTCCAAAGAGGGAGAAGGCACTCCCTCTCCATACTTGAATATTTTCATTGAAGTTAGAATGAGAGAATATGAATGTTTAGAGAGTATGAAGGGTGTTGGGATCTTGAAAAATTTGAAATAACATATGCAATTGCTTTGCAAGTCTCATGAATGATCTATTTCCTCTTACACTGCTGCCACTTGTTGGAGATAACTGAATATATTCAAATCTGTTTAGACACTTTGAATATTGATATTATCTATCAGATTCTTTACACTGTCTGAAATTTAGTTTTCATATTTTCATGTCTTTAATTAAGATTTCCAATGTAAGTGATAATATAGAATGGAACAGGGTAGATAGTCCTCTTCCTCAGTTATATTGTTCTTTTAATCATGATTCTTTGGTTAAGGAAATTTAATCAGCCCGAAGTCCACCTATCTTTATTTGTATATTTCACAATCCCAATGACAAAAAGAAGAGTTTAAAATACAACAAATGGAAAAAATACACAATGTATTACCTACCAAAAAATAAGATTTAAATAGCATCGTTCTTTGATGATCACAAATAGGTGATGGAGGACAGTGAAATGACAACTTCCAAGGTTTTTTAGAGAAATGGTTTCATACCCTGAATTTTACACTTGGTCAAACTATCAATCAAGTGTGAAGGTATAAGTTTTTTGTTTGCTTGTTTTAACTTTAAAGAACTTAACATTTTACTTTCTATATCCCCCATTTGAGAGAGCTTCTTGAAGTTACCTCTAGTCAAATAAGCATGACATAAACATAGAGGATAATGTGGGGAGAATAAAAGGATCCAATGCAAGGGCCATTGGAAAGAAAGGAAAACTAGGATGAGGGCTTTCTGCAGCCTATCTGGCCACATACTTGAGAGACTCAGAGGGCCTCCAGAATGATGTATTTAAGATGATTTACAATAATAGAAGAGTGATGTGTTGGGTTTTCACTTATAAATTCAACCAAAGAGAAAACATGGAAGAGATGAGTAAAGCAATGAAACAGAAGGTCAGTGGGATCCTCCTGGACAAGATAAGAGTGATGATACAACTGATGAAAAACGGGAAGTGAGATGGGGAAGGGTTGGGGGAGGGGTGGCAGAGAAGGAAATATTCTTATTATACCACCCTATTTATGCAATAGAAATAGAGGATTAATAGATCATTGACATACACAAGTAACCAATAGGTGAGCTATAGTAGTCATTTAAAATTAACAATGAAATTAACTGATTCAATGGAAAATTTGGTAGAAAGTAAAGTAGGTGAATGAAACTGTGTTTTATCACAGTAGGAAATCAGTAGACAATGTCTGATGTTGGAAAAATGAGAAATAAGGTTAGAAGACCATAGTACTTCAAAGATTTAATAATAGAAAAAAATAAAAGTAATTTCCTTGGGAGATTGAGCTGGGAGTGTAGATGGGGTCTGGGGATTGTTGCTTTTTATCATAAACTCTTGTATTCTTTGACTTTGTAAGCAGATGTAAAGAATAATTTGATTTAAAACATTTTAAGGGGAAAAATCTATTATAAATATCTGAGCTTTTAGAGACCTGCCTATGCAGCTTCCTTGTTTCTTTAAACACTGATCCATTTTATTTTTGTTGGGATTATCTGTGATTAAGTAGTCAGATTTCTATTTTTTTTAGAACCACAGCTGCCTCCCTCACTCCCTTCTGCTTAAGTGCTGAGAATGAAATTATATACATCCTTTTCCAGAATTGTTTGAAATGGTTGAATTGAAGATGAAGAAAAAAATCACACCCTCATCCCTAGAAGATCACACCCTCTTTTCTTTCACTAAAAGTCAGTACCTCAGGGAACATCTTTCTCGAACTTGCTTTTCAAGTTACTCTGAGCTTCATAAGGTTAGCTGTTGCACACATAACAAGCACGGTAGTAGTAATAATACTAAATAATTGCTTATGTTTATTAAATGACTCTATGGGTCAGGCATTGTTCTAAGGAGTTTCAAATATCATATCATTTTAGCCTGATAATAGCCTATGGGGGCAACTAGCATGGTGGTTGTGTATAGACTCCAGGATCCACTGTCTGGATATCGATCCAAGCTTAGCCATATACTAGCTTGTATCTACAACTTACTTTTTTTTTAAATTGAAGTGTGGTTGATTTACAAGGTTGTGTTTGTTTCAGGTGTACAGCAAAGTGATTCAGTTATACATACATATATTTCTATTTTGTCAGACATGCAAGAACTGTTCCAGGAAAAAAGTTTCCAGCTCTTCCTTTGAAAAGAAAAGCAAAATAAATGCATGAGTTTCAGTAGTACATTATTGTATTCATTAAATCTACTAAATAAAATATTGCTTTTTAAAAATTGAAAAAAAATTTTAAAAAAAGGATTGACAAATTTTAACTCGGAAAGTCTTAAGCTCCTTGAGAATAGGTGGTGCTTTAATAATGACCAATGTTTAGCAGTGCTTTGCACTTGGTAGTTGGATAGTAAATGTTTGCAGGATGTAGAATGGATAACAATAATAACTAACATTTAATGAGCAATTATAATATGCCAGGCAGTCTTCTAAGAGCTTTTCATAGATTATGTCATGTAACATTCACAACATCCCTATGATGTATCTTGTTTTCACTACCATTCTCATTTCATAGATAAGGAAAGAGAGGCACTAAAAGTTGAATAATTTCCTATGGTCACATAGAGAATAGAGTGAGGATTTTAATTCAGGTAATGTGTCTCCAGTGTCTGGTCCCCTAACTACCATGCTTGCTGTCTTTCTGTGTCAGAAAGAAGAGAAGGAGTAAGATACTAGCAATTAAAAAGTCCTTAGGATGCCCACTCTGGACCAGTAGTTCTTCCTTAGAGGACTATTGATAGGATTCAGGGATTCGAAGTACGTTTTCTGGGGAGAAAGACATAATGATACCAGATAATATTCATGTGCTTGCCAACTGTTGAACTGAGTTATTTTAAACCACAGAGCTCCCCTATGAGGTAAGTACTACTATCATTGCCATTTTGCAGAGAAAACTGAGGCATAGAGAGGTTAGGTAGCTTGCCCAAGGTCACTTAGCCAGTAAGCAGTAGAATTGGAATTTGAATCCAGGTGGTCTGGCTCTTGATTCTGGGATTGTGACCGCCATGCTATACTGCCCAGAGACTCTGTTGAGTTAAAAAGGAGATATCTAGACCTATTACTCTAGAAAATTTTGGAGGGAAGTTAGGCCACTTGTCCTTTTTTCACCATACAAAAACTTAGGTTTTCCTATAAGCAACTAAAGTAATGGGAAAATCTCAAATTGGAAAAGTGTATTTCTAGCCCAGAATCAGTGTGGAGAACATATTGCTGAGATCCTGGAGGACAAAGGAAAAAACAGAACAATCTGAGCGAGACTGTAGAACAACCAGCCCAAAGCAGCGTTCACCGTCATCTCTACCTCCTTTTTCTCTTTGCTTCATCTTGGTCTGATTCACCTCCTTTGACCCCCAAGTGGTGCACAGTGAGCAGTTCAGTTGCTTTTCTCCTTTGACCATCACAGACCAACTTCAACCTGAAAGTGAAAGACAAAGAGCTGGGATCCCAGTGGCTAATAGCATTTGCATCTTCCTCCTCCAGCTAGGGAAGTGCTTTCAAAATGAGTTCCTGGGCATAACTGATCCAGCTGGACACACAGTGAGCACAATTCTGCAACAAAAAAACTGCATTGGTTAAAAGCTCATTTTCATTATTACCTTCGTATCTCCTTTCCTTGCTACCTTTTAGATAGTCTTCTAGGTGATATGGAGGAGAGGAAACATACTGTATGGGAGATTCAGAGCCTAGAGTAGAGAGTTTTTTGTTTGTTTGTTTTATTGTGTTTCTCTCCAGAAAGCCTCATTAAGTAATGAACATTTTCATAATATTTGGTGCGTGTGCAGCATCATCAATCTCAACACCTCCTGGGGAATTTGTAACATCATCAATCTCAAATTTTGAGTGAGGTTTCATCCCACTTCTGCAGGTGATCACAACATTGTCTCATTTAAAGTTCACAGCAAGCCTATGAAGTAGGTGCTGGAATTATCCCTAGTTTGCAGATGATAAAACTGTGGCTAAGAAATTAACTTGCTCAAAGTCACATAGTTAAGAAACCGTATTTGGATACAGGCTCAAATCATTTGAACTCCTGAGGTCAGGCTCTAAGCTGTTCTGCTCTATTTCCCAAGTAAGGGACTTTGGACTTTATCTTAAGGTCAATGAAGCAACATTGAAGAACTTTAAGTAGGAGAACATAATGTTTTGCCTTTTAGAAAGACCCTTCTGGAACTTGTGGACAATGTGAACTGGCTGTGTAATTCCTTTCCCCCAAAACAGATAAGACATTATAGATAAAATTTCACTTATAATAGGATTCTTGTGTAAAACAAGAAAGCAAAGTTCCCAGGTGCTGGAAATGAAGAGGGACCACAAAACTTGAGAAGAAAGCAGGAAGTGAAAGTTGAGTGTCTTTAGGGGTATCATAGCCAGATAAATGTCAGGGTAATGGGACTTTAATGGTGGCAGAGGAATGGTTGATGAGATCAAGGTCTCAGCATATCAGACAACTGGAGCTAAATCACCCAAATAAGACCAGGAGTCACTCATCTGTGAAAGAAGAGGTAGAATTTCTTTGTTCTATAGCCCAGAGACACCACAAGAAAGCTTGATAGCCTCATGGAAATATGGCTAGAAAGTTAATGGAGGAAAGTTAACCCCTCCAACTAGATCAGCATAAATGATCTCCCTAATTGCACACCCCAGGAGTATGGAAATTCAGAGTCAAGATATATTATAAAATTCCTCTGGAACCAATGAAACCTACAGGAACACAATAGGGAAATTTGAAACTGCCTCCCAAGATTGTTCCTAAGTTCTAGGACCTTAAGGACTCCCATGGAAAACAACTCTCTTTAAAGATAAGCTTATGATATAAAAAAAGACAAGGCACAAAAGGAAACAAAGTGCCTTGAGAGGGAGTTATAAAGAGCAAACACAAAGAACTACAGTTAGTAGGACAAGCTGAGAAAGTCTTTAAATTAGGTGAGCTCAAAGAACAAGAGTAAACTCCACAAGGCAAGAGAAAGACATTGTGGGGAAAGAGTCAGTAAATTGAAAAAGATACAAAGATAAATTCTAGAAATTTCACAATTTGCGATATATGTACACATAGTTGCAGACATTTAGGTAACAGGTTACACTGCCTACATAAGTAGCTATATTCCCTGTGATTCTTGTCTTTCCTAAAATCTAGAAATAGGGCCCAAGTAAGTGTGTTTTTGGTGGTGGTGATGGAGTCTATCTCCTGCACAAAAGACTGACTCTGCTGGGTTAAAGGAAGTGTTACAGGATTTGGGCAAAGGCTGGTGGTTGACTCACAGCCCACAGTTCTTGATGGTCTAAGCCACATCCACTCTTCAAACTGCTTCAAGGTATCCTTCAAAACAGACTTCAACTCTCTAGCCTTCCTAAAATCCTCATTGATTAGGAGTTGACACCACCAAGCCAGTGGGAAACCTGATTTTAATGCAATGCAATAGATAAGCTCAGCAGAGGGAGGAGTAGCAGAGCATTGGCTGCCTGGGGATTGGCCTGGTCAGCATAAGGATGTCACTCATGGAATTCTGAGGTCATCTCTCCCTAGGCTTCACATGTAAATCATGCTCATGAAACCAGATTGTCGAGTATCTGCTTTCAGGCCCAATGTGTATTCAGTTGCCCATTCATCCAGCAAGTTTCTGATATACATAATAGGTATTCAATAAATAATTGTCCAATGAATAAACAATGGATCTTGAACTATACCACACTCTCACTCTGGGCTGTCAATAATTCTTGGTTTTCTGGAATTCCTGGTGGTCCAGTGGTTAGGATTCCATGCTTCCTCTGCAGGGGGCACGGGTTTGATCCCTGGTCAGGGAACTAAGATCCTGCAGGCCGTGGTGTGGCCAAAATAATAATAATAATTAATAATAATAATAATTCTTGACTTTCTGCCCCTAAACCCATATTATTCAGAATGGTGGTCATATTGCAGTTTATCCTCTCCCCTTCACCTTTAGGGAGTTTGTCTCTCAAAATCACATTCCCATACTCAAATTCACTCTCTAATCATCTACTGGTTCTCCTTCTTCAAGATCGCTTAGCTGGGGTAGTTATGAAAGTATGAAAGCCCAGAGTGGCCCCAACATGATATTCCTAATCTGTTGAGATGCTGTGGATGGCCCTACACTCAGACTTCTTAGAAAGGACATGTAGAGAATATAATGCAGACCCTGGAAGGCCTCAGGAAGGGCCATTATTCCCCTACTGGCTGTGCCCATGTGTCATGTGAGGTACTTTTTCTCTTTTCCAGACATAAGGTGGCTCAGATATTGGTGAAGGCTTCTTACACATAGCACTTTGGACTTCCAACGATAATCGTTCAACAGTCTTGGAGATTTGTGATTTCATCCTTAAATGGGTTGTATCTCTTTTAATAGAACCTACTTTTTTTTTTTTTAAAGTTCAGGTCTTCTATTTATTTATTATTTATTTATTTTTATTTGGCTGCCTTGGGTCTTCATTGCTGCTCATGGGTTTTCTCTAGTTGCGGCGAGTGGGGGATACTCTTTGTTGTGATACGCGGGCTTCTCATTGCGGTGGCTTCTCTTGTTGCAGATCATGGGCTCTAGGCGTGTGGGCTTCAGTAGTTGTGGTGTGTGGGCTCAGTAGCTGTGGCCCACAGGCTCTAGAGCGCAGGCTCAGTAGTTGTGGCGCATGGGCTTAGTTGCTCTGTGGCACGTGGGATCTTCCTGGACCAGGGCTCGAACCCGTGTCCCCTGCATTGGCAGCAAGTGGATTCTTAACCACTGCGCCACCAGGGAAGTCCCTAGAACCTACTTCCAAAATGTTATATACTGCCACCAGATGGAGATAGAGAGAGTCAAAATTTCATTTTGTGTATGTAGCAAGTTTTGAGTGTTATGTTATTTATTGAACATAGGGTTAACTTATTAATCATTTACATATGTTAGTTCACTAATATTTATTTAGCTATTTAATTAATTATATTATCCACCATATAAGGGAGATATTATCAACATATTACAGATGAGAAAACTGAAGCTCAGAGATCTTACGTATCTGGCTCAATTTCTAAGACATGTGGTCAGAAATTTTCAGAGAGTTTTCTCTTAAAATATTTTTAAGACAGCTTCTTTCTAAGTTAGACATATATTTACCATAAGGCCCATCAATCCCACTCCTAAGCATTTACACACGAGAAATAAACACCTATGTCCACACAAAGACCTGTACACAAATATTTATAGCAGCTTTATTCATAGTAGTGAAAACTGGAAGCAACCCAAACTTCCATAAACTTATAAATTGATAAATAAATTGTGGTATAGTCACAAAATGGAATACAGTTCAGAAATAAAAAGAAACTAATTACTGCTAACTTGCAAAAACATGGATGAATTCAAAAGCATAATGCTAAATGAAGGAAGCCAGACACAATAGGCTACCAATGGCATGATTCCATTTATATGATATTCTGTACAAAACCAAAACTATAGATACAGACATGAGATCAGTGGTTGCCAAAGTTGAGTGTGTGTATGTGGGCAGGATTAAATTCACTACAAAAAGGTTCAAAGGAACGTTTTTTAGAAGATAGAACAATTTTTCCCTGTTTTTATTGTGGTTGTGGTTACATGACTGTATTTGTCAAAACTTGTCAATATGCTAACTTATAAGGGTGATTTTTCCTAAAGTATGTAAGTTATATCTCAATATATGTGACTTTAAAATATCTTTAAGAAACAACTAAACTTGACTGATTCATAATGGCTATTATATATGGTACTCCTTAAAATAACTGATGAAATTATCCCTGATCTTTCTTAACAACTTTATCTTCAATTTAATTTGTATATTCACCTGTTGAACACTTGCAAGCAACCCTAGAACTGAGATTATCAAACCTTTAGAGGTACATGAATAGGATTCAAGAAGTCAGTGAAACTTCTGAAGTTAAGTACAAAATTTTGTGTGTGTGTGTGTGTGTACAAATGGGCACTTATATGTGGAGAAGCTCATAATTTTTGAGTTTTCAAAGGGAACCCCTGAAAGTTACCAACAAGTAAGGCTTCACTGTACCCAGAGAGAAGAGGTTCTACCATTGCATGGCATCAACTGTGAAAAGAGTCTGGATCTCAGCATCTAGGGATAGTGAGGCTGAGTTCTAGGGAGGACAGCTCCTGGCGAAGGAGTTCTCAGGGCCTGTCTTCCTAGCAGATGGGTGGAATGATGAAGGTGCTCCAGAAAAGAGTCTTTGGGAAAATGATTACAGCATACCATGAGGAATGTCTGCACCAGACATTTCTTTAAATACCTAAGGGATAGAGTACTCAACAGCAGTTAGAAGCAACTGCTTCTACATATGTAAAAAGTATGAATCTTAAAAACATAATCTTGAGTGAAATAAGTACAAAATATTATAGAAATATTATATATTTAAATATATATAGTATGTATTATATGTCTATAAATATATATAGTATGTATTATATATAATATACATAATAGTACATATGCAATACATATTGCATGTGTGTTTTATATAATACAGCAGCATCATTTAGGTAAGTTAAAACATTTGGCATTAGGTCATAAAAGCAAAAGGTACTCATTAAATGTGTTAGAGTAGTTGCCTATGAGAGGAGGAGAATGGAGTGGGTCATGGAGATAAAGGAAATAAATGAATGAGTATATATGTATATATATATATATTATATATATGTATACTCATAGAAGAGAAGAAAACCCAAGGAGTACAAACTAAGGAGTTTGATCTAATGGTTAATTATTCTCTTCCATAAAAAGTTCACCTGTGGCAGGGAAAGGACAGATTGTTGTTGTTTGGGCACCCTCCTGACCATTCTCTGCCATTTCCTGTCTGAGCATGACCTAGGATTCCTAATGCCTGGCTGATCTCACAGTCAGAATGAAATATCTTGTGGAATTGTAGATTCTCAAGAGGAAAAGCAAATGTAAAGTTCAACTATTATATATACTCTGTCTCATTGCCCAAATATTTTAGGGTGGTGTAGCTATCATCCTAGACCCATCTTGTAAAATGTTCTCTGTCCTTCTTCACCTTCCCCAAACTTGCTCCTTCTTCCACCCTCTCCTTGAATCTCGTTTCTTTTTCATTGCTCCCAGACCTGACCCTACTGATGAGGTAGAATATTATTTGCCCCACATTCCAAACCTTATTTTCTTCTTTTTATTTTTAAGTGTTTAGTTTTCCTTAAACTTTCTCTCTTTCATTTAGTGCTAACAAGTGAAATCCCTGGGTGTACTTTTGAGAATATGGTCCATCTAATTAGCAGCTCCTTGTGAAGGAAATTCTGAAAAGACAAGAGGGAAGAAAGAACTGTTGATGCAGATGTGAAATAAAGTGGAATTATAAACAATAAAGCCATTTAAGAAAAGATTTTAAGATAAAGTTAGGGACCAAAAACCATAAAATAACATTTAACCTATTATTTAGTCTAGTATAGGGACTTGTGTTAACATTTTGAACTTGCAAACATTCTGTTCCCTTTTCTGTTGGAAGGCTAATTATCTAAGTAACTAACTAACAAATAACAGTTAGTCTTCCATTGTGCATACAACAAAGGAGATGTTTTGTTGTGACAACCTACTTCAGAAATGACTGCTGTGACCTATAAACTGTAACCTAAAATCTGCTTTTATATGTTATTCCTTATGCATTTCATGGTAAATTGCAGACATCTTTATGTAAATACATTTATATGTAAATACATATATATGTAAATACATACAGTGATATATATATATATATATATATATATATATATATATATAAACTCTCTTTTCAGAAAAATCTCAAAATTTTTCTTATAAACAAACTAAAGACTCTTGTGGATTCATGATCTTATTAATACTGTGTATGAATGATTATTGTTACTTCACTACACAAAATGTTTCTACTCTTTCTGTGAAATGGAAGCAGATCTACCTGACAAAAGATAGGAAATAGATGTAATGTTTGGCAGTTAAGGAGGGAAGTAAATATTTAGAATAGACACTGAAAATATGAGACAAGGCTGACTTCTAGTATGTAAGAGAATTTCCAAGAAATGCAGTGGAGAATTTACACCATATTTTTGAAGTGACACCAATCTGCATGTTTGTCTTATGTTCTCCACCAGTCCAAATAGGAGTAGAAGGGCCAGATGGTTGGATTAATCTGTGTTTGGCAGATGTAACAGGGAGACTATGAGACAAGAGAGTTGCAGATGCTGGGAACAGAGGGTTATACAGTGGGTGCTTCAGCTGGAGAGAAGTGAAAGTAAAAATTTGAGGGGACTGTTAAACTTTGGGGATGAGAGAGATAAAAGCAAAGTGATTGAATGTCATTATCAGACCACAGGTATGATGGTCTGATAAGAGGGAGAGAATTAGAAGTTCATGAGGCTTTAGTTATTATCATTCATCATTTCGAAATGGAGAGTGATAACATGTAAGATGTGGTCAGGAATTCAGGGGCTGAAAAAAAGAGGAGGTCAAGAAATTGGGATGCTAGTGTGTTTTGACTTTGAAATTTTCATAAAATTATAAAAGTTAAAATTACATTGATGAGTCAAATGCCAAAGCTTTGTACATGAGATAGACCTAATCTGGGCTGAGATATAAACTGTAGTCTCCTGGAGGAATTCTAAGAAGCTTTCCCCCTTGATGAGGATGTGGAGAAATTTTTGCCTCTCCATGTCTGCTTTTATATATATATTTGTCAAGGAATTTTTTTTAATGCTTGGAGATACTGCAGCAGTCTTGTAATCATTGGAGAAAGATCCGAAGAATCACTGAGAAAACATCTGAGTTCTGACATGGTTGAACTGCTGAAGAAGCCCTGCAGCTACCTACCTCCACCCCTTAGGGTATAACTCAAGTAATCATCCAGAACCTTCCTACCCCATGCTTATGAATGCGAGAGAGAAGGTTGGTAAAGGAGCACAAATAGAGGGGAAAATCTTTTCTAGACATCTGTATCTCTAAACCTGGGATAGCTTGGTCAAAAAAGAGAGCAGAGTTGACAGGTTTTAACAAATTATGATCTTAGAATACACTGGTAAAAGGGAGGGGAGTTAGATAATTAATTAAAATGCGTTCCATAAATCATTGTTTTAACGTTTAATATTTTCTCTTTGTTTCAGTTGACCTTAAAGCCTGAGGGACTTCATTAAAACTTAAGAGTGTTGAACAACAAGAGAATGCAGATTTTTTTAGACTTACCTGGTTTTAATGAGAAAATGGCTTGATGATTATGTACATATAATTAATATTTAGGAATTAACTCCTCCCCTACACACTACCAGAATTACTAAATATAATCCTCTCTGGGCAAGTTCTTAAAATTACAAAAATATGGGTCCTTAGGGAAATGTGAATGATAGAGCAGCTCCAGTTAAGGATGTTGTTTCTTTGAAGAGACAGTGTGTTACTCACATTTCCAAACGGAGATCCCCAGGGAGTATGAAACTTAGACATGTGGCAGCGAGCTCTGTGATTGATTCCTCTGACACTCATGCCAGATGGTGATGAAGTCACTACATCATGAGTCCCAGGTTGGTCTACAGTTCTTCAGAACATACATCACTCACTACAGCCAATAACTTTGTTAATGGCTAGAATGGAATGTGGCTAAACAGGGTTTTTTTTAGATCCCTGATGCTGACAGTCATTTTGAGAGAAACTGACTTCAAATTGGCCCAACATCAGATTGGTGCTGCTAAAATACAGCTGTTCCATGAAGTTTTCCCTGACCCACCCTATCTGTTCCCCCCTCCTTCAGAATAATATATGATTCATCTCTACCTTTTGTGTATGTAGGCAATAGCTGTATTTTTATGTTTTATTTAAATAATAATAATGATAACAACATCTCATATTTTGAGCACTTATGCCAGGGATACTGGTAAGTGCTTTTTCTACATTTAATTCACACAATAACTCTATGAGGCAGGCACTACTGTTATTCCCACCTTACAGATGAAGAAACTGAGGTTTAGCAGGTCAACTTACTAACTCAGGTCTTACAATTTGTATGTGGTAGAGCCAGAATTTGAACCTCCTACTCTAATTCCAGGGTCCATACTCCTAACCACTATGCTATGTCAATCCCTTGTTACTAGCTCAAAGAATTCTTGTGACCAGAGTCAATATCCTCCCTTTAAAATTATTCCCAAGCTCACAGGACTCTGCTGTTGGCAACCTACAGGCTCTGTAACCCTATGATGACTGATAAGACATAGGGATACCTATTCCATAACAGCCTCCCAACAGTTAAAGAGGCAAGGCAGGTACACTTCAGAAAACTCAGAACAGCCTTCTTTGTATCCATAGGGTATCACACAGTGCCTATCACATAGAAAATAGGTAATAACTAAATGCAAGATACTTAATGAACCCTGTTCAGTAGTGACTACCCTTCATTTTTAAGAAGACTGTATTTAGCTGTGAGTTAGAGAAACACTTAAGCGCTTTTTAAAAATTCTAGGTTTATTTCTTCTAAAATACTGAGAAGTCCAGAAGTAAGCAACCAGATATGATACCACAGATCAAAGATGGCACAAGGACCCAGGCTCATTTATATATATATATATATATATATATATATATATATATATTTTTTTTTTTTTTTTCGGTATGCGGGCCTCTCACTGTTGTGGCCTCTCCCGTTGCGGAGCACAGGCTCTGGACGCACAGGCTCAGCGGCCATGGCTCACGGGCCCAGCCACTCCGCGGCATGTGGGATCTTCCCAGACCGGGGCACGAACCCGTGTCCCCTGCATCGGAAGGCGGACTCTCAACCACTGTGCCACCAGGGAAGCCCTCATTTATATTTTTTGACCCAGTGAACTTAGCATGAGGTTGTTCTCCTCATTGTAACTTGAATTGGAGGTATGTGTGGGCCTTTATACATTTTTTTTTTTACATTTCCAGGGAGAATTTAGATTTCTCCCCTGTTAATTGTGATAAGCCAACGTATTTTAGAAGGAGAAACTATTTGAATGCCTATCTAGTTCCTAAAATATTTTTAAGCCTTTAAAATTCTAGTTAATATAAAACTCCATTCTTGTTTACTTTGGCCTCTTTTAGTATGATTGTAACATAACATCACCATTAGTGCAGTGCTAGTCCAAAGTCATAAAAAGTTCAGCTTTCTCTGCTCTATCAGTATTTTTCTCACAGGGACCTCAGAGAGAGGAAAGTAACTATAAAACAAAAAAGAAAAATAAGACTAAAGGAAGGAAAGATGGGAGGAGAAAAGAAAATAAATCTTAATTAAAATTGCTTTTGAAGTCTGAATAACATTCTAAGATCATAAATATCCAAGGTTAAACTAACTTATGACATCTAGAATAGTTTCTGATTAAAAACAACAAATCTGAACTGTGTGTTTGGGCTAAGGCAAGTGAGATAAATTCCTGCAAGAGTTACCCTACTCTCCAAGATGCTAGCTGATATTTTCCAACATCTTCCTTTGGTTTAATGTCCTTGCCTCTGACGTTTATTGTCTACAAAATTGGCCCCGGTTTCCAAGCAAAGCTTGAAAATATGAAGTTGATTCCATAGCTCCAAGGGGCAAAAGCTGGCAAAAAGTAGGCAAGAATGCTCAAAATAAAGTTTTACTTAGATATAGCCAACTACATAAATTTCACATTCTGAGGATGAAGGTTGTTTTCTACACAACCAGAACAGCCGCACTTCTAGTGAGCTGTCCAGGGTACTGAACTTCTTCTGCCCTTAATTCTCTATGATATATTATAGCAGAATCTTCCATCTTTGTGCTTGTTCTAGTTACACTATGATACAGTATTGAATTAAAAAAAAACTTTTAAGGTAAAGTTTGTCTTCTGATTATAAGATTAAAAAAGAAAAAGATCACCCATAAATCCATTATCTCCAGTTATGAATAATATCTTGTTTTACATATTTGTAGTTTTCTACATTCTACATTCATATGTAGAATATGTAGCTTTACATATTTAAGGCTATTCTGAATATGCGATGCACGTCTTCACATTGCTTTTTTTTTTATAGTGGCACATGTATTTCTTGTTATTTTAAATCTTTGAATTCATCTTTTTAGGTAGATGTGTAACATTTCATCATGTTCTGTTCCATAATTGACCAACTCCTCCTGATGTAATTGGATATTATTTTTTATCATAAATATTATTTATAGAACTACAATAGACCCCCCCTTTATCTGTGGTTTCACTTTCTACGGTTTCAGTTACCTGCAATCAACCATGGTCTGAAAATATTACACGGAAAATTCCAGAAATAAACAATCCATAAGTTTTCAGTTGCACACTGTTTTGGGTAGCATGGTGAAATCCCCATTGTCCGGACTTGTCCTGCCTGGGACATGAATCATTCCTTTGTCCAGAGTATCCCATCCATGACTCACTTAGTAGCTATCTGGGTTATCAGATCGACTGTTGCAGTGTCAGAGTGCTTGTGTTTAATTAACATGTATTTTACTTAATAGTGACCCCAAAGCACGAGAGAAATGATGCTGGCAATTTGGTATATGCCAAAGAGAAACCATAAAGTGCTTCCTTTAAGTGAAAAGGTAAACGTTCTCGACTTAAAAAGGAAAGAAAAAAATTGTATGCTGACTTTGCTAAGATCTATGGTAAGAACAAATCTTCATGAAATTTTGAATAAGGAAAAAGAAATTCATGCTAGTTTTGCTGTTGCACCTCAAATTGAAAAAGTTCCAGTCATAGTGTGTGATAAGTGCTTAGTTAAGATGGAAAAGGCATTACATTTCTACAATAAGACATTTTGAGAGAGAAAGAGGCACACACACACAACATTCACATAACCTTTGTCACAGTTTATTGCCATAATTGTTCCATTTTATTAGTTATTGTTGTTAATCTCTTACTATACCTAACTTATAAATTATAAACTTTATCATAGGTATGTATGTATAGGAAAAAGCATACTATATATAAGATTCACTACTATCCACAGTTTCAGGAATCCACTGGGTGTCTTGGAACATATCCCCTATGAACAAAGGGAGACTACTGTATAGTAAATAGATTTGTACTAAATATTTTTTCAATATCCAATATTTTGTATTGTTTCCTTAGGATAGAGAACTGAAAATGCATTCTATGCAGTCACTTGCTAAGAGAAATAACAATTTTAAACCTGATAAAAATGCATAGTCCTGGAAAACTGTGACCCTTGACAAAAAACAAATAGTTCAGGAAAAGCAATACCATTCTAACGTTAAGGTATAAGAGAAATTTCTCCTGAGGATCCTCAAAAGGAGACTAAAACCAACATGATGAACCATGTCCTTAACACCATGTTTATAATAAACACAATGAAGTTTTGTTATTTATGAGAGATCAATGACAACACACCAAAATGCAAAGTAAAAGTTTTGAAGGAGGGTCAGATAAACAATGCTTTGCTGGTATGGTTCAATCCAGGGTAGAGTGTGGAATATCTAGAGAACTTACAGACTTTAGACTAGTTTTTTTTAACATTTATTCAGAAAATATAAGAAAGGAAAATGAAAGGACAATCTTGCTTATGAATATGGATGCAAACATCTTTTACAAATATTGGTAAACCAAATACAACAATATAAGGGAGTATATTAGATAACAATCAAGTTGAGTTTATTTCAATAATGGAAGGCTGATTTAATAGTTAAAAAGAGGAAATTATATGAATATCTCAATAGATGCAGAAAAAACATTTGACAAAATTCAACTAACATTTATAACAACTTTAAGTAAATTCAAAACAGAAAGGAATTTCCTTACTCTGAAAAAGATAGCCTCAAAAATCTACTGTAATCATCCTTAATGGAAAAATATTAATATCTTTCCATTTGAGATTTGGAGCAAAACAGGTTCCTGCTAACATCAGTATTTTCTATATTGTACCAGAAATCCAAGCCATTACAAAAAGGTAAAGAGAGAGAGAGGAAGGGAGAGACAGAGAGAGGGAGAATATTGAAGTGTATATAAAAATAAAGAAACAATTTGTCATAGATAATATAATTATGTATGTATTTTTTGACAAAAATGCAAATGGCCAACAATAGCTGGGACACTATTAAAGAAGAGAAATAAGGTGGAAGAATTTGCTCTATTGGATGTCAAGATTTATCATAAATCTACTGTCAATAAGGCACTGATATTGGCTCATAGATAGAGAAATAGATTAACAGAACAAGAGAAAGAACTTAGAAACACACACACACACACACACACACACATATTTTGAAACTTGAATTAAGATGAAGATTGTGGAGCCAGGGAAAATGTAATGTAGAAGAACCTAGCTTCCCCTTTCCTTGACAAAGATGAACAATTGGACAGCTATCCACAAATAAAACAGCTCTGGAAGATCTCCAGAGTCCACTTAAGAAGTTTTAGCAACACAGTGGAACAAAAAAACCTCAGAATCATTACACAAGAAGAGAAGGAAGACAGCTTCATTTTGCCTTGATCATTCTATTCCACAAGTCAGCATTGTTCAGCACCAAGAATGAACTTCCCAGCTAGAAAGAATTTCTCTCACAAGGAAAGGAAGAGTGGAATAGTGACCAGATTCTCCAGCCTCTCAGGGCACTATGTAAAAATCCCACTTTGGTTTCACCCAACTCAGACTGGCAAAGCTAAGACATACAAAGCTGGCTAGGAATAAGGAAGAAAAGCAGAGGCTATTATTAGCAGACACACAGTCGGAGTGATTGCAGTTCAGAGAGACCTGCTCTGCAGACAAACTCGGAACATTTTGTCACTGACAAAGCAATGGCCAACACAGCCACCACAGATCCCCTGCAGATTTCACCAGCTTTTGCCCCACAGGTATTCACACTTGCTGATGCCAGCTGCCTGAGTCCCTCCTCGCTTTCTCCCCTCCTTGCCATTGCTGGACCTTAGGAACCACATCAGCAGCCATCCAAGGCCTCTGTGACTGCATGAATGTAAGACCCCAGCCAGGATTCCCCAAGCTGACCCTCACCTTTGTGCTTATGGTCATGCTCTTGGATAGCCCCTCCAGCTGTGCACCTATACCCACTGGCCTGTTGCTAGCCTCCACTGTAGCATGCATGCCCAGGGAGAGAGTGTGTATTCACAGGTTAACACACCAGCAGCCAGGGTGCCCACAGCTGCTTGTGGTCCCAGATCACTTCCTGTCTTCTGTCATTGGCTGGCACCATTGTGCCCACCTGTAGCAAGTCTCACCAGGTGTGCACCTCATGGCCCCATCCTGACCCTTATCACTAGTTTTCACTGTGTTGTATACACTCAGGGGGAGAGTGTGCAGCCACAGGAAGAGTATGCCTATAGCCAGGGCCTCTGCAGCTGCCACTGTTGGTCCTGGCCCTTACCACCTGTCCTGGTCCCCATTGTGTGTGGGTCAGCAATTGGCCTGTGCAACTACTAGGAATCTGCATCTGGCCCCCACAGCCAAGTATGTGCATACTGCTGGCCACCACTGCTACTTATCCAGGACCCTAGCTACTGGACCTGGAGGTGCTACTGAGGACCCCAACAGTCCTTGCAGCCACTGTGGACTCTTTGTAGTGCTTACCAAGGACCACACAGTTGTTGATGCTGTGGATTCCAGTGACTTGAGCTAAAGAGATATCATGCCCCCAGGACCAAGGGCCACCACAAAACCTTACATTTGGTACCCTGTACCACTAGACTCTTGACCCAGCATGCCCCCAACCACAGGTGAAAGTCTTCCTTTAAAGTCAGTCCATAAAGTCTGGGAGAAGTGACTGCTTTTTCAAATGCACAAACACCTACACAAGATTATAGGGATCATGAAGAATCATAGAAATATGACTCCACCAAAGGAATACAGTAAACCTCCAATAATTAGTCCCAAAGAAATGGAGATCCAAGAATTTCCATACAAAGAATTCAAAATATTTTCTCTAAAGATACAGAGAGCTACAAGAGAACATAGATAAACAATTTAATAATATCAGGAAAACAATACAAGAGCAAAATGAGAAGTTCAGCAAAGAGATAGAAAACATTAAAAAGAAACAAACAGAGGTGATCATTTTATAATGTATAAAAATATCAAATCACTATGCTGCGTACCAGAAATGAACATAGTGGCTTAGGTTAATTATACTTCAAAAACAAACAAACAAATGAACTCATAGAATACAAGATCAGATTTATGGTTACAGAGGTGGGGAGTGGGGGGAGGAGGAATTGGATGAAGATGATCAAAAGGAACAAACTTCCAGTTATAAGATAAATAAGTACTAGGGATGTAATGTACAACCTGATTAATATAATTAACACTGCTATATGTTATATGTGAAAGTTGTTAAGCGAGTAAATACTAAGAGTTATAAGACAAGGAAAGATTTTTTCATTTTATTTTGTATCTCTGTGTATCAGAAGCCTTAACAATATGTTTTCCTTTTCATCCAGAAATTTTAGTATTAGGAACATATCCAAACCAAGTAATCAGGCAAAATGCACAATGACATATGAATAAAGACTAATAGTTTCTCATAGTGATGGTTTAGGTTATTTGGATCAAACTCCCTCATGAAAATAACTAAAAATTCAGAATAATATTTTTTAATTTAAAGAAAGCACTGAGGAGCCAAAAGTGAAGGGAACAAAGGAACTCATAGAATTAAGCAGAACATTAAATCCTCTTTTACCCTGAAAGTACTTGCCAACCCTGGCAAATTTAAACTTTAACTTTAGGAGTCTTGTGAGGCAAGAGGATACAGAAATCTATTTCCAGGGTTAGACCAATAAGAAGTCTTACAAATACCCTCTCTTCAATGAGTCAGTATTTCAAAAGGTATAATTCTCTGGGAAAGACCAAACCAGAAGAAAATTTGCCCTTACATAGTTTTTTTGTTTTTTGTTTTTTGTTTTCAGCTGGCTTCACGTCACTTCAGTTGGTCAGGAAAATATAAATATTTGAAATTGGTTCAAGGTAGTCCCCATACTGGTAATACACCCAGACATTAGGCAGAAACAAATGCAAATTCTCTCTGGAGGAAGGCAACTTTATCTTATACATAAAATTATTTTTACAAATATTTATTCAATAACAATGACCAGCACACAGTAAAAGGTAACAAGGTATACAAGAAAACAAGACATAGGGGGAGACCTTCAAGATGGCAGAGTAGTAAGACATGGAGATCACCTTGCTCCCCACAAATACATCAAAAATATATCTACATGTGGAACAACTCCTACAGAACACCTACTGAACGCTGGCAGAAGACCTCAGACTTCCCAAAAGGCAAGAAAATCCCCATGTACATGGGTAGGGCAAAAGAAAAAGCAGAGACAAAAGAATAGGGATGGAACCTGCACCTCTGGGAGGGAGCTGTGAAGGAGGAAAAGTTTCCACACACTAGGAAGCCCCTTACTGGAGGAGATGGGGAGTGGCTGGGGGGGAAGCTCCAGAGCCATGGAGGAGAGCACAGCAACAGGGTTGTAGAGGGAAAAGCAGAGAGATTCCTGGACAGAGGATCGGTGCTGACCGGTACTCACCAGCCTGAGATGCTTGTCTGCTCACCTGCTGGGGAGAATGGGGGCTGGGAGCTGAGGCTCGGACTTTGGAGGTCAGACCCCAGGGAGAAGACTGGGGTTGGCTGCGTAAAGACAGCCTGAGGGGGCTAGTGCACCACAGCTAACTGGGAGGGAGTCCGAGAAAAAGTCTGGGCCTGGCAAAGATACAAGAGACCATTGTTTCAGGCTGTGTGAGGAGAGCGGATTCCCTCCCCCTGTGCCCACAGAAGGCAGAGCACTGCTTAATTGAGCTTGAGAGACGGGCGTGAGCCGCGGCTATCAGCTTGAGCCCCAGAGACAGGAATGAAACGCTAAACCTGCTTCTGCTGCCACAAAGAATCCTGTGTGCAAGCACAGGTCACTATCCACACTCCCCCCCACCCCAGGATCCTGTGCAGCCCACCACTGCCAGGGTCCCATGATCCAGGGACAACTTCCTGGGGGCAATGCACGGCATGCCTCAGGCTGTTGCAACGTCATGTTGGCCTGGGCCGCTGCAGGTTTGCCTTGCATTCCAGTAATGATTACCATACTTCTCCCTCCCCACAGCCTGAGTGAGCAAGAGTGCCCTAATCAGCTGCTGCTTTAAACCTCTCCTGTCTGGGTGGGGAACAGATGCCTGAGGGCAAACTACATGCAGAGGTGGGGCAAAAACCAAAGCTGGCAAAAACCCTGGAGCTGTGAGAACAAAGAAGAGAAAGGAAAATTTCTCCATGCAGCCACAGGAGCAGCAGAATAAATCCCCACATTCACCTTGATGTACCCTGCATCTGAGGAATACCTGAATAGACAATGAATCATCCCAAAATTGAGGCAGTGGACTTTGGGAGCAACTGTAGACTCGGGGTTTGCTGTCTGTGACTGATTTGTTTCTGATTTTTATGTTTATCTTAGTTTAGGTTTTAGCACTTGTTATCATTGGTGGATTTCTTTATTGGTTGGTTGCTCCCTTCTTTTATTTTTATTATTTTAATAATTTTTTAAATTTTATTAAAAAATTCCTTTTCTATCTTTTTTCTCCCTTTTCTTCTGAGCCATGTGGCTGACAAGGTCTTGGTGCTCTGGCCTGGTGTCATGCCTGAGCCTCCGGGGTGGGAGAGTTGAGTTCTGGATATTGGACCACCAGAAACCTCCCAGCCCCATGTAATATCAATTGGCAAGAGCTCTCCCAGAGATCCCTATTTCAAAGCTAAGACCAGCTCCACTCAATGGTCAGCAAGCTCCAGTGCTGTATGCCCCATGCCAAAGAACTAGCAAGACAGGAACACAAACCCACCCATTAGCAGAGAGGCTGCCTAAAATCATAAAAATTTGACACACACTCCAAAACACACCACCGGACACAACCCTGCCCACTAGAAAAACAAGATCCAGCCCCAACCACCAGAACACAGGCACAAGTCCCCTACACCAGGAAGCCTACACAAGCCATTGAACCAACCTCACCCACTGGGGGCACACACCAAAAACAATGGGAACTATGAACCTGCAGCCTCTGAAAAGGAGACCCCAGACACAGTAAGTTAAAAAAAAAATGAGAAGACAGAGAAATATGCAGCAGATGAAGGAGCAAGGTAAAAACCCACCAGATGAAACAAATGAAGAGGAAATAGGCAGTCCACCTGAAAAAGAATTCAGAGTAATGTTAGTAAAGATGATCCAAAATCCTGGAAACAGAATGGAGAAAATACAAGAAACGTTTAACAAGGGCCTAGAAGAACTGAAGAGCAAACAGTGCTGAACAACACAATAAATGAAATTTAAAATTCTCTAGAAGAAATCAATAACAGAATAAATGAGGCAGAAGAACAAATAAGTAACCTGGAGGATAAAATAGTGGAAATAACTACTGCAGAGCAGAATAACGAAAAAAGAATGCAAAGATTGAAGACAGTCTCAGAGACCTCTGGGACAACATTAAGTGCACCAATATTACAATTATAGGGATCTCAGAAGAAGAAGAGTAAAAGAAAGTATCTGGGAAAATATTTGAAGGATTATAGTTGAAAACTTCCCTGACATGGGCATGGAAATACTCATTCAAGTCCAGGAAGCACAGAGAGTCCCATACAGGATAAATCCAAGGAGAAACATGTCAAGACACATATTAATCAAACTATCAAAAATTAAATACAAAGCAAAAATATTATAAGAAGCAAGAGAAAAGCAAAAAATAACATAAAAGGGAATCCCCTTAAGGTTAACAGCTGACCTTTCAGCAGAACCTCTGCAAGTCAGAAGGCAGTGGCAGGACATGTTTAAAGTGTTGAAAGGGGAAAATCTACAGCCAAGGTTACTCTACCCAGTTAGGGTCTCTTTCAGATTCGAGGGACAAATTAAAACCTTTAAAGAGAGCAAAAGTTAAGAGAATTCAGCACCACCAAACCAGTTTTACAACAAAGGAACTTCTAAGACAAAGGAACTTCTCTAGGCAGGAAACACAAGAGAAGGAAAAGACCTATAAAAACAAACCCAAAACAATTAAGAAAATGGTAATAGGAACATACATATCAATAAGTACCTTAAATGTAAATGGATTAAATGCTCCAACCAAAAGACGTAGACTGGCTGAATGGATACAAAACAAGACCTGTATATATGTTGTCTACAAGATACCCACTTCAGATCTAGGGACACATAGAGACTGAAAGTAAGGGGAAGGAAAAAGATATTCCATGCAAATGTAAATCAAAAGAAAGCTGAAGTAGCAATTCTCATATCAGACAAAATAGACTTTGAAATAAAGACTATGACAAGAGACAAAGAAGGAAACTACATAATGATCAAGGGATCAATCCAAGAAGTAGATATCACAACTGTAAATATTTATGAGCTCAACATAGAAGAACCTCAATACATAAGGCAAATGCTAACAGCCATAAAAGGAAAATCGACAGAAACACAATAATAGTAGGTGACTTTAACACTCCACTTTCACCAAAGGACAGATCATCCAAAATGAAAATAAATAAGGACACACAAGCTTTAAATGACACATTAAACAAGTTGGACTTAATTGATATTTATAGGACATTCCATCCAAAAATAACAGAATACACTTTCTTCTCAAGTGCTCATGGAACATTCTCCAGGATAGATCATATCTTGGGTCATAAATCAAGCCTTGGAAAATTTAAGAAAATTGAAATCATATCAACTACTTTTTCCAATGACAACACTATAAGACTAGACATCAATTACAAGAAAAAAATGTAAAAACTACAAATACATGGAGGCTAAACAATACACTATTAAATAACCAAGAGATCACTGAAGAAATTAAAGAGGAAATCAAACAATGCCTAGAAACAAATGACAATGAAAACATGATGACACAAAACTTATGGGACACAGCAAAAGCAGTTCTAAGACGGAAGGTTATAATAATATAATCCTACCTCAAGAAACAAGAAAAATCTCAAATAAATAACCTAACCTTACACCTAAAGCAAACAGAGAAAGAGGAATGAAAAAACCCCAAATTTAGCGGAAGGAAAGAAATCATAAAGATCAGAAATAAATGAAAAAGAAATGAAGGAAACAATAGCCAAGATGAATAAAACTAAAAGCTGGTTCTTTGAGAAGATAAACAAAATTAATAAACCATTAGCCAGACTCATCAAGAAAAAAAGGGAGAAGATTTAGATCAATGGAATTAGAAATGAAAAAGGAGAAGAAACAATGGATATCACAGAAATACAAGGATTCTGAGAGATTACTACAAGCAACTATATGCCAATAAAATGGACAACTTGGAAGAAATGGACAAATACTTAGAAATGCACAACCTGCCAAGATTGAATCAGGAAGAAATAGAAAACATGAATAGACCAATCACAAGTACTGAAATTGAAATGTGATTAAAAATCTTCCGACAAACAAAAGCCCAGGACCAGATGGCTTCACAGGCGAATTCTATCAAACATTTAGAGAAGAGCTAACACCTATCCTTCTCAAACTCTTCCAAAATATAGCAGAAGGAGGAACACTCCCAAACTCATTCTATGAGGCCACCATCACCTTGATACCAAAACCAGACAAAGATGTCACAAAGAAAGAAAACTACAGGCCAATATCACTGATAAACATAGAAGCAAAAATCTTCAACAAAATACTAGCAAACAGAATCCAACAGCACATTTAAAGGATCACACACCATGATCAAGTGGGGTTTATTCCAGGAATGCAAGGATTCTTCAATATACGCAAATCAATCAATGTGATACACCATATTAACAAACTGAAGGAGAAAAACCATATGATCATCTCAATAGATGCAGAAAAATATTTCGACAAAATTCAACACCATTTATGATAAAAATCCTGCAGAAAGTTGGCACAGAGGGAACTTTCCTCAACATAATAAAGGTCATATATGACAAACCCACAGCCAACATCGTCCTCAATGGTGAAAAACTGAAAGCATTTCCACTAAGATCAGGAACAAGACAAGGCTGCCCCCTCTCACCACTCTTATTCAACATAGTTTGGGAAGTTTTAGCCACAGCAATCAGAGAAGAAAAGGAAATAAAAGGAATCCAAATCAGAAAAGAAGAAGTAAAGCTGTCACTGTTTGCAGATGACATGATACTATACATAGAGGATCCTAAAGATGCTACCAGAAAACTACTAGAGCTAATCAATGAATTTGGTAAAGTAGCAGGATACAAAATTAATGAACAGAAATCTCTAACATTCCTGTACACCAATGATGAAAAATGTGAAAGTGAAATCAAGAAAACACTCCCATTTACCATTGCAACAAAAAGAATAAAATATCTAGGAATAAACCTACAAAAGGAGACAAAAGACCTGTATGCAGAAAATTATAAGACACTGATGAAAGAAATTAAAGATGATACAAATAGATGGAGAGATATACCATGTTCTTGGATTGGAAGAATCAATATTGTGAAAATGACTCTACTACCCAAAGCAATCTACAGATTCAATGCAATCCCTGTTAAACTACCACTGGCATTTTTCACAGAAGTAGAACAAAAAAATTTCAAAAGTTGTTTGGGGGGCTTCCCTGGTGGCCCAGTGGTTGAGAGTCTGCCTGCCGAGGCAGGGGACACGGGTTCGTGCCCTGGTACGGGAGGATCCCACATGCCGCGGAGCGGCTGGGCCCGTGAGCCATGGCTGCTGAGCCTGTGCGTCTGGAGCCTGTGCTCCGCAACGGGAGAGACCACAACAGTGAGAGGCCCGCATACCGCAAAAAAAAAAAAAAAAAAGTTGTTTGGAAAAACAAAAGACCCGAATAGCCAAAGCAATCTTGAAAGCGAAAAACAGGGCTGGAGGAATCAGGCTCCCTGACTTCAGACCATACTACAAAGCTACAGTAATCAAGACAGTATGGTACCGGCACAAAAACAGAAAGATAGATCAATGGAACAGGATAGAAAGCCCAGAGATAAACCCCCGCACATATGGTCAACTTATCTTTGATAAAGGAGGCAGGAATGTACAGTGGAGAAAGGACAGCCTCTTCAATAAGTGGTGCTGGGAAAACTGGACAGGGACATGTAAAAATATGAGATTAGATCATTCCCTAACACCATACACAAAAATAAGCTCAAAATGGATTAAAGACATAAATGTAAGGCCAGAAACTATCAAACTCTTAGAGGAAAACATAGGCAGAACACTATGACATAAATCACAGCAAGATCCTTTTTGACCCACCTCCTACAGAAAGGGAAATAAAAACAAAAATAAACAAATGGGACCTAATGAAACTTCAAAGCTTTTGCACAGCAAAGGAAACCATAAACAAGACCAAAAGACAACCCTCAGAATGGGAGAAAATATTTGCAAATGAAGCAACTGACAAAGGATTAATCTCCAAAATTTATAAGCAGCACATGCAGTTCAATAGCAAAAAAACAAACAACCCAATCCAAAAATGGGCAGAAGACCTAAATAGACATTTCTCCAAAGATATACAGACTGCCAACAAACACATGAAAGAATGTTCAACATCATTAATCATTAGAGAAATGCAAATCAAACTACAATGAGATATCATCTCACACCAGTCAGAATGGCCATCATCAAAAAATCTAGGAACTATAAATGCTGGAGAGGGTGTGGAGAAAAGGGAACACTCTTGCACTGCTGGTGGGAAAGTGAACTGGTACAGCCACTATGGAGAACAGTATAGAGATTCCTTAAAAAACTACAAATAGAACTACCATATGACCCAGCAATCCCACTACTAGGCATATACCCTGAGGAAACCATAATTCAAAAAGAGACATGTACCAAAAAATTCATTGCAGCTCTTTTCACAATAGCCCAGAGATGGAAACAACCTAAGTGTCCATGATCGGATGAATGGATAAAGAAGATGTGGCACATATATACAATGGAATATTACTCAGCCATAAAAAGAAACAAAATTGAGCTATTTGTAATGAGGTGGATAGACCTAGAGTCTGTCATACAGAGTGAAGTAAGTCAGAAAGAGAAAGACAAATACCGTATGCTAACACATATATATGAAATTTAAGAAAAAAAAATGTCATGAAGCAACTAGGGGTAAAACAGAAATAAAGACACAGACCTAATTGAGAAGGGGCTTGAGGATATATAGAGAGGGAAGGGTAAGCTGTGACAAAGCAAGAGAGAGGCATGGACATATATACACTACCAAACGTAAGGTAGATAGATAGTGGGAAGCAGCTGCATAGCACAGGGAGATCAGCTCATTTGTGACTGCCTGGAGGGGTGGGATAGGGAGGGTGGGAGGGAGGGAGATGCAAGAGGGAAGCGATATGGGAACAGATGTATATGTATAACTGATTCACTTTGTTATAAAGCAGAAACTAATAAAAATAAATAAATAAATAAATAAATTTATAACCATTAAAAAAATTGACAACCTGGAAGAAATGGACAAATACTTAGAAAAGCACAACCTTCCAAGACTGAACCAGAAAGAAATAGAAAACATAAGCAGGTCAAACACAAGCACTGAAATTGAAACTGTGTTTAAAAATCTTCCAATAAACCAAAGCTGAGGACGAGAGGTCTTAATGGGAGAATTCTATCAAACACTTGGAGAAGAGCTAACACCTATTCTTCTCAAGCTCTTTCAAAGTATAGCTGAGGGAGGAACACTCCCAAACCCAACTACGAGACCACCATCACCCTCATACCAAAACCAGACAAAGATGTCACAAGAAAAGAAAACTGGAGGCCAAAATCACTGATGAACATACATGCAAAAATCCTTGACAAAATACTAGCAAACAGAATCCAACGGCACATTAAAAGGATCATACACCATGATCAAGTGGGGTTTACTCCAGGAAAGCAAGGATTCTTCAATATATGCAAATCAATCAATGTGATACACCATATTAACAACTGTAGGAGAAAAACCATATGATCATTTCAATAGATGCAGGGAAAGCTTTCGACAAAATTCAACATCCATTTATGATAACAACCCTCCAGAAAGTAGGCACTACCTACATATTATGTTGAGGGTACCACCTCAACATAATAAAGGCCATATATGACATACTCACAGCCAACATCATTCTCAATGGTGAAAAACTGAAACCATTTCCACTAAGATCAGGAACAAGAAAAGGTTTCCCACTCTCACCACTATTATTCAACATAGTTTTGTAAGTTTTAGCCATAGCAATCAGAGAAGTAAAAGAAAGAAAATGAATCCAAATCAGAAAAGAAGAAATAAAACTGTCACTGTTTGCAGATGACATGATACTATACATAGAGAATCCTAAAGATGCTACCAGAAAACTACTAGAGCTAATCAATGAATCTGGTAAAATAGCAGGATACAAAATTAATGCACAGAAATCTCTGACATTCCTATAATTTAATGATGAAAAATCTGAAAGAGATATTAAGGAAACACTCCCATTTACCATTGCAACAAAAAGAATAAAATACCTAGGAATAAGCACACCTAGGGAGACAAAAAACCTGTAGGCAGGAAACTATAAGACACTGATGAAAGAAATTAAAGATGATAGAAACAGAGGGAGATATATACCATGTTCTTAGATTGGAAGAATCAACATTGTGAAAATGACTATACTACCCAAAGCAATCTACAGGTTCAATGCAATCCTTATCAAACTACCAATGGCATCTTTCACAGAAGTAGAACAAAAATTTTCATAATTTGTATGGAAACACAAAAGACCACGAATAGCCAAAGCAATCTTGAGAACGAAAAATGGAGTTGGAGGAATCAGGCTCCCTGACTTCAGACTATACTACAAAGCTACAGTAATCAAGATAGTATGGTACTGGCACAAAAATGAAAATATAGATCAATGGAACAGGATAGAAAGCCCAGAGATAAACCCACACACATATGGTCACCTTATGTTTGATAAAGGAGGCAAGAATATACAATGGAGAAAAGATAGCCTCTTAAATAAATGGTTCTGGGAAAACTAGACACCTACATGGAAAAGAATGAAATTAGAACAGTTCCTAACACCATACACAAATACAAACTCCAAATGGATTAAAGACCTAAATGTAAGAGCAGACACTATAAAACTCTTAGAGGAAAATATAGGCAGAACGCTTTATGACATAAATCACAGTAAGATCCTTTTTGATCCACCTCCTAGAGAAAGGGAAATAAAAACTAAAATAAACAAATGGGACCTAATGAAACTTCAAAGCTTTTGCACAGCAAAGGAAACCATAAACAAGACCAAAAGACAACCCTCAGAATGAGAGAAAATATTTGCAAACAAAGCAACTGACACAAGATTATTCTCCAAAATATACAAGCAGTTCATGCAGCTCAATAGCAAATAAACAAACAACCCTATCCAAAAATGGGCAGAAGACATAAACAGACATTTCTGCAAAGTGGATATACAGATTGCCAACAAACTTATGAAAGGATTCTCAACATCACTAATAATTTGAGGAATGCAAACCAAAACTACAATGAGGTATCCCCTCACAGCAGTCAGAATGACCATCATCAAAAAATCTACAAACAATAAAGGCTGGAGAGGGTGTGGAGAAAAGGGGACCCTCTTGAACTGTTGGTGGGAATGTAAATTGATACAGCCACTACAGAGAACAGTATGGAGGTTCCTTAAAAAACTAAAAATAGAACTGCCATAGGATCTAGCGATCCCACTACGGGGCATATACCCTGAGAATGCTGTAATTCAAAGAGAGTAATGTACCACAATGTTCATTGTAGTAGTACTTACAATAGCCAGGACATGGAAGCAACCTAAGTGTCTGTCAATGGATGAATGGATAAAGAACATGTGGCACATATATACAGTGGAATATTACTCAGCCATAAAAAAGAAATGAAATTGAGTTATTTGTAGTGAGGTGGGTGGACATAGAGTCTGCCATACAGAGTGAACTAAGTCAGAAAGAGAAAAGAAATACTGTATGCTAACACATATATATGGAATCTAAAAAAAAAAAAAGGTTCTGTTGAACCTAGGGGCAGGACAGGAATAAAGACGCAGACATAGAGCATGGACTTGAGGACATGGGGAGGGGGAAGGGCAAGTTGGGACGAAGTGAGAGAGTGGCGTGGACCTATCTACACTACCAAATGTAAAATAGTTAGCTAGTCGGAAGCACCCACATAGCACAGGGATATCAGCTTGGTGTTTTGTGACCACCTAGAGTGGTGGGATATGGAGGATGGGAGGAAGACACAAGAGGGAGGAGATATGGCAATATATGTATATGTATAGCTGATTTACTTTGCCATAAAACAGAAACTAACACACCATTGTAAAGCAATTATACTCCAATAAAGATGTTAAAAAAAGAAAAACAAGACATGAAGAAAAAAATAGGATAAAAACAGTAAACAAAGGGAAAAGACACACAAAGCCATCAGTTATTGCAATCATTCAACAGAGTATAAAACAGCAGTGTTGGGGACTTCCCTGGTGGCACAGTGGTTAAGAATCTGCCTGCGAATGCAGGGGACATGGGTTCAATCCCTGGTCTGGGAAGATCCCACATGCCACAGAGCAACTAAACCCATGTGCCACAACTACCAAGCGTGCACTCTAGAGCCTGTGAGCCACAGCTACTGAGCACTTGTGCCACAACTACTGAAGCCCACGTGCCTAGAGCCCGTTCTCTGCAACAAGAGAAGCCACCACAATGAGAAGCCCGTGCACAGCAATGAAGTTTAGCACCCACTAGCCACAGCTAGAAAAATCCTGTGCACATCAATGAATACCCAATGCAGTTCCCCCCTCCAAATAAATAAATAAATAAATAAATAAATAAATTTAATAAAACTGTGTTTAATGAAATAAAAGAAGAGCTGAAAATAACATTAGGGAATAGGAAACTATCAAAATTAAGTCAACTGTTAAAAAAGAACTAAATAAAACTTCTAGAAACAAATAATAACCAAATTTAAAATTCAGGTACTCAACAGCAGATTAGGACAGATCAAGAAATAATTGATAAATTGAAACAGAGTTGAAGTAACTTATGCAAAAGGCAGCATATATAGACAACAAGATGTAGAAGGTAGAAAAGAGAGATTAAGAATTATGATGATAGACGAAATCTATAGTTGCATAGAGTCCCAGGTGAAGAGGAGATAGATAATAGGGATGCTGTAATATCTGAGGAGATAAAAGCTGAGAATTTTCCTCAAACTGAAAAATACATCAATCTACAGATCTTCAAGAAGTTCAACAAATTCCAGTCATTACAAATGAAAAGAAATCCACACCTAGATACATCACTATGGGTTTTTTTTGCAGAAAATCTGAGACAAATATAAAATCCTAAAAGCTTTGAGAGAAAAATTCAGAGTACCAAAAGGAATAACAGTTAGACCGACAGCTGTTAGATCAGCAAAAACAATGAAATCAAGAAGATGATGTTAATGACATCTTTAATGGGTTACAAAATATCAACCTATAATTCTATACCCAGCAATAATATTCTTCAAGAATGAAGATGAAATAAACATTTTCAAACAATAAAAACTGGTATTATTATCACCAGAAGTATTTTACTAGAATAAATTCTATGGCTGTACTTCAATATAGGCAGTTTGGTGGTTTGAGATTCAAGAAGGAACAAAGAGCCAAAAATGTGTAAATATGTGCGTGAGTAAAAATAAATATCGACTATATAAAACTTCTAATGGAGTTAAAATAATAGAACTAAGATAATCAAAATCATTATTAGTTTAGATGAGAAAAACTGAAGTTAAAATATTCTAAGACTTCTGTATTACCTAGATGTGGATAAAGATATTGAAAGGTTTTGTATTTGGATAAATTAAATGTGTATGTTTTATGCAGCAATCACTAAATGAGTAGAAATAGAAAGCATAACTTGTAATCTAGTAAGAGGGGGATGGAAATTTGAAGTCAGAGAGTCCAAAAGAAGCCAAGAAAGGAGACAAAAATAAACCTAGACCAAAAGGCAAATACAAAAACAAAATAAAATAGTAGATTTAAATCCAAAATAAATTAATTACAAATTTGGTAAAGCTAAAAACAGTTTGTTGTGGTAGACTGAAGAATTTTAATGGAATTCTATTTATGAGATACATTTGAAACAGAAAGTATAAAAATACAAGGATGGAAATAGATAACCCATAGAAATACTCACATTTTAAAAATGGAACATGTGGCAAGTGGGATCTTTGTTCCCCGATCAGGGCATTGAACTTGTGCCCCCTGCATTTGAAGCATGGTGTCTTAACCATCAGACCACCAGGGAAGTCCGTGGCTATTCTATTTTAGTCCTTGAATGTGGGCCTGGCCATTTGATTTGCTTAGGCTCATGAGTTGTTAACAAATAGAGACATTTAAATAATGTCCTATTGTTATTATTTGTTTTTTACTTTACAAAATGCTCCTGTTAATATCTGTATATATATATATATATATATATATATATATTTAGTTTTCTTTAAAAAACAAACAATGTATAAACTTACATAACAGGAAGTACAGAGGTTGGACAATCTTCAGGGAGGTTTGATTTAGTGGTACTGTGATTGCATCAAAGATTCAGAGTAATTTTGTCAATGGATCTGCTGTACAGTGTTGTTTCCATCTTTAGACTGACTTTCTTTACAGGCTTAAGATAAACATAATGTGCTTCTTTGTATGCATGCAGAGGAAGAGTAAATTTACCTACACCATAGAACAAAAATTGTTCTCTCCAGTCTGGACCAACTTAAGTCCTATGCCTACCTCTGGACCAAAAACTGTTAGTAGAGAATGCTTTGGAATAAGTGACTTACATGATGATTCCTGGGCCACTACCTAGGGAAATAAACATGATTGACTTAATCAGGGCCCAGCCCCAGAGTAGAACTAGTTTCTCTAACCATACTACAGTTACACAATGAGAAAGAAATGAAAATGAGGAGTGCACTACACTTAGTTCTGACCTTCTCATGGTTTAATGTTGTAAGATTGGGAAGTTCATATAAAACAAAGAGACCAGGGGACGAGGGGAAGCTGGTGGAAGAGTAAGACACGAAGATCACCTTCCTCCCCACAGATACACCAGAAATACATCTACACGTGTATACATGTGTAGAACACCTAATGAATACACCTAATACAGAACACCTAATGAATGCTGGCAGAAGACCTCAGACCTCCCAAAAGGCAAGAAAGTCCCCACCTACCTGGGTAGGGCAAAAGAAAAAAGAATAAACAGAGAAAAAAGGATAGGGACGGGACCTGCACCAGTGGGAGGGAGCTGTGAAGGAAGAAAGGTTTCCACACACTAGGAAGCCCCTTCACGGGCAGAGACTGCGGGTGGCGGAGGGGGAAGCTTCGGAGCCGCGGAGGAGAGCACAGCCACAGGGGTGCGGAGGGCAAAGTGGAGAGATTCCTGCACAGAGGATCGGTGCCGACCGGCACTCACCAGCCCGAGAGGCTTGTCTGCTCAACCGCTGGGGCGGGCAGGGCTGGGAGCTGAGGCTCGAGCTTCCGTTGGAGCACAGGGAGAGGACTGGGGTTGGCGGCGTGAACACAGCCTGAAGGGGCTAATGTGCCACAGCTAGCTGGGAGGGAGTCCAGGAAAAAGTCTGGACCTGACGAAGAGGCAAGAGACTTTTTTTCCCTCTTTGTTTCCTGGTGCGTGAGGAGAGGGGATTAAGAGGGCTGCTTAAAGGAGCTCCAGAGAGGGGCGCGAGCCACGGCTAAAAGCGTGGACCCCAGATACAGGCATAAGACGCTAAGGCTGCTGCTGCCACCAACAAGAAGCCTGTGTGTGAGCACAGGACACTATCCACACCCCCTTTCTGGGGAGCCTGTGCAGCCTGCCACTGCCAGTGTCCCGGGATCCAGGGACAACTTCCCCGGGAGAACACACAGCGCGCCTCAGGCTGGTGCAACGTCACGACGGCCTCGGCCGCTGCAGGTTCGCCCCGCACTCCGTACCCCTCCCTCCCCCTAGCCTGAGTGAGCCAGAGACCCCAAAGCAGCTTCTCCTTTAACCCCGTCCTGTCTGAGGGAAGAACAGACGCCCTCCGGAGACCTACATGCAGAGGTGGGGCCAAATCCAAAGCTGAGCCCCGGGAGCTGTGAGAACAAAGAAGAGAAAGGGAAATCTCTCCCAGCAGTCTCAGAAGTGGCGGATTAAAGCTCCACAATCAACTTGATGTACCTGCATCTGTGGAATACCTGAATCAATAACGAATCATCCCAAATTGAGGAGGTGGACTTTGAGAGCAAGATTTATGATTTTTTCCCTTTTCCTCTTTTTGTGAGTGTGTATGTGTATGCTTCTGTATGAGATTTTGTCTGTATAGCTTTGCTTCTACCATTTGTCCTAGGGTTCTATCCATCCTTTTTAAAAAATTTTTTTTCTTAATAATTATTTTTATTTTAATAACTTTATTTTATTTTATCTTACTTTATTGTATTTTACTCTATCTTCCTTCCTTCCTTCCTTCCTTCTTTCTTTCCTTCTTTCTTTCTTTCTTTCTTTCTTTCTTTCTTTCTTTCTTTCTTTCTTTCTTTCTTTTGTTCTCTCTCTCCTTCCTTCCTTCCTTCCCTCCTTTAGACAACAAATCATCCCAAATTGAGGAGGTGGATTTTGAGAGCAAGATTTATGATTTTTCCCCTTTTCCTCTTTTTGTGAGTGTGTATGTGTATGCTTCTGTGTGAGAGTTTGTCTGTATAGCTTTGCTACCATCATTTGTCCTAGGGTTCTATCTGTCCGTTTTTCTGGTTGCTTTTGTTTTTGTTTAAAAAAATTTTTTTTCTTCATAATTATTTTTTAATAACTTTATTTTATTTTATCTTACTTTATATTCTTTCTTTCTTTCCTTCCTTCCCTCCTTCTTTCGTTCCTCCCTCCCTCCTGCCCTCCCCCCTCCGTTCTTTCTTTCCTTCCTTCTTTCTTTCTGTCTTTCATTCTTTCTTTCTTTCTTTCTTTCTACTTTTTCTCCCTTTTATTCTGAGCTGTGTGGATGAAAGGCTCTTGGCGCTGCAGCCAGGAGTCAAGGCTGTGCCTCTGAGGTGGGAGAGCCAACTTCAGGACACTGGTCCACAAGAGACCTCCCAGCTCCACATAATATCAAACAGCGAAAATCTCCCAGAGATCTCCATCTCAACACCAGCACCCAGCTTCACTCAATGACCAGCAAGATACAGTGCTGGACACCCTATGCCAAACTACTAGCAAGACAGGAACACAACACCACCCATTAGCAGAGAGGCTGCCTAAAATCATAATAAGTCCACAGACACCCCAAAACACACCACCAGATATGCACCTGCCCACCAGAACAACAAGATCCAAACTCATCCACCAGAGCACAGGAACTAGTCCCCTCCACCAGGAAGCCTACACAGCCCACTGAACCAAACTTAGCCACTGGGGACAGACACCAAAATAAAAGGGAACTACGAACCTGCAGCCTGCAAAAAGGAGACCCCAAACACAGTAAGATAAGCAAAATGAGAAGACAGAAAAACACACAGCAGATGAAGGAGCAAGATAAATACCCACCAGACCTAACAAATGAAGAGGAAATAGGCAGTCTACCTGAAAAATACTTCAGAATAATGACAGTAAAGATGATCCAAAATCTTGGAAATGGAATAGACAAAATGCAAGAGACATTTAACAAGGACCTAGAAGAACTAAAGATGAAACAAGAAATGATGAACAACACAAAAAATGAAATTAAAAATATTCTAGATGGGATCAATAACAGAATAACTGAGGCAGAAGAACGGATAAGTGACCTGGAAGATAAAATAGTGGAAATTACTGCAGAGCAAAATAAAGAAAAAAGAATGAAAAGAACTGAGGACAATCTCAGAGACCTCTGGGACAACATTAAACGCACCAACATCGAATTATAGGGGTTCCAGAAGAAGAAGAGAAAAAGAAAGGGACTGAGAAAATATTTGAAGAGATTATGGTGGAAAACTTCCCTAATATGGGCAAGGAAATAGTTAAGTCCAGAAAGCACAGAGAGTCCCATACAGGATAAATCCAAGAAGAAATACGCCAAGACACGTATTAATCAAACTGTCAAAAATTAAGTACAAAGAAAACATTAAAAGCAGCAAGGGGAAAACAACAAATAACACACAAGGGAATCCCCATAAGGTTAACAGCTAATCTTTCAGCAGAAGCTCTGGAAGCAAGAAGGGACTGGCAGGACATATTTAAAGAGATGAAGGAGAAAAACCTGCAACCAAGATTACTCTACCCATCAAGAATAGCATTCAGATTTGATGGAGAAATTAAAATCTTTACAGTCAAGCAAAGGCAGAGAGAGTTCAGCAGCACCAAACCAGCTTTACAACAAATGGTAAAGGAACTTCTCTAGGCAAGAAACACAACAGAAGGAAAAGACCTACAATAAAGAACCCAAAACAATTAAGAAAATGGGAATAGGAACATACATATCGATAATTACCTTAAATCTAAATGGACTAAATGCTCCCACCAAAAGACACAGATTGGCTGAATAGATACAAGACCCATATATATGCTTTCTACAAGAGACCCACTTCAGGCCTAGAGACACATACAGACTGAAAGTAAGGGGATGGAAAAAGATATTCCATGCAAATGGAAACCAAAAGAAAGCTGGAGTAGCAATTCTCATATCAGAAAAAATAGACTTTAAAATAAAGACTATTAGAAGAGACAAAGAAGGACACTACATAATGATCAAGGGATCGATCCAAGAAGAAGATATAACAATTGTAAACATTTATGCCCCCTACATAGGAGTGCCTCAATACATAAGGCAAATACTAACAGCCATAAAAGGGGAAATCAACAGTAACACATTCATAGTAGGGGACTTTAACACCCCACTTTCACCAATGGACAGATCATCCAAAGTGAAGATAAAAAAGGAAACACAAGCTTTAAATGATACATTAAACAAGATGGACTTGATTGATATTTATAGGACATTCCATCCAAAAACAACAGAATACACATTTTTCTCAAGTGCTCATGGAACATTCTCCAGGATAGATCATATCTTGGGTCAAAAATCAAGCCTTGGTAAATTTAAAAAAATTGAAATTGTACCAAGTATCTTTTCTGACCACAACGCTATGAAACTAGATATAAATTACAGGAAAATATCTGTAAAAAATACAAACAAATGGAGGCTAAACAATACACTACTTAATAACGAAGTGATCACTGGAAAAAGCAAAGAGGAAATCAAAAAATACATAGAAACAAATGACAGTGGAGACACGATGACCCAAAACCTATGGGATGCAGCAAAAGCAGTTCTAAGAGGGAAGTTTATAGCAATACAATCCTACCGTAAGAAACAGGAAACATCTCGAATAAACAACCTAATCTTTCAACTAAAGAAATTAGAGAAAGAAGAACAAAAACAA
Source organism: Mesoplodon bidens (assembly GCF_964165515.1). Lineage (NCBI taxonomy): Eukaryota > Metazoa > Chordata > Mammalia > Artiodactyla > Ziphiidae > Mesoplodon > Mesoplodon bidens. The sequence continues at coordinate 88,506,450 of NC_138177.1, read as the reverse complement.
ACCCCAAAGTTAGCAGAAGGGAAGAGATCATAAAAATCAGGTCAGAAATAAATGAAAAAGAAATGAAGGAAACGATAGCAAAGATCAATAAAACTAAAAGCTGGTTTTTTGAAAAGATAAACAAAATTTATAAACCATTAGCCAGACTCATCAAGAAAAAAAGGGAGAAGACTCAAATCAATAGAATTAGAAATGAAAAAGGAGAAGTAACAACTGACACTGCAGAAATACAAAAGATCATGAGAGATTACTACAAGCAACTCTATGCCAATAAAATGGATAACCTGGAACAAATGGACAAATTCTTAAAAATTCACAACCTGCCAAGACTGAATCAGAAGACATAGAAAATATGAATTGACCAATCACATGCACTAAAATTGAAACTGTGATTTAAAATCTTCCAACAAACAAAAGCCCAGGACCAGATGGCTTCACAGGCGAATTCTGTCAAACATTTAGAGAAGAGCTAACACCTATCCTTCTCAAACTCTTCCAAAATATAGCAGAGGGAGGAACACTCCCAAACTCATTCCACGAGGCCACCATCACCTTGATACCAAAACCAGACAAGGATATCACAAAGAAAGAAAACTACAGGCCAATATCACTGATAAATATAGATGAAAAAATCCTCAACAAAATACTAGCAAACAGAATCCAACAGCACATTAAAAGGATCATACACAATGATCAAGTGCAGTTTATTCCAGGAATGCAAGGATTCTTCAATATACACAAATCAATCAACATGATACACCATATTAACAAATTGAAGGAGAAAAACCATATGATCATCTCAATAGATGCAGAAAAAGTTTTTGACAAAATTCAACATCATTTATGATAAAAACCCTGCAGAAATTAGGCATAGAGGGAACTTTCCTCAACCTAATAAAGGCCATATATGACAAACCCACAGCCAACATCGTCCTCAATGGTGAAAAACTGAAACCATTTCCACTAAGATCAGGAACAAGACAACGCTGCCCCCTCTCACCACTCTTATTCAACATAGTTTTGGAAGTTTTAGCCACAGCAATCAGAGAAGAAAAGGAAATAAAAGGAAACCAAATTGGAAAAGAAGAAGTAAAGCTGTCATTGTTTACAGATGACATGATACTATACATAGAGAATCCTAAAGATGCTACCAGAAAACTACTAGAGCTAATCAATGGTAAAGTAGCAGGATATGAAATTAATGCAAAAAAATCTCTGGCATTCCTATACACTAATGATGAAAAATCTGAAAGTGAAATCAAGAAAACACTCCCATTTACCATTGCAACAAGAAGAATAAAACATCTAGGAAAAAACCTACCTAAGGAGACAAAAGACCTGTATGCAGAAAATTATAAGACACTGATGAAAGAAATTAAAGATGATACAAATAGATGGAGAGATATACCATGTTCTTGGATTGGAAGAATCAATATTGTTCAAATGACTCTACTATCAAAAGCAATCAACAGATTCAATGTAATCCCTATCAAACTACCACTGGCATTTTTCACAGAAGTAGAACAAAAAATTTTAAAATTTGTTTGGAAAAACAAAAGACCCCAAATAGCCAAAGCAATCTTGGGAACGAACAATGGAGCTAGAGGAATCAGGCTCCCTGACTTCAGACCATACTACAAAGCTACAGTAATCAAGACAGTATGGTACCGGCACAAAAACAGAAAGATAGATCAATGGAACAGGATAGAAAGCCCAGAGATAAACCCCCGCACATATGGTCAACTTATCTTTGATAAAGGAGGCAGGAATGTACAGTGGAGAAAGGACAGCCTCTTCAATAAGTGGTGCTGGGAAAACTGGACAGGGACATGTAAAAATATGAGATTAGATCATTCCCTAACACCATACACAAAAATAAGCTCAAAATGGATTAAAGACATAAATGTAAGGCCAGAAACTATCAAACTCTTAGAGGAAAACATAGGCAGAACACTATGACATAAATCACAGCAAGATCCTTTTTGACCCACCTCCTACAGAAAGGGAAATAAAAACAAAAATAAACAAATGGGACCTAATGAAACTTCAAAGCTTTTGCACAGCAAAGGAAACCATAAACAAGACCAAAAGACAACCCTCAGAATGGGAGAAAATATTTGCAAATGAAGCAACTGACAAAGGATTAATCTCCAAAATTTATAAACAGCTCATGCAGCTCAATAGCAAAAAAACAAACAACCCAATCCAAAAATGGGCAGAAGACTTAAATAGGCATTTCTCCAAAGAAGATATACAGACTGCCAACAAACACATGAAAGAATGTTCAACGTCATTAATCATTAGAGAAATGCAAATCAAAACTACAATGAGATATCATCTCACACCAGTCAGAATGGCCATCATCAAGAAATCTAGAAATAATAAATGCTGGAGAGGGTGTGGAGAAAATGGAACACTCTTGCACTGCTGGTGGTAATGTGAATTGGTACAGGCACTATGGGGAACAGTATGGAGGTTCCTTAAAAAACTACAAATAGAACTACCATATGACCCAGCAATCCCACTACTGGGCATATACCCTGAGAAAACCATAATTCAAAAAGAGTGTTGTACCAAAATGTTCATTGCAGCTCTTTTTACAATAGCCCAGAGATGGAAACAACCTAAGTGTCCATGATCGGATGAATGGATAAAGAAGATGTGGCACATATATACAATGGAATATTACTCAGCCATAAAAAAGAAACAAAATTGAGCTATTTATAATGAGGTGGATGGACCTAGAGTCTGTCATACAGAGTGAAGTAAGTCAGAAAGAGAAAGACAAATACCGTATGCTAACACATATATATGGAATTTAAGAAAAAAAAATGTCATGAAGAACCTAGGGGTAAGACAGGAATAAAGACACAGACCTACTAGAGAATGAACTTGAGGATATGGGGAGGGGGAAGGGTAAGCTGTGACAAAGCAAGAGAGAGGTACGGACATATATACACTACCAAACGTAAGGAAGGTAGATAGTGGGAAGCAGCCTCATAGCACAGGGAGATCAGCTTGGTGCTTTGTGACTGGCTGGAGGGGTGGGATAGGGAGAGTGAGAGGGAGGGAGGTGAAAGAGGGAAGAGATATGGGAACATATGCATATGTATAACTGATTCACTTTGTTATAAAAGAGGAACTAGCACAACATTGTAAAGCAATTATACTCCAATAAAGATGTAAAAAAAAAAGAATATGAATGTGAGTATTTGGGCTACATATCCACCTTGAAATAATGAGCGAAAAGTCAATATCATCACAGAAACCTCAGCCCTAAGATTCTGTGCCATCGAACTTATGCCAGTATCTGCTTAACTAACACTTCTTGTTACCTGAGAAAAGTACCATCCAAAATGTGTTTAACCATTATATAGATAACTTTTCTGTTACTCATAGCTAAACACTATTCCTAACTGATTCATAATAGAGCAAAGAGAAGGTAACTCTCACTGAGGAAAAAGAGACAAGATAAACTTCCTTCAGCAGAAACAGATTTTGCTACCTATTATTTATCTATTGCTATTATAAACATGCTGTATGACAAATGACAATAAAGCCTCAGTGGTATTAAATAGGAAACATTTATTGCTTTTGAATCTGGAGCCTACTGGAGGTTGGTTAGGTGACTCTGCTCATCTTGCTTGGGCTTGCTCACATATCCAAGGATAGGCTGTTTCTTGGCTGATCTAGGATGCCTCATATGGGTTGGCTTGGGTGAGTCTCTACCTGTTTACCATCGTCCAACACAATAGCCCTGGAATGTTCTCATGTTAGTTGCAGAGATACAAGAGCAAGGGTAAACTCAAGTGCTCAAGCACTTTTGGAGTCTCTATTTGCTAACAACTCATGAGCCTAAGCAAATCAAGTGGCCAGACCCAGATTCAAGGACTAAAATAGAATAGCCACGGACTTCCCTGATGGTCTGGTGGTTAAGACTCCATGCTTCCACTCCAGGCGACGCAGGTTCAATACCCTGGTCGGGAAACTAAGATCCCACATGCCATGTTGTGCAGCCAAAATAAAAAAAAAAAGAAAGAAAAGAATAGCCAGGACACAAATTATAGCACTATGTTAGGATAAAGAATTTGTTCACTTAGGAAAGAAGGTAATAACTGAGGTTATCTCTACACTGGTTATTTTGGGGAAGTTAGGGATAGGTACCACTATCCCTCCTGAAGTTACTAACTTTGCCAGAAATTTTAAAACAGCTGAGATCAAACATCTACAAAGATAGATATGATCACCTTAGGACATGGCGATTAAGTTAAGACACTTTTGATTGCAATTATCAGATATTCCACTTCCAATATCTTAACTAATAACACATTAAAGAAGTGGAAATATAGTAGAGTCTATAATCTGAAAGATCTTCTACCTAAAAACGTCTAGAAATGCCTAAATTCTAGATTAAAACAACAACAACATCTTTCAGATGCATGACTGAGCTCAAAGAGAGGAAGAGGAAAAAGCAGAGAAGGCAAAAACTAGGGGAGTGAGTGAGTGCTGAAGTCACAGTCACCTTTGGCGCATTTACCAATCTCAGAAGACAAGACACTTGTTTTTAAATGGCTACTTGAGGCCAGGGAATAAAGCTTTGGGCTCAACTGAGGTATAGTATGAATTTAGGCCTCAGTTTAAAGCTGAGACCCTACATGCACTATATGTTCAGTGAAAGAGTGGATTAGAAAATAGGCAATTCTGTCAAAAAGAGGTAGCAAAGACTATCTGAGTGGAAAGTAGAGTAATCTAAAATGCCTAACCACAGCCTTTCATCAATCATGTGGTAGGTAGAATAATGTCTCCCCCAAACCCCCAAGATAGCCATGTCCTAATCCCTGAAACTTGTGAATATGTTACCTTAAATGGCAAAAGGGGCTCTGCAGATGTGGTTAAGTTAAGGATCTTGAGGTGGAAAAATCCTCAATTATCCAGGTGGATCCAATGTTATCACAACTTCCTTATAAGGAGGAGACAGGAAGGAGCGTCAGAGAAGTATTTGACATCTGGTTTGTTTCACTTAACATAATGCCCTCCAAGTCCATCCATGTTGCTGCAAATGGCAAAATTTCATTCTTTTTTATGGCTGAGTAATATTCCATTGTATGTGGAATCCACATCTTCACCCATTCATCTGTTGATGGACACTTAGGTTGCTTCCATATTTTGGCAATTGTAAGTAATGCTACTGTGAACGTCGGGATGTATGTATGTTTTTGAATTAGTATTTTTGGTTTCTTTTTGGATACATACCCAGCATTGGAATTGCTGAATCATATGGTAGTTCTACTTTTAGTTTTTTGAGAAACCTCCATACTGCTTTCCATAGTGACTCTACCAATTTATATTTCCCACCAATAGTGCACAGTTTCCTTTTCCTCCACATCCTCACCAATATTTGTTATTTGTGATCTTTTTGATGATAACCATTCTGACAGATGTGAGGTGATATATTTTTGTGGTTTTAATTTGCATTTCTCTGATGATTAACAATGTTGAGCATCTTTTCATGTGCCTGTTGGCCATCTGTATGTCTTCTTTGGAAAAATGTCTATTCAGGTCTTCTGCCCATTTTTTAATCAGGCTGTTTTTTGTTTTTATTTGAGTTGTATGAGCTGCTTATATATTTTGGATATTAACCCCTTATCAGATATAATGTTTGCAAATATCTTGTCCCATTCAGTAGATTGCTTTTTGTTTTGATGATTGCTTCCTTTGTTGTACAGAAGCTTTTTAGTTTGATTAGGTCCCATTTGTTTATTTTTGCTTTTATTTCCTTCACTTTAGGAGACAGATCCAAAGAACTACTGCTACAATTTATGTCAGAGAGTGTTCTGCCTATGTTTTCTTCCAGGAGTTTTACAGTTTCTGGTTTTACATTTAAGTTTTTAATCCATTTTGTGTTTTTTTTTGGTGTTAGAGAATGTTCTGATTTCATTCTTTTACATGTAGCTGTCCAGTTTTCCCAGCACCACTTATTGAAGAGACTGTCTTTTCTCCACTGTATATTCTTGCTTCCTTTGTTGTAGATTAATTGACTATAAGTGTGTGGGTTTATTTCTTGGGTCTCCGTTCTGTTCCATTGATCTATGTGTCTGTTTTTGTGCCAATACCATACTGCTTTGATTACTGTAGCTTTGCAGTATATCAGTATATCAGAAAAGCATGGAATATCTTTCCATTTATTTGTATTTATTTCTTCCATTTCTTTTATCAATTTGTATCTTCTTCCATATCTTCAGTGTAGAGGTCTTTCACTTATTTGGTTAAATTTGTTCCTAGGTATTTTATTCCTTTGATGCAATTATAAATGGGATTGTTTTCTTATTTTCTCTTTCCAATAGTTCTTTTTAGCGTATAGACAAGCAACTGTTTTTGTAAATTGATTTCATATCCTTCAATTTTACTGAATTTATTTATTAGTTCTAACAGGTTTTTTGTTTTGTTTTGTTTTGTGTAGTGTAGTGTCTTTAATGTTTTCTACCTATAATATTTTGTCATCTGCAAACAGGGACAGTTTTACTTCTTCCTTTCAAATTTGGATGTCTTTTTTTTTTTTTTCATTTTTGCCTAATTGCTCAGTCTAGGACTTCCAGTACTATGTTTAATAAAAGAGGCAAGAATGGGTATCCTTGCCAGGTTCCTTATCTTAGAGGAAAAACTTTTAGGTTTTCACTATTGAGCATGGTATTAGCTGTGGGCTTCTCATATATGGCCTTAATATGCTGAGTTACATTCCCTCTATACCCAGTTTTTGGGGAGTTTTTTTGTTTTTTTGTTTGTTTGTTTTAATCAGGAGTGGATGTTGAATTTTGACAAATGCTTTTTCTGCATCTATTGAGATAACCATATAATTTTTATCTTTCATTTTGTTAATGTGGTGTATCACATTATTTGATTTGTGGATGTTGAACCATCCTTGCATCTCTGGAATAAATTCCACTTGATCATGGTATATGGTTCTTTTAAGTATTGTTTAGTTTAGTTTGCTAATATTTTAATAAATTTTGCATCTAGGTTGGTCAGAGATATTGGCCTGTAATTAAATTTTCTTATACTGTCCTTGTCTGGCTTTGGTATCAAGTAATACTGGCCTTGTGAAATGAGTTTGGAAGTGTTTCCTGGTCTTCACTTTTTTTAGAAGAGTTTGAAAGTGATTAATATTAATTCTTCTTTAAATGTTTGGTAGAATTCACCAGTGAAGTCATCTGGTCATGGACTTCTATTTTCTGAGAGGTTTTGATTACTGACTCAATTTCCTTATTAGTAATTAGACTTTTAGATTTTCTATTTCTTTATGGTTTAATCTTGATATGCTGTATGTCTCTAGGAATTTGTTAAATTCTTCTAGGCTGTTCAATTTGTTTGTATATGATTGTTCAGAGTAATCCCTATAATCTTCAAACTTGTGGGGATAAATTATATTAATTTTCATTTATAATTTTATTTATTTGAGTTTTTCTCTTTTTTTTCTTGGTAAATCTATCAAAAGTTTGTCTACTTTTTAAATCTTTTTTTAAAAAATAGCACTTAGTTTCCTTGATCTTTTCTATTATCTGTTTAGTCTCTGTTTCATTTATTTCCACTCTGATCTTTGTTATTTCCCTCCTGCTACTACTAACTTTGGGTTTAGTTTGTTCTTTTTCTAGTTTCTTGAGGTAGAATGGCAGTTTGTTTATTAGGTTTTTTTCCTAATGTAGGCATTTATTGCTATAAACTTCCTTCTTAGAACTTCTTTCATTGCATCCCAAAGTTTTGATACATTGTATTTTCATTTTCATATGCCTCAAGATAGTTTTAGCTTCTCTTTTATTTCTTCTTTGACTCATTGGTTATTCAGGAGCATGTTGTTTAATCTCTGCATATTTGTGAATTTTACAGTTTTCTTCTTGTAATTGATTTCTAGTTGCATACTGTTTTGGTCAGAAAAGATGCTGGATATGACATCAATCTTAAATTTATTAAGATTTATTTTGTGGCCTAAAATATAATCTGTCCCGGAAAGTATTCTATGTGTGCTTGAGAAGAATGTATATTCTGTTGCTGTTAGATGTGATGGTCTGTAAATGTCTTTTGGTCCATCTGATCTAAAGTGTAGTTTATTATTTATTTATTTATTTTAAATAAATTTATTTATTTTTATTTATTTATTTTTGGCTGTGTTGAGTCTTCGTTGCTTCACACAGGCTTTCTCTAGTTGCGGTGAGCAGGGGCTACTCTTTGTTGCAGTGTGCATGCTTCTCACTGCAGTGGCTTATCTTGTTGTGGGGCATGGGCTCTAGGTGCATGGGCTTCAGTAGTTGTGGCTCAGGGGATCTAGAGCACAGGCTCAGTAGTTGTGGCGCATGGGCTTATTTGCTCCACGGCATGTGGGATATTCCCAGACCAGGGCTTGAACCCGTGTCCCCTGCATTGGCAGGTGGATTCTTAACCATTGTGCCATGAGGGAAGTCCCTAAAGTGTAGTTTAAACCCAATGTTTCCTTATTGATTTTTATGTCTGGATGATCTCTCTATTGTTGATAGATACCTTCACTTTTTAAAATTCTTTTTTCTTTTTCCTCCTCTGATTGGATAATTCAACTGTCCTGTCTCCGAGTTTACTGATCCTTTCTTCCACTTGATCTAGTCTTCTATTGAACTCCTCTATTTAATTTTTCAATTCAGTTATCATATATTTCAGTTCTGTGATTTCTGTTTTGGTACTTTTAAATATTTTCTATCTCTTCATCAGAATTCTCACTTTGTTCTTGTATTACTCTCCTGACCTAAGTGAGCAGCTTTACAACTATTATTTTGAACTCTCTATCAGGTCAATTGCTTATCTCTGTTTCATTAAGATATATTTTTGTAGATTTATCTTGTTCTTTTATTTGGGATATATTTCTTTTTTTCTTCATTTTCCTCAACTCTCTGTGTTGGTTTCTATACTTCAGATAAAAACACCACCTCTCCCCATCTCGACAGAGTGGTCCTGTGTAGGAGATGAACTTTGTCTATCAGTCCAGCCAAATCTCCTGATTGCCTCTCAAATCTTTGATTGTCCAAGCTTATTCTTAGTACCTCCCCATACCTGAGGGTGTACCAAGACCCATTAGCATCCCAAGGAAAGATTACATTCAGCACCTAGATGCAGGCTGATTGGAAATCACATCCTCTGACAGCAACTGAGAAAGCATATAGTTAAGCTCCTTCTAAGGAAGAAGAAATTGGGAGATAGTTGATTTTGTCTGTTTTCTCTGTGCTGAGCCCAAGTGTATAGCTGCAGAGGGGTTCTCCTGCACCTGTTAAGAACTGCTTCTTTGTTTGCTATAGTATATGGGACTTGTGAATTCAAACCTCATAGGCTATCAGAGCCAGGCAATCCAGAGGCCCACCCCTCAGGCAGCAGCCACAAGATATGAAGTGCCAGATATGTGTACAATCTCTTTCCAGGGAGATACTTGTGACTTTGGAGTGGGCTAGAGGGAGAAGAGTGTCCAGCATCTTTCACAGAAATTGGAGAGAACCATAGCCAGCTCCCAGATGCATGTTATATTAGAAACCTGACCCTCAGGTAAAGGCTCTTAAAGTATTCAGATAGAACTTACTCAGGGAAAGACTAGAAGCAATTTTGTCTGCTTCCTCTCTGTTGAACCCTGGGGAGACAACCATGATGAGTGCCTGCACCTGCTAACAACTGTTTCTTTGTTTGCTATAGTTTTGTGGGTCTTGAGAATGCAAACCTTGTTGGCTTTCAGAGCTAGGTGCTTTGGGAGCCTGTCATTCAAGTTGGAGTCTTAAAAGTTGGGGCCCTAAATATAGGCCTCAGGTAGAAGTTTGGAATTGGGTGTTTCCTCCCAATTGTATAACACTGTGCTGAGCATGGGGCTTATGACAAACATGTCTCACTCTGCTTTCCTGCCTGTTTTGCTGTGGGTATTTTCTTATTCACCCAATATGTAGGAGTCACACAGCTTGCTTCTGGATTTCTTTCAGAAGTAATTGCTCTCTGTGTAGTAGCAGAACATTCATTGTGTCCATGGGAGAAGTGGGGTTAGGAGCCTCCTATGTCATCATCTCGGCTGACTCCTCTTTCCCTCAGTCTTCTTTTAAAATAGTTTTACTTACATCTCATTTTATTGACATTATCTGTTTGTACTCAACCTCCCTACTTAGACTCTAAATAACATGAAGGCAAGGATTGTACCTTCATAATTTCCAGTCTGCATTACCAAATTAGCACAAAGTACATAGTCAATAAATGAACAAAGACATAAACCAAATGGAACCAGGAAGCCTAATAATTATGTAGGTAAATAAGTCCTTTCCTTCTGAACCTTCAGGCATGATATCTGGAAAATAGTTTGAGCAAGACAAATTTTGGAATGAGTGAATTAGAGCCATGGTTGCCAAGACAGCCTTTTATGATTGGAAGGGAACCACCAAACAACTTATGTAGGCTCAAGGAGTCACTCAGAGAAATATTTCTGTTTCTTCCTTCCTCCATTTTACAAGAAAAATAGTAGGAAATAAAGATGAAGAGGAACTTTGAAATAAAACCTTATAAAGCAAAAAGCGATGCCCTTCCCATCTTTTAACTATTGTTCACAAGTCACTTAAAAGTCCTAAGAAGGTAAATTAATATCTTCTCTTCTCACAGGTTATGAACAGGGAAGGAAGACTGGACTAGAGCCACCTATCAACAGATCCTGAAGCCCAGGTTCTGGAGCAGTCCACATTCCCCACAGTGCTTCTGGCTTTAAGCAAAAATTCACCTTGATATGAGGCTCAGACAATAAATAAAATAACCTATGAGGAACTGGAGCTGGAGTTTATATATATTTTTAAAATCTTCATTTTCACTTAAATTTCATTCAATGCAAGTAATTTATTTCTTTACTATTCACATGTCTATTTTAAAATATGGCTAAGGAGTAGGATTCTGTGGTCCACATTTCCTCTGCCTGTGGTCTGCATGTGAAGAATCTTGACTGGTTAGTCATTGTTGAGAGTTTTGCTAGACTACTCGATAATATTGCTTCCCCAGCATCCATTTTGTGTGGCCAAGCAGCCTGCAGGGAACTTGAACTGACTGGCCCTCGTCCCGTGAGTGCATGCCCTAGATAACACCATTACAGTCATAAGTAAATGTAAGATCCTGATATGACTACCCCAGCCACCTTTGGGTAATTACTCTCCCCTGCCTGCCAAGGCCTTCTCCTTGTGCACCCCTTAAATAAGATGCTCCACAAAGCTCACCAAAATCCCACTCTTTTTGGTTTGAATTAACCAATCTGGACTTAGACAGGGAGCACCAACGTATTCCACCTGTAGTCCCTAATAAAGGCATATGTCCCAGGTCCTGCCATGCTCTCTCTTCCTGTACCCTGCCTTGACCTCCTCTCATGGCCCCATGAGGCATGCAGTGCACCTCCTCCAGGACCTGTGAGTAATAAACTTCTCTATTTCAATTCCTTTTCTTGAACTATGGCTCAGCAACCAGATACCCAGGGCTCTACTTAACAAATGCTCATTTAACAAAGTCGCAATAGTCACACAAGTACCATTTTTCCCCTGAGGGCAAAGTCCCTAAAGAAAATAACCAGTCCCTAAAGAGACTGAAAATCCAATCACTTAAAATAACTGCAAACTTCATGGTAACACTATAGATTTTTGTTTTCAATATTTCCTGCAAATAGTTATTATCTACTGTGTGCCAGTTATTATCTACTGTGTGGAGACACACAGAGTATCTGCACTGGATATAGTAGCAGACAAGACAGAAACATCCCTGCTCTTGTAGGATTATAGTCTTAAGGGAGAGATGGTCAACAACCAAGTAAACAAATAAAATGAAATGAAATAGTGATACCTGACACAAAGAAATAAAAACAGGGCATAGTCTAGACAGAGTCAACAATTACATAGTCTCTGAGATAGAAGGGGGCTTGAGGTTCTTAAGGGATGGGGACAAGGGGGTAAAAGAGAAGATGTAATAGGCAAACGTACAGTGAACTTTCCATTATATCCACAAAGTCACCTTCCCAATCGTCTTGAATAACTGAACTTAACACATTAGGCTCAAACATGCTATTATTTTAACACTTTTTATTTTCTTTTTAGAAATTTTCACCCTTTTTAGACTTACAGTATGTAGATATTATAATTTAAATTCTTCTTGAAGCCAAAGGAACAGAGTTATAATTGCTTGTTGCACTGTGGTATATGGCTTGAGAGTCCAAAATGTTTAGCTGGAATATGTACCAGCTGCAGAAGCTTGTATTCTTAAATAAATTTGCATCAGTGGCTTGGTTTCCAAAAAATAAATATCTTTTCTTTTAAGAGTAGAAAATGGTTTCACAACCTCTTAGAAATTGAGAAGTAGCCTTTCTGAAAAATAACTAATTGGCTTAATTACTGAATCAGGCTTCTCCTAAATGACTTTGCTCTAAATAAAATAATCTTTGCTGGTTTTTTTAGGTATAATTTGTCATTAAAAATTTTTTTAGCATCAGTAACTGCTTCATTACCTAGTCAGCCTCAATTCAGGTTTTAGAGCCCTTCCTTTAACGTAACAGGGCTACGGTATCATTTTGTGAAGGCTGGAGGAAGGGACTTGATAAAACAGAAAGAACACTTTATATGAAGTCAGATATTTGCTCACATATTTATTCATTCATTGATTTATAAATATTTATTAAAAATCTTACTATGTGTCAGGCTCTGAGGTAGATAGAGTAGTGGCTGAAATAGACATGCTCTGTCCTCATGGAGCTTTTAGTCAATTTCCAGTTCCCTCACATTCTTCTGGCTGGGTAATTCTGAACAAGTCATATCACCTCTAAAAGCCTGGATTTCCTCATGAGTAAAATAAGCAATATGTAAGAAGGGTTGTGAGGATTATAGATAATAGCATAGGCTTAGCACAATGTCTGGCATACGGTGGTTACTTAGTAGATTTCAATAAGGACGTCCTACCCAGAGGTCTCATGTATTCAGATAGTTCATTAGAGGAAAACATTTCAGTTCTAAAGAACAAATGAGGTAGTTTCAATTCATTGATTATTTTATTACTGTTTCATTTGTTACACTTATTGGATAGCTGTATTAATATGTTAGTTTGAGCTAATAGCTCTCCAGTTTGTTAATATCTATCAGTAAATGATAACTTTAATTCCATAAGGTTTCCACTCACCCAGAACGGGACTAGCCTTGGTTACTATTTTTAATCAATAACAAGAATCCAAGACGACACAAGTTCTTTAGAATCTTAATTAATGGCTTTGGTGATAAGTGTTTACTATCACAGATACTTGTTTCAGTTTCCACCAAACCTACACAATAAAGATGTGCATAGTAATTTTTCTTCCTGAGGATAGAAAAAAATTGAATATTTCCTTCAAAATATTACTTTAATCCATTCTACCAAAACATAACATAATGATACATTTCCAATAGTTAAATTAAAGCTCTTATAAAGGTCATATAAGTACAGAGTCATTATTAAAGTAGAAGCTTAACACAAAGCAAGGGGAAAAAGAGATTTCCTCTAAGGTAACTTGGTTTCATATTATTTTCAAAATAACAACAATTCCCCACAAATGTCACTTGGGAAATGCCCATGAGCACCAATATCAGAGGAAGTTATGGCTTTGCCCACAGAGGGACTTAAGTTTACACAGAGGAAGGAGGTTGAAAGATGGGGCCAAAAGTCAACTGACCTCCTAAGGTTCATGTGGAAAGACAGCTCCAACTTTGTTTTTGTCAATTGCACAAGGAGGTGTATTTTTGGATAAAAGCAGGATTCCAGCTGTCTAGCCCAGTTCTATGAAGCAAGGGGAGATTTACATGCATTGTCTCTGTGGTCTGACTCCCCAAATTTGATGTGGACCCCTCTGAGGCACTGACAGGTAGAGCTTATTTATTCTGCTGGTGTATGCTTCAGTTCTCCCCGTTTTAAATCTGTCCTTTACTAGATGAGGTCAGAGATACAACTCGCTGGCATACTAAATATGTTATCAGTTTAGTGAGAAAATCAAATTATTTGTCTGTCTGGTAGACCAACTGTTCAGTTGAATTAACCAGCAGCTGGCAAGAGACAAGAGCCCTTATCGATAAGCCAAATGTTGGCTGACTTGATTGGTTAATCCATTGACCACTGAATTCAGCTAAGAGAATGGCTGCTTTTCAGATAGCACCTGAGTCATTTCATGTCTTTCCTTGCTTCTTTGTTAGTGGAAGATATAACACCTCTGATTATTTACTGAGTATTTGTGTTTTTACTTTGCTTTGTGATAAGTCTCTTCTCTTTCCCACAAGCTTGCTTTATGTGTGGGTCCTGAGGGAATGGAATGCGTCCCAATTAGGAAAATCATTCAAGTTTGGAAGGGATGTTAAAAATCATCAAATCCAAATACCTCTCCAGTGCTTTAGTCTCCTTTGTCTTTATAATTTGTCCTCTCAAAATCTTCAATGAAGGGAAGCAGATGCTTTTCTTTTAGCAGAAGAGCTCATCTACCTATAGATAGCACTAACTGGGCTGGCATACTTGGGAGGAAGAAGGGAGTGGAAGAGAAAGAGATGAAGAAGAGAGGAGGGATGGAATGCGCTACAATTTATTGAGCCCTTACTCTGGACCCAGCTCTGTGCAGACATGAATCACAGACATATCATGTGATTTGGGGTTGTGGCTCTAGAGTCCAGCAGTGTGCATGAGCAGAGTTAACACAGGAGCGTGTTAGCAGAGTCCACATCTCTACCTTTTTCAATAATATCCTTTTTTGATTTCCTCATTTCTGCTGAGGTGATAGAGGGAGAGATAGTAGTTGTATATTAGGGTCAGAGGTGGGGGATTAGTATCATCAACCTCACTGCTGCCCTTAAAAGCTTCATCTGCTCAGACCTAGAGGCAGCAGAGTTGCTCTTCCCTTAAAGGTTATAAAATGGTTTTGCTCACATATATTCATGGTTGAGCAGGAATTTGAATCTAGGCCAGTTTAATTTTAGAGCCTGTGCTCTTAACCAGGCTTCACTGCCTTTCTAGTCAGTTCTCTCATACCTTTCACCTGCTTTCTATTCTCTATCATGCCTTCCTGTACTGCATCAAGATAGTGCAACAGCCCTATAATTTCCTGGTAGAGGGAAAGTAGTAATTTCCTATGCACATATCCAAAAAGTGTTAGATATTTTTTAAGGTAATAAAGAAAGGACATAAAAGTAGCAGTGTGGAAGCAAGTACAGGAGACAGGTAGAGAAGGTTGTCAGAGTTTGTGACCCTTTATGGAATTATTCCCTCACCAACTGACAAAGCAAGTCTCACCTTCCCTGAAGTTAAAACTTGGATGAGAGGCTTCCTTGTGGAACCATTCCGCTTCCCACCTCTGTGAGATAATGCAAACTAACCATGTACCCAAGCCCCATGAGAGGCAGTGTTCATAGTTAGGAGTGAGGGATCCAGAGCAAGTCTGAATCTCACCTCATCCAGTTTCTAGCTAATGACCATGGTTAAGTTATTTAGCTTCTCTGGGACTCCATCTGGAAAGTAAAGATAATAAGAGTACTCACCACATAGGGTTGTTGTGATGATTAAGTGAGTTACATATTTTCAGCACTTAGGACAGTACCTGGGATCAAGTCCTATCATCATCATTAGCAGCAACAAGCAGCAACATCCAGGAGTTTGGTTGTATTCTGTCAGACCGAAGTCTTCTCTCTGAGATCTCTGGTTGTTATTTGCACTTTGGAGGGGATTGAGAGAAGTTCTCTCTTTGTGCCTTCTCCATGCTCCACTGAATGGGCTCAGTCTGAATCACCAGTTGCTGGACATCTTTTGGGCACCAGGAATTTTGGTCAGCACAGATTCCAGGTTAGTTCTGTGAGCCCCTTTGAAAAGCTGGAACCAGATCTCCACAAAGTGGTACCTAGGAACTGGGTCAATTTTAAAATGGGATTAATGTATTGAAGGCTTTTGTATGATAAGAGATAGTAGGATGAGCTTAACTACTCACACAATTACATGCACACACACTGCAGGATGTGACAAAAGAAATGGCCACATTTCTCTGCTGCTTCCTTCTCACAGCAATCACGATTTTCCTACTGTCTAGACTAACCTTCTGTGGACCCAATGAAACTGATCACTTCTTTTGTGACTTCACCCCTCTGGTCCATCTCTTCTGCATGGACACTTCACTGACCGAGATCATTGCCTATGCCACCTCTTCTGCAGTTACTCTGATCCCATTTCTTCTCATCACAACCTCCTACTCCTTCATTCTTGCTGCTGTCCTAAGAATTCCATCTGGCACAGGCTGGCAAAAGGCCTTCTCCACCTGCTCCTCTCACCTCACCATGGTCATGGTGTTCTATGGGACACTGATTGCCACATACCTCATGCCCTCAGCCAACTCTTCCCAACTCTTGCACAAAGGATTTTCTCTACTTTATACCATCCTAGCACCCATGTTCAACCCCATCATCTATAGCCTGAGAAACAGAGACATCCATGAAGCCCTGAAGAAGTGCTTGAGTAAGAAGCCAGGTTTCCTTAGATGATGCAAAAAGGAAAAGAACTATATTTGTTCAATGGTTCATAAACTGGATTGAGTAATTTAGAGTCAACATAAAAGGCAACTACCTAAACTACTAGCTACCAAAGACTGATGACCAGATGCCTGTGAGTATGACTGTGGACACTGCTGAATTCTGACAGCCTCAGGTGAACTGGTGTCCTAGGAATGGTCTAAGCAGGTCCGATTCTGCTCCATTCTGCTCCAGGAGCCTTGTGTAGAAGCTCATCTCCAAAATGAGCTGGTAATGCTGGTCACTCATTTGTTCAAATACTCATTGAGGGTCTACTATGTCCAAGGCATTGTACACAATATAAGTGCAAAATAAACAAAAATAGAGGAAGTCCCTTCTCTCACTAAATTCACAGTCATAGGAGGAAGACAAACGTTAATCAAATAACTAGTGTAAAACTACATATATAAATATAAAATTACACTCGTGATTCAAAATGAAAAATAATAAGATGACTACTACACACCTATTAGAATGGCCAAAGTCCAGAATACTGACAACACCAAATGCTGGTGAGGATACGGAGCAACAGAAACTCATTCATTGCTAGTGGAATGCAAAACAGTACAAATGCTTTGGAAGACAGTTTGGGCATTTCTTACAAAATTGAACATACTTTTACCATATGTTTGAGAAATCACACCCCTTGATATTTACCCAAATGAGTTGAGAATGTATGTTCACACAAAAAACTGCACCTATTTATAGCAATTTTATTTATAATTGCCAAAACTTGGAAGCAACCAAGATGTCCTTCAGCTGATGAATGGAAAAATAAAATGTGATACATAGACAATGGAATGTTATTCAGCACTAAAAAGAAATGAGCTATCAAGCCATAAAAATACATGGAGGAAACTTAAATGCATATTACTAAGTGAAAGAAGTCAATCTGAAAATGCTATATAGTGTTTTATCCCAATTATATGATGTTCTGGAAAAGGCAAAACTTTGGAGACAGTAAAAAGATCAGTGGTTGCCAGTCTTACAGTCAAGACTTAGAAGTGGGAAACAAAGATTTGGGGAAATGAGGGCTAGGCAGAGGACCTATGATGAATCTGTGATGCTCTATCTCCCCTGCTATTATGGTAGCAAGCTCAGTTGGAAGCTGGGGCATTGTATTTATTGAGTTCACCTCTTCCTGCCAGGCCCTCTGCCAGGCTCTTGCCTGAACTTGCTCCCTCTCCTACTGGCACATGTTCTCAGTAAGTTAGAACATAGGGTGTGGTGAGCATGTGATTTTTGCTCTTTGCAACTCTAAAGAGCTGAGTTGACTTCTGAGTAGAAAAGCTGAGGTCAGTCAGCACTGCACACTCAGATGCTTCCTCCCTTCTTTTCTGGCTCCTACAAATTATGCTCCCCTAGTGCTGAGGTTAGGATTATTTCTTGCCTAAATTTTCTTCTTTTTTTGAGTTAAGCAAAGAGATTATGTTCAGCATGTGTGGGGGTTACTCAGAACCCTGGATGGGAAACAGCACATATGAGACTGTGCTTTATGAAGAGAGAATTGTCCTCTTCTTGCTCCTCTTGTAAACTAGGAAAATATTGTGTGATCATCTTAGCGTACTCCTGGTAAAAGTAAAACTTGTCAGCTTTCATTTATCCACAGGTGGCTCATTGGGAGCAAGGGTTAATGTCAGACTAGCTCTGCAGGAAATTGGATAGGAGAGCAGGCTTTTGTGTCATGGGAAAGTTTTTAATTTTAGCTCTGCCACTTTCTTGTAATATGCTTTGGGCAAGTTACCTAAACTCACCAATTTTAGTCTTTCTCATCTGTAAAGGAGGACATGCCATGCCCATCTAACACTGTCCCTAAGTGAGAACATGCACTGTCTGTCTGGCCCATAGCAAGTGCTCAGTAAATGGTAGCTCTTGTAACTCTTCTCCTAGTTTCCACCTTCTGTACCAAATCCCAGCCAAAACTATTATGTAGTCAAAATTCACTTTTGACATTACAAAGTAATAAATATTCAGAATGTTTAAGGCCCAGAGAGAATGTATGGATTACACAACATCTTCTTCACAAGAAGTGATCCCCTAAGGGATTAAGTGGACTTTCCCCAGGTAACACAGACTAGAATCCAGAAATTCTATATCTGAGTCCCATCCTCTCTCCCCTATACCACCCCACCTACCAACTCGGTAGGTGTTCTCCTTGCCTAGGGACACATAAGGAACATTCCTGTATATGCCAGCATCACTGTTTGGTTATACTTGGCTAGGAGAGAGTGTAGTGTATCACAGCACATGCCAGAGCCATGGAACTCCCCCTCCAGCCCCAAGCCTTACATTCCATCTCCTACAAACCTGCAGCTCCACTCAGGTAACAAAGCCTCAGAATGTTTGTGGTCAGCACAATTACCATCAACTGGGAGAAACTTCTCCACTACTCCTTCTGCAGGAAGCCACAGTTCTCAACCTCTCAAATGGGGAAGGGGACATGTTGGGGGGTAGAACTGGCTTCCTATTTCCACTGAGACATGGCAATGAAACATGAAGCCTGGGGAGTCTCTTCCAAGTTAGTGAGGGCTGCAGGAATGGAGCAGCCACAGCCCTGCTCCCACACCTGAAAATAAACCCCAATACTGCCAAAGAACCCAGGGGTCTCATCTCACCCAAACCGCTGGTTTTCTGACCTTAGAGATGGGCAAAGGTGCCTGAGAAGCCACCAAAGGTGAGGAAGAGGCTGAGCAGTCTCTGAGCCCCACCCTTGCACTCACTGAACAATTCTGTTTTGATGTATCTTATTTATTCCATTTGAAACTTCATTTGAATAAAGACTTCTGCTGCTAAATATGTGTACACACACACACAAACACACACAATTTTTTTTTACTAGACCTTTCCTTCCATTATAGCTTCCCTTATTTTCCCTGCTGGAAAAACATACAAAAACATGAAGGTCATGTTTGGATTAGTTTACGTCCCATAAAGTCAAGGACAGTTGGTGTGCCCTGACTAAGAGGACAAGACAGAGAAAGTATTTAGAGAAGACCACAGCTTCTAGGATGATGATTTCTGCAGAAAATTTTGTATGTCAATTGCCTGCACTGTATTTTTTAAGCCTCTGAATCTCTGTAACTGACTTCTACCAGGTTGAAGCAACACTTGTCAGTGACTTTCCCAGGTTTATCAGGGATGCCTGTCCTTGCGGGACACTGGACACCTCCAGGTAGCATGACCACACCCTGACATATTTGTGCCTTTAGGCTCAGGAGTGGGTTGGTCTGCAAAAGAAGACTTTTGTCACTCACAGACTTAGATTCCTTCTGAGGAGAAGTGAAGGGAAGGTTACACGATGACCTATAAGTTTCTGATTCTTGTCCCAGGGCTGTGCAGGCCTTTACTGGTAGATGAGAGGAATATAGATGTACAACCAACTAGATGGAGTCAGAAGAGAAGGTCATAGCCACTCCTGCCATCATAGGGAGTAGCTGTGTTTTCACAGAGACCTGCCACCCTGCTCTCTCTGATCTCAGGCAGGAGGGCAAGAAAGCCCACATACAATCTTGGTGGTTTCTCACCACACACACCTGCTCAAGCTCAAAGAATATGGGACCTTAGTAAGAGAGAGTCACAACTTTCAGGTAGAAATCAAGAGTCTTCAACACAAGGGGTCCACTCCTTGTGCCTGCTCCTGGGGTCTGACCACACCTCTAACCACTGAAAGAGTGGAGGGTTGTGGTATCTGCTTAGTTCTTTCTTAGCTGAGAGACCTGGGGGCAAGTCTCTTCAGCACTTTAGGTTTTAGGCTCTGAATCTGAAAAATCGGGAAGATTGGCTAAGTGTTTTCTAAGGAATATGCTGAGGATAACAAGTAACATTCATATCATACTTTAAATTTTTTTTATATAAAGCTCTTTCACATAGTTTCTCATTTGGTCCTCATTTGGCTCTAAAGTAGAAATGATCCCCACAACACAGATGAAGAAACTAAGATTCAAAGATGTTAAATGACTTCCTTAAAGTATATCTCTGAATGCCTTTTGGTTTCCAACCCTCTGTTATTTCCTTTACAGTGTACTCCTAGCTCTGAGTTCCATAATTCAGTTCTTCTCTTCTGGGTATGTGCTATAAACTGAAAGTGTTCCCCAAATTCATATGTTGAAACCTAATCCTCAATGTGATGGTATTGGTAGGTGGGGCCTTTGGGAAATAATTAGGTCATAAGGGTGGAGCACTCATGAATGGAATCAGTGCCCTTATAAAAGAGACTCCAGAGCTCTCCATCTCTCCTCTGTGCCTTGTGAGGACACAGCAAGAAAACGACATTCTATAAACCAGGAAGCAAGCTCTCACCAGACACCAAACCTGCTGGCACCTTGATCTCAGACTTCCCAGTCTCCAGAAATACAAGAAATTAATTTCTGTTGTTTATAAGCTACCCAATCTATGGTATTTTTGTCACAGCAGACTGAACATACTAAGACAGTACTTTTTTTTTTTTTTTTTTTTTTGCAGTACGCGGGCCTCTCACTGTTGTGGCCTCTCCCGTTGTGGAGCACAGGCTCCAGATGCGCAGGCTCAGCGGCCATGGCTCACGGGCCCAGCTGCTCCACGGCGTGTGGGATCCTCCCAGACCGGGGCACGAACCCGTGTCCCCTGCATCGGCAGGCGGACTCTCAACCACTGCGCCACCAGGGAAGCCCGACAGTACTTTTTAAATTTAGTTTTTATTGAGGTAACATTGGTTTATAATGCTATAAGTTTCAGTGTACAACACTGTATTTCTACTTCTACAGCCCGTATCACTCCTAGGGCCTAAATCAGGTAGGCATAATATATCATAGACATTATGTTAAAAAGCGCCAGGCACTTCCCTCATGGCACAGTGGTTAAAAATCCGCCTGCCAATGCAGGGGACACGGGTTTGAGCCCTGGTCCGTGAAGATCCCATATGCCGTGGAGCAACTAAGTCCGTAGATTACAACTACTGAGCCTGCGCTCTAGAGTCCACAAGCCACAGCTATTGAGCCTGCATGCCACAACTACTGAAGCCCACGTGCCTAAAGCCCATGCTCTGCAACAAGAGAAGCCACCACAATGAGAGGCCTGTGCACCGCAATGAAGAGTAGCCCCCGCTCACCACAACTAGAGAAAGCCTGCATGCAGCAACGAAGACTCAACGCAGCCAAAAAAAAAAAAAAGTGCCATACTTTCTGGCAGTATGGTATCTGGGAAAATGGTGCCAGTAGGGAGCTGCTTTGGATGCAGGTTTCCCAATCCCAATGTCACATTGGATTATGCCTTAAAAGCAAGAAAGTATCATTGTTGGTTATTATAGCTGGAATTAAAGAAAAAAAATGCTCTCTACCCTCAGCTTGGGATTCTATCTGTGTTCTTCTCATATTTCAATATTTTCCAATAATAAAAACAGACTCACTCATCTTAAAAAAAAAAAAAAAGAAGGCCTAAATGGGAACCCAGTGATTTCTCCATGTCTATGTGAGGTTTTCTCCATTCAGGAGGCATTTTGGCAGGTACTACTGCATGATAAGGCAGCATCAATATTTTGTGTTCCCACTCCTTATCTGGCCAACTTCAAGTCTCCTAAACACCCAGATTCTGTTATCACCTATGATGCTTGATCAGTAACATGCACTGAGAAAACCAAACCATGGGTCTGACTTTCTGCTATATCCTTTTTCTAATTTAGTTTTTTTCATAGTTTTTTAGCATTCTTCTGGATTATTCAACAACATGGGCTGCCCTGACATTGTCTTATTCACCATTTTTTTTCTGTTTCCTCCAAATGGATTGTAAACATCTAAAGGTCAGAAACAACATTAAGTTCTCAATGAAATCTTGTAGGTTTGGGTCTGAGTGGGTATACAGTTCTCTAACCTTCCCTGACTCCCAGGCCACAGCTGCCTCTGGTTGTTGAGCAGTTGGATCAGCACTTGGGATGATGGAGAGGAGTACATTAAAGAAAACATTTTCTCCATCAAAATGATCATTCATTTCTGCTATGAGGAACTCTTGTCTTGAGATATTCTTCCTGATATTCCTAAAATCGTCTCTCTAATAACCACTTCTCTCTTCACAGATGTTCACTCTACTTATCTCTCTCCTTCTCTTACTTTCTCCTCCCTTCCCAAATCTCCAGTTCTCCTAACTTTCAGGCCTGAAGTTATTCAAACATTTATAGAACACCTCTTATGTTCCAGCACAATTGTTCAACATACACAGAGCAACACAGAGGTTTACAGAGCTTTGAGTCTAGAGGTGAGAGAATATTCCAAAGACAAGAGGGGAGAGAGGGAGGGAGAGTGAGAGAGAGAGAGAGAGAAAGAGAGAGAACTAGAATGATTTGTTCAAGCAATTCAAAGGAATTCAATAACCAGTATGGCAGTACAGTGGGGGTGGGAGTGGGGAAGGACTGGCCAGCTGAATGTAAGGAGTTAATAGGACCTGCTTAAAACCTATGGGAAGCCATTGAAGAGGTTTTTTTTTTAACATCTTTATTGGAGTATAATTGCTTTACAATGGTATGTTAGTTTCTGCTTTACAACAAAGTGAATCAGTTATACATATACATAAGTTCCCATATCTCTTCCCTCTTGCGTCTCCCTGCCTCACACCCTCCATATCCCACTGCTCTAGGTGGTCACAAACAACCTATCTGATCTCCCTGTGCCATGCGGCTGCTTCCCACTGGCTATCCACCCTACGTTTGATAGTGTATATATGTCAATGCCAGTCTCTCACTTTGTCACAGCTTACCCTTCCCCCTCCCCATATCCCTAAGTCCATGCTCTAGTAGGTCTGTGTCTTTATTCCCGTCCTACCCCTAGGCTCTTCATGACATTTTTTTCCCCATAGATTCCATATATATGTGTTAGCATACGGTATTTGTTTTCTTCCTTCTGACTTACTTCACTCTGTATGACAGACTCCAGGTCCATCCACCTCACTACAAATAACTCAATTTCGTATCTTTTTATGGCTGAATAATATTCCATTGTATATATGTGCCACATCTTCTTTATCATTCATCTGTTGATGGACACTTTGGTTGCTTCCATGTCCTGGCTATTGTAAACAGAGCTGCAAGGAACATTTTGGTATATGATTCTTTTTTTTTTTTTTTTTTTTTTCCGGTACGCGGGCCTCTCACTCTTGTGGCTTTTCCTGTAGCAGAGCACAGGCTCCAGACACACAGGCTCAGCAGCCATGGCTCACGGGCCCAGCCGCTCCATGGCATGTGGGATCTTCCCGGACTGGGGCACGAACCCATGCCCCTGCATCAGCAGGCGGACTCTCAACCACTGCTCCACCAGGGAAGCGCCATGACTCTTTTTGAATTATGGTTTTCTCAGGGTATATGCCCAGTAGTGGGGTTGCGGGGTCGTATGGTAGTTTTATTTTTAGATTTTTTTTGTGGTACGCAGGCCTCTCACTGTTGTGGCCTCTCCCATTGCAAAGCACAGGCTCCGGACACACAGGCTCAGCGGCCATGGCTCACGGGACCAGCACTCCACAGCATGTGGGATCTTCCTGGACCAGGGCACGAACCCGTGTCCCCTGCGTCGGCAGACGGACTCTCAACCACTGTACCACCAGCCCTATTTTTAGTTTTTTAGTTTTCGTTTTTTAAGGAACCTCCATACAGTTCTCCATAGTGGCTGTATCAATTTACATTCCCACCAACAGTGCAAGAGTGTTCCCATTTCTTCATACCCTCTCCAGCATTTATTGTTTCTAGATTTTTTGATGATGGCCATTCTGACTGGTGTGAGGTGATATCTCATTGTAGTTTTGATTTGCATTTCTCTAATGATTAATGATGTTGAGCATTCTTTCATGTATTTGTTGGCAATCTGTATATCTTCTTTGGAGAAATGTCTATTTAGGTCTTCTGCCCATTTTTGGCTTGTTTTTTTTTTTTTTTTTTTGTTATTGAGCTGCATGAGCTGCTTGTAAATCTTGGAGATTAATCTTTGTCAGTTGCTTCATTTGCACATATTTTCTCCCATTCTGAGGGTTGTCTTTTGGTCTTGTTTATGGTTTCTTTTGCTGTTCAAAAGCTTTTAAGTTTCATTAGGTCCCATTTGTTTATTTTTGTTTTTATTTCCATTTCTCTAGGAGATGGGTCAAAAAGGATCTTGCTTGATTTACGTCATAGAGTGTTCTGCCTATTTTTTCCTCAAATAGTTTGATAGTGTCTGGCCTTACATTTATGTCTTTAATCCATTTTGAGCTTATTTTTGTGTATGATGTTAGGGAGTGTTCTAATTTCATACTTTTACATGTACCTGTCCAGTTTTCCCAGCACCACTTATTGAAGAGGCTCTTCTTTCTCCACTGTATATTCTTGCCTCCTTTATCAAAGATAAGGTGAACATATGTGCGTGGGTTTATCTTTGGGCTTTCTATCCTGTTCCATTGATCTATATTTCTGTTTTTGTGCTAGTACCATACTCTCTTGATTACTGTAGCTTTGTAGTATAGTCTGAAGTCAGGGAGCCTGATTCCTCAAGCTCCATTTTTCATTCTCAACATTGCTTTGGCTATTCGGGGTCTTTTGAGTTTCCATACAAATTGTGAAAATTTTTGTTCTAGTTCTATTAAAAATGCCAGTTGTAATTTGATAGGGATTGCACTGAACTGTAGATTGCTTTAGGTAGTAGAGTCATTTTCACAATGTTGATTCTTCCAAACAAAGGACATGGTATATCTCTCCATCTATTTGTACCATCTTTAATTTCTTTCATCAGTGTCTTATAATTTTCTGCATACAGGTCTTTTGTCTCCTTAGGTAGGTTTATTCCTAGATATTTTATTCTTTTTTTGTAATGGTAAATGGGAGTGTTTTCTTAATTTCACTTTCAGATTTTTCATCATTAGTGTATAAGAATGCCAGAGATTTCTGTGCATTAATTTTGTATCCTGCTACTTTACCAAATTCATTGATTAGCTCTAGTAGTTTTCTGGTAGCATCTTTAGGATTCTCTATGTATAGTATCATGTCATCTGCCAACAGTGACAGCTTACTTCTTTTCCGATCTGGATTCACTTTATTTCTTTTTCTTCTCTGATTGCTGTGGGTAGAACTTCCAACACTACGTTGAATAAGAGTGCTGAGAGTGGGCAGCCTTGTCTTGTTCCAGATCTTAGTGGAAATGGTTTCAGTTTTCCACCATTGAGGACGATGTTGGCTGTGGGTTTGTCATATATGGCCTTTATTGTGTTGAGGAAATTTTCCTGTATGCCTACTTTCTGCAGGGTTTTTATCATAAATCAGTGTTGAATTTTGTTGAAAGCTTTCTCTGCATCTATTGAGATGATCATCTGTTTTTTCTCCTTCAATTTGTTAATATGGTGTATCATGTTGATTGATTTGTGTATATTGAAGAATCCTTGCATTCCTGGAATAAACTGCACTTGATCATTGTGTATGATCCTTTTAATGTGCTGTTGGATTCTGTTTGCTAGTATTTTGTTGAGGGTTTTTGCATCTATGTTCATCAGTGATATTGGCCTGTAGTTTTCTTTCTTTGTGACATCTTTGTCTGGTTTTGGTATCAAGGTGATGGTGGCCTCATGGAATGAGTTTGGAAGTGTTCCTCCCTCTGCTATATTTTGGAAGAGTTTGAGAAGGATAGGTGTTAGCTCTTCTCTAAATGTTTGATAGAATTCGCCTGTGAAGCCATCTGGTCGTGGACTTTTGTTTGTTGGAAGATTTTTAATCACAGTTTCAACTTCAGTACTTGTGATTGGTCTGTTCATATTTTCTATTTCTTCCTGGTTCAGTCCCAGAAGGTTGTGCTTTTCTAAGAATTTGTCCATTTCATCCAGCTTGTCCATTTTATTGGCATAGCATTGCTTGTAGTAATCTCTCATGATCTTTTGCATTTCTGCAGTGTCTGTTGTTACTTCTCCTTTTTCATTTCTAGTTCTATTGATTTGAGTCTTCTCCCTTTTTTTCTTGATGACTCTGATCTATCAATTTTGTTTATCTTCTCAAAGAACCAGCTTTTAGTTTTATTGATCTTTGTTATCATTTCCTTAATTTTTTTTCATTTATTTCTGATCTGATCTTAATCATTTCTTTTCTGCTGCTAAATTTGGGGGTTTTTTTGTTCTTCTGTAATTGCTTTAGGTGCAAGGTTAGCTTGTTTATTTGAAATGTTTCCTTTTTCTTAAGGTAGGATTTTATTCCTATAAACTTCCCTCTTAGAACTGCTTTTCCTGCATCCCATAGGTTTTGGGTCATCGTGTCTCCATTGTCATTTGTTTCTAGGCTTTTTTTTTCTTTTTTCGGTGCGTGGGCCTATCACTGTTGTGGTCTCTCCTGTTGCAGAGCACAAGCTCCAGATGTGCAGGCCCAGCGACCATGGCTCACGGGCCCAGCCGCTCCCCAGCATGTGGGATCCTCCTGTACCGGGACACGAACCCGTGTCTCCTGCATCGACAGGCAGACTGTCAACCACTGTGCCACCAGGGAAGACCCCTCTAGGTATTTTTTGATTTCCTCTTTGATTTCTTCAGTGATCACTTCGTTATTAAATAGTGTATTGTTTGCATTTGTATTTTTTACAGATCTTTTCCTGTAATTGATATCTAGTATCATAATGTTGTGGTCGGACAGATACATTATACGATTTCAAGTTTTTGAAATTAACCAAGGCTAGATTTGTGACCCAAGAAATGATCTATCCTAGAGAATGTTCCATGAGCACTTGAGAAAAATGTGTATTCTGTTGTTTTGGGATGGAATGTCCTATAAATATCAATTAAGTCCATCTTGTTTTATGTATCACGTAAAACTTGTGTTTCCTTATTTATTTTCATTTTGGATGATCTGTCCATTGGTGAAAGTGGGGTGTTAAAGTCCCCTAGTATGATTGTGTTAGTGTCAATTTCCCCTTTTATGGCTGTTAGTATTTGCCTTATGTATTGAGGTGCTCTTATATTGGGTGCATAAATATTTACAACTGTTATATCTTCTTCTTGGATCGATCCCTTGATCATTATGTAGTGTCCTTCTTTGTCTCTTCTAATAGTCTTTACTTTAAAGTTTATTTTGTCTGATATGAGAATTGCTACTCCAGCTTTTTTCTGATTTCCATTTGCATGGAATATCTTTTTCTATCTCCTTACTTTCAGTCTGAATGTGTCCCTAGGTCTGAAGTGGGTCTCTTGTAGACATTATATATACAGGTCTTGTTTTTGTATCCATTCAACCAGTCTGTGTCTTTTGGTTGGAGCATTTAATCCATTTAGATTTAAGGTAATTATCGATATGTATGTTCCTATTCCTATTTTCTTAATTGTTTTGGGTTTGTTATTGTAGGTCTTTTCCTTCTGTTGTGTTTCTTGCCTAGAGAAGTTCCTTTATCATTTGTTATAACGCTGGTTTGGTGGTGCTGAACTCTCTCAGCTTTTGCTTGACTCTAAACGTTTTAATTTCTCCATCAAATCTGAATGAGATCCTTGCTGGGTAGAGTAATCTTGGTTGTACGTTTTTCTCCTTCATCACTTTAAATATGTCCTGCCAGTCCCTTCTGACTTGCAGAGTTTCTGCTGAAAGATCAGCTGTTAACCTTATGGGGATTCCCTTGTGTGTTATTTGTTGTTTTTCCCTTGCTACTTTTAATATGCTTTCTTTGTATTTAATTTTTGATAGTTTGATTAATATGTGTCTTGGCATGTTTCTCCTTGGATTTATCCTGTATGGGACTCTCTGTGCTTCCTGGACTTGATGAACTATTTTCTTTCCCATATTAGGGAAGTTTTCAACTATAATCTCTTCAAATATTTTCTCAGGCCCCTTCTTTTTCTCTTCTTCTTCTGGGACCCCTATAATTCGAATGTTGGTGTGTTTAATATTGTTCTAGAAGTCTCTGAGACTGTCCTCAGTTCTTTTCATTCTTTTTTCTTTATTCTGCTCTGCAGTAGTTATTTCCACTATTTTATCTTCCAGGTCACTTATCCATTCTTCTGCCTCATTTATTCTGCTCTTGATCCCTTCTAGAGTAATTTTAATTTCATTTATTGTGTTGTTCATCATTGCTTGCTTTCTTGTTAGTTCTTCTAGGTCCTTGTTTTATGTTTCTTGCATTTTGTCTATTTTATTTCCAAGATTTTGGATCATCTTTACTATCATTATACTGAAGTATATTTCAGGTAGACTGCCTATTTCCTCTTCATTTGTTAGGTCTGGTGGGTTTTACCTTGCTCCTTCATCTGCTGTGTGTTTTTCTGTCCTTTCATTTTGCTTAACTTACTGTATTTGGGGTCTCCTTTTCGCTGGTTGCAGGTTCTTAGTTCCTGTTGTTTTTGGTGTTTGTCCCCAGTGACTAAGTTTGGTTCAGTGGGTTGTGTAGGCTTCCTGGTGGAGGGTACAACTGCCTGTGTTCTGCTGGATGAGGCTGGATCTTATATTTCTGGTGGGCAGGTCCACGTCTGGTGGTGTGTTTTGGGTTGTCTGTAGCCTTATTATGAATTTAGGCAGCCTCTCTGCTAATGGATGGGGCTGTGTACCTGTCTTGCTAGTTGTTTGGTATAGGGTGACCGGCACTGTAGCTTGCTGGTCGTTGAGTGAAGCTGGTTCTTGGCGTGAGATGGAGATCTCTGAGAGATTTTCACCATTTGATATTACGTGGAGCTGGGAGGTCTCTTGTGGACCAGTGTCCTGAAGTTGGCTCTCCCACCTCAGAGGCACAGCACTGCCTCCTGGCCGGTGCACCAAGAGCCTTTCATCCACACAGTGTTCTTTAGGAATTCTGTGGTATATTGTTCTTTGTTTTCTTCCTTTCAAGCATTTTTTTTTTCCTTACTTAGTAGCAGTGAAATTTCCAGGAATGAAGCAATAGGCAGGTGAATGGTCTCCAGTTCAAAGCCAGGCATTTGTCAACCTCTTGCTCGTTCTTGTTTTCCTGATTTCCCTGGAAGGAGAACTAGGAGGTGGTTCCAGGCTCCGTCCCTACTGCTTCCCCATGTGGACCGGTGCACACACGTCCTCTCTCTGCATCTGCTCTTGGAGAGGCAGCTTTCTGAGAGATAAGTGCTTCTAGACACCAGAACTCCAGGCTAAGATCAGAGGAACAGGACAGATTGCTTTCATTTCCCCTGAAATAGCTGCTGGTGTTGGAGGGTCTCCTGCAGAGGCTGGGAGTGGCTCTGTTTCACCGTGGGGACAAGGACACTGGCAGCAGAAGTTCTGGGATGTACTCCTTGGCATGAGCCCTCCCAGAGTTTGTCCCATTGAAGAGTTTTAAACTGGGGAGTGACATGATTAAATATGCATTTTTAAAGGCGCTCTTCGGGACTGAGGCAGAAAACATCCAAGCTGATCTTAAAGGAGGCTGGTATCCAGTGACCCAGGTGAGAGATAAGGATTAGTGTAATGGCCCTGGAGTGATAAGAAGTAGGCTGATTTGAAAAACATTTAGGCAAAGTTATAATTTAAAACACTTGGTGGTTGATAACATTAACATAACTCTTTAGGCCCAGGATGGAGCTGCTCCTGCCCCAGGTGCCATGTCAGCAAACTGAAATTTTTTATAGCTTTTGTGTTCTTGTAAATGCTTTGCTTGACTGGTCAACACATCAACTCTAGGCTCTATACTTATTTCCTTGTTCCTTCTCACCCCAAACAAGTTTGGCTATGTGGCCCCAGTCAACCAGATATTTTTCTCTTCTTTGCTCTTTATTTTCTATTCTATAAAAGCTTCCTGCTTTCTGCCCCACTTTGAAGTTCTCTGAATGGAGACTGTGTACTTCAAGAAGTGTTAAATAAAATTTGCTCCTGTCACCAAAATTGTCTTCTTTAATCATTTTTTAGCAATAATATGTGGTAGTGTGGGAGAGAGAGTAGTCTAAAAGGATGCTTTGAATCTGACTTGGGCAACTGAGAGTTTAGTCAAGCTTTCCCTGAGGTGGTAATGGGGGTGAGGGGGTGGAAATCAGGTGGAGTGGGAGGAAGCTGAGTTCACTAAGCTGAATTTTGGATACTGTACTTGAGGTGCCTGCATGGTGCTCAAGTGAGAGACCAGGTTGCACATAAAGATGTGCATTTTTGACACAGAGATATAGTAATCAAACTCATCAAGAAGTCTTTCCTCAATTACTCCACTTCAGGAGCCTGTCAGTGTGGCAGCAGCCTCGGGTGAGGGGCAGTGATTCCTCAGAGCGATGCCAGCTGAAGAGAGGAGAGTTTATAACAGCATTTCCTGAAGTATAGTTACACTGAAAAATTGTTCCCTGAGAAATACCTCACACACACACACACACACACACACACACACACACACACACATTGTTCTATGATATAACCAGTTTGGGAAAAGCTACATATTTAGGGAATGTTAAGAGAATATTAAGGAGTGACACAGCACAGTCTGCAGTAAAGAACATTTTCTTCTTTGTTTAACTCAGCTTTCCCGATGAGCCAAACCTGGCCAGAAATTATTCCAGAATCTTAATGTCTCAGGGCAAAGGAAGATAGTAGAATTATTCTTGGATGTTATTATTAATAAACTGAGGCTGAGAGGTTGAGGGTTTCTCAGTATCTCACAGCTAACAGAAATAAAGCTGAGACTGAAACCCAGATCTTGGGACTCTAAACCTGGAGCTCCCTCTACTAACCAAATCATTTCTACTAGTGCCTGCTGGATTGCACCTTGGAGTTTGCTCCTGACAGTACCCTTACATAAGGACAGTCCAGCTTTTGAGACATGGAAATCTGAAAATAGTGACCCAATCAAACTGGAGACTACAGATCTTCTGGAAGGAAGCTGGAGGGAGGGTGGAGAGAAGGTAGAGTGGCTTAAGAGACATTCCTAAGTCTCAGTCCTAGAAAACTTCTTAAAATATTGATTCTTGGGTTCCACTCCAGTCTCTCTACCTGAATGGGACTGAAGAAGTATGGTGGGGTCAGGCCTACTTATTCTTGAACAGATCCACAGGTAATTCTGAGATGTCACCTTGACTGAGAAGCACTGCCCTTTTCTAGACAAAAACCAATGTCAAAATCTCCCCAGAACCCACCAGTTCTCATAGATTCCTGCCTGAACCAACTTGGTCTTCGAGTTTTTCCTGAGTTGCAGAGAAACTGGCTTAGACATTTGGGTGGGTTGTGGAGTAAGCTTCTAAAAAGCCACGGGGGAAGGATTGTATCTTTGAGGCTAAAGAGGGCGGGCCCAGCCCCACTTCCTCTGTCTCCTCATCTGGGCTTCCTGTCGTCACAGTGTGATCACATTTATTCCCCCTTCACTTCTCCTTTTACACAAATAGCCCCGACATCCGTGTTACCAGCCTTGTCTCGGCGCCTCATTGATAATCACCAATTCTGCCTAAAGGACTGAGGAAAGGAGCCTGCAAAAGGTAAGATTGGTGATATTTTAATCTGGTTTGAGAGCAGAGACCTGAACCATATTATGTGGGCTAGGATATCTTCTTAGGAGTCTCTATATACCTCTCTAGTAACTACAATTTCCTGAAACTTTTGCAAATATTTACTGCAAGTGGTAAAATTATGAACAAGATTCTAGTGACCCTCAAAAGGCAATGAGGCCAGAGGAGTTTCAATTAACCGGATTCCCATTATCTGATATTTCTTTGGATCAGGGCATTTATGTGCTTAAATTGCTTCAGAACTTGAATTTCTCTGTTTGGTCATTTCTGTTGACCAGAGCCATCTGTACAAGATGAAGTTGGGGAGGTTTCCTACATGTGCTGATCTTCAGAAGATTTGTCTTGTGATTTTAAAGTGAGCAGAGAACCAAAAGTCATAGCTATTTTAAAAGGTAGCTGGGAGATGCAGATCTTCTTCATTTGAGAAATTTTCAAAAGTAAAGTTAGTGACTCCCACTGTGATTCCTCAGAGACACTAAACAGAAGAACTAATATATATCATAATACTCAGCTCAGAGTCAAGGACACAGGACATACTCAGAAACTGTATTTCGAGAAGTAAAAGCTAGACACCACTAAGAGATACTTAGATTGGTTGTTTTTAAAGGGCAGGAAGACCACTGTGATCCTCAGGTTTCCCCCAAATAAAATTGTCCTTAGTATTCAAAACTAGAATATTGATAAATATAATATGACATGCACCAACTTTGCATGACTTGCAAAACAAACTTGATATTGCAATGATTTCTAATTCAGGCCCCATAACTAATAACTGAGGTCTTATGGACTCAGAAAGTGATAGCTAAGCTTTGCTCCTGGCTTTCTGTAACCACTATAGTCACTGGGGGTAAGGTTACCACAGGGAACTCTCAATGAAAGCTTTCTCCTTCCAATATTTGCAAGGATCTTACTGGGAATGGAGAGGAAAGTCCCCTAGAACCACACTCACCCACCTAACAATGAGGCATGGGAATGGGGAAAATGGCTCTAGATTCCCAAAGCACCTCAGGGGCTATTGCGCTTTGAATTTAAAAAATAATCAGATGTTAAGTACCTCCTAGGACCAGGCACTGTGCCTGGGAGGAAGGGGGCAAAGTAGAAAGAAAATATTTGTCCAGTAAAAAATCTTGCCTTTAAGGAACTCCCTTGGGAGATAAGAAATATCAGATATGTATGCAAGGACTTTGGAAGAGAACTGAGCAAAAGCAGAATCTTAGCTGCTGGCTAAACAAAGATGTTTTGCTTTCTCAATCTCTACCAGAATCTGCACTATTTTGAAATTGTGGTTGAATTAGAGCAGAGGCTGAACTGAAACATGATTTCCTGTGATGTTTCCTGTGTGGGCCAATTAGAATATTTATGCTTTAAATGAAAGGATTGGACACCTTTATACCAGCAAGGAATGATTCAAAGCCCAGCCTTTTACACCTACTACTATCTAAGTGACCTTGCATTTGGTAATTGACAAGAGACACACACTGGAAACTTCAAACTCTGTTGATCTTTAGTTTCTTATGTCCTCAGGTTGACTTCTGACCGTGCAGAGGGCTTCAGACTAGGACGTGAGGTCTGTTTAAACTTCCTCACTCCTACTTTGCAACATGCCAGCAGCTAGGCATATGCTAAACACTGGAGACCCAAGGATAACTGTTGTGGTTATCAATTTCAGAGCATTTGTAGAGTAACATGAAGGACAGACACAGCAATACACAAATATGACACAATGTGATCTTTTCTATAATGGAGCAAGCGTGTGCACAAAATGTAGGAGTTCAGGAGTGTGCCAAAGACTCCCTGGGAGAGGTGACTGCTTGGGTTCATTTTCAAGGAAGGATGAGTTTACTATGGAGACTGGGGGTAATGGCATTTCGGACAAGACACAGTATATGCAAACTCAAAGAAATGTGAACACCCAGGCATGCTAGAAATGAGAGTAAGCAAATAAGATTGGACTATAACAAACCATGGTTGCAGGACCACAGGAAGTAGGAATTTTTCCTACTTGGTTCTAGAACCCCAACACCTGAAAGTGGAAGGCAAGATCTCTAACCAGGAGGGTCCCAAGCCCAGCCCTGGATGGAGCTATGCCTGAAACCTCCACTTGACAGGCTTGATGGAATGTGGCTTGAAATGAGGGTGAGAGTCAGATTTCTTCTTCTTCAACCTAGGTTTCCCCCCTAGATTTAAGTGAAAGGTGGAGCTTTTTGCAAGGTTACAGCCCTTCTCTTTCTCTCAGCTTCTGTTTCCGGAAATGCTGTGTTGATTTAGTCACGGTGGTTTGGTTTATGTTCCTGAATTAGTCAGCCTACAGTACTTCCTGTACCGAGTGAGCATCCAATGTGTGCAGATCACCATGGGCCTAGAGACTGGACACCTGCCTTCAGGAACCTCCAGGACCCAGCTGCCACTGCAGGTGCAGAGCACCGAAGCAGAGTAATGCAGAGACATTAGACAGCTCTGCAGAGTGGGCCTCCAGGGTGGCTGCTGGGACAGAGGAGGAGAGGATTGCAACTGGAGGTTGGGTGGTCAGTTTGGGAAGGCCGTCTGGAAGTAGGCCTTCTGAAAGAGGAAGATAACATTTTTCCAAAGCCAGTGGGTGAGCCCTCAGGCCGTTCATCTCTGTGTTGGGATATAGAGGCAATTCCTCTATTCATTTCCCATTTCACAGCAGAGTTCCTACCCAAGCAGTAGCAACAATACATCTTAGCTATGGCCAAAAGTTGTTCAGCCACGAGGATACATTTCCATAGCCATTTAAAATAAATGCACTATATTCCAAGTGTTAGAATGTTGATGCTTAAAGGGAACTTAGAGATTATTTAAGCTTAAATAAATTGTCCAACTCATAGTGGGAGCCCTGTTTTGCTATTATAACATTCCAATCTGTGTATTTTTCAGGTCAGGTGACTTGTCCAAAGTCATAAAATTACTTAACTAGTTATCTAGAATGTTTCCTGAGTCTCTGTGAAATGTTCTTTTCTCCACACTACACTATACACCTTTTCTTATAGACTTCTTTTTAAATAGGCATCATTAAACTGTGTTATTTGTTCACATAAAGAAGTTTCCAGTGTTTTTAACATAGGTAGACATGAAAATATAACTTAACTATAAATCCAGATGATCTGAAATCAATATGCTAACAAATCAAGTATTTAATATTTATTTAATTTGTCAATTTAATTTGTTTGACATTTTATATTTCAGGAGAACTAGATTGAAAAATAAAGGTGAGAAATGATTTTGAAAACTCACATCTTTTAAAATTTCTGATGTTTCCTTGTGACTAGATTCAGGCTATACCAACTTTTGATAGGAATATCAGAGAAACGGCTTTCATTATCCCACAGAGAGCCTTGTCCACCGTGGGCATATCTTGCCTGAACACACCATGAACAGGTCTCTAGGACAGGGACCCTCCACAGTAAAATTCTACATATTTTATGCTAAGGAAAGAGAACCACTAGTCCACTGACTCTGGAACAATGGTAACTGTTTTATGTAACTGTTCCTGATTTACAGAGAGGCCTTGTTATATAAGTCCCTGTCTCAGTTCAGCTGCTAGGAACATCTATGATTTTTCTGTTGAGCGATGATCTTCCTCAGCTCCCAAATGGAGGAAAATGAGACACCCAAGATCATCTGGATTTTTTTCCCTCATTTTTTCTCTTCTCTTTGCTTCTTCCTTCTTCCTCTCTTTTATAAATCACCAATTCCTCTCCCTTGAGGACAGCCTTGAAAGGAAATTTTCACTGGAACACAATTTCAGGGAAGAATAAGATAACAGACACATTCCTTTGACAAAGTGATGGAGAGGTGAGAGGAAACTAATGCATGAAAGTTGATGGTTTGATTTGGTTTAATTTTAGTATCACTCCTCCCCCTGTAACTACTTATTACTCCATGAATAGACAGACATGCAAAACCCATATCCTACCTCAGCCACTGCTCACAGGGGTTAAAACTGTGAAAGATGGAAGGAGTCCTCCTGGAGGCTCATCACATTGCAGTGGGGGGAATTGAGTTGGGAAGTGGGAGGTAAGAACTCAGAACCTGGGACAATGGAAGGAACATAGGCTTGGGAGACTGAAAGACCTTGGCCTGTGCCCTGTCATTGTTGATTATTAGCTGGTGATCTTGTGCCAGTTACATAGGCTGTCTGAGTCTTGGACTTCCTGTTTGAAAAGTAGGGCTATTGACACCTAAATTACGAGGTTGATATGAGGATTATAAATAAAATTTATTTATGAAGAGCTTGGCATTTTGCAGAGTTCAGTGAACTATATCATTTATCTAAATTTATTTTATCAAGACGGCCATAATTTGGGAGCCCTCATGGAGGACAGATTTCCTTTCCTATTTAGAAAAAAACTTATGTTAATAATGGCCCCAATATTGTTCAGCGATGAATTAAAGACCTCCACAGACTCTGTGTAGGAATAAATGGGAAGCCAATAATTACTTTGCTGGATGTAAGAACATTACATGTTCTTCTATGTAAATTAGCAAATAGATCTGTATATCAAGAAATGTCTGGAAAGATGTTCACCAAAAATGTTAATGGTGGTTATCTCTGGGATGTGGCGTTTCAGAATATTTTATGTTTTCTTCTTTGTACTCTCTTTATGGTTTAAATTTTTTCACAAGAACACACAAAACATTTTTTAAAAAATATTTACAAAACTGAAACAAGCAAAGGATTACTAAAAAGGTGTTCTGGCACCTAATGAATTTTATTCCTGAAAATCTAGCAGAAATTTCAGAGTTACCTTTAAGAATGGACTGTTAGAGAAGCTCTGAACTTGATCTTTTCCTCAGTTTTCACTGAACCAGGCACTCTGATACTGAACAATCCAGGAAATATTATCTCATTTAACTCTCAGAACAACCTATAAGGTATGTATTAATGTATCACCATTTTAAAGATGAGGAAATTGGAAAAGTTAGAGAGATTAAGGAAGTTGCCCAGGGCCATACTTCTGGTATGTACCACTGCTAGAATTCAAAACTAAACTTGCCTGTATCCATTACTAGTGTTTGTCAAACTGTATTCCATGGAACACTATGTTCTCTGAGCTGTTAATAAGTAATCTGTAATATATGAATAGGTTTGTAGTTATATAAGTAGACTTTTCTCTTAGACACCCACAATGTACATTAGTACATATCAGTTTTCACGGAAGTCACTCATTAAAAAAACTGTTTATTATTTTATGTTTTATTTTTGTTTAATCTCACTTCCAAAATTATTGACCATGGATTCCTCTCACTTCCTATGGTTTTG
Source organism: Mesoplodon bidens (assembly GCF_964165515.1). Classification (NCBI taxonomy): domain Eukaryota; kingdom Metazoa; phylum Chordata; class Mammalia; order Artiodactyla; family Ziphiidae; genus Mesoplodon; species Mesoplodon bidens. The sequence goes on along the minus strand of NC_138177.1, from coordinate 88,469,244 downwards.
TTTGTTGTTTGTTTGTTTGTTTGTTTAAGGAATGTTTATTAACATCTCATAAATCTAATAGTCCATGTAACACCAAAGATGTCTTGCTGTGACTCCAAATCTAAAATTGGATCAGATAAGGCTGGAGAGCAAGAATTGATAGTTTCTTGGAACTTCTGTCCAACTTTAGCCACTTCTAAGCTTGATTACTTTCAAGACTGTATTAGATGACCTGCAAGTATGGGTTAAAGAAAAGAAAGAGATTGAACTAGAAATCCATGAGACAGCTTATCAGCCCGAGCTCTTTGCTTGGAGGAAAATTAGTAAAGGGTGAACTTCCTCCCTGGCCTCCACGTTGGGTGTGGGAGGTGCTGCAATTAACTGCAGTTCAGTCACGGAGGTTTCCTGGAAGCTGACGTCAGGGACTTTCTTCACAGGGCCACATTAGTCACAGATTTTGACTGCAGAGGGGTGTCAGTTTTTCCAGTGGGGTTGGAAGGGGTGGAAACTCAATAACTGACCAGCTACAGTGAAGAAAGGAAAGGGGAATTCTCTCTTGATTTATGTAAAAGCTGGGTTCATTGTTGCATATGGTAAAAGTGATAATGATCTTCACAAAATGGGCGGCTTTTCTCCTTCACTTTGGTGCAAGTCTAAGTGGAAAATCAGGAAGGAGAAAGAGGTTGTTTTTCCTGTCTGTGAAAGAAAGAATCAGTGGGGATATCCACAGGTTTGTGGGCACCTCATTAGTTGGTGCTCTGTGGACAATTAGATTACAGGGTCCTGAAGCAGCTGTCACAGGATCTGAAGATACTGGACATGAGGTGACTCTAGAAGGCATCTGGCCCAGTCTTCTTCTGGGTCGGTTATTTTCCATGTGTAAAAGATTAGATTAATGGCACAATAAATCTCAAGCCCAAACCTCCCCACTCTGCAGTGTCATGTTCATTCCACGACACAAGATAACTTAGAGTTAATGAGCAAAGTTCCAGTCATTTGTTCATTCAACCATCTTACGTTTTTAGTGTAATTAGGTACTGTGTTAGGCCTCGAAGATTCAAAGATGAATCCCTCAAGGAGCTGACAGTCTAGTGAGCTGAGTCTCAGGATGATTAGTAGATAACCTAATTAAGGGGTCAGAGGGAAAGAAAGGGGCAAATTCCAGCAAAGGACTGCTGAGCAAATGTAAGGAAGGAAGCATGGAGAAAAATGTTCAATGTTACTTGCTAGATTTTAAAGTATAAGACCAAGAACGTTGCTATGAATTTGGAGAGATGGACAGGAGCAAATTAGGAAGGACATTTTAACATACGTATACATGCATAAAACCATAACTACAGACACTGTAAATTAACAATACTTTAATACAATAAATAAATAAATAAATAAATAAAGTTTTAAATTTTCCTCTAAAAAAAAAACTGAAGAGCAACAGTCAGCTATACCCACCGCCAGTACCTCCCATCAGGAAACCTGCACAAGCCTCTTAGATACCCTCATCTACCAGAGGGAAGACAGCAGAAGGAAGAAGAAGTACAATCCTGCAGCCTGTGAAACAAAAACCACATCCACAGAAAGATAGACAAGATGAAAAGGCAGAGGCCTATGTACCAGATGAAGGAACAAGATAAACCCCCTGAAAAACTACCAAATGAAGTGGAGATAGGCAGCCTTCCAGAAAAAGAATTCAGAATAATGATAGTTAAGATGATCCAGGACCTCGGAAAAAGAACGGAGGCAAAGATCGAGAAGATGCAAGAAATGTTTAACAAAGACATAGAAGAATTAAAGAACAAACAAACAGAGATGAATACTACAATAACTAAAATGAAAACTACACTAGAAGGAATCAATAGCAGAATGACTGAGTCAGAAGAACGGATAAGTGACCTGGAAGACAGAATGGTGGAATTCACTGCTGCAGAACAGAATAAAGAAAAAAGAATGAAAAGAAATGAAGACAGCATAAGAGACCTCTGGGACAACATTAAACACAACAACATCCCAGAAGGAGAAGAGAGAGAGAAAAGACCAGAGAAAACATTTGCAGAAATTATAGTCGAAAACTTCCCTAACATAGGAAAGGAAATATCCACTCAAGTCCAGGAAGCACAGTAAGTGCCATACAGGATAAACCCAAGGAGAAACATACTGAGACACATAGTAATCAACTTGGCAAAAATTAAAGACAAAGAAAAATTATTGAAAGCAGCAAGGGAAAAATGACAAATAACATACAAGGGAACTCCCATAAGGTTAACAGCTTATTTCTCAGCAGAAACTCTACAAGCCAGAATGGAGTGGCATGACATACTTAAAATGATGAAAGGGAAGAACCCACAACCAAGATTACTCTACCCGGAAAGGATCACATTCAGATTCGATGGAGAAATCAAAAGCTTTACAGACAAGCAACAGCTAAGAGAATTCAGCGCCACCAAACCAGCTCTACAACAAATACTAAAGGAACTTCTCTAAGTGGGAAACACAAGAGAAGAAAAGGACCTACAAAAACAAACACAAAACAATTAGGAAAATGGTCATAGGACCACACATATCGATAATTACCTTAAATGTGAATGGATTAAATGCTCCCACCAAAAGACACAGGCTTGCTGAATGGATACAAAAACAAGACCCATATATATGCTGTCTACAAGAGACCCGCTTCAGACCTAGGAACACACACAGACTGAAAGTGAGGGGATGGAAAAAGATATTCCATGCAAATGGAAATCAGAAAAAAGCTGGAGTAGCAATTCTCATATCAGACAAAATAAACTTTAAAATAAAGACTATTAGAAGAGACAAAGAAGGACACTACATAATGATCAAGGGATCGATCCAAGAAGAAGATATAACAGTTGTAAATATTTATGCACCCAACATAAGAGCACCTCAATACATAAGACAAATACTAACAGCCATAAAAGGGGAAATTGACACTAACATAATCATACTAGGGGACTTTAACACCCCACTTTCACCAATGGACAGATCATCCAAAATGAAAATAAATAAGGAAACACAAGTTTAACATGATACATAAAACAAGATGGACTTAATTGATATTTATAAGACATTCTATCCCAAAACAACAGAATACACATTTTTCTCAAGTGCTCATGGAACATTCTCTAGGATAGATCATATCTTGGCTCACAAATCTAGCCTTGGTTAATTTCAAAAACTTGAAATCGTATAATGTATCTGTCCAACCACAACACTATGAGACTAGGTATCAATTACAGGAAAAGATCTGTAAAATATACAAACACAAACAATACACTATTTAATAACGAAGTGATCACAAAAGAAATCAAAGAGGAAATCAAAAAATACCTAGAGGGGTCTTCCCTGGTGGCACAGTGGTTGAGAGTCCGCCTGTCGATGCAGGAGACACGGGTTCGTGTCCCGGTACAGGAGGATCCCACATGCTGGGGAGCGGCTGGGCCCGTGAGCCATGGTCGCTGGGCCTGCACATCTGCAGCCTGTGCTCCACAACAGGAGAGGCCATAACAGTGAGAGGCCCACGTACTGAAAACAGAAAAACCTAGAAACAAATGACAATGGAGACACGATGACCGAAAACCTATGGGATGCAGGAAAAGCAGTTCTAAGAGGGAATTTTATAGGAATAAAATCCTACCTTAAGAAAAAGGAAACATTTCAAATAAACAACCTAACCTTGCACCTAAAGCAATTACAGAAGAGCAAAAAACCCCCCAAATTTAGCAGCAGAAAAGAAATGATTAAGATCAGATCAGAAATAAATGAAAAAGAAATGAAGGAAATGATAACAAAGATCAATAAAACTAAAAGTTGGTTCTTGGAGAAGATAAACAAAATTGATAAATCAGAGTCATCAAGAAAAAAAGGGAGAAGACTCAAATCAATAGAACTAGAAATGAAAAAGGAGAAGTAACAACAGACACTGCAGAAATGCAAAAGATCATGAGAGATTACTACAAGCAACGCTATGCCAATAAAATGGACAAGCTGGATGAAATGGACAAATTCTTAGAAAAGCACAACCTTCTGAGACTGAACCAGGAAGAAATAGAAAATATAAACAGAATAATCACAAGCACTGAAATTGAGATTGTGATTAAAAATCTTCCAACAAACAAAAGCCCAGGACCAGATGGCTTCACAGGCGAATTCTATCAAACATTTAGAGAAGAGCTAACACCTATCCTTCTCAAAGTCTTCCAAAATATAGCAGAGGAAGGAACAATCCCAAACTCATTCTATGAGGCCACCATCACTCTGATACCAAAACCAGACAACGATGTCACAAAGAAAGAAAACTACAGGCCAACATCACTGATGAACACAGATGCAAAAATCCTCAACAAAATACTAGCAAACAGAATCCAACAACACATTAAAAGGATCATACACCATGATCAAGTGGGATTTATCCCAGGGAAGCAAGGATTCTTCAATATACACAAATCAATCAATGTGATACACCATATTAACAAATTGAAGAATAAAAATATATGATCATCTCAATAGATGCAGAAAAAGCTTTTGACAAAATTCAACACCGATTTATGATAAAAACTCTCCAGAAAGTGGGCATACAGGGAACCTACCTCAACATAATAAAGGCCATATATGACAAACTCACAGCAAACATCATCTCAATGGTGAAAAACTGAAAGCATTTCCTCTAAGATCAGGAATGAGACAAGGATGTCCACTCTCACCACTATTATTTAACACAGTTTTGGAAGTCCTAGCCATGGCAATCAGAGAAGAAAAAGAAATGAAAGGAATACAAAGTGGAAAAGAAGAAGTAAAACTTCCACTGTTTGCAGATGACATATTGTACATAGAGATGCCACCAGAAAACTACTAGAGGTAATCAATGAATTTGGTAAAGTTGCAGGATACAAAATTAATGCCCAGAAATCTCTTGCATTCCTATACACTAATGATGACAAATCTGACAGGGAAATTAAGGAAACACTTCCATTTACCATTGTGACAAAAAGAATAAAATACCTAGGAATAAACCTTCCTAGGGAGAAAAAAGACCTGTATGCAGAAAAGTATAAGACACCGATGAAAGAAATTAAAGATGATACCAACAGATGGAGAGATATACCATGTTCTTGGATTGGAAGAATCAATATTGTGAAAATGACTATACTACCCAAAGCAATCTACAGATTCAGTGCAATCCCTATCAAATTACCAATGGCATTTTTTATGGAACTAGAACAAAAAATCATAAAATGTGTATGGAGACACAAAAGACTCCGAATAGCCAAAGCAGTCTTGAGGGAAAAAAACGGAGCTGGAGGAATCAGACTCCCTGACTTCAGACTACACTACAAAGCTACAGTAAACAAGACAATATGGTACTGGCCCAAAAACAGAAATATAGATCAATGGAACAAGATAGAAAGCCTAGAGTTAAACCCACGCACCTATGGTCAACTAATCTATGACAAAGGAGGCAAGAATATACAATGGAGAAAAGACAGTCTCTTCAACAAGTGGTGCTGGGAAAACTGGGCAGCTACATGTAAAAGAATGAATTTAGAACACTCCCTAACACCATACACAAAAATAAACTCAAAATGGATTAGAAACCTAAGTGTAAGAACTGACACTATAAAATTCTTAGAGGAAAACATAGGAAGAACACTCTTTGACATAAATCACAGCAAGATCTTTTTTGATCCACCTCCTACAGTAATGGAAATAAAAACAAAAATAAACAAATGGGACCTAATGAAACTTAAAAGCTTTTGCACAGCAAAGGAAACCACAAACAAGATGAAAAGACAACCGTCAGAATGGGAGAAAATATTTGCAAATGAATCAACAGACAAAGGATTAATCTCCAAAATATATAACCAGCTCATGCAGCTCAATATTAAAAAAACAAAAAATGCAATCCAAAAATGGGCAGAAGAACTAAATAGACATTTCTCCAAAGAAGACATACAGATGACCAAGAAGCACATGAAAACCTGCTCAACATCACTAATTATTAGAGAAATGCAAATCAAAACTACAATGAGATATCACCTCACACCAGTTAGAATCAGCTTCATCAGAAAATCTACAACCAACAAATGCTGGAGAGGGTGTGGAGAAAAGCGAACCCTCTTGCACTGTTGGTGGGAATGTGAACTGATACAGCCACTATGGAGAAAAGTATGGAGGTTCCTTAAAAAACTAAAAATAGAATTACCATATGATCCAGCAATTCCACTACTGGGCATATACCCAGAGAAAACCACATTTCAAAAAGACACATGCACCCCAATGTTCACTGCAGCACTATTTACAATAGCCAGGTCATGGAAGCAACCTAAATGCCCATCGACAGATGAATGGATAAAGAAGATGTGGTACATATATACAATGGAATATTACTCAGCCATAAAAAGGAACGAAATTGGGTCATTTTTTGAGACGTGGATGGATCTAGTGACTGTCATAGAGAGTGAAGTAAGTCAGAAAGAGAAAAACAAGTATCATATATTAACGCATATATGTGGAACCTAAAAAAATGGTACAGATGAACCAGTTTGCAGGGCAGAAATTGAGACACAGATATAGAGAACAAACAGATGTACACCAAGGGGGGAAAGCCACAGGTGGGTGGGTGTGGTGGTGTGATGAATTGGGGGATTGGGATTGACATGTATACACTGATGTGTATAAAATTGATCACTAATAAGCACCTGATGTATAAAAAGATAAAATAAAATTCAAAAATCAAGAAAAAAGGATGCTAAGTTGTGACAACAATAGGAAAAGAATACAGACTGCATGCAGTAGCTACCTAAAAAAATAAAATAAAATAACCATCACTACAGCCAAGGTAACAAACATATTCATCACTCACAAAAGATTACTCATGGTCTTTTGTGATCTCTTCTTCCTGTCCTTCCCTGCTCCCCCTCTATTTACCCCACCCCATACTCCTCTACCCCAGTCTGCAGGCAATCATCCATCTGCTTTCTGTTGCTATAGTTTTCATTTTCTAAAATGTTATATAACTGTAATCACACATTAGGTACTCCTGTTTTGTCTTGTTTCTTTCACTCACCTTAATCATTTGGAGATTCATCTATGCTCTAGAGTTTACCAACAGTTCATTCCTTTTTATTCCTGAGTAGTATACCACTATATAGTTATACCACTGTTTGCTTATCCATTCACCTGTTGTTAGAGCTCTAGGTTGTAAATTAGCTTCCTGGACCTAATTCAAACACGTGTGTGTGGCGGCTTCCCCACACTAACAAGCAATTCTTGGAGACCAGCAGAGTGTCCAAGAATTAACTCAATTCTGATACTGTCTACCCAGAGATAGAATCAGATCCCATGGGTAAAGGGCTCATTCCCACAAGACTTCCTTCCACTTAAGATACCAGTCCCAAACCCAGGTTGTAACCTGTGCTTCTGACCTACTTCCTATAAGTCAGAGGTTCCCATAACTTCTTTTTGGAATCTGGGTAGAAGCCCTTTATCTCATATGTGATTTGGAAATACTTTCTCCTCATCTGTGGCTTGTCTTTTCATTCTCTTAACAGTATCTTTTGAACAGCAGAAGTTTTTAAAATTTTTATAGAAGTCCAATTTATCAGTTCTTTTATAGATTGTGCTTTTGGTGCCTTATCAGAGAATTCTTTGCCTAACGAGGTTGCAAATACTTTCTCCTATATTTTCTTCTGGAGTATTATAGTTGTAGGTTTTATATTTAGGTCTATGATCTATTTTTTTACTTAATTTTTGAGATATATATATATATATCCAAATTAACTTCTTTTGCATATTTGCAATATCCAACTGTTCCAGTATCATGTTGAAAAAATATCCTTTCTCTATTGTATTAACTTTTTATCTTTGTTGAAAATCAGTTGTTCACATATGTCTAGTTCTCTATTCTGTTCCATTAATCTATTTGTTTATTTTCATGCCAATACTATGCCTTCTTTTTTGTTGTAACTTCATAGAAAGTAGCAAAATCAGGTAATGCTTGTCCTCCATCTTTGTCCTTTATCAATTTTTTTTTTGCTATTCTAAGACCTTTGCATTCCCAAGTGAATTTTAGAATCAATATTCGAATGTCTACAAAGAAGTCTGCTGTGACATTGATTACAATTGCAATGAATCTATCAATAAATTTGGGAAGAATTGACATTTTAACAGCACTGTCTCTTAGCCCATGTACATGGTATATCTCTCCATTTATTTCTATCTTTTTCAATTTCTCTCAACAATGTTTTTTTGTTTATTTATGTTTGTTTTTTAGTTTTCAGTGTGTAGGTGTTTCACATCTTTTGTAAGATTAATCCTTAAATATTTCATAGTTTGATGCTATTGTAAATGTATTTTTTAAAAATTGACTTCTGATTATTTGTTGCTAATATACAAAAGTACTATGGATTTTCTTTCTTTATTAAGTATAGTTGATTTATAATATTGTGTTGTTTCAGGTGTACAGCATATTGATTCAGTATTTTTGCAGATTATACTCATTATAGGTTATTACAAGATGATGGGTATAATTCCTTGTGCTATACAGTATATCCTTGCTTCTTATGTATTTTACAAATAGTAATTTGTATCTGTTATCCCATACCTTTAATTTGTTCCTCCATCTTCCCTCTCCCATTTGGTAATCACAAGTTTATTTTCTATATCTATGAATCTGTTTCTCTTCTGCATATACACTCATTTGTATTATGTTTTAGATTCCACATGTAAGTGATATCATATAGTATTTGACTTTCTCTGACATGTTTAACTATGCACAATATTCTCTAGGCCCATCCACATTGTTGCAAATGACAGTATTTCATTCTTTTTTATAGCTAATATATATATATATATTATATATATATATATTTCTTTATTCAATTCAATATCTTCTTTATTCAATCATCTGTTGATAGGCACTTGGGTTGCTTCCATGTCTTGGCTATTTTCAATAGTGCTGCTATGAACATTAGGGTGCAATTATCTTTTTGGATTAGAGTTTTTGTTTTTTCTTGGTATATAACCGTGAGTAGAACTGCTAGATAATATGGTAGTTCTATTTTTAATTATTTGAGGAACCTCCATAGTTCCTTAGTGGTTGCACCAATTTACATTCCCACCAACAGTGTAAAAGTGTTCCCTTTTCTCCACATCCTCACCAACATTTGTTATTTGTAGAGTTTTTGACGACAACCATTCTGACAGATGTGAGGTGATACCTCGCTGTGGTTTTGATTTGCATTTCTCTAATAATTAATGATGCTGAGTACCTTTTCATGCGCCTGTTAGCCATCTATCTGCATGTCTTCTTTGGAAAAATGTCTGTTCAAGTCTTCTGCCCATTTTTTATTGGATTATCTGTTTTCTTGATATTGAGTTGTATGAGCTGTTTATATATTTTGGATACTAACCCCTTGTTGGTTGCATAATTTGCAAATATTTTCTCCCATCCCATAGGTTGTTTTTTTTATTTTGTTGGTGGTTTCCTTTGCTGTGCAAAAACTTTTAACTTTAATTAGGTCTCATTTGTTTATCTTTGCTTTTATTTCTTTTGCCTTAGGAGACTGATATAAGAAAATATTGCTATGATTTATGTTGAGAGTGTTCAGCTTATGTTCTCCTCTAGGAGTTTTATAGTTTCCAGTCTTACATTTAGGTCTTTAAACCATTTTGCATTTATTTTTGTATATGGTGTGAGAGAATGTTCTAAGCTCTCTGTTTTACATGTGGCTGTCCAGTTTTCCCAGCACAACTTTTTGAAGAGACTGTCTTTTCTCCATTGTGTATTCTTGCCTCTTTTGCCATAGATTAATTGACCATAGGTGCATAGGTTTATTTCTGGGTTCTCTATTCATTTCCATTGATCTATGTATCTGGTTTTGGGCCGATACCATGCTGTTTTGATTATTGTAACTTTGTATTGATCTTATGGATAAAATATTATAGAAAAGCCCACAAGAACTTTTTGGCCAACCCAATAGTATGTGTGAAGTCTGAGAGGGTTATAATCTCAGTTTGTTCTTTTTTCTCTGTACATTGACCAAGTATCTCCAAGACTAAGATATATCTATGGATAAATTATTTGTTTAACTGGAATTTTTAATTAATTTAACTCTTAAGATGTGAAATTTACCAGGCCTTATCTCCAAATTTTTGAGATTCCTTATGATAGCCCTTTGCACAGGCAATATCAAGTAATGAAAGATGAATATGTCAAGTCCCAAAGAACAGTACTAACTGCCATGGAAATACAAAGATTTTCAGCTGGATTGATGAAGGAGGTGACATTCAAAGAAACACTTTCAAATGAGTGTAGTCTTTTTGAGCAGCTAACACTTGACTATGAGGCCTGGGAAATACTCAAATCCATCTAAATAAACATGGGTTCCATTTATTGAGTACTGGTCATATATCAGTCTCTGTGGTAAGATGATTTAACCTTTACTTCTACCCTATAATGTATAAGTATTACCCCATTTTACACAGGGATAAATTGTAACTGGAAATGTTAAGTAGGTTTACAAATCTCACACATCTGTTCAGTGGCATATGTGAAAGTTGACTTCAAGTTTAACTTCAAAGCTTATGTAATAAGTCATCATACTTTTATTTTTTTTACCTCCTAAGCATTTCCAAATAAAATTAAAATCTACCTTTATTTTAACTTGGTTAAAGTAATTATTAACAATTAAGAATAATTCTGAGGGTCAAGATAAGAAGGAAGGGAGAAGATAAGGACAAAATAAAGAAATAGGAAAATGGTATGAGATAGATATAAGTATTTGACCTTTTTAACAGAGAAGATTACTCTATTATGTAACATAAGTAGCTCATCAGGCTTATTTATAGCCTGAATGAACTATCCCTTAAGACCATCTGATTTCTGGGTATCTTGACACTGCAATGAGGGTATGATGGATTATAAAAGCAATCTATGCACTAGAAGAAACATAGTTCTAATGGGAGAAAAAGCAATAAATTGACTTTCTTGCTTTGTATATCAGTCTTATGTGCAGTTTTAAAATATGAGTCACTCTACAGAAACTCATTACTTCTGAGCGAAAATTCAAAACTGTGTATCTGGATCTCTAGAATTGAGGACCAGACTGTGGATACTGATGTCCTCACTGAAAAACAAAATTCTATTTATAAAAAATTCAAGCTGTCATTGTAATCTCTTTTTGTTTCTTCCCTGGATATTTGTTGGTCAGTGTTATCTCTGCTGTAAGGTTGATATTTTCTGGAGGATTGCTATTGCTTAGTCATGTTTATATCTCCCACAGCACCTAGAACAGAAAACACCATATATGTTTCTTCAGTAGAAGAATGAATGAGGCATAGATATGTTCCCTACGTTTTCATGTGGAGAAGTTCATAGACCAAATGTAGAGTGTATATGCATCTCAGGGTATATAAGAAACTGGTGGATCAAGTCACTGACCTTCTCCAAGCTGATTGACCAACGTATCCCTGATCCCAGGGCTTCCTTCAGTCCCTGAGCACTGACCTGGTATGTGTCACTGACTCAGCCTCCTCTGAGAATGGCTCTCTTGCTTACTTCTAGAGTGCTTAATTCAATGTTAAGCATCTTTAGCTTGCTGAATTGAAACAAACGTGGTGTCCAAGATGAACCAATTGGTTCCTCAGTTCAGAGACTAAAAGAGCAAGAAGTTTGGGGAAACTTTCCAGAAAAGATTCACAGCTCAAACCCAAGGTGATGCTGGAGATCCTTGAACCCTGGACATATGTGTCCTCTGATCTCTGGTACCACTTTGCAGAGTCAGGTCACTTATGTCCTCTTTCCTTCCTTCTACTTTTCAGGGCAAGAATATCTCAGCATGGGCATGAGTAGCTTGAAATTGCTGAAATATGTCCTGTTTTTCTTCAATTTGATCTTTTGGGTAAGTCTGTCTCTTCTGAGCATGGTTGAACTCACCTCTTCCTAGCTACACTCTCCTTCTCTCTCCTCTCCTGAAGAGCCTGGTGTGGAGTGGAACCCACACATGCCCAGGTCAGGTGCAGTATACACAGCCTAAGAAGAAGGGAATGATAATTTTCTCCCCTCTTTTTCCATCCTGCCATAATATAAGCCTGCAAAATTGAAAGATACCAGTGCAGTAGGGTATACTGTTTCTCTGGGAGCTTTAGGCTATTACTGCTCACTGCTGACATCTATGGGTCAGAAACCTAAGACTCTACATTCCCTGTATTGAATGGCTCTTTTCTTCTTGCTCCCCCATGCCCAAACCTGACCCCTTGGAAAAAATAGCTGATTGAAGAGGAAGTCACCTTTTCTGGGGAGGTGTCACTATACCAGATTAAGCAATTGAATTTCAGACATAGGATAGGTTGGTACTCATGTTTCTATGAGAAGATTCTTAAAAGTTTGGCTTCTCTAGTTTTCTGCCAAGAAAGATGAACTTCTCAACCAGGGTATTCCCTTTACATGCTTGTGGTTTCCAAAGGGAAAACCATATATAAGCAGTAGAGGGAACAAGGAGTAGGGATCTGAATCATGAAGATCTGGAAGCAAGAGTGGGAATCTGAAGCATGAAGATACTGTGTTACCCATAGGAAAGAGCTTTCCCTGGTATCTGATATGGGTAGGATGAGTCATGAGTGGGACATCACAGGAGATGATAACTTTTTTTCTAGGTGCATGGGGAAATCTGGGTAAAGAGTTTGTTGGGTAGAACCAATAGAAAAAGGTGATTCTAATCTCAATTAAGTGAGTATGAGGAGATATTCAAGAACCACATTTTATTTCAGAATGTTATGTGATTCTTCCTTTCAGTTCTGTGGCTGTTGCATTTTGGGCTTTGGGATCTACCTCCTGATCCATAACAACTTTGGAGTGCTCTTCCATAACCTCCCCTCTCTCACGCTGGGCAATGTGCTTGTCATCGTGGGTTCCATTATCATGGTGGTTGCCTTCCTCGGCTGCATGGGATCCATCAAGGAGAATAAGTGCCTGCTTATGTCGGTGAGTTACTCTCACAGTTGATGTGGTGCCCTAAGTGGGGTGACATGATGCCTTCACTTAAGCCACAAGCAAGATGTTTTCTGGCAGCTCACCTATTAGTGCAGGGAAATCATAAGAACATAAAATTGGCACCTCGGGTCAGTCCACTCTGTCTAGACCAGTAGTATTTTGTTCTTGACTGGGGTCCCAGGGATAGATAAGAGAGGGCATTGCTATCCTCCTTGACATCCATTTTACACTGTTAATGATGACCTTATCATTATAACTTGCCTTCATAACTTTTATTTCTTCTTTTTTTCTATAGATTTCATCATTTATTTTATTTTTAAATTTTTTATTGGAGTATAGTTGATTAACAATGTTGTGTTGGTTTCCAGTGTACAGCAAAGTGAATCTGTTATACATAAACATATATCCACTCTTTTTTTGTTGTTTTTAGATTCTTTTCCCATGTAGGCCATTACAGAGTATTGAGTAGAGTTCCCTGTGAGATACAGCAGGCTCTTATTAGTTATCTATTTTATATATAGTAGTGCTTCTATGTCAACCTCAATTTCCCAATTTATCTCCCCCCATTTCTTATTTATATCTGGTTGAAATCAACTGTCGTACGTCTGCCTAAATCCTCTTCACATTAGTATATATTTCCAGGATCTGACTCAGAGTCACTAACTGATGGAAAATATAGTCTCTAGATTCTTCTGAGTGCTGTAACACTCCTAAAATGGCAGAGGATGCTTACCTTTCTGATACCTGCACTAGATACACCATAGTTTGAGTGACCAAACTGGGTGAAGGCCTAGGCTGCAGCCATTGAGGTCTAACATGAGAGTTGCTAGAGCTTTTCACTTGCTCCCTGTCAGTTACCTATCCTAAGGAACACCTTTAGACTTAGGTTTTTCCTGTAAGATCTATGGAGGAAGAGCTCTTCGTTTCTCTGGTGTGCTCAGAACAAAGCTCAGTATAACAGTGCCGCTCTATCCATAAATATGGGTTCCCAATCACCTTTCTTTTTCCTCAAGTCATGTGGTTATTCTTCTTTCCATTATGGGTCAACTGTTAAACTGGAGTCAAGAGATAGAATAAGAGGGCTTTCCTGGTGACACAGTGGTTAAGAATCCACCTGTCAATGCAGGGGACATGGCTTCGAGCCCTGCTCTGGGAAGATCCCACATGTCGCAGAGCAACTAAGCCCATGTGCCACAACTACTTAGCCTGCACTGTAGAGCCCCGCGAGCCATGACTACTGAAGCCTGTGCACCTAGAGCCCATGTTCTGCAACAAGACAAGCCACCACAATGAGAAGCGGACGCACAGCAACAAAGATCCAACACAGCCAAAAATAAATTAATTAATTAAAAAAGGGGGATAGAATAAGAAAGTCCTTGTTCTCAGATAGTTCCCAGATAGTGGCAAAAGATGGAAGATTATAGACTTGGGAAAGAGGTTTTAAGTAGTCAAAATTTGTGTTGGGGTAAAAACTGAAGGAAAATGAATAAGTGAAAATGTGTTTTCTGTTAATTGTGATTGGCATAAGCACCGAGAGTTGGAGATAAATATGAGTTAAGACCATGATTAGAGCACCTTTTCTCCCCATCTGTACAGGGCTCCTCTCAACCACTACCATTACCTTCCTCCACCCCAAAATAGCCCTTTGCTTGCAGAAAGGACCAGACCCCAAACTCTAAAGACACATGGTTTAGTTTACTAGTTTTTGCTCAGTTGTTTCAATAGGCTGATGCCAAAACTTCTCCACTGATTCAACAAATGGTATTACCTATGCATTATGCACATGGAGCTCAGTGGGTACAATGGGTAGAAGCACAATGGGAAGAAGAGAACAAAGTTAGAAGACAGCTGATCTTCCCTCTAGAGTCTTGGAGTCTAGTTGTAGGAAAAGAACAAATATTCCTCACAAAACAAGAGAAAGCTTATGAAGGCTCAAACAGGCAGGAACAGAACCTCCTGCACATGTGCAGAGACATGCCTGGATGCTCCCAGGGTGGAGTAGAAGTGGGGGAGGAATGAGGGTCAGTGCTGTGAGCATCTCTCTTCTTTGCCCCAGTTTTTTGTCCTGCTGCTGATTATCCTCCTTTCTGAGGTGACCTTGGCCATCCTGCTCTTCGTGTATGAACAGAAGGTAAGTTATAGAGAATCAAACTCATTTTTGTATTGCTAAGATTGGGTAGTGTGCAGTGGAGAAGAAAGTGGCACAAAATAAGTCCTATAATAGAGTTAGAATCAAAGTAGAAGGAGGAAAGAAAGAGGGATTAATTGCAATTGGGGAGAGAAAAAAATCATGAAGGAGATTGCATTTGAGTGGTGTTTTGAAGGATGAATAGGAAGAACAGTAAAAAAGTAAGTTTATCTTCCTCCTATTTACCTATTTACTTTTCTCCATGTGTTTGGCAGTACAAAATATCTGTCTCAGTGCCTAAGAGAACTCACGCTTTAATTGTGCATTTTCTTCCTTTGTAAAACCAGAGTTCTGGAAGGACAAGAGACCACTGTGTACTTCTTCCTTCAATGCCATCTCATCCTCAGCATTTCTTCTTATATATAAGATCCTTCCCCTCACTTCCTAGTTCTGAGGAGACCATTTGGAAGGGAGGAGCAGATGGAACCATTTTATTAGCCTACATTAGAAATTCCTTATTCCTTGAACTCACTTGCTTTTTACAATGTCTTCTCTGCTGGAATGTGCCCCACCCAGCTGAATGACTGTGTGGCTGAGGGTCTGACGGACAGCATCCAGCAGTATTACTCAGACAACAGCACCAAGGCGGCATGGGACTCCATCCAGTCATTTGTGAGTACAAGTGGAATCCTCCTCAGTTCAGCTCAGACATAATTCTCCAACCTCAGTCCCTGGGGACTAGACAGGTCTTCCTTTCATGAAAGTTTCAGAATCTAAGGTCCACAGCCCCTAGGTTCAGAACAATGCTTGGCTATCACAAACAGGAGAGCACAGGAATCAGCTTGATTGGTACAAAGTTATCTACATTCTCTCTTTTACCCTTCACCCACTCAGGTTTATTTTTTAAGCCTTACTAAGATGTAAGAAAGACCCAAACATGTTATACTAGATTCATTTATGTATTTTCCAAAATTTTTCTGAAAACAGAAATTGTTTAATGCAAGAAATCTCTTTTGAAGTTCTGAGTAGCCCAAATCATTCTTGTTATCTAGCTCACCAGCACCCCATTCCTCATGCCCTAACCCACTAACAAACATATATATTAACTTGGTATTCCTGCCTTGATGTGTTGGGGTCAGGGAGCCAGCATGATACTGGCATAGCTTGTGTCTCAGACAATACCATTATGACCACATGGAGCCGCCTGTGGCCCTGCTATGCCTGCTTAGTGTGGAGTAAAAGAAATAGCACAGGGCTTCCCTGGTGGCGCAGTGGTTGAGAGTCTGCCTGCCGATGCAGGGGACATGGGTTTGTGCCCCGGTCTGGAAAGATCCCACATGCCGAGGAGCGGCTGGGCCCGTGAGCCATGGCCTCTGAGCCTGCGCGTCCGGAGCCTGTTCTCTGCAACAGAAGAGGCCACAGTGAGAGGCCCACGTACAGCAAAAAAAGAAAAAAAAAAAAGAAAAAAGAAAAGAAATAGCATAGGAATTAAAGCCCAGAGACCAGGATTGGGTAGTCTTGGAAAAGTCACTTAACCTTTCTGGATCCCTAATTCTTTCTTTTTCTTTCTTGTTTTTTTTAAAAATCCTGTTTAGAAGCCTTCTTATTATAGAATTTCTAGACTTATACAAAAGAAAAGAGAATAATAGAAAAATGAATCTCTGGGTACATATCACCCAGCTTCAATAGTCAACATTTTGCCAATGTTGTTTTAGCTAACCCTCTATGCTTTTTATGCTAGTATTTATTAAAGCAAATAATAGATATTATATCATTTAAAATTAAATATAAAGATAATAACTTCTTTTTTAACAAACACTTTATTTATTTATTTTTTGCGGTACACGGACCTCTTACTGCTGTGGCCTCTCCTGCTGCAGAGCACAGGCTCTGGATGCACAGGCTCCGGATGCTCAGGCTCAGTGCAATGGCTCACGGGCCCAGCCACTCCGTGGCACGTGCGACCCTCTCGGACCGGGGCACAAAGCTATGTCCCCTGCATCAGCAGGCGGACTCTCAACCACCGCGCCACCAAGGAAACCCCAAACACTTTATTTTTTTAGAGCAGTCTTAGGTTTACAACAGAACTGAGAGGGAGGTACAGAGATTTCCCATATACTCCCACAAATGCATAACCTCCCCCATTATCAACATCACTCACCAGAATGGTACAATTTTTTAGATGAAGGATGAGCCTACATAATTATCACCTAAAGTCCATAGTTAACATTAGGGTTCACTCTTGGTGTTGCACCTTCTATGCATTTGAACAAACTTATAATGACATATGTGCATCAGTATAATATCATACAGAGTAGTTTCCCTACCCTAGAAACCCTCTGTGCTCTGCCTATTTATACCTCCTCCTACCCTCATCCTTGGCAACCACTGATCTTTTTATTGTCTCCATAGTTTTGCCTTTTCCAGAATGTCGTATAGTTGAAGTCATACTGTATATAATCATTTCAAGCTGGCTTCTTCCACTTACTAATATACTTTTAAGATCCCTCCATGTCTTTTCATGGCTTGATAGCTCATTTACTTTTAATGTTAATATTCCATTTTCTGGATATACCACAGTTTACTTATTCATTCACCTACTGAAGGACATCTTGGTTGCTTCCAAGTTTTGGCAATTAAGAATAAAGCTGCTATAATCATCCATGAGCAGTTGTTTTTCTGTGGACATAACTTTTCAACTCCTTTGGATAAATACCGAGGAACATGATTGCTGGTTCATTTGGTGAAAGTATATATAATTTGTAAAAAGCCTCCAAATGGTCTTCCAAAGCATCTGTACCATTTCTCATTCCCACCAGCAATGTATGGGTGTTCCTGTTGCTCCACATCTCATGAGTATTTAGTGTCAGTGTTCCAGATTTTGACCACCTTCATAGGTGTGTACTGGTAGCTCATTGTTTTAATTTTCATTTCCTTGATGACATATGATGTGGATTTTCATATGTTTATTTGCCATCTGTATATCTTCTGTGGTGAGGTGTCTGCTAAGGTCATTGGTTCATTTTTTAATCAGGTTGGTTGTTTTCTTATTGTTGAATTTTAAGAGTTTTTTTTAAGATTTAGTCAACAATCCTTTATCAGATGTGTCTTTTGCAAATATTTTCTCCCAGTCTGTGGCTTCTAATTCTCCTGATATTGTCTTTTGCAGAATATAAGTTTTAAATTTTAACTGAGTCCAGCTTATCAATTATTTCTTTCATGGGTCATACTTTGGTGTTTCTTCTAAAAATATATCATCATAACCGAGGTCATGTAAGTTTTCTCCTGTATTATCTCCTAGGATTTTTATAGTTTTATGTTTTACTTTTAGGTTTATGATCTATTTGGAGTTAATTTTTGTGAAGGGTGTAAGGTCTCAGTCTAGATTTTTTTCTTTCTTTCTTTCTTTTCTTTTTTTTTTTTTTTTGGCATGTGAATGTCCAGTTGTTCCAGCACCATTTGTTAAACAGACTATCTTTTTTCCATTGTATTGCCTTTCCTCCTTTGTCAAAGATCATATGACTATATTTTTGCAGGCCTGTTTCTGGGCTCTCTAAATCTATTTGTCTATTCTTTCACCAATACCGTACTCTCTTGATTACTGTAGCTTTATAGTAAGTCTTGAAGTTGGGTAGCATCAGTCCTCCAACTTTGTTCTTTTTCTTCAATATTGTATTGACTACTCTGAGTCTTTTGCCTCTCTATATAAACTTTAGAATCAGTTGGTTCATATCCATAAAATAGCTGGCTGGGATTTTGATTGGGGTAGCACTGAATCTATAGATCAAGTTGGGAAGAACTAATACCTTAACATTGAGTCTTCCTATCCACGAACATGGCATATCTCCCCATATACTTGGTTCTTCTTTGATTTTGTTCATCAGAGTTTTATGAGTTTTTCCTCATACAGATCTTGTACATATTTTGTTAGATTTATATTGAATACCTAAATATTTCATTTTGGGGGATGCTAGTGTAAATGGTATTGTGTTTTTAATTTCAAATTCCACTTATTCATTGTTGTAATATAGGAAAGCAATTGACTTTTGTATATTAACTTTATGTTCTGCAGCCTTGTTATAATCGCTTGTGAGTCCCAGGAATTTTTTATGTCAATTCTTTCATATTCTCATCATAGATGATCATATCACCTGTGAACAAAAACAGTTTTATGTCTTCCTTCCCACTCTGTATACTCTTTCTTTCTTTCTTTTTTATATTTTTGTGCTCCCCTCTAAAGTTTTCACTGTGTACATCTCTTATTTTCCCTAATTCAGTTAACATTTTTATTACCAATATTTTGAATTCTTTACCTGTAAATTATTTCTATTGCATTATTTATTTATTCAGAGGTTTTCTTTTGCTTTTTCAATTGAGAGCAGGTCCTCTGCCTTTTCATTTTACTTAACTTTCTCTGCCTCTATGAATTTAGGTGAAAGTGTTACCTATTGCAGTCTTGAAGGGGTGTTGTTATGTGGGAGTGTCCCTGTATAGACTGTGCATGCCCAAAGCCTTTGGTGGGAGAGCTGGATTTGATGTGGATGCAAGTCACATCTTTCCTTAGTGTGTACTGACAGCTATCACCTTTGTGGGGAGTGGGACTAGAGATGGAAGGGCTAGATCTAGAGCCAGATGTAAGGCAGAACTTCCCCTCTGCTCAGTGATCATCACTGCCCTATCAGTGGCAGGGTCTGGTCCAAGTTGCTGGAGCCAAAGCCCTGAGAGTCAGACCTGAACTGGATCTGTTCCCTTTAAATGTGTGTTTTCCCCTCTGTCTGCACTGGGACCCTTGACCCAGAAAGGGGACATGCTGAAGCAAGTGGGACCTCTGTGGGCTCTTGGCTCGTGTCAGCTGAAGACAGACATCTGAGCTGTCTTTGATGTGCTGCTTCACAGACACCTGCAATTGTTTCCCTCATTCTGCTCAGAAGCAGCCTTGGGTGCAAATCCCCTTGTCCCTCACAGCCAATCACTGCCCCCAGCCTCTGCTTCCCCTGCTCTGTTGTGGAGCCACACCTCAGGGCAGGTGGGGTCCGCATGGGTTCTCAGTGTATGGCGGGTGGGGGGAAGGTGGTGGAACAATCTCCATCAGAGATCTAGGATGTTTCTGATGCACTGCTTGAGTAAACACCAACAATGGCAGCTGCTGCCCCACCCAGGCTCCGCCCCGATACTGGGTCACCTCTGTGTCCCACGGTTTCCATCTTCTCCTTGGTCATGGCCACCCCAGGTCAAGTGCTGCACTATGACATGGAATGAGTGGGGCCAAAGCGTTTGCTTGGCTTGAGTTAGGGCATGTGAGTAGGTGGTTGCAAGAAATCTGGCAGCTGCTAAAGCAAACATCTCTCCACCCTGCCTTGGAGGCAAGCCAGCATGCATGCGCTCCTCATGAGTGGAGTCCAGGCTTCCACAGCCCTCCTGTTGATCCAACCAGTACTCCAGTCAGACAAGACACCTTTTCTCACAAGCATAGGACCCCACGACTGGGGCTCCAAATTTGTGGTTCTCACCACTCACTCCCCAGGTTCGGTATCCCACCCATGATTCTCCGTTTTACTCTGAGTTCCCTCCCAGGGGCACAGGTCCTGACCTAATCACTTTTTTTCCCTTCCTGCTCAATTATATGTGTATTTTTTTTTACAGCCTTGGTTGTACAGGAGTCCTTCTGCCAGTTTTTAGTTAGTTTTCAGTGAGAATTTTTCCACATGTAGATGTATTTTTGATGTGTACATAGGGGGAGGTGAGCTTCATGTCCTCATACTCCACCATCTTGATCAATCTCTCCAGGCCACCTTTTAATTTTGATGATTTTCTCTATTGATTTCCTGTTTTCAATTTCATTGATTTCTGCTTTAATTCTCATTTATTTTTCTTCTTACTTTGAACTTAATTTGCTCTTCTTTTTCTAGTTTTCTAAGATATACACTGAGATTATTGATTTTTTAATCTTTTTTCTTTTCTAATATTTTTATTCAGTGTATAAATTTACCTTTAAGCACTGCTTTTGCTGCATCCCATATATTTTTATGTTGTGTTTTCACGTGTGTTTTCATTTTTATATACGTTTTCCAATATTTTTAAATTTCCCTTGAGATTTTTCTCTGATCATGTGTTATTTAGAAGTGTGTTGTTTAATCTTCTTGTAAAATAAGGTATTTTTAATACACCTAAAATTTTACAATAATTCCTTAATATCATTAATAAATATCTATAATCATTTACCTAAAAATATTATTTTTAATTGGTTTCTTCCAACCAAGATCCAAACGAGGTCCACATATTATATTTGGATAATATGTCTCTAAATCTCTTTTAATCTATGATAGTATCTCTCTGTGTTCATGCTATTTATTTGTGGAAAGGAATTAGGTTGTTTGTCCTATAGAATTCCCCAATTTCTGGATTTGGCTATTTGCTTCTCAAAGTATTTTAGCATCAGGGAGTCTCTGTCTCCTTTGTGAATCTGGAGGCTTGATAAAGGTTCCATTTTTGGTGAGACTAACATAGATATTTCCTACAGCATCACGTAAGCAGGCACAGAATATCTGATTGTCCTACTTTTTGTGATCTTAAGACTTGTTGGTGAGTGTCAGAGGACAGAGGGAAAAAAAACTGCCCAAAAAACTGAGAAGGTATCTTGGGACCAAAAAGCGAGGCATACAGCTCCATATAATCAATGGATCAGCTTATTATAGGGTAACTTACAGAGTGGGATTGGGAGTGGGCAGATGATTTGGAGGCATTTGCAGATGCATTCCACACTGCCAAGGGACCATTGGGATGGTCTTATAGGTAACCTAGGGTATGGGGGTAGATACTTGGAAGCAGGACGTGCATTCCTAGGTCAAGATTAGCCATCTTACATTCCATCACTTCAATATGTTCTTCCTCTTGTTGTATTTTCTTTGATATAATGTCCTAAGTTGAAGAACATGCCATCCAGACAGTCCTCTCTAGTGCCAGCGCCTCTTTAGTCTTCTCTAGTTCCCAGGTGAACTGTAATTCCTTTTCTGTGCTAATACTTAGAATGCATAACAAAGGCCATGCAACAGCTGCAATAGCTTGCTCACTTTTTTTTCACCCCACTTTCGCTTTGCTACCTCTTCCATTAATACATCTAGTATGCCCTTTGGTGTTTTCAGGGTATCCCTCTACTCTTGCACCAGCCTGAAGTGTTCCATAAATATAGCCAGATCACCCCACATGAAAATGGCTGGCCAGCCTGGGATTTCCCCCACAGACAACAAGCTTTTCCCTGTTTGTCTCCTTCACCCATTTCTGCATTATTTTAAGTCTCCTGCCTGGCTTGCCAATTGTCCAGTGATGGAGGGAACGAAAAGTGCCCAGTGAACTGGGAGGCATCTTGAGACCAAAAATCAAGGCAGGCAGCTTCATATAATCACTGGATCAGTTTATTATAGGGTAACTTACTCACAGGGTAGTATTAGGATCTGGAGGACAACAATCAGGAAACATTTGCAGCTACACTCCACACTGCCAAGGAGCTGTTGGGACAATTTTATAGTTAACTTAGGGTATGGAGGTAGATGCTTGGAAGCAGGACATACATTCCTAAGTCAGAATGAATGGTAACTAGTCTTGTGGGCACTGGGAGTACATCAGCAAAGTTATCATCATTGTTTGGGGACTAACAGAGCATAGAGGCCACAATATTAATTACAAAGCTCTTTATGACATAGAAGTGATTTACTGTACCTTGGGTAGGGTCAGTGGTAGGGCAGGAGAAACTGTAAGGGCCCAAGATAGCATCAGCTATGCTAACAGCCATACAATGGGTCTAGGTGTGGTCAGCCTGATCCCTCCATTATAAAGTCTCCTGTGTGCCTAATTTTTTATTTGTAAAATGTGAATAAATTAAATATGCCCTCTCTACTTCAAGAAGTTTTGTGTGAAGGAAATGGTATCACAGGTTTGAAAGTACTTAGTTCTAAGGAGCCATAGTAGTCAGGCTAATTCTGGATTTTCTGCTACAGAGTCAGATCTGAAGGGCCTACCATTTCTCCAAGGTCCATGGTTTTCTTTCTGTTATCTTACTAACGATCACTTGTTTGGGGTTTGGTTTTCAGCTGCAATGTTGTGGTGTAAATGGCACGAGTGATTGGATGGGCAGCCCACCAGCATCTTGCCCCTCAGACCCACAAGTTAAGGTAATTTATTTTTAGAAACTTTTCTGCTATTGGCCACTGCGGTTAAACTTTAAATTACCTTAGAAACTCCAGTCATACAGGACCTAGTCCTCCCAGCCAGAAACAGGAAACCTTAAACAAAAGAGAGACCAGGGAAACAACCCATATAACTAAACGAATAAGAAAAACAAAAAAGAAAAAGAATAAGTTCATCTAGATTAGAGATGCCATGAAGAATCTTGCTACTCTAAACTATTACATTAGAGGGGAAGATTTATGTGATAGTGGCAGAAGATTATGTCTAGATTTTTCTTGAGCAAGAATTAGGTCTTCTTATGGTTGAAAGTGAAATTGTAAGGTTGAAGCAGAAAAGCTTCTCTCTACCTGTTTCCCTGCTCTCCTTCCTTGGAGATGGCAGCATCCAACCCTTTAGCAGAATGAATCATAAGTGAAGGAGTGAGGAGTTGGGGAAGAGAGAGGTGATGGAACTTTTGACTAGACCCAGAGAAGAAGCCCAAATCAACTTTCAACTAGACTAAGTCCCTAAGGTCCTGTTACCCCATGTTACTCACTTGAAGTTGTTTGGAAATCTCTGGAATTTGGGAGGGTCTGTGAAGAAAGACTGGGACACCTACCAACAAGCAACTGCCCTGCAGCTTGGCAGGCCTATTATGTTTACTGGCTTTTGAAGCAGAAGCTGAAATGCAACCAATCCTAGGATTGCATAGCCTATATTCCCATTTGTCAATCCCAAGACACTAATGAATATTCAAAAAACACAAAGACATATGTTGTTGACCTGTGTCTTAGGATCTAGTTTAATTCAGTGTGTAAAGATCTAAGACTTCTACATTAGATGACACTGTAATGATAACAATATCAAAAAAGTCTCTAGTTTAATATTTTCTATTTTATGCCCATTTCTTCATCCATATAAAAAAATAAAAATATAATGCCTGGTCTAAGTCTCTTGGCATAAGGCAAAATACAAACTGTCTTCCCAAATAAGCCTCCTGATAAAGTTGAGTAATATAGTAGTGTCATTTGTATTTGTAATTTTTTCTAGGGTTGCTATGTAAAAGCAAAACTGTGGTTTCACTCCAATTTCCTGTATATTGGAATCATCACTATCTGTGTATGTGTGATCCAGGTAAGAGCTTAACCAGAGGACTACTTTGAGGATTAAATGAGATGTAATGTAATTTTTAGAATGGTACCAGGTACATATATATGAGCTCCTCCAGTCAAGTAGAAAATGATGTTATTACCAGTTTAAGGCATACAGAAAATATGCTGTAAGATCTATCTGGTCAATTTATCCCTAAGGGAAATGAGTGTTTCATTGTCAAATTAAAAGCCACCAAGCAGAACCTTACTTTGGTCCCTCACAGAGCTGGTCTGGAAAAGCCTGTGATGAATAAAGCATTCCACTTGAAAAATTGGCCTTGTGTGCTAAGCAGGAGTTGGTGATGAAAACTGTAATCAATTTCCTCATTGCTTCTCTGCTTAGTTTGACAAGTCAGGGGTGAATGGGGGGTAGTTTTTTGTTTTTTTTTATTATGTATTATTTCTACCATTTTTATACCCAAGTGTCTTGAGTGTACCACAGATTAGCTAAGACCTAATCAAGAAGCTCAGAGAGAAATGATTTTTCTCTACTTGAAAACCAAGGAGGCCTAAGGCAAGGGTAGAGATCACTCGCTGCACAAAGTGTTGACCTGTGCAGAGCTTGATTATACCAGCAGCAGGATTTCTGTGATTTCTTAAGGAGACAAAAGATGTCCCAACACTTTATACTCTACTGTGTTGCCATCATTACCCCCACTTGTCTCCCCACTGCCATTCTAAAGCTAAAGGAGAAAACTCCTGAGAAAGAATTAGAAGTGATAGTAGGAAGGGTAGTCTCAGTGTGATGGACAATTTCCTTTTCTCTGAGACTGATTCCAGGGACTGTGGGTGAGATGTTTCCATCCGTAAAGACCTCACATTTTCCCAACTCTTTCCTCAGGTATTGGGGATGTCCTTTGCACTGACGTTGAACTGCCAGATTGACAAAACCAGCCAGGTCCTAGGATTATGACCTGAGGCTGCCTTGTGTTGGAGAGACTTGTTCATCACTGGAAATCCAAAACAACTTGTAACATGAAGCCCTAAATGACCACCTCCTGAACTGGTACCTTTGTCCCCCTCCCATCTCTTCCCTGTTGTCCCATACAACCAGAGAAGAGGGTGTTGGTCAGGCACTTCCCATCTCAGATAACAAGACAATCCTTTACCATTCATGGCAGCAGCCTTGTCACTCATTAATAACTGAGCATTTGTCAGACATGAAAGTCCAAGAGAACCTGTTGTACCAATGGCTCAAGATCAAAGGATGGGTCCGCAGCTTGAGTTTTTGCATCTTCCCATTGTCAAACAAGTCTCTGGCCTCTAAATCTTGCCCAGTCCACTCTCCAAAGTCAACCAAGAGATAAGCTTAAGGGAGCTCTGGGGCCAGGTTCACTGGATCATTGTCACAATCCTCTGTTTCCTTTTGACTGGGGGCCTTGGCTACAGGAATGACAGAGTACCCTTTCTCCAAAGGTTAGGTTTCATTTCAATTTCTTAAAGGGTCTTATTGATTCATCTAAGTCTTTCCAAGATAAACTATCCAATCACTCACTCCCTGATTTCAGCCAATCTCTTAGCCTTTGATTTACATAGCAATGAAGGAATTCAGCAGGATAGGTATTTCTGGTGGTTTAGGTGATAATCATATTCAAAAGAGTTCTGGTGTTATTTCTCTTTCAGATAAGGTTTTGTTAATGTACTATTTTAATTCTTCAATAAATAAAATAGCTTATGCTCTGTCAGTCATTACATTCTCATTCTTTTGTCTCAAATATAATTTCCATGACTCAGCCTGATTGCCCTGCCAGCAAGTTAGGGATATTAGTTATCTATTGCTGCATAATGAATTACTCTAAAACTTGTCACTGAGAACAATGAACATTTATTATCTGACAGTTTTTGTTGATCATGAATCTGGGAGCAGCTTTATTGGGTGATTCTGGCTCGTGAACTCTCACATGACTACAATCAAGATGTCAGCTGCAGTCATCTCAAGTCTCAGCTAGAAGAGGATACACTTCCAAGTTCTCATATGGTTCCTGATAGGCATCAGTTCTTTGCCACATGCACCTTTCCATAGCACTGCCTTATGACATGGAATCTGATTCTCCCCATAGCAAGGTATTCAAGAGACAGCATGAAATACAGCACCCAAAACAAGTCATACACTCCTTTTACAACCTAACTCAGAAGTGCCATCACATCAGTCCTGCTGTATACTATTCCTTAGAAGAAAGTTGAAAAGTTCAAACTCAAGGGGAGGAAATTACACAACTGTGTAGATACTATGGGGTGGAGATCACTGGAGGCTATCTTAGAGGTGGTCAACTACACCATGTTTGTGGGGTCAGGAGAAGCTAAATTTAATTGTCTATATGATAACCATACTTTGAAAGCAAAAGATCAGGCCACATCTAATACAGAGTCAAATGTAGAGAAATTAAAGAAAGGGGTGACAGAATTGGTTTCTATTCTCAAAGATTTGTGTAGGATCTCCAACTTCCTTTTAGGAAAATTGATCAAATTCATAGTAGTTTATAGGGAAAAATATATCTTTTGCACTTTCCTGAGGCAAAGTAGCAAAGGAGACATTCTCATGATTATCACAAGTATCAAACATGTCTCACATTCAACATGCACAAAATAAAACTTATTATATCTTCCAAGCCTGTTTCTCTCCTTTGTTCCCCCATATCAGTGAGTGATAAGACCACCTTCTGGTTGCCGTAGCCAGAAACCAGGGCTT
The DNA here is from genome assembly GCF_964165515.1 of Mesoplodon bidens. Taxonomy (NCBI): domain Eukaryota; kingdom Metazoa; phylum Chordata; class Mammalia; order Artiodactyla; family Ziphiidae; genus Mesoplodon; species Mesoplodon bidens. Next base: position 88,442,131 of record NC_138177.1, on the reverse strand, counting down.
TGTCCTACCTCTAGCCTGCCCTTCACTCCCAACCTCCAGTCAGTCATAAAGTTCTAAGGATTCAGCTACAAAATACCTAATTCATCCACTCTCCCCATTTCATTTCTTGCCTATATTCCTTCAGTTGTCTACTATCTGTTCTCCTAGTACCTACTATTGACCCCATCTAAGCTTTTCTCCATACAGTAGCCAAAATAATATTTCTAAAACATAAATATAATCAGGAGACTTTCGAACCCTGGGTCAAGATGGCAGAGTGGGAGAAAGTGGAGTTTTCATCTCCTCACAGGTACAGCAGGGGTGCATCAGAATAGTTCTTCCAGAGCACCTGCTGGGTTTTGATGGGGAAACTTGGACACCTGGCGGACAGGAGGGGTCCGTGTGCAGCTTGGTGGGACATGGGAGGGAAGGAAAGAGGGAAGGAGGGAGGGAAGAGTGATGGAGATGGGACAGGGCTGGCACCCCTAGGGGGAGGGGCTTGGGGAGAAGAGAGGTTTCAGCACTCAGGGGGACCCACTACTGGCAGGGGGATCAGCAGGGACAGGGGGGACCTTCAAGGGGTGGGGGTTCAGAGGGGTGCCCTGCAAAGGTCTGTGGGGGGAGGGACGGGGTGGGGCCTGTGTGTGTGGTCTGTGCCAGGCCCCTACATGCCCCAGCCTGGGATGTGTGTCTCCTGGTGGGGAGAAGGGCTGGGTGCTGGACAGTGGGGTTTGGAGGGTGGGCCCAGGGAGGGGACCACTGTGGGAGGTGGGGAGATGACCTGGGGTGGCAGGGGGGAAGGGTTCCACAGCCAGGAAGGTTGGTGTAGGAGGCCCAGGCCACCAGGGAAGTGGGGCACAATTGTTGAGTGGCGCGCAGAGGGCAAGGCCACCATTGCAACACCATTCTCTGCCCACCAGCCTGGCCTCCTTGGGCAGTGGCAGGGGCACACACCTAAGCAGGCTCAACCACCCTTCAAACCAGGGTTTCCCCCCACCACTCAGGCCCCAGCAAGCCTGCTATGGTGCTGGGCCTGAGCCCTAACCTCATGGAGGTCTCTTCAGGCCATATAGGTCCCATACCTGAGCCCTGCCCCTGCTGAGGCCTCCTCTGGCTTCTCGGATCCCAATGGACCCAAGTACAACACCCCCCAGGGCTTCTGGGGGCTGCTTGAGTCCTGGTGGACCTGAGGACTGTCCCCCACAAAACCTACAAAGGCTGCGCAGGCCCTGGTGGCCCATGTGCTGCCCCTGACAAAGCCCCTCCTAGGGCTGTGAGGGTCCAGGCAGGCCGAGCACTGCCATTCTCCAAAGCCTCCTCAAGCTGTGATGGCCCCTGTGGACACACACATGGAAGCCTGCACCCAAGCTGGCTTGCACAAGCACGTGTGCTCTGGGTCAGCTTCAAGAGCAGACACAGGTGAAAGAAACACACGCAAAGGTGGGGCTGACAGAGAGGGTACAGATAACTACCTAAAGGTATTCGAGGCCCTCCTGGGGAGACAGGGGTTGGATGTAGCTCACTGTGGGGGCAATGAAACTGATAGCAGAGGCACAAGGGAATTTTAATTTTTTAATTTAAAAATTGTCTTAAGTTAAAAAAAATTTTTGGCTATTGTGTTTTGTTGTTTCATTTTTATTTTTATTTTTTCTAATATATTTTTTATTTTTCTAATTTTATTTTATTTTTTATTCTTTGTTATTGTTCTGCTCTTTTTTGTTTGTTGTCTGTTTTTCTTTTTTGTTCCTTTTTGCTGCACTTCATGGCTTGTGGGATCTTAGTTTCCAGGCTGGAGGTTGGGCCTGAGCCCCTGTGGTGGGAGCATTGGACTAACAGAGAACTTCAGACACCAGGCAACATTAATCTCTGTGAGTTCTCACAGAGATCCTCACCTTGGCACCAAGACCCAGCTCCACCCAACTGACTGCAAACTCCAGTGTTGGTTGCCACAAGCCAAACGAGCAGCAAGACAGGAACATACCCCACCTATCAACAAAAGTGAGATGACAGAGAAATATGTTACAGATAGAGGAGCAAGGCAAAAGCCTGCAAGACCAAATAAATGAAGAGGAAATAGGCAATCTACCTGAAAAAGAATTCAGAGTAATGATAGTAAAGATGATCCAAAATCTCAGATATAGAATGGAGGCATGGGTCAAGAAAATACAAGAAATGTATAACAAGGACCTAGAAGAACTAAAGAACAAACAATCAGTGATGAACAACACAATAATTGAAATGAAAAATACACTAGAAGGAATCAATAGCAGAATAATTGAGGGAGAAGAATGAATGAGTGAGCTGGAAGATAGAATGGTGGAAATAACTGCCTAGGAGCAGAAAAAAGAAAAAAGAATGAAAAGAAATGAGGACAGTCACAGAGACTTCTGCAACCACATTAAATGAACCAACATTCGAATTATAGGGGTCCCAGAAGAAGAAGAAAGAGAGAAAAGACCTGAGAAAACACTTGAAGAGATTATAGTTGAAAACTTTCCTAACATGGGAAAGGAAGTAGCCACCCAAGTCCAGGAAGGGCAGAGAATCCCACACAGGATAAATCCAAGGAGAAACATGTCGAGATACCTATTAATCAAACTAACAAAAGTTAAATTCAAAGAAATATTAAAAGCAGCAAGGGAAAAGCAACAAATAACAGACAAGGGAAACCCCATAATGTTATCAACTGATTTTTCAGCAGAAACTCTGCAGTCCAGAATAGAGTGGCAGGATATGTTTAAAGTGATGAAAGGGAAGAACCTACAACCAAGATTAGTCTACCCAGCAAGGATCTCATTCAGATTCGACAGAGAAATAAAAAGCTTTACAGACAAGAAAAAGCTAAGAGAATTCAGCACCACCAAACTAGCTATACAACAAATGCTAAAGGAACTTCTCTAAGTGGGAAACACAAGAGAAGAAAAGGACTTACAAAAACAAACCCAAAACAATTAAGAAAATGGTACTAGGAACATACATATCAATAATTACCTTAAATGTGAATGGATTAAATGCTCCAACCAAAAGACACAGGCTCCCTGAATGGATACAAACACAAGACTTGTAGGTATGCTGTGTACAAGAGTCCCACTTCAGACCTAAGGACACATACAGACTGAAAGTAAGGGGATGGAAAAAGATATTCCATGCAAATAGAAATCAAAAGAAAGCTGGAATAGCAATTCTCATATCAGAAAAAAGGGACTTTAAAATAAAGACTATTACAAGAGACAAAGAAGGACACTACATAATGATCAAGGGATCAATCCAAGAAGAAGATATAACAACCTTAAATATATATGTACCCAACATAGGAGCACCTCAATACATAAGCAACTGCTAACAGCTATAAAAGAGGAGATTGACAGTAACACAATAATAGTGGGGGACTTTAACACCTCACTTACACCAATGGACAGATCATCCAAACAGAATATGAAAAAGGAAACACAAGCTTTAAATAACACAGTAGACTAGATAGATTTAATTGATATTTATAGCCCATTCCATCCGAAAACAGCGGATTACACTTTCTTCTCAAGTGCACACTGACCATTCTCCAGGATAGATCACACCTTGGGTCACAAATCCAGCCTCGGTAAATTTAAGAAAATTGAAATCTTATCAAGCATCTTTACTGACCACAATGCTATGAGATTACAAATCAATTACAGGGGGGAAAAACGCATAAAAAACACAAACACTTGGAGGCTAAACAATATGTTACTAAACAATGAAGAGATCACTGAAGAAATCAAAGAGGAAATCCAAAAATACCTAGAGACAAATGACAAAGAAAACACAACCATCCAAAACCTCTGGGATGCAGCAAAAGCAGTCCTAAGAGGGAAGTCTATAGCAATACAATCCTACCTCAAGATATGAGAAAAATCTCAAATAAACAATCTAAACTTACACCTAAAGGAACTAGAGAAAGAAGAACAAACAAAATCCAAAGTTAGTAGAAGGAAAGAAATCATAAAAATTAGTGGAGAAATAAATGAAATAGAAACAAAGGAAGCAGTAGCAAAGATCAATGAAACAAAAAGCCGGTTCTTTGAAAAGATAAACAAAATTTATAAACCTTTAACGAGACTCATCAAGAAAAAAAAAGGGAGAAGACTCAGAAAAATAGAATTAGAAATGAAAAAGGAGAAGTAACAATTGACACTACAGAAATACAAAGGATCATGAGAGATTACTACAAGCAACTATATGCCAATAAAATGGACAACCTGGAAGAAATGGACAAATTCACAGAAAAACACAAACTTCCCAGACCGAACCAGGAAGAAATAGAAAATATAAACAGACCAATCACAATCACTGAAATTGAGACTGTGATTAAAAATCTTCCAGCAAACAAAAGTCCAGGACCAGATAGCTTCACAGGAGAATTCTATCAGACATTTAGAGAAGACCTAACACCTATCCTCAAATTCTTCCAAAATGTAGCAGAGGGAGGACCACTCCCAAACTCAAACTATGAGGCCACCATCACACTGATACCAAAACCAGACAAAGACACTACAAAAAAAGAAAATTACAGACCAATATCAGTGATGAATATAGATGCAAAAATCCTCAACAAAATACTAGCAAACAGAATCCAGCAGCACATTAAAAGGATCATACACCATGATCAAGTGGGGTTTATCCCAGGAATGCAAGGATTCTTCACTATATGCAAATCAAACAACGTATACACCATATTAACAAATTGAAGGATAAAAACCATATGATAATCTCAATAGGTGCAGAAAAAGCTTTTGACAAAATTCAACACCCATTTATGATAAAAACTCACCAGAAAGTGGGCATAGTGGGAACCTACCTCAACATAATAAAGGCCATATATGACAAACCCACAGCAAACATCATTCTCAATGGTGAAAAATTGAAAGCATTTCCTCTAAGATCAGGAACAAGACAAGGATATCCACTCTTGACCCTTATTCAACATAGTTTTGGAAATCCTAGCCATGGAAAACAGAGAAGAAAAAGAAATAAAAGGAATACAAATTGGAAAAGAAGTAAAATGTCACTGTTTGCAGATGACATGATACTATACATAGAAAATCCTAACGATGTCACCAGAAAACTACTGATGCTAGTCAATGAATTTAGTAAAGTTGCAGGATACAAAATTAATGCACAGAAATCTCTTGCATTCCTATACACTAGCAATAAATTAGCAGAAATAGAAATTAAGGAAGATATAGGGAGGGGAAGATGGCAGAAGAGTAAGACACGGAGATCACCTTCCTCCCCACAGATACATCAGAAATACATCTACACGTGGAACAACTCCTACAGAACACCTACTGAAGGCTGGCAGAAGACCTCAGACCTCCCAAAAGGCAAGAAAGTCCCCACCTACCTGGGTAGGGCAAAAGAAAAAAGAATAAAGAGAGACAAAAGGATAGGGACCGGACCTGCACCAGTGGGAAAGAGCTGTGAAGGAGGAAAGGTTTCTACACACTAGGAAGCCCCTTCAAGGGCGGAGACTGTGGGTGGCGGAGGGGGGAGCTTCGGAGCCACGGAGGAGAGCGCAGCAACAGGGCTGAGGAGGGCAAAGCGGGGAGATTCCCGCACAGAGGATCGGTGCCGACCGGCACTCACTAGCCCGAGAGGCTTGTCTGCTCATCCGCCGGGGCAGGCGGGGCTGGGAGCTGAGGCTCGAGCTTCGTTCGGAGCGCAGGGAGAGGACTGGGGTTGGCGGCATGAACACAGCTTGCAGGTGTTAGTGCACCACAGCTAGCCAGGAGGGAGTCCGGGAAAAAGTCTGGACCTGCCGAGGAGGCAAGAGACTTTTTCTTCCCTCTTTGTTTCCTGGTGCACGAGGAGAGGGGATTAAGAGCGCTGCTTAAAGGAGCTCCAGAGACGGGCGCGAGCCGTGGCTAAAAGTGCGGACCCCAGAGACGGGCATGAGATGCTAAGACTGCTGCTGCCACCACCAAGAAGCCTGTGTGCGAGCACAGGTCACTATCCACACCCCGCTTCCAGGGAGCCTGTGCAGCCCGCCACTGCCAGGGTCCCAGGATCCAGGAACAACTTCCCCAGAAGAACGCACGGTGCGCCTCAGGCTGGTGCAACGTCATGCCAGCCTCTACCACCGCAGGCTCGCCCCGCACTCCGTACCCCTCCCTCCCGCTGGCCTGAGTGAGCCAGAATCCCAGAAGCCGCTGCTCCTTTAACCCCGTCCTGTCTGATCAAAGAACAGACACCCTACAGCGACCTACACACAGAGGCGGGGCCCGGGAGCTGTGAGAACAAAGAAGAGAAAGGGAAATCTCTCCCAGCAGTCTCAGAAGCAGCAAATTAAAGCTCCACAATCAACTTGATGTACCCTGCATCTGTGGAATACATGAATAGACAACGAATCATCCCAAATTGAGGAGGTGGACTTTGAGAGCAAGATTTATGATTTTTTCCCCTTTTCCTCTTTTTGTGAGTGTGTATGTGTATGCTTCTGTGTGAGATTTTGTCTGTATAGCTTTGCTTCCACCATTTGTCCTAAGGTTCTATCCGTCTGTTTTTTTTTTCTTTTTCTTAAAAAAATTTTTTTTCTTAATAATTATTTTTTATTTTAATAACTTTAATTTATTTAATTTATTTTATTTTACTTCATATTCTTTCTTTCTTTCTTTCCTTCCTTCCCTCCTTCCTTCCTCCCTCCCTCCTTCCCTCCCTCCTTTCTTTCTTTCTTTCTTTCTTTCATTCCTTCCTTCCTTCCTTCCCTCCCTCCTTCCCTCCCCCTCCTTCCCTCCCTCCCTCCCTGCCTTCTTTTTTTTCTGTTTTACTGCTCTACCCCCACTATTTTTTATTAGTTTCTGCTTTATAACAAAGTGAATCAGTTATACATACACATCTGTTCCCATATCCCTTCCCTCTTGCATCTCCCTCCCTCCCACCCTCCCTATCCCATCCCTCCAGGCAGTCACAAAGCACCCAGCTGATCTCCCTGTGCTGACCACTGCTTCCCACTAGCTATCTACCTTACGCTTGGTAGTGTATATATGTCCATGCCTCTCTCTCGCTTTGTCACAGCTTACCCTTCCCCCTCCCCATTATCCTCAAGTCCATGCTCAAGTAGGTATGTGTCTTTATTCCTGTTTTACCCCTAGGTTCTTTACGACATTTTTTTTCTTAACTTCCATATATATGTGTTAGCATACGATATTTGTCTTTCTCTTTCAGACTTACTTCACTCTGTATGACAGACGCTAGGTCTATCCAACTCATTACAAATAGTTCAATTTCGTTTCTTTTTATGGCTGAGTAATATTCCATTGTATATATGTGCCACATCTTCTTTATCCATTCATATGATGATGGACACTTAGGTTGTTTCCATCTCTGGGCTATTGTAAATAGAGCTGCAATGAACATTTTGGTACATGTCTCTTTTTGAATTATGGTTTTCTCAGGGTATATGCCCAGTAGTGGGATTGCTGGGTCATATGGTAGTTCTATTTGTAGTTTTTTAAGGAACCTCCATACTGATCTCCATAGTGGCTGTACCAGTTCACATTCCCACCAGCAGTGCAAGAGTGTTCCCTTTTCTCCACACCCTCTCCAGCATTTATTGTTTGTAGATTTTTTGATGATGGCCATTCTGACTGGTGTGAGGTGATATCTCATTGTAGTTTTGACTTGCATTTCTCTAATGATTAATGATGTTGAACATTCTTTCATGTGTTTGTTGGCAGTCTGTATATCTTCTTTGGAGAAATGTCTATTTAGGTCTTCTGCCCATTTTTAGATTGGGTTGTTTGTTTTTTTGCTATTGAGCTGCATGAGCTGCTTATAAATTTTGGAGATTAATCCTTTGTCAGTTGCTTCATTAGCAAATATTTTCTCGCATTCTGAGGGTTGTCTTTTGGTCTTGTTCATGGTTTCCTTTGCTGTGCAAAAGTTTGAAATTTCATCAGGTCCCATTTGTTTATTTCTGTTTTTATTTCCATTTCTCTAGGAGGTGGGTCAAAAAGGATCTTGTTGTGATTTATGTCATAGAGTGTTCTGCCCACGTTTTCCACTAAGAGTTTGATAGTTTCTGGCCTTACATTTATGTCTTTAATCCATTTTGAGCTTATTTTTGTGTATGGTGTTAGTGAGTGATCTAATCTCATACTTTTACATGTACCTGTCCAGTTTTCCCAGTACCACTTATTGAAGAGGCTCTTCTTTCTCCACTGTACATTCCTGCCTCCTTTATCAAAGATAAGGTGACCATATGTGCGTGGCTTTATCTCTGGACTTTCTATCCTGTTCCATTGATCTATCTTTCTGTTTTTGTGCCAGTACCATACTGTCTTGATTACTGTAGCTTTGTAGTATAGTCTGAAGTCAGGGAGCCTGATTCCTCCAGCTCCGTTTTTCGTTCTCAAGATTGCTTTGGCTATTCGGGGTCTTATGTTTTTCCAAACAAATTTTGAAATTTTTTTTCTACTTTTGTGAAAAATGCCAGTGGTACTTTGATAGGGATTGCATTGAATCTGTAGATTGCTTTGGGTAGTAGAGTCATTTTCACAATATTGATTCTTCCAATCCAGGAACATGGTATATCTCTCCATTTATTTATATCATCTTTAATTTCTTTCATCAGTGTCTTATAATTTTCTGCATACAAGTCTTTTTTCTCCTTACATAGGTTTGTTCCTAGATATTTTATTATTTTTGTTGCAATGGTAAATGGGAGTGTTTTCTTGATTTCCTTTCAGATATTTCATCATTAGTGTACAACAATGCCAGAGATTTCTGTGCATTAATTTTGTATCCTGCTATTTTACCAAATTCATTGATTAGCTCTAGTAGTTTTCTGGTAGCATCTTTAGGATTCTCCATGTATAGTATCATGTCATCTGCAAACAGTGACAGCTTTACTTCTTCTTTTCCAATTTAGATTACTTTTATTTCCTTTTCTTCTCTGATTGCTGTGGGTAGAACTTCCAACACTACGTTGAATAAGAGTGCTGAGAGTGGGCAGCCTTGTCTTGTTCCTGATCTTAGTGGAAATGGTTTCAGTTTTTCACCATTGATGATGCTGTTGGCTGTGGGTTTGTCATATATGGCCTTTATTATGTTGAGGAAAGTTCCCTCTATGCCTACTTTCTGCAGGGTTTTTTTTTTATCATAAATGGGTGTTGCATTTTGTCAAAAGCTTTCTCTGCATCTATTGAGATGATCATATGGTTTTTCTCCTTCAATTTTTTAAAATGGTGTATCACGTTGATTGATTTGTGTATATTGAAGAATCCTTGCATTCCTGAAATAAACTCAACTTGATCATTGTGTATGATCCTTTTAATGTGCTGTTGGATTCTGTTTGCTAGTATTTGGTTGACTATTTTTCTTTCTATGTTCATCAGTGATATTGGCCTGTAGTTTTCTTTCTTTGTGACATCCTTTTCCGGTTTTGGTATCAAGGTGATGGTGACCTCATAGAATGAGTTTAGGAGTGTTCCTCCCTCTGCTATATTTTGGAAGAGTTTGAGAAGGATAGGTGTTAGTTCTTCTCTAAATGTTTGATAGAATTCGCCTGTGAAGCCATCTGCTCATGGTCTTTTGTTTGTGGGAAGATTTTTAATCACTGTTTCAATTTCAGTGCTTGTGATTGGTCTGTTCATATTTTCTATTTCTTCCTGATTCAGTCTTGGCACATTGTGCATTTCGAAGAATTTGTCCATTTCTTCCAGGTTGTCCATTTTATTGGCATAGAGTTGCTTGTAGTAATCTCTCATGATCTTTTGTATTTCTGCAGTGTCAGTTGTTACTTCTACTTTTTCATTTCTAATTCTATGAATTTGAGTCTTCTCCCTTTTTTTCTTGATGAGTCTGGCTAATGGTTTATCAATTTTGTTTATCTTCTCAAAGAACCAGCTTTTAGTTTTATTGATCTTTGCTATCGTTTCCCTCATTTCTTTTTCATTTATTTCTGATCTTTATGATTTCTTTCCTTCTGCTAACTTTGGGGTTTTTTTGTTCTTTTTTCTCTAATTGCTTAAGGTGCAGGGTCAGGTTGTTTACTCGAGATGCTTCCTGTTTCTTAAGGTGGGATTGTATTGCTATAAACTTCCCTCTTCGAACTGCTTTTGCTGTATCCCATAGGTATTGGCTTGTAGTGTCTCCATTGTCATTTGTTTCTAGGTATTTTTTTATTTCCTCTTTGATTTCTTCAGTGATCACTTCGTTATTGAGCAGGGTATTGTTTAGCCTCCATGTGTTTGTATTTTTCACAGATCTTTTCCTGTAATTGATATCTAGTCTCATAGCATTGTGATTGGAAAAGATACTTGATACAATTTCAATTTTCTTAAATTTACCAAGGCTTGATTTGTAACCCAAGATATGATCTATCCTGGAGAATGTTCCATGAGCACTTGAAAAAAATGTGTATTCTGTTGTTTTTGGATGGAATGTCCTATAAATATCAATTAAGTCCATCTTGTTTACTGTATCATTTAAAGCTTGTGTTTCCTTTTTCATTTTCATTTTGGATGATCTGTCCATTGGTGAAAGTCGGGTGTTAAAGTCCCCTAGTATGATTGTGTTAGTGTCGATTTCTGCTTTTATGGCCGTTAGTATTTGCCTTATGTATTGAGGTGCTCCTATGTTGGGTGCATAATTATTTTCCATTGTTATATATTCTTCTTGGATCAATCCCTAGATCATTATGTAGTGGCCTTCTTTGTCTCTTCTAATAGTCTTTATTTTAAAGTCTATTTTGTCTGATATGAGAATTGCTACTCCAGCTTTCTTTGATTTCTATTTGCATGGAATCTTTTTCCATGCCCTTACTTTCAGTCTGTATGTGTCTCTAGGTCTGAAGTGGGTCTTTTGTAGACAGAATATATATGGGTCTTGTTTTTCTATCCATTCAGCCAATCTGTGTCTTTTGGTGGGAACATTTCGTCCATTTACATTTAAGGTAATTATCGATATGTATGTTCTTATTCCCATTTTCTTAATTGTTTTGGGTTCGTTATTGTATGTATTTTCCTTCTGTTGTGTTTCTTGCCTAGACAAGTTCCTATAGCATTTGTTGTAAAGCTGGTTTGGTGGTGCTGAACTCTGTCAGCTTTTGCTTGACTGTAAAGGTTTTAATTTCTCCATGAAATCTGAATGAGATCCTTGCTGTGTAGAGTAATCTTGGTTGCAGCTTTGTCTCCTTCATCACTTTAAATATGTCCTGCCACTCTCTTCTGGCTTGTAGACTCTCTGCTGAAAGATCAGCTGTTAACCTTATGGGGATTCCCTTGTGTGTTATTTGTTGTTTTTCCCTTGCTGCTTTTAATATGTTTTCTTTGTGTTTAATTTTTGACAGTTTGATTAATATGTGTCTTGGCATATTTCTCCTTGGATTTATTTTGTATGGGACTCTCTGTGCCTCCTGTACTTGATTAACTATTTCCTTTCCCATATTAGGGAAGTTTTCATCCATAATCTCTTCAAATATTTGCTCAGTCCCTTTCTTTTTCTCTTCTTCTTCTGAAACCTCTAAAATTCGAATGTTGGTGCATTTAATGTTGTCCCAGAGGTCTCTGAGACTGTCCTCAGTTCTTTTCATTCTTATTTTTTATTTTGCCTTGCAGCAGTTATTTTCACTATTTTAACTTCTGCATGACTTATGCATTCTTCTGCCTCAGTTATTCTGCTGTTGAGCCCATCTAGAGTATTTTTAATTTCATTTATTGTGTTGCTCATCGTTGCTTGCTTCACCATTAATTCTTCTAGGTTCTTGTTAACTGTTTCTTGCATTTTGTCTATTCTATTTCCAAGATTTTGTATCATCTTTACTATTATTATTTTGAATAGTTTTTCAGGTAGACCATCTATTTCCTCTTCATTTGTTAGGTCTAGTGGGTTTTTATCTTGCTCCTGCACCTCCTGTGTGTTTTCCTGTCTTCTCATTTTGCTTATCTTACTGTGTTTGGGGTCTCCTTTTTGCAGGCTGCAGGTTTGTAATTCCCATTGTTTTTGGTGTCTGTCCCCAGTAGCTAAATTTGGTTCAGTGGGTTGTGTAGGTTTCCTGGTGCAGGGGACAAGTGCCTGTGTTCTGGTGGATGAGGCTGGATCTTATCTTTCTGGTGGGCAGGTCCACGTCTGGTGGTGTGTTTTGGGGTATCTGTGGACTTATTATGATTTTAGGCAGCCTCTCTGCTAATGGGTGGGGTTGTGTTCCTGTCTTGTTAGTTGTTTGGCATAGGGTGTCCAGCACTGTAGCTTGCTGGTCGTTGAGTGATTCTGGGTGCTGGTGTTGAGATGGAGATCTCTGGGAGATTTTCACCATTTGATATTATGTGTAGCTGGGAGGTCTCTTGTGGACCAGTGTCCTGAAGTTGGCTCTCCCTCCTCAGAGGCACAGCACTGACTCCGGGCTTCAGCACCCAGAGCCCTTCATCTACACGGCTCAGAATAAAAGGGAGAAATGTAGAAAGAAAGAAGTAGTAGAAGTAGAAAGAAAGAAAGAAAGAAAGGAGGGAGGGAGGAAGGAGGGAAGGTAGAAAAAAAGAGAGAAGATAAAGTAAAATAGAATTAAGTATGATAAAATATAATAGAGTTATTACAATAAAAAATACATAGTAAAAAACGGACAGATAGAACCCTGGCACAAATGGTGGAAGCAAATCTATACAGACAAAATCTCACACAGAAGCATATACATACACATTCACAAAAAGAGGAAAAGGGGAAAAAAATCATAAATCTTGTTCTCAAAGTCCACCTCCTCAATTTGGGATGATTCGTTGTCTATTCATGTATTCCACAGCTGCAGGGTACATCGAGTTGATTGTGAAGCTTTAATCCACTGCTTCTGAGACTGCTGGGAGAGATTTCCCTTTCTCTTCTTTATTCTCACAGCTCCTGGGTCTCAGCTTTGGATTTGGCCCCACCTCTGCGTGTAGGCCGCTGGAGGGCATCTGTTCTTTGCACAGACAGGACGGGGTTAAAGGAGAAGCTGCCTCGGGGACTCTGGTTCACTCAGGCCAGGGGGAGGGAGGGATACGGAGTGCAGGGTGAGCCTGCGGCGGCAGAGGCCGTTGAGACGTTGCACCAGCCTGAGGCGCTCGGTGTGCTCTCCTGGGAAGCCGTCCCTGGATCCCGGGACCCTGGCAGTGGCGGGCTGCACAGGCTCCCCGGAAAGTGGGCGTGGACAGTGACCTGCACCCACACACAGGCCTCTTGGTGGCGGCAGGAGCAGCCTCAGCTTCCCACACCCGTCTCTGGGTTCCACGCTTTTGGCCGTGGCTTGCGCCCATCTCTGGAGCTCCTTTAACAGCACTGTTAACCTCCTCTCCTTGTGCACCAGGGAACAAAGAGGGAAGAAAAAGTGTCTTGCCTCTTCGGCAGGTCCAGACATTTTCCCAGACTCCCTCCCGGCCAGTCGTGGTGCCCTAACCCCTTCAGGCTGTGTTTACGCCGCCAACTCCAGTCCTCTCCCGGTGCTCTGACCGACTGCCTCCCTTCTTTCTTTCTCTCTTTCCTTCTTTCTTTCTTTCATTCTTTCTACTTTTTCTCCCTTTTGTTCTGAGCTGTGTAGATGAAAGGCTTTTGGTTCTTCAGACAGGAGTCAGTGCTGTGCCTCTGAGTTGGGAGAGCCAACTTCAGCACACTGGTCCACAAGAGACCTCCCAGCTCCACATAATATCAAACGGTGAAAATCTTCCAGAGATGCCCACCTCAACACCAGCCCTCAGCTCCACTCAACAACCAGCAAGCTACAGTGCTGGACATTCTATGCCAAACAACTAGCAAGACAGGAACACAACCCCACCAATTAGAAGAGAGGATGCCTAAAATCATAATAAGTCCACAGACACCCCAAAACACACCACCAGATGTGGACCTGCCCAGCCGAAAGTTAAGATCCAGCCTCATCCACCAGAACACAGGCACTAGTACCCTGCACCAGGAAACCTACACAACCCACTGAACCATATTTAGCTACTGGGGACAGACACCAAAAACAACGGGAACTACGAACCTGCAGCCTGCAAAAAGGAGACCCCAAACTCAGTAAGATAAGCAAAATAAGAAGACAGAAAAACACACAGCAGATGAATGAGCAAGATAAATACCCACCAGACCTAACAAAAGAAGAGGAAATAGGCAGTCTACCTGAAAAAGAATTCAGAATAATGATAGTAAAGATGATCCAAAATATTGGAAATATAAAAGACAAAATGCAAGAAACATTTAACAAGGACCTAGAAGAACGAAAGAGGAAAAAAGCAATGATGAACAATACAATAAATGAAATTAAAAATACTCTAGATGGGATCAATAGCAGAATAACTGAGGCAAAAGAATGGATAAGTGACCTGAAAAATAAAATATTGCAAATAACTACTGCAGAGCAGAATAAAGAATAAAGAATGAAAAGAACTGAGGACAGTCTCAGAGAACTCTGGGACAACATTTATCACACCAACATTCGAATTATAGGGTTTCCAGAAGAAGAAGAGAAAAAGAAAGGGACTGAGAAAATATTTGAAGAGATTATAATTGAAAACTTCCCCAATATGGGAAAGGAAATAGTTAATCAAGTCCAGGAAGCACAGAGACTCCCATACAGAATAAATCCAAGGAGAAATATGCCAAGACACATACTAATCAAACTGTCAAAAATTAAATACAAAGAAAACATATTAAAAGCAGCAAGGGAAAAACAACAAATAACACACAAGCGTATCCCCATAACGTTAACAGCTGATCTTTCAGGAGAAACTCTGCAAGCCAGAAGGGACTGGTAGGACTTATTTAAAGTGATGAAGGAGAAAAACCAGCAACCAAGATTACTCTACACAGCAAGGATCTCATTCAGATTTCATGAAGAAATTAAAATCTTTACAGTCAAGCAAAAGCTGAGAGAGTTCAGCACCACCAAACCAGCTTTACAACAAATACTAAAGGAAATTCTCTACACAAGAAACACAAGAGAAGGAAAAGCCCTACAAAAAGGAACCCAAAACAATTAAGAAAATGGGAATAAGAACACACATATCGATAATTACGTTAAATGTAAATGGACTAAATGCTCCCACCAAAAGACACAGATTGGCTGAATGGATAGAAAAACAAGACCCATATATATTCTGTCTACAAGAGACCCACTTCAGACCTAGAGATACATACAGACTGAAAGTAAGGGGATGGAAAAAGATATTCCATGAAACTGGAAACCAAAATAAAGCTGGAGTAACAATTCTCATATTAGACAAAATAGACTTAAAAAAAGATTATTAGAAGAGACAAAGAAGGACACTACAAAATGATCAAGGGAACGTTCCAAGAAGAAGATAAAACAATTGTTAATATTTATGCACCCAACATAGGAGCACATCAATACATAAGGCAAACACTAACAGCCATAAAAGGAGAAATCGATAGTAACACATTCATAGTAGGGGACATTAACACCCCACTTTCACCAATGGACAAATAATCCAACATGAAAATAAATAAGGAAACATAAGCTTTAAATGATACATTAAACAAGATGGGCTTAATTGATATTTATAGGACATTCCATCCAAAAACAACAGAATACACATTTTTCTCAAGTGCTCATGGAACATTCTCCAGGATAGATCGTATCTTGGGTCACAAATCAAGCCTCGGTATATTTAAGAAATTTGAAATTGTATCAAATATATTTTCTGGCCACAACGCTATGATACTAGATATCAATTACAGGAAACAATCTGTAAAAAATACAAACACATAGAAACTAAACAATACACTATTTAATAACGAAGTGATCACTGAAAAAGCAAAGAGGAAATCAAAAAATACCTAGAAACAAATGAAAATGGAGACACGATGACCCAAACCTATGGGATGCAGCACAAGCAGTACTAAGAGGGAAGTTTATAGCAATACAATCCTACCTTAAGAAAAAGGAAACATTTCGAATAAACAACCTAACCTTGCACCTAAAGCTATTAGAGAAAGAAGAACAAAAACACCCCAAAGTTAGCAGAAGGAAAGAAATCATAAAAATCAGATCAGAAATAAATGAAAAAGAAATGAGGGAAATGATAGCAAAGATCAATAAAACTAAAAGCTGGTTCTTTGAGAAGGTAAACAAAATTGATAAACCATTAGCCAGACTCATCAAGAAAAAAAGGGAGAAAACTCAAATCAATAGAATTAGAAATGAAAAAGGAGAAGTAACAAATGACACTGCAGAAATACAAAAGATCATGAGAGATTACTCAAGCAACTCTATGCCAATAAAATGGACAACCTGGAAGAAATGGACAAATTCTTCGAAATGCACAATGTGCCAAGACTGAATCAGGAAGAAATAGAAAATATGAACAGACCAATCACAAGCACTGAAATTGAAACTGAGATTAAAATCTTCCCACAAACAGAAGCCCAGGACCAGATGGCTTTACAGGCGAATTCTATCAAACATTTAGAGAAGAGTTAGCACCTATCCTTCTCAAACTCTTCCAAAATATAGCAGAGGGAGGAACACTCCCAAACTCATTCCACTCCTAAAGTCATTCTATGAGGTCACCATCACCTTGATACCAAAACCAGAAAAGGATGTCACAAAGAAAGAAAACTACAGGCCAATATCACTGATGAACATAGAAAGAAAAATAGTCAACCAAATACTAGCAAACAGAATCCAACAGCACATTAAAAGGATCATGATCAAGTGGGGTTTATTTCAGGAATGCAAGAATTCTTCAATATATGCAAATCAATCAACGTGATACACCATATTAACAGATTGAAGGAGAAAAACCAGATAATCCTCTCAATAGATGCAGAGAAAGCTTTTGACAAAATGCAACACCCATTTATGATAAAAACCCTGCAGAAAGTAGGAATAAAGGGAACGTTCCTCAACCTAATAAAGGCCATATATGACAACCCCACAGCCAACAGCATCCTCAATGGTCAAAAACTGAAAGCATTTCCACTAAGATCAGAACAAGACAAGGTTGCTCACTCTCACCACTCTTATTCAACATACTTTTGGAAGTTTTAGCCACAGCAATCAGAGAAGAAAATGAAATAAAGTAATCCAAATTGGTAAAGAAGAAGTAAAGCTGTCACTGTTTGCAGATGACATGATACTATACATGGAGAATCCTAAAGATGCTATCAGAAAACTACTAGAGCTAATCAACAAATTTGGTAAAGTAGCAGGACACCAAATTAATGCACAGAAGTCTCTGGCATTCCTATACACTAATGATGAAAGATCTGAAGGTGAAATCAAGAAAATACCCCCATTTACCATTGCAACAAAAAAGATTAAAATATCTAGGAATAAACTTACCTATGTAGACAAAAGACTTGTATGCAGAAAATTATAAGACACTGATGAAAGAAATTAAAGATGATACAAACAGATGGAGAGATATACCATGTTCTTGGATTGGAAGAATCAACATTGTGAAAATGACTCTTCTACACAAAGCAATCTACAGATTCAATGCAATCCCTATAAAACTACCACTGGCATTTTTCACAGAACTAGAAAAAATTTTTTCACAATTTGTATGGAAACACAAAAGACCCCGAGTAGCCAAACAATTTTGAAAATGAAAAACGGAGCTGGAGGAATCAGGCTCCCTGACTTCAGACTATACTACAAAGCTACAGTAATCAAGACAGTATGGTACTGGCACAAAAACAGAAAGATAGATCAATGGAACAGGATAGAAAGTCCAGAGATAAACCCCCGCACATATGGTCACCTTATCTTTGACAAAGGAGGCAGGAATGTACAGTGGAGATAGGACAGCCTCTTCAATAATAGGTGCTGAGAAAACTGCACAGGTACATGTATAAGTATGAGATTAGATCACTCACTAACACTATACACAAAAATAAGCTCAAAATGGATTAAAGACCTAAATGTAAGACCAGAAACTATAAAACTCTTAGAGGAAAACATAGGCAGAACACTCTATGACATAAATCACAGCAAGATCCTTTTTGATCCACCTCCTAGAGAAATGGAACTAAAAACCAAAATAAGCAAATGGGACCTAATGAAACTTCAAAGCTTTTGCACAGCAGAAGAAACCATAAACAAGACCAAAAGACAACCCTCAGAATGGAAAAAATATTTGCAAATGAAGGAACTGACGAAGGATTAATCTCCAAAATTTATATGCAGCTCACGCAACTCAATAACAATAAAACAAATAACCCAATCCAAAAAAGGGCAGAAGACCTAAATAGACATTTCTCCAAAGAAGATATGCAGACTGCCAACAAACACATGAAAGAATTCTCAACATCATTAATCATTAGAGAAATGCAAATCAAAACTACAATGAGATATCATCTCACACTGGTCAGTATGGCCATCATCAAAAAATCTATAAACAATAAATTTTGGAGAGGGTGTGGAGAAAAGAGAACACTCTTGCACTGCTGGTGTGAATGAGAATTGGTACAGCCACTATGGAGCACAGTATGGAGGTTCCTTAAAAAACTACAAATAGAACTACCATATGAGCCAGCAATCCCACTACTGGGCATATACCCTGAGAAAACCATAATTCAAAAAGAGTCATGTACCAAAATGTTCATTGCAGCTCTATTTACAATAGCCCAGAGATGGAAACAACCTAAATGTCCATCATCAGATGAATGGATAAAGAAGATGTGGCACATGTATACAATGGAATATTACTCAGCCATAAAAAGAAATGAAATTGAGCTATTTTTAATCAGGTGGATAGAATTAGAGTCTGTCATACAGAGTGAAGTAAGTCAGAAAGAGAAAGACAAATACAGTATGCTAACACATATATAGGGAATTTAAGAAAAAAATTTCATGAAGAACCTAGTGGTAAGACAGGTAAGACTGGTAAGACACAGAACTACTAGAGAATGGACTTGGGGATATGGGGAAGGGAAGTGTAAGCTGTGACAAAGTGAGAGAGTGGCATGGACATATATACACTACCAAACGTAAAATAGCTAGTGGGAAGCAGCTGAATAGCACAGGGAGATCAGCTCAGTGGTTTTTGACCACCCAGAGGGGTGGGATAGAGAGTGTGGGAGGGAGGGAGACACAAGAGGGAAGAGATGTGGGAACATATGTATATGTATAACTGATTCACTTTTTATAAAGCAGAAACTAACACACTATTGTGAAGCAATTATACTCCAATAAAGATGTAAAAAAACATGTAAAAAATAAATCAAAAAAGAAATTAAGGAAACAATTCCATTTACCATTGCAACAAAAAGAGTAAAATACCTAGGAATAAAACTACCTAAGGGGGCAAAAGATCTGTATGCAGAAAACTATAAGATACTGCTGAAAGAATTCAAAGATGACACAAACAGATGGCGATATATACCATGTTCTTAGATTGGAAAAAACAAGTTTGTCAAAATGATTATATTACCCAAAGCAGTCTACATATTCAGTGCAATCCCTATCAAATTACCAATGGTATTTTTCACATAACCAGAGCAAAATATTTTATAATTTGTATGGAAAAAGTAAAGACCCCAAATAGCCAAAGCAATCTTGAGAAAAAAACAAAAAGGAACAAAACAAACAAACAAACATGGAGGTGAAGGTGTCAGACTCCTTGACTTCAGACAATACTACAAAGCCACAGTAATCAAGACAGTATGGTACTGACACAAAAACAGAAATATAGATCAATGGAACAGAATAGAAAGCCCAGAGATAACCGCACGCACATATGGTCACCTTATCTTTGATAAAGGAGGCAAGAATATAAGTGGAGAAAAGACAGCCTCTTCAATAAGTGTTGCTGGGAAAACTGGACAGCTACATGTAAAAGAATGAAATTCAGACACTCCCTAACACCATACACAAAACTAAACTCAAAATGGTTTAAAGACCTAAATGTAAGACCAGACACTACAGAACTCTTAGATGAAAACATAGGCAGAACATTCTTTGACATAAATTACAACAAGATCTTTTTGACCACCTCCTAGAGTAATGAAAATAAAAACAATAATAAACAAATAAGACCTAATGAAACGTAAAATCTTTTGCACAGCAAAGGAATCCATAAATGAGATGAAAAAACAACCCTCAGAATGGGAGAAAGTATATGCAAACGAAGCAGCTGAGAAGGGATTAATGTCCAACATATACAAATAGCACATGCAGCTCAATATCACAAAAACAAAAAACCCAATCAAAACATGGGTGGAAGAGCTAAATAGACATTTCTCCAAAGAAGAGATACAGATGGCCAAGAGGCACATGAAAAGATTCTCAACATAACTAATTGTTAGAGAAATGCAAATCACAACTACAATGAGGTATCACCTCACACTGGTCAAAATTGCCATCATCAAAAAATCTACAAACAATAAATGCTGGAGTGGGTGTGGAGAAAGGGAACCCTCTTACACTGTTGGTGGGAATGCAAACTGATACAGCCACTATGGAGAACAGTATGCAGGTTCCTTAAAAAACTAAAAATAGAACTGCCATATGACCCAGCAATCCCACTACTGGGTATATACCCAGAGAAAACTATAATTCCAAAAGATGCATGCACCCTAATATTCATTGCAGCTCTATTTACAATTGCCAGGACATGGAAGCAACCTAAATGTCCATCAACAGTGGAATGGATAAAGAAGTTCTGGTACATATATACAATGGAATATTATTCCGCCATAAAAAGGGATAAAATTGTGCCATATGCAGAGACATGGATGGACCTAGATACTGTCTTACAGGGTGAAGTAAGTCAGCAAGAGAAAAACAAATATCGTATATTAACACATACATGTGGAATGTAGATAAATAGTACAGATGATCCTATTTGCAAAGCAGAAATAGAGACAGAGACATAAAGAACAAACTTATGGACACCAAGGGAGGAAAGGGGTTGGGGTGGGATAAATTTGGAGATTGGGATTGATATATATACACTACTATGTATAAAATAGATAACTAATGAGAACCTACTTTATAGCACAGGGGAAAAGAAAAAGAAGAGGGCTTCCCTGGTGGCGCAGTGGTTGGGAGTCTGCCTGCCGATGCAGGGGACACGGGTTCGTGCCCCGGTCTGGGAGGATCCCGCATGCCGCGGAGCGGCTGGGCCCGTGAGCCATGGCGCTGGGCCTGCGCGTCCGGAGCCTGTGCTCCGCAGGGGGAGAGGCCACAGCAGTGAGAGGCCCGCCTACCGCAAAAAAAAAAAAAAAGAAAAAGAAGATACCATCTGTTTGTAAGACATATATTAAGGTAACCTTAAAAATGCATTCTAATATACAGTAGCTGTAGACAAATCCTGTTTGACTCCACTTATACGAGATACCTATAATAGTTAAATTCATAGAGTCAGAAAGTACATTGAAAGATGCCAGGGGCCGGGGTGATGGGTGGGTTGGGGAGGGGGAATGGGGATTTAGTGTTTAATGAGGACAAAGTTTCAGTTTAGGAAGTTGAAAAATTCTGGAGATGAATAATGGTGAGATTTGCACAACAATGTGAATGTACTTAGTGCCACTGAACTGTACAGTTAAATATGGTTAAAATCATGTGTTTTATATTATGTGACTTTTACTACAATAAAAAAAATCAGGAGTCTTTCCTGTTTGAAACCCTTCAATAATTATATTTCTCTTAGAATAAAGTCCAGATTCCTTATTATGCCTACCAGGCTCTACATGATATGCTTCACTCTTAGGTCTTCAACCTCAACCCCTGCCATTACCACTCTTTTATTCTATGCTTTAGTTACGTTAAAATTTATTTAGTTGCTCTAAACTTTATCAGTACTAAACTTTTCCCACTCATCCACTGATACCCTTTGTCTGGACAATTCTTACCTTCTGCTTTCTCTAAGAAAGTTTTCCTTAATACTGTAAAGTTTAATATTGAAATTGAGCAGAACCCGGAGGGGCTCCTGGGCACAAAAGCCCTTCTGTCTCCTGTTTCTTGACTTGGGCTCCATGACCTTCCCTGAGTTCCAAAGGGCAGATTCTAACAGTTTCTAATCTGGGAAAGGAAGGGATGCAAAGACAAGGGAGGGGCAGCCAGGAAACAATAGTGCAGCCTTAAGGCATGGTCCTGGTTCCACCTCAAGGGATGCACATAACAATGTCTTTAAGCTCTTTAACATGTCATCATTCTTCATACCAGAGAAAGACCCCCTGAGGCTACATTAAAGGAACCAGAGAAACTCATCAAGAAGATTACCTGAGATCAGATTAGAGGAGTGGAGGCCCTGCATACACCCTAATCTTATCAGCAACCTCACCCTTGAACCATTGCTATAAAACTCCTCATCAAATCCTCCCCTGTTGGGACACATAGCTGTTGGGGCAGGAGCTCACTGTGTCCACCTTTGCCTGGCAAAGCAATAAAGCTATTCTTTTCTACTTCAACCAAAACTCTGTCTCCAAGATTCGATTTGGCACTGGTGCACAGAGGCTGAGCTTTTGGCATCAATATCTATTGAGGTTTTATCAAGTATGAGACAGTGTGCTAAGAGGTTTACATACATATTCCTATTTAAATCTTAACAAAATGTCTCTTGTGTTTATCTCCATAACACACTCATAGAAATTTCATAGTTCTTATCACATTTTCTTTTATCAATTATTTGTCTAAATTAATTATATTGGTCTGATCACATTAGAAAAAGAGAGGGGAAATGTAAAAATTAACTATAAATATACATTGGGCCATAACCACAGATATAGTTAAAATTTTACAGCCCTTGAGAGAATATGGTAAAAAAAAAATTAGGCCAATCAATTTTTTAAATGTAGGTGGTGGAGATAATTTTCTAAAATAATAGAAATCATCCAAATTGATTAAAAAAGAAAAAGAGGATTTCTGTTTCTGATAAGACAACAGACAATATTACTAGACTAAATTTCCTATTTTAAATAACTAAGATGCTAGATAAAAACCTTAAAACGTTTTATTATGAGCACTGTTGAATGCTTGCTTTGGCAGCACATATGCTAAAATTGGAATGATACAGAGAAGATTAGCATGGCCCCTGCACAATGATAATACACAAATTTGCGAAGCATTCCATATTTTTTTAAAAAGCACTTTTGAGATGCAAAGAAAGTAAGAAATTCTCAATCCAGGGATATAGTTATTGTGTGAACCAGAGACGTAAAAGGAATTTGAGGGCCTTTGCCAAACTAGGTGAACTTGGGTATCAGTTTTCGTAGTCTCATGGCACATGGAGTACGCGAGGAAAATTTTGTGATCTGCTCAAAATCGGGAGTATAAGAAGAGATCTTTCTCCCTTTACGTCAAAGACCCCAAAGTGTTTCACCTTAGTGTAAGAGAGAACTAGAAATACTGCTCACTTTCACCAAAGATTACATGAAAATCTGTCTGAAACTTGGCAGTTTACCAGAGGAAGGCAACAGCCCTAAAAAACTGAATTCATAATCTGGCTTAAGGTGTGAGATTAAATTTGCACTTAAGGTGCAAATTTATACTGTCTGAATCATTCTTAAACTCTCAAACTAAAAATTTAATGTAGTTCCAAATAAAATGTTATCTTTAGCTCTAACAGAAACAAAATCACACAATTTCTGAAGGAACCCACATAATACCAGGTCTCCATGAATCTTTAAAAGCAAATTTTCAATGAAGTTGAACTACTCATAGACAAGATTCACTAAACATATGAGAAAACAAGGCACTCTTAACCAAGAGAAAAAACAAAATAGGAAAGAACGCATGAAACTTCAGATATTGCAGTAACCTGACACAAAATATAGTCATGTTTTTATATATTTACAAAAATTAAGGACAGTTTTTAAAAATGTGCGGAGAAGAATCTAAAAGACTAAGCATTTTGAATAATGAAAATTTAATCATTGAAATTTTAAAAACATAAATTAATATGTTTAACAGCAGATTTGATTCAACTAAAGATAGATTAATAAACAGGAAGATTCATACAAGTAGATTAATAAGAATGTAGCTGCAGTGTGTTGAATTGTGTCCCCCAAAAAGATATGTTCAAATCCTTGGCACTGGGACTTCCCTAGTGGTCCAGTGGTAAAGAATCTGCCTTCAAATGCAGGGAACAGGGGTTCAATCCCTGGTCAGGGAACTAAGATCTCACATGCCATGAGGCAACTAAGCCAGCGTGCCATGACCACTGAGCTTGTGCACCTCAACTAGAGAGCTTGTGTGCCACAAACTACAGAGCCCACATGCTCTGGAACCCGTGCACCACTACAGAGCCCACGCACCCTGGAGCCTGTGCACCACAACTAGAGAAGAAAAAACCCACATGCCACAGCTAGAGAGAAGCCAGTGTGCTGCAATGAAAGATCTGGCATGCCTCAGTGAAGATCCCGTGCACTGCAACTAAGACCCAACACAGCCAAAAAATAATTAATTAATTAATTAATTAATAATAAATAAATCTTTTAAAAAATCCTTGGCACCTATGAATATGACCTTATTCAGAAATAGGGTTTTTGCAGATGTGATTAAGTTAATCTTGAGATGAGTTCATCCTAAATTTAGGGTGGGCTCTAAATCCAATGTCTGTTGTCTCTATAAGAGAAAGGAGAGGAAGATTTGAAACACAGATACAGATGAGAAGACCCATAAGGAAAGACCATGTAAAGTCAGAGGCAGGGAATGGAGTGATGGGTCTACAAGCCAAGGAACACCAAGAATAGCCAATAACCACAAGAAGTAAGAGAGTGACATGGAAAAGATTCTTCCCCAGAGCATCCAGAAGGAACAAACCCTGAAGACACCTTGATTTTGGACTTCTAGCCTTCAGAACCATGAGAGAATAAATTTCTGTAGTTTGAAGGCACCAAATTTATGGAAATTTGTTCCAGCAGCTCTAGCAAATGAACACAGTATCACACAGAAAGAGTGAAAAATATAAAAGTGAAGTTAAGAAATGATGAGGACTGAGTTAGAGAGTCTAACGTAAATGTAACTGGAGTTCCAGAGAGAGGAGATACAAAGCATGGTAGACACAATACTTGAAGTGATAACAGCTGAGAATATTCTAGAAATGCTGAAAAATACAATTAATAAATAAGAAGTCCAATGAATTATTTTCATGAGGGAAAATAGAAACTCACACCTAGACATAGCATGATGACGCCCAGTAAAAATAAAGAAAAGAACTTTTAAGCCATAGAAGTTGTGGTTCTAGTAATGGGCAAACAGAAGTATAATATTAGAACACCAAAGCTGCCTATGTCCAAAGGTATGAACTAATGCCACAAGTACTTGCATTTTGATTTTTTTGGGGTGGGGAAAAAGTCTTGTGGGAGACCTTTATATTGAACCACACCCTCAGTCATAACAAACCAGAGGTTGACCCACTATATTTCCTTCAAACTCTGATTGTGTAATGGACTACTGTGGTTTTGAACCAAGTAGGAAAGGAAAAAGAACAGGAAAAGCAAAAGAAACATACTTGTGTGGTTATAACAGCAGATCAAGTCTCCCATGTTGTTTCACACTAGGTAAGCAAGGTCTAGGTGGACTAATGACTCGCAGAACTTAAATTTGGTTTGAAGTTGTCCCAATTAAACATGCCCAGAGACCTAAGAGAGGTAAATCAAAAACATATATTGAGGAGGTAAAATCCATCTTATGCCTCAGGAAATGTCCCAAAACAATTTTTCAAGGACAATGGTTAGAAAGCAAACAAAGTTTCTGAGCCAAAAAAGAAAGCAACAATATAATATGAGCAAGAACCAACATAAACCAGAGTCATCAGAGACAGAGTTCAGATGTTGAAATTTTCAGACACATGTTTTAAATCAATTGTGTTTACCATGTTATAAAAGTAAGTCACAAATGTTAAAATTTCTAACAGAAATAGGAAACTATAAAAAAACCCCACAGACTTTAAAAAGAACCAAATAACATCTAGAAATGAAAAAAGCAATAACTGAAATTAAAAACCTCAACAGATGTATGTGGTAACAGATTGAATACAAACAAAAGACAAAATTTGTGACCAGGAAGATAGAAGAGAAAATATATTGAGAATGCAGCATAGATATATATAAATATAGAAAATGTACAGAGGACAAAAGATACATAAAATACAGTTTGAGTTCATTTGATTTTAGTCCTGGAAGGAATAGAGAGAAATGAGCCAAAGGAAATATTTGAAGAGAATATATCTAAGAATTGATGAAAGGCTCCAATGTATAGATTGAAAAGGTCCATTTAATTTTAAGGATAAGTAAAAATAAATCCACAGTCATGACTATCATATGAAAACTGAAGAAAACCAAAGACAGAAAAATCTTGACAGCGGCCAAAGAAAGATTATTTCTGAAGAAATGACAGATTGACCATTGATCAGCAGTAAATCTCTCCGAAGACAGTGGACTTCAAAGTGCTGAGTTTGAAATAAGAATGTTCTTAGAGAAATAACAGTCAAGAGAATTTGTCATCAGCAGATCTTCACTAAGGAAAATTCTAAAGGATAAATTTCAGGCATAAAGAAAGTGATCCTAGATTGAAGGTCTGAAATACAAATAGAATCAAGGAGAAAAAAATAGTAGTAAATATGTGGGTAAATGTAAATGACCATTGATTCTATAGAATAATTATAATAATGTATTGTTGGGGTGGAAAAAGAGATAGATTTAAAACACTAGACAACAACAAGTCAAAAAGAGGATAAATGGAGTTAAAATGTTCATTGTATATCTAGGAGGTAGATAAATAGTTTTTTAACTTCAGACTTTGAAAAGTAAAGTGTGCAAGTTATAATTTCTAGGGTAGGCACCATAAGAGGAGAAATAACATTTTAAATCTTCCAAGAGAATACAATAATGATAAAATAATATTTAGTCAATTAAAGCAAAGTCAAGAAAAAAACAGAGTGAACATATATGATAAATGTAAAGAACAAAATAAGAGGGTAGAAAGAAACCCTAATTTATAAGTAATTAAATTGAATGTAAATGAATGATATTAACTAGTCAAAGGACAAATTATCATACTGAATTTTTTAACATTAAATTATATATTGTTTTCTAGAGAAATATCTAAAATTTCAAAGGAATGAAAATATATAGGATATGTCCCTTGCTCATAATCCATTTAGACTGGAAATCTACTAAAGAAAGACAAAAAAGCACTTCCATTCGTTTAGAATTTAAGAAATACACTTCCTAGAAACAGAGAAGAACAGAGAAGAAATATATATTAAATATAAATTTTCCAATATAAATTAGAATATATTTTGAACTGAATGATAACACTAATAACTATATATCATGATCTATGAGAAGGCACTGCAATTTGGAGAGAATTTACAGCCTTAAATACATATATTAGAAAAAAGAAATGATGAGAATTAATGATCTAACATCTCAAGGAGTTAGAAAAAAGAAGCAAAATAATTGAACATAAACATTTTTTTAAAGCAGAAGGAAGAAAATTAAACAAAGGAGCAGAAGTTAAAAAATAAAAAAACAAGCATAAGCAAAGTCCAAAGTATGTTCTTTGAAAAGACAAACTTCTGGTGGTGAGACTTAGGGGTGGGGTGGGGAGAAAGGAGAAAGAGAGGGAGAGAGAGAGAGAGAGAGAGAGAGAGAGAGAGAGAGAGAGAGAGAACCAGAGAGAAAAAGCAAATACCAGGAATGGAAAAGGGGACATCATTACAGATGCTGCAATGACATTAAACAGATAATAAGAGCATCATCTATTAGAATAAGCTAGATAATTCTACACTAGCAGAAAACAACACAGATTTATTTCTTGCTTGTATTACATATTTATTGTTGGGAGAGGGCCACTCCTCACTGAAGTCACTCAGACATCCTGGCTAATGGAGTTGAAATTTATTTATACCCACAAAAAATCCTGTGCACAGGTTTATAGCAATTTTATTCATAATTGCAAAAACTTGGAAGCAAGCAAGATGTCCTTCAGTAGGTGAATGGATAAACACACTGTGGTACATCCAGGCAATAGAATATTATTCAGTGCTAAAAAGAAATTAGCTATCAAGTCATGAAAAGATATGGAGGAATCTTAAATGCATATTACAGAGTGAAAGAAGTCAATCTGAAAGTTACATATTGTATGATTCCAACTATATGACATTCTGGAGAAGGAAAAATTATGGAGACAGTAAAAAAGATTAGTGATCACCAGGGGTTGGGGGGAAGGAGGATGAATAGGCAGAGCAAAGAGTATTTTTAGGGCAGTGAAACCATTATGTACAATACTATAATGGTTGATACATGTCATTATACATTTGCCAAAACCCATAGAATGTTCACCAAAGTGAACACTATGTAAACTATGGGCTTTGGATGATCATGATTTGTCAATGTAGGTGCATCAAGTTTAACAAATGTACAACTGTGGAGAAGTATGTGGAGAAGGGTGCCAACAGTGGGGAGAGGATGTGCATGTATGGGGACATGAGGTATATGGAAACTCTGTACTTTCTGCTATATTTTTCTGTGAATCTAAAACTGCTCTAAAATAAACTTTGCAATCTAAAAAATGAAAGTGAAATAAAGACAATTTGAGGCAAAAATAATACAGGAATTTATCACCAGAAAAACCTCATTAAAAGAAATTCTAGATTGGGACTCAACAAGATGGTGACATAGGAGGATCCTGAGTTTCCCTCCTCCCATGGATGCAATGAATGTACAGTTACACACATAGAAATTCCCTCTGAAAGAGATCCAGAAACTAGCTGAGTGATTTCTACACAACAGACTAATGAGAAAACACTGACACTGAAATGGGTAGGAAAGACTGAGAAACTCTCTTACACCATAAATCCCACCTTTAGCACAGTGCCATACAGTTGGGAGGGAACACCCAACTCCCAGATTCTTCTCAAAGAGTGAAGAGTTTGGACCCCACAAAAGTTGGGACCCCAACTTTTGAGACTCCCATCAGAGGGACAGGTTCCCAAAGCATCTAGCTCTGAAACCCAGTGGGGCTTGTGTCTAAGAGACCCACAATACAATGGCAAACAAAAAAAAGCAATTCCTAATGGGTGCATGAGAACTCACCATGCCTCTCCCTCCAGGGCTCAGCACAGACGAAGCAGGTAAAATCACGCATCTCCTAGTATTTCCTTGAAAGAAACTTATCGGAATACTTTGAAATCTACTATCTGAGGGCCAGCCTTCCAGTTTTGCAGGTACTAGGGACTGGCTGCAATTCTCCCCAAAGACCAGGGAAAATGGCAGACACCCATTTCACCATCTCCCTTCAGCCCATTCCAAATTATTAGTATCTGACTGGAAGGAGATTGTACACATGTGTGCAACAAAGTTTTTAGAGCTTCCACAAAGGGGAATGTCCCCAGATTGCGTGGCTCTGATAACCAAAGAGACTTCCTTCAAAAGTCCCACAGGACTCATACAGCATATAAAGAAACAATTCTTAACAGGCTATCCTTCAAGGCTTAGTGCAAAGGGAGCAGGCAAAATCATACATCTCTAAAACTTTCCCTGAAAGAGGTTTATTTGCATACTTTAAAAACTATTGTCTGAATGCCAGACTTCTAACTTAGCATTCACTAGGGACTGGCTGCCATCTTCCCCAGAGACCAAGAAAGCTTATGTACACCCTGATCCAATAACAAGATGAAGTTGGCTGTGTCTTCCTGAAAGGAGCTTGTACACACATATAGTGCCCCAGGATTTGCAGGTCCCATATGAGGGATAGGTCACTGGATCACTTGGCTCTATAGCTAGTGCTGCTTGCATTCATGAGTCCCACAGGACTGTAACAAATATAGAAAAACTTTCTTAACAGGTGTAGGAGCATCCCCTTCTCCGTGGCTGTACATCAGGATCAGTACAGAAGGGACAGGCAAAATGGCCATCTCCCAGTTTCTCCCTTGGAGGAGCTTAAATGCATACTTTCCCAGCTGCTACCTGAGGATCCAGGTTCTAATCAACCTGCATCTAGATGCT
This sequence comes from Mesoplodon bidens, assembly GCF_964165515.1. NCBI lineage: Eukaryota > Metazoa > Chordata > Mammalia > Artiodactyla > Ziphiidae > Mesoplodon > Mesoplodon bidens. The sequence continues at coordinate 88,412,230 of NC_138177.1, read as the reverse complement.
GATTGAAATCCTCCCTTTTGGGACACTGAGATGTCTTGGCATACCCTAAACTACTGGGAGCCACTGAAAATGAAGACAGAGGCTTGGACAGTCACAGAAGATTGAAAGACAGCTAGGAGCTCAGGCCAAGCCATCAATGAGGTTCAGTCTCCTATAAAAGACCACTCTATCAAGATGGGGAGAGGTGGCTGTTTTATCTAATGCACAGAAACAAACACAGTCAAAGAAGATGAAGAAACAGAGGAGTAAGTACCAAACAAAAAAGCAAGATAAATCTCCAGAAACAGATCTTAATGAATTGGAGATAAGTGACTTACCTGATAGAGAGTTCAAAATCATAGTCATAAAGATGCTCACTGATATCAGAAGAGTAATGCAAGGACAAAGGGAGAATTTTAATGAAGAGATAGAAAATATTAAAAAGTAACAAAAAGAAATCATAGAGATGAAAAATATAACTAAACTGAAAATTTCACTAGAAGGGTTCAATAGCAGACTAGACCAAGTAGAGGAAAGAATTCCAAGGCAGTGGAATTCATCCAATCAGATGAGTAAATTAAAAAGAATGAAAAAAAGTGAATATAGCCTGATGATGATAGAAGACATCATCAAGCCAACCAATATATGCATTATAGAGGTCCCACAAGGAGAAAAGAGAGAGAAAGGGAGCAGAAAGCTTATTTTTAAAAATGGCTGAAACGAAATTGAGCTATTTGTAATGAGGTTGATAGACCTAGAGTCTGTCATACAGAGTGAAGTAAGTCAGAAAGAGAAAGACAAATACCGTATGCTAACACATATATATGGAATTTAAGAAAAAATGTCATGAAGAACCTAGGGGTAAGACAGGAATAAAGACACAGACCTACTTGAGAATGGACTTGAGGATATGGGGAGGGGGAAGTGTAAGCTGTGATAAAGCGAGAGAGAGGCATGGAAATATATACACTACCAAACGTAAAGTAGATAGCTAGTGGGAAGCAGCCGCATAACACAGGGAGATCAGCTCGGTGCTTTGTGACCACCTAGAGGGGTGGGATAGGGAGGGTGGGAGGAGGGAGACAGAAGAGGGAAGAGATATGGGAACATATGTATATGTATAACTGATTCACTTTGTTATAAAGCAGAAACTAACACACAATTGTAAAGCAATTATACTCCAATAAAGATGTAAAAAATTAATAATAATAATGGCTGAAAACTGCCCTAACCTGGAGGAAGATAAAGATATCCAGGTTCAGGAATCCTAGAGAGGGACCCAAATAAATAAACCCAAAGAACCATACCAAGACACATTATAATTAACTTGTCAAAAGTTAAAAACAAGGAGACAATCTTAAACAGCAAGAGAAAAGCAACTTATAATTTACAAGGCAACCCCCATAAACTTTCAGCAGATATTTAAGCAGAAACTTGGCAGGCAGGAAGATGTATTCAAAGTGTTGAACAAAAGTCTGCCAACCAAGAATACACTACCTGGCCAGGTGTGCCTTTAGAACTGAAGGAAAGATAAAGAGTTTTCCAGACAAGCAAAAGCTTATGAAATTAATTACCATTAGACTGACCTAACAAGAAATGTTAAAGAACATCTCCAAGTTGAAACAAAAGGGCTCTAATTAATAACAGAAAAATATATGAAAGTATAAAACAACAGTATTAAAAAAACAGCTATAATTACATCAATTTGTTAATGGATACACATTGTAAAAAGGTATAAATTAGTGATATCAAAACCAAATGTGGAGAGAGGGAGTGTAAAAATGTAGAGCATTTGTATGCATTCAAAGACAAGTGATCAGCTTAAAAGAGACTGTTATAAATATAATATATTTTATATGTCTCAAAATAACCACAAAGTTAAAACTTATAGTAGATACACAGAAGATAAAGAGAAAGGAATCAAACAATACCAATACAAAAAAATGTCAATAGTAAGTCCACATCTATCAATAATTACTTTAAATGTAAATGGACTAAATTTTCCAATCAAAACACACAGAGTGACTACATGGATTCAAAAAACCAAAAAACCAAAAACCAAGACCCAACTATATGTTGTGTACCAGAGATGTACCTCAGCTTTAAGGACACACATAACTGAAAGTGAAGGAATGGAACAAAGATATTCGATGCAAATAGAAATCAAAAGAAATCAGGGGTAGCTATACTTATATCAGACAAAATACGCTTTAAGCTAATGACTGTTACAAGAGACACAGAAGGTTTTTCTCTAATGAGAAAGGGATCAATTCACCAAAGGGTATATAAAAGTAGTAAATATTTCTGAACCAAATATAGAAGCACATAAATATATAAAGAAAATATTAACAGATCTGAAGAGAGAAATTGACAGCCATATAATAATAATAGAGAACTTAAATACCACAATTCAATAATGGATAGATCATCCTGACAGAAAATCCATATAGAAATATTCAATTTTAACTACACATTAGATCAGATGGTCATATCAGACACTTAAAGAAAATTCCATCCAACAGTAGTACAATACACATTTTTCTCAAGCTCGCATGAAACATTCTCCAAGACAGATCATAATTTAGGCCACAAAAGCCTTAACAAATTTAAGAATATTGATATTATATCCAGCATCTGTTCCTACCACAATGGTATGAAATTAGAAATCAAATACAAAAAGAAAACTAGAAAATTCACAAATATGTGGAGAATAAACAACATGCTCCTGAACAACAAAGGGTCAAAGAAGAAATCAAAAAAAAAAACAAAAAAAAACTTGAGACAAATAAAAATGGAAACACAACATACCAAAACTTATGGAATGGAGCAAAACCAGTACTAAGGGGAAAGTTTAGAGTGATAAATGCCTACATTAAGAAAAAAGGATGATCTGACATAAACTAACTGTAAACCTCAAGACACTAGAATAATAAGAAGAAACTAAACCCCAAGTTAGTAGAAGGAAGGAAATAATAAAGATCAGAGTGGAAATAGAGACTAAAAAGAAAATAGAAAAAAAATCAATGAAACCAAGAGCTGTTTTTTTAAAAGAAAAAGAAAATATACAAACCTTTAGTTATATTTACCAAGAAAAAAAGAGAAAGGATTCAAATAAATAAAATTGGAAATGGAAGAGGAGACATTACAACTGATACCACAGAAATACAAAAACTCATAAAAACAAGTATATGCTTGTTTATTGAACAATGTAGAATAAAGTGATAAATTCCTAGAAACATAAAACCTTCCAAGATTGAATCATGAAGAATTTGAGCAGTCCAATTACTAGTAAAGAGCTTGAGTCAGTAATCAAAAACCTCCCAAGAAAGAAAAGTTTATAATCAGAAGCCTTCATTGATAAACTCTACCAAACATTTGAAGAAGTAATATATATCCTTCTCAAACTTTTCCAAAAAATAAAAGAGGGAGGGGCACTTCCAAACTCTTTTTATGAAGTCGTCATTACCCTGATACCTAAGTTAGGCAAGGACACTACAAGAAAAGAGAATTATAGTCCAAAATCCCTGACAAACATCGATGCAAATATCCTCAACAAAATATTAGCAAATCAAATTCAACACTACATTAAAAAGATCATACACCATAACCAAGTGGGATTTATTCCAGGGAAACAAGGATGATTTAACATCTGCAAATAAATCAATGTGATATACCACATTAACAAACTGAAAAAATAAAAATTATATGATCATCTTAACAGATGCAGAAAAAGCATTTGACAAAATTCAACAACATTTCCTGATAAAATTCTTAACGAATTGACTATAGGGGAATGTATCACAAAGTAATAAAGTCCATAAATTACAAGCCCATAGCTAACATCATACTCAACAGTGAAAAGTTGAATTAGTTTCCTCTAAGATCAGGAACAAGACGAGGATGCCCACTCTTGCTACTTTTACTCAACATAGTAGTGAAATTCCTAGCCAGAGCAATCAGGCAAGAAAAAGAAATAAAAAAACATCTGAATAAGAAAGGAACACATAAAATTATTTCTATCTGCAGATGACATATATTATGTATAGAAAACTCTGAAAACCCCACCAGAAACACTGCTAGAACTAATAAACGAGTTCAGTGAAGTTGCGGGATAAAAATTAATATAAAACTGTAAATTGTTTCTATACACCAACATTGAACTATCAGAAAGAGAAACCGAGAACAATCCTATTTACCATAGCATCAGAAAGAATAAAATACTTAGAAATACATTTAACCAAGGAGTTCTAAGTTCTATATACTGAAAACTAAAAGAAACTGAAGAAAATCCAAAGTAATGGAAAGATGTTCTTGTTCATGGATTGGAAGAAAATCGTTAAATGCCCATACTGGGGACTTCCCTGGTGGTGCAGTGGTTAAGAATCCACCTGCCAATGCAGGAGACAGGGGTTCATGCCCCGATCTGGAAGATCTCACATGCTGTGGAACAACTAAGCCCATGCACCACAACTACTGAGCCTGCACTCTAGAGCCTGTGTACCACAACTACTGAGCCCATCTGCCACAACTACTGAAGCCTGCACACCTTAGAGTCTGTGCTAAAAAACAAGAGAACCCACCACAATGAGAAACCCACACACCACAACGAAGAGTAGCCCCCACTCACCGCAACTAGAGAAAGCCTGCACACAGCAACAAAGACCCAACGTAGCCAAAAAAGAAAAAAAGTCCATATTGCCCAAAGCAATCTACAGATTGAACATAGTCCCTATAAATTCCAATGACATTTTTCTCATAAATAAGAAAAAAACCCTAAAATTTATATGGAACCACAAAATACCCCAAATAGCCAAAGCAATTTTGTGAAAGAAGAACAAAGCTGGAGGCATCACATTTCCTGATTTCAAACTATTTTACAGGGACTTCCCTGGTGTTTCAGTGGGTAAGACTCCACACTCCCAATGCAGCAGGCCCAGGTTCAATCCCCGGTTGGGGAACTAGATCCCACATGCAGATAAGAGTTTGCATGCTGCAACTAAGTGGTCCACATGCTGCAACAAATATCCCACACGTTGCAACTAAGACCAAGTGCAGCCAAAATAAAAATAAATATTTTTTAAAAACCTATTTTACAAAGCATGGTCATCAAAACAGAATGATTTTGGCATAAAAAATACATATAGACCAATGGACTAGAATAGAGAGCCCAGAAATAAACCTATGGATATGTGGTCAATTAACTTACAACAATGAAGCCAAAAATATACAAAGGAGAAACAACAGTCTCTTCAATAAATTGTGTTGAGAAAACTGGTCAGCTACATGCAAAAGAGAAGAACTTGACCCCTGGCTTACACCATAGAAAAATTGAACTAAAAATGGATTAAAGAGTTGAACATAAGATCTGAAACTGTAAAACTCTTAGAAGAAAACAGACTGTAAGCTCCTTGACATTGGCTTTGATAATTTTTTTTTTTTGGATTTGACACAAAAAGAACAAACAGAAGCAAAAATAAACAAGTAGTACTACATCAAACTAAAAAGCTTCTCAGCAAGGGAAACCATCAAAAAAGAGAAATGCAACCTATGGAATGGGAGAAAATATTTGTAAATCACATATTAGAAGATAAGCTCATCTCCAAAATATCCAAGGAACTCATACAACTCAGAAAAAAATATTAAAGAGGGAGCAAAGGACCTGAACAGATATTTTTTCCCAAGAAGAAATACAAATACAACAGGTACATGAAAAAAGTGCTTAACATCAGTAATCATCAGGGAAATTCTAATCAAAACCACAATGAGCGAGAGAGACCTTCAAGATGGCAGAGGAATGAGATGTAGAGATAGCCTTCCTCCCCACAATACATCAGAAATACATCTACATGTGGAACAACCTCTACAGAACATCTACTGAACACTGTCAGAAGACCTCAGACTTCCCAAAAGGCAAGAAACTCCCCCATGTACCTGGGTAGGGCAAAAGAAAAAAGGAAAAACAGAGAGAAAAGAATAAGGACAGGACCTGTACCACAGGGAGGGAGCTGTGAAGGAGGAAAAGTTTCCATACGTGAGGAAGCCCCTCCACTGGTGGAGACTGGGGTGGGGTTGAAGGGCGGGGAGGGGTGGTGGTGGTGAGGGGGAAGCTTCAGAGCCACGGAGGAGAGAGCAGCAACAGTGGTTCAGAGGGCAAAGTGGAGAGATTTCTGCACAGAGGATCAGTGCCGACCAGCACTCACTAGCCTGAGAGGCTTGTCTGCTCACACACTGGGGCAGGTGGGGGCTAAGAGCTGAGGCTCAGGCTTCTGAGGTCAGGTCCCAGGGAGAGGATTGGGGTTGGCTGCCTGAACACAGCCTGAAGGGGGCAAGTGTACCACAGCTAGCTGGAAGGGAGTCCAGGAAAAAGTCTGGACCTTCCTACGAGGCAGGAGATCATTGTTTTGGGGTGCGAGAGGAGAGGGGATTCAGAGCACTGCCTAAATGAGCTCGAGAGGGAAGCACGAGCCGTGGCTATCAGTGTGGACACTAGAGATGGGTATGAAACACTAAGGCAGCTGCTGCAGTCACCAAGAAGCCTGTGTGCAAGCACAGGTCACTATCCACACCTACCCTCCCAGCAGCCTGTGCAGCCCGCCACTGACAGGGTCCCATGATGTAGGGTCAACTTCCCCGGGAGAAAACACGGCACCTCAGGCTGTTGCAACATCACACCAGCCTCTGCCTCTGCAGGCTTGCCCCACATTCCGTATCCCTTCCCCTCCCCTGCCTGAGTGAGTCAGAGCCCCCTAGTCAGCTTTCACTTTAATCCTGTCCTGTCTGAGCGAAGAAGAGACACCCTCAGGTGACCAACACGCAGAGGCAGGGCCAAATCCAAAGCTGAACCCCAGGAGCTGTGCAAATAAAGAAGAGAAAGGGAGATCTCTCCCAAGAGCCTCAGGAGCAGCAGATTAAGTCCCACCATCAACTTGATGTACCCTGCATCACTGGAATACCTGAATAAACAATGAATCATCCAAAAATTGAGGCGGTGGACTTTGGGAGCAACAATATATATATATTTTTTCCTTTTTCTCATTTTGTCAGTATGTATGTTTATACTTCTTTGTGTGATTTTGTCTGTATAGCTTTGCTTTTACCATTTGTCCTAGGGTTCTGTCTGTCTGTTGTTTTTTTTTTAATATTGTTTTTAGCTCTTGTTGTCATTGGTGGATTTGTTTTTTGGTTTGGTTGCTCTCTTCTTTCTTTATTTTTTTTTTCTTTTTCTATCATTTTTTAATTTTTTTATTCTTTTTTTTTTTTTTTTTTTTTTTTTTTTTTGCGGTACGCGGGCCTCTCACTGTTGTGGCCTCTCCCGTTGCGGAGCACAGGCTCCGGATGCGCAGGCTCAGCGGCCATGGCTCACGGGCCCAGCCGCTCCGCGGCATATGGGATCCTCCCGGACCGGGGCACGAACCCGTATCCCCTGCATCGGCAGGCGGACTCTCAACCACTGCGCCACCAGGGAGGCCCAATTTTTTTATTCTTAATAATTATTTTTAAATTTTATTTTAATAACTTGATTTTATTTTATTTAGTTCTTGCTTTCTTTTTTTCTCCCTTTTCTTCTGAGCCATGTGGCTGACAGGGACTTGGTACTGCAGCCAGCTGTCAGACCTGTGCCTTTGAGGTTGGAGAGCTGAGTGCAGGACATTGTCCACCAGAGACCTCACGGCTCCATGTAATATCAAACAGCAAAAGCTATCCCAGAGATTTCCATCTCAACACGAAGGCCCAGCTCCACTCAACAACCAGCAAGCTACAGTGCTGGACACCCCATGCCAAACAACTAGCAAGAGAGGAACACAACCCCACTCATTAGCAGAGAGGCTGCCTAAAATCATCATAAGTACACAGACATCCCCAAACACACTACCAGACATGGTCCTGCCCACCAGAAAGACAAGATCCAGCCTCATCCTCCAGAACACAGGCACTAGTCTCCTCCACCAGGAAGCCTACAAAAGCCACTGAACCAACCTTAGCCACTAGGGGCACACACAAAAAACAACAGGAATTACGAACCTGCAGACTGCAAAAAAAAAGACCCTAAACACAGTAAGTGAAGCAAAATGAGAAGACAGAGAAATACATAGAAGATGAAGGAACAAGGTAAAAACCCACCAGATGAAACAAATGAAGAGGCAATAGGCAATCTACCTGAAAAAGAATTCAGAGTAATGATAGTAAAGATAATCCAAAATATTGGAAATAGAATGGAGAAAATACAAGAAACATTTAGCAAGGACTTAGAAGAACTAAAGAGCAAACAAACAATGATGAACAACACAATAAATGAAATTAATTAAAACTTCTCTAGAAGGAATCAATAGCAGAATAACTGAGGCAGAAGAACGGATAAGTGACCTGGAAGATAAAATAGTGGAAATAACTACTTCAGAGCAAATAAAGAAAAAAGAATTAAAAGACTTGAGGACAGTCTCAGAGACTTCTGGGACAAGATTAAATGCACCAAGATTTGAATTATATGGGTCCCAGAAGAAGAAGAGAAAAAGAAAGGGACTGAGAATATATTTGAAGAGATTATAGTTGAAAACTTCCCTAATTTGGGAAAGGAAATAGAAAATCAAGTCCAGGAAGCACAGAGAGTCCCATACAGGATAAATCCAAGGAGAAAACCTGAAGACACATATTAATCAAACTATCAAAAATTAAATACAAAGAAAAAATATTAAAAGTAGCAAGGGAAAAACAACAAATAACATACAAGGGAATTCCCATAAGGCTAACAGCTGATCCTTCAGCAGAAGCTCTGCAAGCCAGGAGAGAGTGGCAGGACATATTTAAAGTGATGGAAGGGAAAATCATACAACCAAGATTACTCTACCCAGCAAGGACCTCATTCAGATTTGATGGAGAAATTAAAATCTTTATAGAGAAGCAAAAGCTAAGAGAATTCAGCATCACCAAATCAGCTTTACAACAAATGCTAAAGGAACTTCTCTGGCAGGAAACACAAAAGAAGGAAAAGACCTACAATAACAAACCCAAAACAATTAAAGAAATGGTAATAGAAACATACATATCAATAACTACCTTAAATGTAAATGGATTAAATGCTCCAACCAAAAGACATAGACTGGCTGAATGGATACAAAAGTAAGACCCATATATATGCTGTCTACAAGAGACCCACTTCAGACCCAGGGAAATATACATAACTGAAAGTGAGCTGATGGAAAAAGATATTCCATGCAAACGGAAATCAAAAGAAAGATGGAGTAACAATTCTCGTATCAGACAAAATAGACTTAAAAAAAGACTATTAAAAGAGACAAAGAAAGATACTACATAATGATCAAGGGATCAATCCAAGAAGAAGGTATAACAATTGTAAATATTTATGCACCCAACATAGGAGCACCTCAATACATAAGGCAAATGCTAACAGCCATAAAAGGGGAAATTGAACGTAACATAATCATATTAGGGGACTTTAACACCCCAATTTCACTCATGGACAGATCATCCAAAATGAAAATAAATAAGGAAACACTAGCTTTAAATGATACATTAAACAAAATGGACTTAATTGATATTTATAGGGCTTTCCATCCCAAAACAAGAGAATACAGTTTCTTCTCAAGTGCTCATGGAACACTCTCCAGAATATATCATATCTTCAGTCACAAATCAGGCCTTGGTAAATTTAAGAAAACTCAAATAGTATCAAGTACCACTTCTCATCATAATACTATGAGACTAGATATCAATTACAGGGAAAAATCTGTAAAAAATACAAATACATGGAGGCTAAACAATACACTACTTAATAACCAAGAGATCACTGAAGAAACCAAAGAGGACATCCTAGAAAAATACCTAGAAACAAATGACAGTGAAAACACGATGACCCAAAACTTATGGGAGGCAGCAAAAGCAGTTCTAAAGGGAAGTTTATAGCAATACAATCCTACCTCAAGAAACAAGAAACATCTCAAATAAACAACCTAACCTTACACTTAAGGAAAATAGAAAAAGAAGAAGAACAACAACAAAGAAACCACAAAGTTAGCAGAAGGAAAGAAATCATAAAGATCAGATCAGAAATAAATGAAAGAGAAATGAAGGAAACAATAGCAAAAATCAATAAAACTAAAAGCTGGTTCTTTTAGAAGATAAACAAAATTGATAAACCATTAACCAGACTCATCAAAAAAGTGGAGAAGACTCAAATCAATAGAATTAGAAATGAAAAGGGAGAAGTAACAACTGAAACTGCAGAAATACAAAGGATCATGAGACATTACTACAAGCAACTATATGCCAATAAAATGGACAACTGGAAGAAGTGGACAAGTTCTTAGTAAAGCACAACCTTCCAAGACTGAACCAGGAAGAAATAGAAAATATAAACAGACCAATCACAAGCACTGAAATTGAAATTGTGATGAAAAATCTTCCAGCAAACAAAAGTCCAGGACCAGATGGCTTCACAGCCAAATTCTCTCAAAAATTTAGAGGAGAGTTAACACCTATTCTTCTCAAGCTCTTCCAAAATATATCAGAGGGAAGAACACTCCCAAACTCATTCTACAAGGCCATCATCACCCTGATACCATAACCAGTCAAAGATGTCACAAAGAAAGAAAACTACAGGCCAATAACACTGATAAACATAGATGCAAAAATCCTCAACAAAATACTAGCAAACAGAATCCAACAGTACATTAAAAGGATCATACTCCATGATCAAGTGCATTTTATCTCAGGAATGCAAGGATTCTTCAATATATGCAAATCAATCAATGTGATACACCATATTAACAAACTGAAGGATAAAAACCATATGATAATCTCAATAGATGCAGAAAAAGCTCTTGACAAAACTTAACACCGATTTATGATGAAAATCCTCCAGAAAGTAGACATAGAGGGAACTTACCTCAACATAATAAAGGCCATATATGGCAAACCCACAGCCAACATCATTCTCAATGGTGAAAAACTGAAACCATTTCCACTAAGATCAGGATGAAGACAAGGTTGTCCACTCTCACCACTATTATTCAACATTGTTTTGGAAGTTTTAGCCACAGAAATCAGAGAAGAAAAAGAAATAAAATGAATCAAAATCAGAAAAGATGAAGTAAAGCTGTCACTATTTAAAGATGACATGATACTATACATAGAGAATTCTAAAGATGCTACCAGAAAACTATTAGAGCTAATCAATGAATTTGGTAAAGTAGCAGAATACAAGATTAATGCACAGAAATCTCTTGCAATCCTATACACTAATGATGAAAAATCTGAAAGAGAAATTAAGGAAACCTTCCCATTTACCATTGCAACAAAAAGAATAAAATACCTAGGAATAAACGTGCCTAAGGAGACAAAAGATCTCTATGCAGAAATCTATAAGACACTGATGAAAGAAATTAAAGATGATACAAAGAGATGGAGATATATACCATGTTACTGGATTGGAAGAATCAACATTTTGAAATTGACTATACTACCCAAAGCAGTCTACAGATTCAGTGCAATCCCTATCAAACGACCAACAGCATTTTTCACAGAAGTAGAACAAAAAAATTCAAAATTTGTATGGAAACACAAAAGACCCTGAACAGCCAAAGGAATCTTGGGAAAGGAAAACGAAGCTGGAGGAATCAGGCTCCCTGACTTCAGACTATACTACAAAGCTACTGTAATCACGACAGTATGGTACTGGCACAAAAACAGAAAGATAGATCAATGGAACAGGATAGAAAGTCCAGAGATAAACCCATGCACATATGCTCACCGTATTTTTGATAAAGGAGACTAGAATATACAATGGAGAAAAGACAGCCTCTTCAATAAGTGGTGCTAGGAAAACTGGGCAGCTACATGAATAAAATAGAACAGTCCCTAACACCATACACAAAAATAAACTCAAAATGGATTAAAGACGTAAATGTAGGGCCAGACACCATAAAAGTCTTAGATGAAAGCATAGGCAGAACACTCTATGACATAAATTACAGCAAGATCCTTTTTGACCCACTTCCTAGAGTAATGGAAATGAAAACAAAAATAAACAAATGGGACCTAATGAAACTTAAAAGCTTTTGCACAGCAAAGGAAACCATGAACAAGATGAAAAGACAATCCTCAAAATGGGAGAAAATATTTGCAAATGAAGCAACTGAGAAAGGATTAATCTCTGAAATTTACAAGCAGCTCATGCAGGTCAATATCAAAAAAACCCAAACAACCCAATCCAAAAATGGGCAGAAAACCTAAACAGACATTTCTCCACAGATGATACATAGATAGCCAATAAACACATGAAAGAATGCTCAACACCACTAATCATTAGAGAAATGCAAATCAAAACTACAATGAGCTATCACCTCAGACCAGTCAGAATGGTCATCATCAAAAAATCTACAATCAATGGTGGAGAGGGTGTGGAGCAAAGGGAACCCTTCTGCACTGTAGGTGGGAATGTAAATTGATACAATCTCTATGGAGAACAGTATGGAGTTTCCTTAAAAACTAAAAATAGAACTACCATAGGACCCAGCAATCCCACTACTCGGTGTGTGCCCTGAGAAAACCTAATTCAAAAAGAGTCATGTACCACAATGTTCATTGCAGCTCTATTTAAAATAGCCAGTACATGGAAGCAACCTAAGTGTCCATAGACAGACGAATGGATAAAGAAGATGTGGCCCATATATACAATGGAATATTATTCAGCCATAAAGAGAAATGAAATTGAGTTATTTGTAGTGAGGTGGATGGACCTAGAGACTGTCATACAGAGTGAAGTAAGTCAGAAAGAGAAAAATAAATATTATATGTTAACACATATATATGGAATAAAAAAATGGTACTGATGAACCTAGTTGCAGGGTAGGAATAAAGATGTAGACATAGAGAATGGGCTTGAGGACATGGGGTGGGAGTTGGGAGCTGGGGCGCAGTGAGAGTAGAATCGACACATATACACTACTCAATGTAAAATAGTTAGCTAGTGGGAAGCAGCAGCATATCACAGGGAGATCAACTTGATGCTTTGCCATGACCTAGAGGGGTGAGACAGGGAGGATGGTATGGAGGCTCAAGAGGGAGCAGATATGGTGACATATGTATGCATATGGCTGATTCACTGGGATGAAGTGAGAGAGTGGCAAGAACATACATACACTAGCAAATGTAAAGTAGATAGCTAGTGGGAGGCAGCCACTTAGCACAGGGAGATCAACTCGGTGCTTTGAGACCACCTAGAGGGGTGGGATATGGAAGATGGTAGGGAGATGCAGAGGGAGGAGATATGGGGATATATGTATATGTAAAGCTGTTTTACTTTGTTATAAAGCAGAAACTAACACAGCATTGTAAAGCAATTATGCTCCAATGAAGCTGTTTAAAAAACAAAACAAAACAAAAAAACTACAAAACAAAACAGAAAAAATCCCACAATGATCTATCACCTCAAGTCTGTTAGGATGTCTATTTTCAAGAGAAAAGAGACAAAAATATTGATGAAGATGTAGAGAAAAGGGAACATTTGTGCTCTGTTGGTGAGAATGTAGACTGGTAGAGCCATGGTGGAAAACAGTATGGAGGTTCTTCAATAAATTAAAAATAGAGTTATCATATGACTCAGCAATATCTCTTCTGAGTCTATGTGCAAACGGAACAAAACCACTCTCTTGGAAAAGTATCTGTACTCTCATGTTCTTTGCAGCATTATTTACAATAGCAAAAGCATATAAATAACCTAGGTCCTAAGTGTTCATTATGAATGAATAGATGAAGAAAATGTGATACACACACCCAGATTGGAATATTACTGAAGTCTCAAAAGAAGGGAATCCTGTCATTTACAACAAGATGGATGAACCTGGAAGGCATTATGGTAAGCGTAATAAGACAGAAAGAAAACGGTAAATACTGTATGATATCACTTATATGTGAAATCCTTTTTTTAATGTCAAACTCATTGAAACACAATATAAAAGTGGTTGCCAGGGGCTGGGAGGCTGGTGAATTAGGGAGAGGTTGGTAAAAGTATACCAACTTTCAGTTATAAGATCAATAAGTTCTGAGGATCTAATGTGTAACATCGTATCTATAGTTGATTACACTGTACTGTATAATTGAAAACTGCTAAGAAAGTAGAACTTAAATGTTCTCACTAGAAGAGGAAAAAGTAAATATGTGAGTTACTGGATGTGATACTTAACTTGATGGGGTAGTTCTTTTTTTTTTTTTTTTTTTTTTTGCGGTACACGGGCCTCTCACTGTTGTGGCCTCTCCTGCTGCGGAGCACAGGCTCCGGACGCGCAGGCTCAGCAGCCATGGCTCACAGGCCCAGCAGCTCCGCGGCATGTGGGATCCTCCCAGACTGGGGCACGAACCCGTGTCCCCTGCATCGGCAGGTGGACTCTCTACCACTGCGCCACCAGGGAAGCCCGATGGGGTAATTCTTTCAGAATGTATATTAATATCATATCATCATTGTACACTTTAAATATCTTACAATTTTGTCATTTATACCTCAATAAAGCTGAAAAAAAAAGAAATTCTCAAGATGTATTTGCTTAAAGCAAGTACAAAATGGTGCTAGACAGAAGATCTGAGATGCACAAATTAATAATGAGAAAAGAAAGTGGACGAATGTAAGTGAACATATATGAAACAATAATATTAGTGTTTATTGGAATTTTAAATTTTTACTTAAAAGATATACTCAAATTGTCAGACAACAATAACATTTAAATTATGAGAGGTATATATATGAAGTTAAAGTGTTCTGAAGTCTGTATAATCTGGGAGATGAGTAAAGATTTCAATTAAATTAAGACTTTGGGGGCCTCCCTGGTGGCGCAGTGGTTGAGAGTCCGCCTGCCAATGCAGGGGATACGGGTTCGTGCCCCGGTCTGGGAGGATCCCATATGCCGCGGAGCGGCTGGGCCCGTGAGCCATGGCCGCTGAGCCTGCGCGTCCGGAGCCTGTGCTCCGCAACGGGAGAGGCCACGGCAGTGAGAGGCCCGCATACCGCAAAAAAAAAAAAAAAAAAAATTAAGACTTTGGTAAGTTAAGTTTGCATGTTGTCATTGGTTGGGTTACCACTGAAAGTACAGAAATAGCACAAATAGCTGCCAAACTAGTAGAGGTAAAAAATAAAATGTTTAGAAAAGAATACTTATTCAATCCAAAAATATCAAGAAAGGACCTTTCTACTAGTGGAACTAACAGAAAGCACCAAATAAAATGGCAAATATAAGCCCAACTATTTCAATATAAAATCTAAATGTAAAATCATTAAAGGTCCAGTTTTTTTAAATCATTAAGTTGGATAAAAACAAAGTTAACCTAACAACAAAAACTGTCTTTACATCAGGCAAAAAGTACTTTAAGGAAAACAGCATTATTACAGGTAAAGAATCACTTCATTTCACCAGAAAAAAAAATTAAATATTTCTATTACCTAATTACATAGTCTCAAAATATATAAAAGTAAAAATTGACAGAACCATAGGGAGAAATAGACAAGTAAATAAGTATAGTGGAAAATTTCTAGAAAACTTCTTACAGTGGTAGATAGAACATTAAAAAAATCAGTAAAGATTTACTAAACATGATAAATAAAATTGACCTAACAGACCCATATAGAATGCTATCCATCCAATCTGAACAATGCAGATTGTTTTCAAACACACATAATATTAGTTTACTATTTCTATTTCACAAATTTAGTGGCTTAAAACAACATAAATTTATTCTCTTACTGTTCTGGATATCTGATGTCTAAAATGGATCTTAAGGGCCTAAAATCAAGATGCCATCAGGTCTGATTCCTTCTGGAGACTCTAGGAGAGAATATGTTCCTCTTTTAACTTCTAGAGCCTATGGCATTCCTTTGCTCCTGGTCACATCGCTCCAAACTCTGCTTCAATTGTCACATTGTCTTAGTCCCTCTACAGTCAAATCTGCCCCTCCCTCCTTCTTGTGATTACATTGGACCTACAGGGATAATCCAGGATAAATTCTCCACCTCAAGATTCTTATCACATCTGCCAAGTCCCTTTTATTGTTAAGGTAACTTATAGGTACTGGGCATTTAGACATAAACATTTAGGGGGGCATTATTTAGTCTACCACATAAATAAACATTTACCAAATTTGACTATATAAACGATCATAAATCAAGTCTCAAAAATATCAAGAGATTAAAATCATACAGGGTATTCTTTTACCATAATGCAATTTTGCTAGAAATCAATAACAAAAGATAACCAGGAAATCTCCATATATTTGGGAATTAAGAATTAGACTCCTAGGGCTTCCCTGGTGGCGCAGTGGTTGAGAGTCCGCCTGCCGATGCAGGGGACACGGGTTTGTGCCCCAGTCCGGGAAGATCCCACATGCCGTGGAGTGGCTGGGCCCGTGAGCCATGGCCGCTGAGCCTGCACGTCTGGAGCCTGTTCTCCACAATGGAAGAGGCCACAGTAGTGAGAGGCCCACGTACCACACACACACACACAAAATTAGACTCCTAAACTGCCATGCATTAGAGAAATAAACAATAACAATTAGAAAACTTTTAAACTGAAAATAAAAAATACATACTCTTAAGGGATAGTGGTTGAGAATTTTTCAAAATAGATGAAATGTACAAGATGGAGCTAAAACAGTGTTACACTGAGATTTAATTTCTAAATTCATATGTTAGAAGATTAAAAAGATTGAACATTTAAGATCTGAGTATTCACCTCGGGAAGTCAAAACAGAATGGAAAAATAACCTGAAAGTAAAGCAAAATAAATAATAAAAAATAAGAAAGAATTAGTTATGCAACAATATGTAGTAGGTAGGATCAATAGTACTAGAAATATTCTTTTAAAAAATCTGGTATAAATCGGGACTTCCCTGGCAGTTCAGCATTTAAGACTCAGTGCTTCCACTGCAGGAGGTATGGGCTCATTCCTGGCCAGGAAACTAAGATCCCGCATGCTTCATGGTGCAGGGCCCCTGCCCCCCAGAAGAAAAACTCTAGTATAAATGAAAAACTTCTGGTAAGATTGTACTGGGAAAAAAAAGAAAAAGGCATAAATGAAAAATATCAAGAATGAGAAGAGCTATCCCTGGAAATTCCAGAGAGATTAAGAGGATGTAAAAGTATTGTGAATAACTTATGATGATATACTAAAAAAAACTAGTTGAACTGGGAAAAGTCTTAGACAGGTTTTTTTTTTTTTTTTTTTTTTTTTTTTTTTGCTGCACCACTCGGCTCATGGGATCTTAGTTACCCCACTAGGGATTGAACCCAGGTCTATGGCAGTGAAAATGCCAAGTCTTAACCACTGGACCACCAGGGAATTCCCTGGGAAAACTCTTAAGAAAATAATTTATCAAAACAATTTCAAGTAGAAAACATGAAGAGTCAATAACTGTTTATAAAATTGAATCAATAGTCAAAAATATTCTCATAAAGAAAATCTAGGCCAAGATGGCTTCACTAGTGAGTTTTACCAAATATTTAAGTAAGAAATTATTTTAATCTTCCAAAAAACAAACAAACAAGAAAATAACCCCGAAAAAACCCAGGGTATAGAAAAAGATGGAATACTCCTCAAGGTAAACTTGATACCAAAACCTAAAAGAACAATATGAGAAAGGAAATTAATAAACATTCTTAGTCATAAATTTACATGCAAAAATATTATACAAAATATTAACAGAATTAATTTTGGAATAAATTTCTGGATAAAACATCATGATCATGTTAGGTTTATCTTAGGAATGATAAAATCAATGTAACTCACCATACTGACCAAGTAAAGGAGAAAAACATTATCCCCTCAATAGATGTAGAAAAAGCATTTCATAAAATTTAAGTATATCACTAAGTATTAAAACAAAAACTAAATACCTTGTAATAAAATAGTATTAGAAAGGAATTTTCGTAACCTATTTTGATGGATGATGTTATGTGGCCTTTGCTAGGTCACAGCACCCAGATATTTGGTAAAACACTATTCTAGATGTTTCTGTGAAGGCATTTTTGCATGAAATTAAGATTTAAATTAGCATATGTTGAGTAAAGCAGAATGCCCTATGTAATGTGAGTGGGCCTCAATCAATTAGTTGAAGGTCTTAAGAAAACTGACCTCCTTCAAAGAAGAGGGAATTCTTCCAGCAGACTGTCTTCAGACTTAAATGGAAAACCTCCCCTAGGTCTCGCACTTGCCAACTTACCCTATGGATTTTCCAGCCTCCTCAGTTGCATGAGCCAATTTCTTAAAAGAAATCTCTTTCTCTCTCCCTCTCTCTGTCCCTCTTCTTCCTCTCTGTATCTCCAGTCCTCCCTTTGTATCTGCAGGGGATTGGTTCCAGGAGCCACTATGTACACAAAAATACCCAGACATTCAAGTCTCATAGTTGGCCCTCAGTATCTGAAGGTTATGCATCTACAGGTTCAAGAACTAGAGATGGAAATTTTAATCTGTGGTTGGTTGAATCTATGGATGTGAGACTGGTAAATATAGAGGGTGAATATATATTTATTGGATAAAATCCACTCATAAGTGGGCCCTCGCAGTTCAAACGCATGTCTTCAAGGGTCAGCTGTATATATAGACATATATGTATATGTACACATATACACACCCTATTGATTTCTCTTAAGACACCTGACTGATATACCTACAAAAGAGTATTTACCAAAAAAACCAAAAAACAAACAAACAAAAACCAACAACAAACATTATTCTGCATGGGGAAATTTTGAATTTCTTCTCTTTTATATTGAGAAAAAATAATTATTTCATATTAAACCAGAGATCCTGGAGCAAGAGAATAAGGCAAAGAAAATAAATGGATGAGAAAGGAAGAAATAAAACCACCATTATTTACATATGATATGTGACTGTGTATGTAGTAAATCTAAAGCATCTACTTATATACTATTAGAACTAATAAGATATACCATCAATATAAAAAATGTATCTTGATATACCAATAGCGTCTAGTAGAAAATTAATTTGTAATCAGATATCATAAAACTTTTTTTAATTAAGTAAATCAAAGGACAAATCTAATAATAGATGTGAAGAATTATATGGAGAAAATCACAAAACTTTATTGAGAGAAATTAAGGTAGGTTTAAATAAATGGATACCCCAACTCATGGATTGAAAAGACTGATAAAAATGTCATTTCCCCAAAAATTGATTTATAATTTAAATATTATCAAATATTATCAAAAATACAATCAAAGGCACAATAATGTATGAGTATGTGTAAGACAAAAGCTGACAATGATTCTAAAATTTAAATGGAAGTTGACAGAACTGGAAATAGTCAAGATACTCTTGAACTATTGATATAAGGTAGGAGACTTGATCTATGAAATATATACATTATTAAGCTGAGGTAATAAAGATAATATTGGCATAGGGATAGATAGTTCAACCAATGGAATAGAAGACAAAATATAGAAACACACTCATGCATATATGAAAACTTGATATATGACAGATGTGGCACTAGAGAGTACTGGAGAAGTGATGGATTTCTTAATATATGGTGCTGTGACATTTGTGTACCAATATGGAAATAAATAATTGTACTCTTACAAAAATCAGTTCCAGAATCAGTGCTGTTTAAATGACCATACTACTCAAGGCAATCTACAGATTCCAAGCAATATCAAATCACCAATGGCATTTTTCACAGAACTATAACAAAAAAATTTAAATTTGTATGAAACCACAGAAGACCCCACATAGCCAAAATAATTTTGAGAAAGAGGAATGGAGGTGGAGGAATTATGCTCCCTGACTTCAGGCTATACTACAAAGCTACAGTAATCAAAACAGTATAGTTCTGGCACAACAACATACACATACATCAATGGAACAGGATAGAAAGCACAGAAATAAACCCACACACTTATGATCAATTAATCTGTGACAAAGGAGGCAAGAATATACAATGGAGAAAATACAGCCTCTTCAATAAGCAGTTCTGGGAAAACTGGACAAGTACATGTAAAAGAATGAAATTAGGGCTTCCCTGGTGGCACAGTGGTTGAGAATCCACCTGCCAATGCAGGGGACATGGGTTCGTGCCCCATTCTGGGATGATGCCACATGCCGTGGAGCGGCTGGGCCTGTGAACCACGGCCACTGGGCCTGAGCGTCCGGAGCCTGTGCTCTGCAATGGGAGAGGTCACAACAGAGGCCCACGTAGTGCAAAAAAAAAAAAAAAAATGAAATTAGAACATTCGCTAATACCATATACATGGAAGCAACCTAAATGTCCATTGACAGATTAATGGATAAAGAATATGTGGTATATATATACAATGGAATATTACTCAGTCATGAAAAAGAATGAAATAATGTCTTTTGCAGCAGCATGCATGGACCTAGAAATTATAATATTAAGTGAAGTAAGTCAGATAAAGATAAACATCATATGATATCACTTATATGTGGGATCTAAAAAATGATACAAATGAACATATTTACAAAAGAGAAATAGACACTTTGACATGGAAAACAAACTTATGGTTACCAAAGAGGATAGTGGGGGGGAGGGATAAATTAGGAATTTGGATTAACATATACACACTACTATATATAAAATAGATAAACAACAAGGACCTACCATAGAGTACAGGGAACTATATTAAATATCTTGTAATAACCTATAAGGGGAAAGAATCTGAAGAAAAATATATATATATAACTGAATCACTTGGCTGTACTCTTTTTTTTTTTTTTTTTTTTTTGCAGTACACGGGCCTCTCACTGTTGTGGCCTCTCCCGTTGCGGAGCACAGGCTCTGGACACACAGGCTCAGCGGGCATGGCTCACGGGCCCAGCTGCTCCACGGCATGTGGGATCCTCCCATACCGGGGCACGAACCCATGTCCCCTGCATTGGCAGGCGGACTCTCAACCACTGCACCACCAGGGAAGCCCCACTTGGCTGTACTCTTGAAACCAATACAACATTGCAAATTACACATCAATAAAAAATGGTTTAAAAATAAAAAGATAAATGAGCACACAGTAATACACAAATAAATATTATACTAACTTTTTAAAATTATTTTTAAAAAATCAATTCCAGGTGAAATAAATACCTAACTATGAAATAAAAAGAAACATAAAGTTTTTAGAAGATAATATAAGAAAATTTCTTCTTGATCTTGGGGTAGATAAGGAATTTTCCAAAACCATGACAATAATCACAGAAAGAAAAGACTGATGAATTTGATTACTTTCCCATATCAAAAACATCCCCAAATAATGAACAGAAAAACCACAGAGGAGGAGAAAATATCTGCATAACAGATAATCAACAAAAATCTTCTATTCAGAATGGATAAAGAATTCCTACAAATGGACAAGAAAAGTACAATATAGAGAAAATGGACAAAAGACTTGAAATAGCACTTCACAAAAGAGGAAATTCAAATGACTGGTAAGCATGATAAATTACTCTGACTCATTAGGAATCAGGGAAATAAGATACCACTGCATACATATCATTTTGGCTAAGTAAATAAATAAATAATAGAGCTGACTAATTCCTGTGTTAGATAGGATATGGAATATTGGGAACTCATACACTGCTGATAAGTACATAAATTAATACAACCACTTGTACAACAGTGTGACACTTTCTGTGATGCAGTAATTCCACTGTTAGATAAGCATCCTACAGAAATGCATAGTTACATGCACAGGAAAACAGTATAAATTTGTTTTATAGAAGCATTGTCTATAACAGTTAAACACTGGGAAAATTCCTAATGTCTATCAACAATAGAATGGATAAATTGTGACTATTCATGCAATGAAATACTACATGACAATGAAAATAAATGAACTAAAGAATGATTCTTTAAAATGTAGTATTGGATGAAAAAATAGCACTCTGATAAATATATACAGTATATTTCTATTAAGCACCTATAGAGTTATATGTTATATTTTACACCGAAATTTTTTAATTACCATTTTTAATATATCAAAAATATAAGTATCTACAAATAAATTTCTAAAAAGTTAGGCAAGAGCTTCTTGGAAAATATATTAAAACTCAATTGAAAGCCATTACAGAAGACTTAAATAAATGGAGAAAGGTACCATGCTAAGAGATTGTATCTATTAACATTGTATACATGTCAATTATCTCCATTTTACTGATTTAATTCAACCTGAATACATGTCCAACAGATTACATTATGGAATTTGACAAGATATTTCTAAAATTTATATAAAAATGCAAAGGATCAAAAATGCCAAGATACTCTCGATGAAGAAGAGTAAGATAGGGTACTTGCCAAGATTTATATTAAAGCTATTATAATTAAGACACAAGTACTCACTAGGACATAGATATCCCCTAACTTAAACTTAGGTACAGCTTATAGATATACTAAGATATATACATAAGTATACTAAGAGAAAGACCAGAAAATAAACCCATACATATATGGACACTTGCTATATGATGAAGTTGGTATTACATGTTAGTCAAGAAAAGACGAACTTTTCAATTAAGAATCTTGAAACAATTGGTTAATCATTTGGAAAGAAATGGAATTGAACTCCTTGTTCACACTATACATACATGAAAATCAATATGAAGTGAATTAAAGACCAGTCTTTGAAAGGAAGAATTCTAAAACTCTTAGCAGAAATTATTAGAGAATTTTAAAAATAAATTCAGGGTAGTGTATAAGTCAGAGTTCAGTCAGAGAAGCAGACCACTAGAATGTGGAATATGTGTGTGTTTGTGTATGTGTAAAAGGATTTGTTCCAGGAATCTGACCTTCTTGCCTCCTTGTGAGGAGCAATTGTCTCCCTATCTGATCCTGAATCTTCAAGTTCACAGGGCAGGAAATCAGGAAGAAAAGATGAACGTGGCATGAGGGAGAGGAAGAGCAAGCTGGAACACCCAGGGACAAGCTGAGGGACACAGGACAGATTGAAACCTCTGTCAGTTCTTGTTGTCTCTGACCTTGATGCTACACACGTCCTCTTTGTCACAGAGCTAAACACAATTACTTGGCCAACAAATAAGAGAAGCTGAAGAGAAATCCAGGGGAAGATCAAGTAGTTCCAGATCGAGCCACACCTCATGTCAATGAGATGCGCCAGTAGATCAGAGACAATGTGTGTGAGCTACAAAGTGGCTGCTGCTTCGCTTTTGCCCTCCAAGTCTCCTACAGGAGTCTGTCTCTCTTGTAGTCTACCCTAACTAGAAATACTATATACAAAAGGGAATTCTGGGAAATGTAGTTTAGCCTAGCCAAGCTGACATAGTACAAAGCCACCAGAGGTGGAAATATTTTTCTTAAGACACAATGAGCAGGGAATTCCCTGGCGATCCAGTGGTTAGGACCCTGTGCTTCCAATTCAGGGGGCCTGGGTTCGACCCCCTGGTCAGGAAACTAAGATCCTGCAAGCTGTGGGGACCAAAAAAAAAGACAAAATAAGCTGTAATAGCACATGTTAAAGTAGTTTTATTCAAGAAGGAAAGATGAGAAGTATATTTTCTGGGCTCCTGAATATTTGAGAATATCTTTTTCTTGATATCATATTTCATTCAGAACTTAGATACGTAGAAAATTCTTCATTTACAATTTTTTCCCTCAGAACTGTAAAATTTGTGCTGTTTTTATTTTTCCCTTAATATTCCTAAAACAAAAGCAGAAATTTATGAAAGTTTTTGGCTGCCTTTTAAGCAATATTAATTTTTTGTCTGAATAGTTTATAGTATTCATTCTTTGTCCTTCTAACCTAAACCTTTTGTCAAAATGTGGTAGATACACAGTAATGTTCCTAGCCAAAAAAAAAAAAAAAAAAAAAAGTCCTAGCCTTCATTGCAGTTAGAGGTGGTCATGTAACGTAGTTTGGCCAGTGATCCAATAATACATGAAGAGAGGTTTTGCTTTCCTAATATATCTCTTCTTTTTTGCCTCTTTTTTCCTGTTCTTGAAACTGGAATAAGACATTAGAGATGAAGCAGCCCCCACATGACTATTCATTCTCTCTTCATGTTCACTGGCAATACATCAGCAATACATCAGACCTCTCCCTAACTTTAACTTAGGTGCAGCTTAAACTCTGCTGTATATCAATGTATAATAATATAATTAAATAAGTAAAATATGCAGAATATTGATGATGATAATAAGGGCTATGGGAAAAATAATATCAGAATATGGAACTCAAGGAGGCTGGTGGGTGCAAAATAAAATAGGGTTGTGAGGAAACTTTCACTGATAAGATGACATTTGAGTAAAAATGAAAAATGTGAAAGAGCAGGCCATGAAGTTAGCTAGAGGAAGAACAACCAGTGGTATCTGGGAATAAACAAATGCAAAGACCTGAGCCAGGAATGTACCTGCTATATCTAAGGAACAACAAAAAGTTAGTTTGGCTAAAGTTCAGTGAGGATGAGGAGACTAGTAGGAGATGAAATTAGAGAGGAAGCAGGGGAACAAGTAGTGTAGGGCTTTCCCACCATTGTGCAGAATTTGGCATCTAATTTGAATGAGATAGAAAGCCACTAGAGGATTTTGAACAGCGGAGGGAATGTTCTGATTTACATTTTTTAAATGTTTTGTCTTGTTTTTAAACTTTTTGTTTTGACCTAATCTTAGACTTACAGAAAACTTGTAAAAATAGTACAAAAAGTTCCCTTATATCCCTTATCCCACTTCCCCTATGTTAACATTTTACATCAAAAATGGGAAATTAATACTAGTGCAATATTATTAACTAAGCTACAGGTCTTATTCAAATTTCATATTTTTTCCTTCACTGTGTCCTTTTTCTGTTCCAGAATCCTGCTCTGGGTCCCATATTACATGCAGTTTTGTTTTGTTTTGTTTTTTCCTCCTTAGTCTCTTCCAGTCAGCAACTGTTTTTCACGCTTTCCCTTGTCTTTCATGACCCTGACACTTTGGAAGAATACTAATCAGTGATTTTGTAGAATGCTCCTCAAATTGGGTTTGTCTCATATTTTCTCATCATTGGAAAGAGTATTAGCTCAGGCTGCTATAACGAAATACCACAGACTGGGTGGTTTCAATAACAGATATCTATTTCTCTCAGCTTTGGAGGTTCAAAGTCCAAGAGCAAGGTTCCAGCCAATTCAGTTTCTAGTGTGAGCTCTCTTCCTGGTTTGCAGATGGCAGCATTCTCACTATGTCCTCATTTGATCTTCAGTGTGAGCATGTTGGCTCAGCACATTTTGCTGGCAGGGGTGGTTGGAGGGGATCATTCTGAAGTCTCATAAGGACACTAATCCTATTGGATCAAAGTCCCATCCTTATGACTTCATTTAACCTTAATTACTTCCTCAGAGGCCCCATCTCCACACTGGGGGTTAGGGCCTCAATGTATGAATTTTAGAAGGGACACAAACATTCAGTCTATAACAGGTTTTGTATTTTTGGAAAGACTACCACCTACAAAAATATCTTTATGCATCATATCAAGGGATTCATGATATTGATATGTCATTACTGGTGATATTTATCTTGATCATTTGGATAGGTTGGTGTCTGCTAGGCTTCTCCCCTATAAAGTTACTTTATTTCCCTTTATAGTTAATAAATATCTTTGGGGAGATGCTTTGAGACAGCAAATCCTGTTTCTCCTCAAACTTTTGCCCCCTAATTTTAGCATCCATTGGTGAATCTTGTCTGCAACAGGTATTACTAGGGCACTTACAATGATTATTCTCTATTTCCCCTTTCCATCTACATTTATTAATTGAAATTCAATTGTGACGAAAAGCTGTCCCTTCTCCTTCATTTATGCATTTGATTTTTATATTTGCATAGGCTCACTGGGTATATATTATTCTAGGGGTTAAACTCAAACACTATTGTTTTTATTCACATTATTCCAGTTTGGGCCATAAGATGCTCCTTCACATTAGCTCCTCTGTTTTTGATAAGCCTCCATCTTTTGGGGGAGAATTTCCTTACCTTCTGACATCACAAAATGTTTTAGGTTCACCTTGTATTTTCTTTGCTCCAGGCTGCCCTGAAATCAAATTATCTAAGGAGCCCTGGTTCCTTATGTTAGAGAATCGTGTTTAGAAACCAAGATCTGGTGCTAAGTGTGCTCATTGTTCTGGAGTGTCACTGCCTCTAGGCCTTCTCATTGAATGAGTTAGTTAGGAAATATATGAATGTATACTAACCGCCCCCCATATATATATATATATTTTTTTTTTCTTTGTCTGTATATCAAAAACCATGAATTTATACTGATGCCTCTTATTGTAATCCAATACCACAGGGTTTATTTTAGCCTTCTTCCTTTCCTTATGTCTTTCTCCAACTGTAAGAAGCCTGGCTCACACTATCTACAATATATGTACTTACTTTTCAATTCCAGTATACACACAAATGTAGTTTCAGGATTGCTAACTCATATCCCTGTGAGAAAAACATTTACTAACAAGATTACAGTGCTTAAGTCTTTAGCTTTGTGCTCACTGAAGATACAGCTTCTAAGTTACTTAGGTTAGTTGTTTCTTTTCCATCCCCTTAAGTATGGTCATGTTATTCTTTCACAATACATTTACTTTCATTTGTTAGTGTTTGCATTCCAGTTTGTGTTGTCATAATTTCCTGCTTGGTTTTAATCATTTGCTTATTTAGGGGTATGTGAAGAGTATGCAAGACATTACTATGATTCTAAGAGCTCTACAAAAAGATATAATCAGAGAAATGTTACCCTACTTCATCCTTGCTAACCTATTGCCATTCCCCTCTTCTTTCTATCCCTTTCCTTTAGGTATCAGTCTTGTTAGCGTTTGGTTTATCCTTCCTGTATTTTTTTTTGTACAAATGAACAGTTGTTTGTGTATTTTCTTATAGCTCTTCTTTCTTATATGAAGGGTAGCATGCTATAAATACTTTTTTGTGCTTTGCTATTTCTCATTTTATAGTATGTCTTAGAAATCACTTCATATCAGTTCATAAAGCTCTTCCTCATTCCACTGTGTAGACATATCATGGTTTTTTTCAACCACTTTCCTATGAATGGGTATTTAGGTTGTTTCCAATACTTTGCAATTAAAAACAATATTGTAATTAATATATTTCTGTATATATATTTTAATATTGTTGGAGGTATATCTTCAGGATAGATTCTTAGAAACAGAATTGCTGGCCCCACTGGTTGAAAGGTAAATACATACGTAATTTTGTTAGACACCACCAAATTTCCCTCCAGAAAAATCGTACCAATTTGTATTCCCATCAGCAATGTATAAACAAGTCTATTTCTTCACAGCCTTGCCAAAATAATGTTTCCACATTCATAAATATTTTCCATTCTGACCAATGAAAAATGCTGTGGTGTTAATTTGCATTTACCTAATTTCCAGTGAATCTGAATATTTTTCATGTTTGAAGGTCATTATTATATCTTTTATCATAAATTGTTCATATAGTTTTCCCATTTTTCTATTCTGTTTTTTGTCCTTTCCCCCTCATTACTTATACTTTTAACAAAATTACTTGGCTATCGTGATAAATAAAGGTTGTAGGAGGACACTGATGGAAGCAGGGAGACAGTTGGTGGTTTCAATAATCCAAATGAGAGATAATGCAAGGTTGTCACAGTAGAGGTGGTAAATAATGATCAGATTCCAGATAAATGGAGAAAATTTCCTAACAGACTAGGGTATGAGAAAAAGAAAAATCAAGGTTTACTCCAAGTGTGTACACTTGAACAAGTGGAAGCCTGGATTTGTCATTAACTGATATAGAGAAGATCTTGGTTGAGGCAAATTGTGGGTGTGGATAATTAGAACCTAGGTTTGGCCTGTGTTAATTTTGAGATGCCCATTGGACTTCTAAATAGAAATGTCAAGAAGGTGGTTGGATACACAATGTTGAAGTTCAGAGGAGAGTTCCTGAATATAGATGGTAATTTGATCCATGAGAACTAGATGAGACTATCATGACTGAATATAGGTATAAAATAAAAGACATACAAGGAGTGAGCTGTATGTAACTCCAATATTATGGATCATGGAGAAGGGAAGGAATCAACCGGAGAGACTAAGGAACAACCAATAAGGTAGTAGGAAATCAAGAATATGGTGTCTTGGTAGCAGAGTGAAGAACAAATTTCAATGACAGACTTATAAAACGTGTCAAATGGTACTGACAGGTCAAATAAGATAAAGACTAAGAACTGACCATTAGATTTAGCAATATGTTGATTGTTGAAGACCTTGAGAAAAACAGGTTTAGTGGAGTGGTAAAGACAAAACCCTAATTTGAGAGATTTTCAGAACGAGAAGTAGGAGTTTGAGACCATCAGTATAAACAAATGTTGAGAATTTTGCTATAAAGAATTCAAGCCACATTTCCATACCATGGAATTTATTATCAGAAGAAATGTGGTGCTTGATGATTCCATGAGCAGCAAAGCCTTAATAGTAAAAGAAGCAGAAAACATCAAAAGGAGAAGGTAAGAAAATGAAATGAAATGAAAATGGATGCAACATGTCTATTAGGATGCTTTTAGTTGAATTTTATTTAACAAACATTGATACAAACATTGATACATTGCTATGTGTCAAGCACTATTCAAGGATTTATAAATACAATTCATTCAATAATCTTCCAATCCTCAAAATTCATTTGAGATTGCCCTTTTTCCAACCTTTAAATGTACTCTGACATGAGCTCACAATTTTATCTTCTCTGTTTATACTGTTTCCCTAAGTGAAGTTTTCCAGACCTATGACTTCAAATAATATCTATTTACTGATAGCCTTTAACTATGCATCTCCTAGCCCCCAAATTTAATGTTTTAGCTTGACGGGAAAGTGAATTTTTAATATTTTAGCTTGTATTTTCAATTCTCCCACAATGGACATGTACTGCTTCTTTTATAAAATGTTTAAAATTTTTTCAAAGGAGGTAATAATTCATGAAATTATATTCCCACTGATAGATAAATTAAGACTGACAACTGACCACTGCATCTAGCAACATGGAAGTCACTGGTGTCCTTAACAAGATCCATTTTGGTGGAGTAGGGGGAGAAAAATCTGCCTGGAATAGTTTGGCAGTTCCTCAATGAGTTAGGGTATGACCAGCAATTACACTACTAGGTATATACCCAAGAGACTTGAAAACATTATGTCCACACCAAAACATGTACCCAAACATTCAGAGCAACACAGCAACATAACATCCTAGTAGCCAAATGTGTACACAACCCAAATGTCCATAGACAAATGAATGATAACGTGTGCTATATCCATACAGTGGAATGTTACTCAGCAATTAAAAAAAGAATTAAGTACTAATACATGCCACAACACAGATGAAACTTGAAAACATTAAGCTAAGTGAAAAACCAGTCACAAAGGGACATATATGGAGTGATTCATTCCATGCATATGAATATCCCAAACAGGCAAATTTATAGAGACAGAAAGTGTTGCTGGTTGCCAAGGGCTGGGGAAAGGAGAGTCGGGGAGTGACTGCTAATAGGTATGAGGTTTTTGGGGGGTAATGAAAATGTTCTAAAATTAGATCATGTTGATGGTTGCACAACTCTGTGAATATAACCACCACTGAGTTGTACACTTCAAAAGAGTGAACTTTATGATATACAAATTATCTTAATAAAGCTGTTACAAAAACCCAAAAAGGCAAGAGAATCTAGCTGATGTTCAGTTTGCATTTGTTCTACGCCCTCTCAGTATTTTCTGTTTCCTAATTTGTTGCCAATGTCCAGGTTTTATTTGACCCTACTTCCAGGAATTTGTTAATCATTTTAAAAAAATAACCTTTTCCTCCCCCTTAATCCCCATCTCTACACCATTCTCCAACTTGCCAAATCAAAGATAACCAGATAGGAAAATGTCTGCCTCTATTATGAAAAACTACACAGTACCATTTTAAAAAGTATTAAATGTGGCCATGTTCATATTTATTTTTCACACAATCCAAGTCACATATGTACATATTCCCCCCCACCAAAAAAGGAAGCATTTGCCTAGGAATAATAACATATCACTTTAAGCAAACAATACACTATATAGCCTGAATTCTAAAACCCATTTTGTATTATATGAAACTACTTTGTAAAGGTTACAAAACAAACGTCCCTCACTCTTGAGAAATGTTTGAATTTTTAAATAATGCTGCTATAATACATTTTCTTTCATGAAAATTTTTAAAAACTTACAACAATGGTGAGTAGAATGTATCATTTTATCGCAAAGGTTTTTGTGGGCTTTTTTTTTTTTTCGGTACGCGGGCCTCTCCTGTTGCAGCGCACAGACTCCAGATGCGCAGGCTCAGCGGCCATGGCTCATGGGCCCAGCTGCTCCGCGGCATGTGGGATCTTCCCGGACCGGGGCACAAACCGGTGTCCCCTGCATCGGCAGGCGGACTCTCAACCACTGCACCACCAGGGAAGCCCAGAATGTATCATTTTATGGGTAAAGAGACATATAGATATACAAGCCCATTGGAAAAGCTAAGTTTAGAGCTGATTTCCTCTGTTGGATTGTATAATTTAAAAAGTACACAATAATTACCTATTGTTGGAATAACATCTCAGCAATTTAGCTAAATGTACAAACAATAACAAATATTCAAACTGGGGGAATTCAAGTTAAAGTAATAGAAAAATAGAAAACTTCCTTCCAAAATAAGGTATCTAGACAAAGATTCAGATACCCCATGAGATTATTCACAAAAGTCACATAATCAACCTTTTCTGTATTTCTTAAATAAAATTTTATAACTG
This sequence comes from Mesoplodon bidens, assembly GCF_964165515.1. Taxonomy (NCBI): domain Eukaryota; kingdom Metazoa; phylum Chordata; class Mammalia; order Artiodactyla; family Ziphiidae; genus Mesoplodon; species Mesoplodon bidens. The sequence continues at coordinate 88,381,461 of NC_138177.1, read as the reverse complement.
ATGAAAAGAGAAGTTTCATATGCAAAGACACTTTCAGAATGCATCTATAATTAACTTAATGCAAAAGTATATGAAAAAACAGTTATTTCACTGGTCTTTACGTATAGCAACATTTTATTATTTTTGGTTCATCTTCTTACGCATTTCTTCAAGAGCTGCTTCTTTTTCTCTCAGCACCTGCTTAAGTCTTCTTATTTTTTCATCTCTAATGGTTTCTTCTAACTCTGGTGGTGTCATGGAGAAAATATCTTCAGTATAATTTTTATTGAAGGAATGGCTTGGCTCAAAAGCTGTATTTGAACTCAGTGTGTCTTTTTCTTGGTTCCCATGGATACAGTGTTTTACCTCAGATCTCTTTTCTTCCCTGGTTTTGTTGCGGCCTCTGAGAATGTTATGGTGTGATACATTTGAAGTCGGTAAAACACTGTTAACGACTTGGGAACTGGTGACATTAGTTCCTCCATTTACAGTTGTGTTATAAACACTCTCAGTTCTTCTCTTCTTTGTGTGATCCATCTTCTTATTGGTTTTTGCTTTTCTTTTCTTATCAAAACCCTGTTGCAATGTTGAGTAAGATTCCAAAAGAAAAACAAAATATTATTGCTGAATAGTGTGCTCTTGAATTTAACAAAGTTTGCAGATACAAATATTTAGCCATTAAATTCAACTCAACAAAATATAATTCACATATTCCTGCTTAAGTCAAATATTAGAAGTTATAGTGACCTACTATGAAAACCTAACAACCATCTGTGGAGAGCATAAGAAATAGAATTTATTTAATTTTTTTTTCCTCTGCAGAGTAGGCACATAGGGAAGCTTATCACTGGGAAAGGTTGACTGGTTTTAGATCTGAAGTTCAGGATATTATACAGTAATGAAGTATTTATAAGTAGAATGACAGTAAGCAAAGTTATAGGGACTTTATTTTCATCATTATTGTGTAGATTTCTTAAGATGTTTAAATTAAAGTAATACTGCCATATCTGCACGCTTATATTTTCCCTGCATTTCTGTCATTTCTTTTCTTTTTCTTTTTAAATTTTTTTTGGCTGTGCCATGTGGCTTGCGGGATCTTAGTTCCCTGACCAGGAATTGAACTGAGACCCCCAGCAGTGAGAGCTCAGAGTCCTAACCACTGGACTGGTAAGGAATTCCCTAAAGCAACATTTTAAATTAACTGGGGATGCATTTTTACCTGTGCATATACGGTTCTTAACATTGTTTTAGTATAATACATATACATGCAAATTTGGTAACAACTATCATTCATATTAATGCACAAGACTAAAAAAAAAAACAAGAAAATTAATACATTCATATATCTTTGGAGTACCTACAAAGGACACTTTAAAATCTATTACCTGTTTTCTCCCTTCCTCCTTCACTATAAACTCTGTCTCTTTGTAAGTATCACTTTTCACCAAACAGCTAAAGGAATCAAAACCTCCTCCAGAGCCCAAATGGTGAGGAATCCGAGTAAGGCACACGCTCAAATCTTTAGTGAGACCAAATATCTTTCTAAGTTCAGCATCATTGTTCAGATATGATGCCTTATTGCTTCTTCCTTGGGAATTGTTCTTGTCATTTCTTTCTTGAGTAACTTTTTCTAATGTTGATGCCATCTCATTCTGGATCTGGAAATAGGAAAAAAAAACACACAAACAATACTGCCAATTACTTAAGCTATTTTATCAGACTAGCAACTAAGTGATTACCTCATCTTACTTAAAATGCTATGCTTTAAAGTCCTAAATGACTGGATTGTATTACTCTTGCCTTACCACCCACACTTGAAAAGCTGAACTTAACTGAGCAAAACCAAAATGGTCTCCTACAATTTTACTTTCTTGTACTAGGAAAGTAACAGGTAGTTAATTTTTAAACAAATGAAATGAGAATACAGACTAATGACAAGTTAAAAATAATCAATATAACATTATGTTGGAAATTGTCATCTTTTGGAAAACTCTTATAGCTTTAATCAATCTTGTACTTAATCAGAATTTACCTCCTTACATCTCTGGAGTTCACTGAATTCTGTACTGAAGGGGAGAAATACTGAACATTATTAAGTAGACCTCTAAGAAGGAAAATGTGGGTACAAATATTTAGTGATTACACATACACATATCTTAAGTAGAACAGAAGGATAACTATGTGGATTTGTTGAGTAATTGAATGAGTCAGAAAGAAGGGCTAAAAAAAGGAACAGGAGACTTGTATACTAAAAAAACAAAAAACAACCAAACAACCCAATCAAGATGTTGATAAATTCTTTTTCCACAAATGACTGAAAGGTATTAATTAGCCATATCCTGCCCCTTCTACCGTCTACCTAAAAAAGTTGCCAGGTATCTCCCTACCACCACAAAACAAACAAACAAATCCCAGCACTGCTCTGTGCATAATATTAATCTCTTCATATACTAAAAGTAAGCTCTTAAGTATATATGTATGCATGTATATGTATTTATGTGTACAAAGATATATACATATATATATATATATACACACACACACACAATTTTACTAAGCTTTGAATTCACATTATCCTTCTCCAACCCTTCTAAATCTTGTTGCTCTGTGATTTGTTTGTTTAATTTTGCTTTGAAGACTTGGCATGCCAAATGGTTCTAGAGAAAAATACTGCTTCAGCTCTATTACACTCCTCAAACATTTCCTTCAGATGAAAGCTTTGACTTAATTAAGGATTCACGTGCGCATGGTATGCGTGTGATGAAGAGGAGGATGGGAGAGGAGGGAAAGAGAGGTATCATAGGTAACTAACTTTGAGAATTAAGAAAGAAAAATTTTCTATATACATAGATAAAAAAACACCCTAACATGGGAAATTTACCTTTGGTTCTTGGTCTCTGAAAACACACTGTTGTGAAGTAACAGTTGTTGCATCAACAGAGGAACTTATTTTCTCTATGCTGTGGATGATATTTCCTTTTCTGGGGGAATTTTGTCCTGTACTAAATCCATCTGGAAAGTCTGGCTTTGAGAATAAAGTCTTACTCTGCTTTAAGTAGTTAATGGATTGGTTCATACTATGTGGGTTTGGGGTAGAAAGAGATGGTTTCTCCACTTTCTTATTCTTCTCTGCCCTTAGATTGGCCATGGAAGCAAGCTGGGTATTTGAAAGTGATTTTGTCTCCATCTGGGAAGATTTACTTTTAGCCAAAACAATATTTACAACCTCTCTGGATATTTCTGTGACTGGACTTGAACTTACTATCTGTGATGTATCTTTTCTTGGTGGAATATCAGGAGAAACAGAATTCTCTTGGTCAATTTGTGATGGCAAAACATCTGTCCCCCTTTTAGCCAACAGATAGACTTTCCCATTAAACATAACCAAAGCATTATCTTTAATAGGCATACTTTTGGATTGTGTCCCACTAGGACTGATGGTACTCAATGGTGGCATATTTACAGTATCATCTCCCAAACTTTTCCTATCTACAAAAGTTTTTAAAATCTTTGAAGCCACATTATTTGAAGATTTAACAGGAACAAGAGATGGAGTGCAAGGCTGTAGATTTTCTTGAAAAATCCATTTCACTGGAGCAGCTTGAGAATGCTGACCACCTTTTAATTGTGTCTCTTTAGCAACATTCATTGGAATCTGTGTGGTATTTAGTATCATTGGCTTTGCTATTTCTGTAACAGGTTTTGGGTAAATGTTTTGAAAGTTCTTGGTAACTACATTTTTCACTGTATTTACAGGAGATACATAAATAACAGTTGGTATTTGGGAGGCCTCAACTGTTCCTGAGGTACTTGTGGTTGCAGTTGCAAGTATCTTTTGCTGAACTGAAGGAGGCAATGAAGACGCTGGTACAGATTTCACTTCAGCATGGGCTGGAATCTGTAAATGATGCCCAGAAGGCAAAACCGGAGACTTCACAGTCATTGGAAGACTCTGGGTATTTACTAAAATATAAGATGAATCATTTTGTGTTGAGGAGGGAGAAACAGCAAACGTTTGCATGGTGAGTCCATCAATTTTCACACCATGACTCTGAACTTTAGAAACTGATGAGGTAAAATTTTCAGTTCCCACAGAAGTAACTCTAACTTTTTCTGCTGTGTCTACTGTTCTTGTAAGAAAATAGTTTGAAGAACTGGCTGGCTGAAAAATGGGCATTTGAACTGATGCACTTGTGGAGGAGCTGGAAATCTGAGTCTGAAAAGTAACTTGAACTGGATTTCCTGTATTCCCTTTCAAAGCATCAGACATGACTGTAGATTGAACTAGTGGTATAAGATTTCCAGAGGAATTAGGAATTGGAAGTAATTGCAGAAGATTTTTTCCATCCGAGCCAATCGTCTGAACTACTTGGTACATGCAGCCTGAAACACTTAAAAGAACATCGTGTAAATAAATACAACATACTACATGGTATATACATTTTATTTAAAAACAAGTATTTGCAAACACTATGTTTTAAAAATAAAAAATTATAAAATATAATAATGTAAGTATGTAATTTGTCACTTTGAGTTTTCAAAGTGAAATACTGCAAAAGAAAGATTTTGAAGAAGTAGAAGAGATAATCAAAGATACGGTCAGCTTTGATATAGATCTCCTCACATGATTAGGCAATGGGTATAAGATATTAGCATTTATTCCTAAAAGTAGACTTTTCTAAGTTTTACCTTGTATAAAATTTCAGCTACTAGAATATGCTCCTCTTAAACTATTAGCATCCTTCCTTCTTTTCCTTCAATTCTTTCCTCTAGTCCTTCTCCTTTACTATTATTGACCAGGATTCTTATTTTACCTCCATTTATGCTTATTCTATTTCCCTCACTCTTTTCTCCCCCTACCCAATCTGTTCTGTATTCTTCCCACTGATAATGACAAGTTCTACTGTCAGCCATTCTTTTGCTTAAGGCATCTCTTAAGATGATACCTTAGTTTGCCACATTTCTGGAGACTAAACTGAGTTACTCATGTAGGAACCAGTTTTTTCTTTGATTTATTGTTCCAGCATGTTTGATATTTGGTGTTAAATAGCTCTTGGTATGGCAATTACTCATATTAGTTCCAATTGCCGGTCAACCCATATTTATAATAGCAACATCATTTCAACTGAACGGTTTTCAGTGACTGTGGAATACACTGGAAGTCAATAATTTTTTAACTTAGCCTATTTTGATTCTATTAACAGTTATCAGCTATTACTTAGCACAGATCGTCTGATTTTTTTAAAAAAATCCAATACTAATCTGTATCTGTTTGTATAATCAATTATTTGTAGATTACTTAAATGCAGACACCTCAAGTTATACATACCTGAAACCATCCTTCAGTTCTTGGACAATACTAAACCCTCATGGGACTCAGGGTAGTCACACATGCTACTTAGTTATTCTTCACCCACCCATATACTCAACTCTCAACATAAATGATACTTCCCAGAAGATACATTCTCTGGCCACCTTAACTACCCTTGCTCTTCCTTCACAGGTAATAATATTACATCTGTTAGTTTCCTTCATGGTACATATCACAAGTTGTCATCATATATTAATGTTTTTTTTCCACTGGTCTACATATTGTCTCTCATACTAAATTCCAGCAATATGGGTACAGAGTCCATGTCCTATAGACCCAATATGGCCTTACATGACTAAGATTAAATGAAAAAAATTTAAGAATGAAAAATAATAATTAGAATCCTCAGTAGTGTAGAGGTGTGTTTTTCTGCCTATAGGTGTTTTTAAAGCTTCAGGTATTAATACAAATGAAAGCCAAGATTCTAGGAAGCACTGGATTCAGTTTTACCTTTCTGCAACCCCAAATAACATAATTATATCCTTATAAATATTTAAAAGTTTTCTGGCCCTTTGATAGCACTTCAAAATGTTATATTTACTTTCAATAAATTAAAAGTTAATCTCTAAAGAAGTATGAACAAAAAGAAACGTATGAATTCTTGCTTTGACAGCTTGAAGAAGAAAACCCACCTTCACCTCCTCCCTATCCCCCAAAAAGCAAATATAAACTGGATCAGAACTTAATTTATTAAACCAAAATTTACTGAGTGTCTGTTATGGTTTAGGCACCAGACTCAGTTATGTAGCTCAGTAAGCTACAGCCTGGGGCCAAGTCTGGCACCCTCCCTGTTTTTGTAGAGTACACAAGCTAAGAATGGTCTTTTTATTTTAATTTTTAAAAATCACAAAAATAACATTTTGTGATATATGAAAATTATGAGTTTCAAAACTCTGTATCCATAAATAAAGTTTTATTAGTAAACAGTCACACCCATTTTTTATGTATTGTACATGGCTGCTTTCTGCTGCAACAACAGAGTTAAGTAGTTGCAGCAAAGATCACATGGCCTATAAAGCCTAAACATTTACTATCTGGTCCTTTACAGAAAATGTTTGCTAGCCTCTAAGCTAGTTCAACCTACAATCCCTAAAAGAACTTAAAATGCTGGGTACATGGACATGTAAATAGGCAATTTTTATTGAGATAAATGATGTACTTGGAAGAGTACAAAAATGCTCACTCCTTTTCTTTAAACATTTTCTTCCCAAGGTTTCCTAGATATGACATACTTCTATCCCTGTAGTGACTCCTCAGTCTTCTTTGCCAACTCATCCTGCTTGAATCAACCTTAAAATGTTGGAATTCACCAAAGCTTAGAGTAAATTCTTCTCTTCTTACTCTGTAAGCTTTCCCCCAGATGATTTATTTTATATGCATGACTTCAATTAAACTACCATTTCTGTATCAACAATTCAAATAGTTATATCTTAGCTCTTTTGAGATTCAGGATTATATGTCCAACTTCCCTCTTGACATTTCCATTCAGAATCTCAAATGCACCTAAAACTCAACATGGTCTTTTCCAGTGTTTTTCCTTCAGTAAATGGCATCCAAACTATCTTAGATGCCTAAATCTGAACAAGTAATTCCAGCTTTCTTACCATCTGTATTCAACCTATCACAAAATCCTGTTGATATTAACTCCTAAATTTACCTTGATCTATTCAATCGTTTACAAATCAATTGTTCCCACTCTAGTCCATCTCTGGCTTGGTCTATTATGGTAGCTTCATAACTGGTCTTTTCTTCAGTCTGCCATCTCCTCTTCAAATTACTCAGCACTCTAACACTAGCCCTTCCCTGCTTAAAACATTTCATCAGCTTCCCACTTTCTTTGAGTGGTAGAAAGAAAACCAAGAGATTCTGATGCAATGGAAGCCAAAGGAAGAGAGAGTTTCAAAAAAATTGGGCAATTCTATTGAAAGTTTCTGAGAGGCCAAGTAGGATGCAGGTTAAAAATGTATACTGGAATTAAGGGCATGAGGATCACTGATGGCTTTAAAAGAGCAGTTTGGTGGGGAAAGAAGTTGGTAGGAGTGAATATGAAGAAAGAATATGAAGACAGCAAGGACTGACAACTCTTTTATGAGCTTTGACTGTAAGAGGAAGAGAAAAACTGGAAAGCACCTGGAAATTAAATGGGGTCAAAGAAAAGATCTTTTTTTTTCTTTTTTTTTAATGTTAGGTGAACTAGAGCATAAATGCTCATGTGAGTCAACAAAAGGAAGAGACTGGTAATAAAGGAGAAAGAGGGGTAATTAATAATGTAAAGTTTGAAAAGGAGGTAGGAAATTGAGACCGTAAGACAGTTGAAGGGACTGAACCTTAAAGAGAGCTGGAGATGTATGTCTTTTCATAGGAACTGGAAGAGAGGTTAGGTGCATTTGCAGGTAAGTTAAAGCTTTGGCATTAGAAGGTTGAGGTAATTATGATCTAGTGGCTTTTCCTTGTACTATGAAATAAGGACATGACATCATTTGCTAAGAAGAGCAAAAACAAGGAGAGATTTGAGGATAATCAAAAAGATTCGAGGGCTTCCCTGGTGGCGCAGTGGTTGAGAGTCCGCCTGCCGATGCAGGGGACACGGGTTCGTGCCCCGGTCTGGGAAGATCCCACATGCCGCAGAGCGGCTGGGCCCGTGAGCCATGGCTGCTGAGCCTGCGCGTCCGGAGCCTGTGCTCTGCAAGGGGAGAGGCCACAACAGTGAGAGGCCCGCCTACCGCAAAAAAAAAAAAAAAAAAAAGATTCGAAACAGTCTTTGTGAAAAGTAAGCTGACCTCAGAAAATATCAGTCATAAGGCAGTGTTGATGGCCCAGGGAGATAGGTAATGATCATGAATTCATAGTAATACCAACCTGTGCTCATGAGAGTCTCCCTGTTTCACCAGGTATAGGCAGAGAAAGTAAATCACTGAGTTCATCCAAGATTGGGGTGGCTTCAGAAGGGTATAACAAAAATCAAAGAGGAACAAAAGATTTTAGGGTACTGAAAAAAATTACCAAATGATGAAATGCAGAATCTATACTAGATGGGAAGGAAATGAGAACATAAAAGGCTAATGTATAGGGAGAAAATAAAGGGAATGGACTGAGGGCCAGATAAAGAACAGTCAGAGTGGGAATACTTAAACAACTAAGCTAAAATATAGGAACTGGTGTTTGGAAAGCAGGATGCCTAAATCAAGAATTTTGTAGATGCAGCAACTTCATCTGATAACAAGAACTACAGAAGTGGATAGCTGGTGATAGAATGGAGAAAACACTGAGGAAAAAGATCTTTGTACTGAAAGACCAGGTGACAAAGAGGTTATTGACACAGATGCTAAAGTTATGTAGGATTAGAGAGAAGATTGGGATGTGGGTGCCAAGTTCAGTGACACAAAGTTGGTAGATGGTGTTAATGAACCATAATTAGGACCATCTACCAACTTTCTGTCACTGGTATGCCAAAAAGTTGTCTTGAAGCCCACTGTCTTCTACTGTCTTCTGCAATCTATTTTCTTTCCCATTATTCTACGACACCTTATTCTCAAAGATTACGAAATATGTCTGCACAGCTAAATCTGGCTTTACTCTATACTCATTCCCTAGGTGCTCTCTGCTGAAATTAACACTGGTAGCTAATTATCCCTCCATCTTGAACCTCTTCCTACTACGATTTCCATTGTGTACAATATTTGTCTTTCTTAATGTTCCCTTTCTTATTCATTTTCTGCATTTTAAGTATCCAACTATGACTTCTCCCAAAAGTACAGTTCTTGACCCTGTTTTTTCTTTAACACATTCTTCCTTTGTAAATCAACCATACCTCAATAAAAAAATAAAATTTTAAAAAGGCATTCTTCCTTAAAGACTGCACCAAGGTAAGAGTTCAAAGCTTCAACTATTACCTTCAACTATCTCTTCTGCAATAATGACTCTCATGTTATATCCTTTTATTCTATCCCCCAATATTGACCTCAATTCCATATTTGTGATGTCTGACCAAACACTTTCACTTTTAATACCACTACTTTAAAGTTAAAATTACTCTGTACTGAAAACTACTACTCTATCTTACCATCCAGTCATGTGTCAGCACTACTGTTTTCCATGTCACTTAGGTCTTAAATCACCTAGTAATCTCTATCTTTACCACCCTCTTTATTCACCTTTAATTCATCCATAGTACTTTGTATAGATACTTACAAAGGATAAACATTCAATAAATGTATACTGAATGAATCACCAAGTCTATAAAGTTTTTTTTTTTTTTTTACAGCTCTTACTCATATTCTCTTTCTTCACCTTTGCCACTTCTACTTGCTAGATCAGACCTGCATCACCTTGTATCTAGTCCTCATTATCTCATTCCTATGTTTGGCTCTGACTTTTAAACTAGTTTTTCTGACTGTGGCCATTATCATTATGTATCTCTGGCAGACTACATCATTGTTTTCATCCTGTTACCTCCTTGCTTAAAGTTTCAGTAATTCATCAGTGCCAATTCAGCCTGACATGAAAATCATCTACAATCTAGCCCAACCAATCTCTACAACAGTACCACCTAAAACGTCTCAGCATAAAATCTCTGGTCCTACCAGAAAGGTCTCTACTATTCTGGATTGTCTCATGTACATTATTTACTCTAAGAATTCTTTAAGTTTTTTTTCCTTCTCTAACAATTTAAAACATAGTTATAAACTGAGGATCAATCCATCTTCTCCATGAAATATCTGCTAGTCACTCAAACTCATATTAATTTCTTCCAAGCTGGAATCCCTAAAGCACTCTCATTGGTGCCACTAATGCTAGGAGTTACATAATGCCTTCCATATGGCCTTTGATCTATTAGTTAATTTTAAAAAATGAGTAAAGTATTTTTTTCCTCAGTGAGCTTGAAACCCCTTATGGTCAGAGACTACATCATTTATTTTATAACTGTTCTTCCAATACCAAGCACAGTAGGCCCTCAAAAAATTATTTTAAAAATAAGGCAGCTCTTTCAAATATTTTAAACATATTGAAATGTCTCAATACCTTTATTGTTTAGTCTTATTTAGTTTATGCACTTCATTTGTCAGTAACATGTGGCTAACAGATTAGAAGCTTCAACAGAGCAGAACACACGCTTTTATAATTAATTATTTGTATGGGGCAAACATTTTAATTGGCATATTAGTTAAACAAATCACACAGGCTTCTGATACTTCATTCATATACTTTATTATATGGCCCCTATATTTCCGCTTTATAAAAAACATTTATATTGCACAAACTCTTTTCAAATCTAATCACGGATTTTTCCTCTCTTCTCCATTTCCCCTCCAAAAAAGGGAAGGAAAATACAGTTTCTTCTATGTCAGTATATCAGTAGAAATTCATACAATCTACCAGAGACCATAAATTCATTAAGGGTAGGTTATCCTATTCATATCTATATTCTCTACACCTAATAGAGCAACTGGCACACTGTAGACAATATTAGCTGAATTGAATCCTACAAGCTCTAATTTTTAAAAAAATCTGTGATTTCCTAGTAACAAATGGAATGAGTTCTAAAAATTAAACTGAAATGCAGAATGCTAAGGAAAGAAGTGATAAATCAGGGTGAAATTCATACTTCTTCAATCAATATATATATTTTTCAGCTATAGAAGAGAACTTCCACTTAACATACTAAAACCCTATAAAGATTCTGTTTTCTTAAAGATCATATTCTGTTAGCTAAGGTTAGAACAAAAACTAGAACCGGACTTTGCATCCTATGCTCTCATTAGGTAATCAACATGGTAATTACTTTAAACCAACTAGGATTTGAACTGAGAAACTACATTGGAAAACTAATACAGTTTAAGGCTTTAAAAGAGAACACAGGAATACATTCGAAAGATTATGGGCTTCTAATCCTGGCTCTTCCAATTATTAGTTGATTGACTTTGGTAAATTTACTTAACCTCTTTGAATCTTTCTTCATTTGTAAAGGTTTGCTATAACTGGTTGGGATTCTAATAAGCTCCCAATATATGCTAGATATCATCTTCCACTAAAATATATAATTCGTGTCCAAGAACAAGTAAATGAATCAGGTAATCTTTTGAAAATGTGAGAAATTTAATAAAAGATATAGTAAACATACTTATAATATTATATAACTTCTGTCATTTTTGACTATTCTAATTTTGAGTGAAGCATTTACAGATTAGATATGGAATGATAAAAATTTTGCAGGTTACTGAACATTTCATAGATAATTTTGCAAAATTTTCAACTGCTAAGACTTTTTTCCATCTTACTCTCTCTGATTCAACATTATGTACATACATAACATACACAAGTACATAATGTAATAATATATGATAATATTTACCATATAATATTATATACATAATAGATATGTTATTGTAAACAGTTGTCATTAACTCTAACCCTAATAAACAGTCCAACAAGGTAGATATTGCCATTCCTATTTTATAGTTGAGAAAACAAAGATTTAGTAATATTAAATAACTTATTCAGAGACATGCTTTCTTGGGCAATCCCATGCATTTTCTTGTATTTACTTTAGCATAACCCTAATATAACAGGGTCTCAAAAATTCATGCATAAACTGAGAGATTAATGAGAAATAGATTTCAGTTAGCCTTATGGTATGTGTGTCTCTCTCTCTCTGCCTCTCGTACACACACACACACACACACACACACACAAATCACAACGGCTAAGATAATAACACTTACACTGTACAAAACTAAATGCACACTGAACTGACAATGAAACATTATCTGTCTAACCAAACCAAGCCCCCTGCTGAGGACACCCATTTTAGCTCCCTATTTAAGAACAAAGGGTCAAAGGCAGATAGAAGCCAACTGCTTATCACTCTCTATTTTCAGCTCTGACCCTGCCTGAGTTTCAGATTCAAATATCTCGCTGATTGCCTTCTTGGTGTGTTCCTCACCTCAATTAATTTACCAATATCTACCCAGAAAATTGGCATCATAATTGATCCACTGTTCTTCATGCCAATTCACTGACAAGGTCTGCCTATTTTCCTTTCTATATTTCTTTGAATCCAACCCTTGCTCTCCATTAGCTAGTGCAGGCTCTCAGAATATCTGAAAGGACAACTGAAATAGAATCCTTATATGCCTGACCCCTCACCCCCAAATCTACACTGCCATCAGTTACCTAAAATGACACCTGACCATGACAGTTCTTAAAATCCTCTGAAGGCTCTCCAACAGATGAAGTCTAATCTTTCAGCAAACCCTTAAGAGCTCTCTATTTATCCTACTTATTACTAGTAATAAGTCATACTGCTGATTTTTTTTAATCAATTCCCTCTTCCTGGGCATAGCCTGCATTCATCTTTAATTGGATAGCTGATACTTACATTCCCCAACTCAGCCACTCCAGAAACCTTTCCTACAATTCCCTTTCTGTATGCCCTCACAGCATCATCCTGTGCATAACACTATTAAAAAGTGTATTACATCATATCCACCTCTAGACTTGAGGTTTTTCATGGGCATGGCCCATATCCTACTCTTTAGTCAGTCTCTCCATTTAGCACTGTCTGTCACATAGCAGGCACTCAGTGAACGTTTTTTAACCAAATGTTTGAACGATACAGATAATAAGTGGTGACCTAGAATATGAACCTAGGTCTCTGTAACTCTACCTTGTTTCTGTACCTCTACCAAGGTCTTTGTAACTCTACTGTACCATTCTGACTCCTGCTTTGCTCTTTGCATATGAAGTCCAAATCTAAATAAACTTAATGTTTACTGTCACAAATATCTTCCAGATTTTTCCTTTGTACTATAAGATTAAATTTGGGTTTTACATTTTATGCACTGATGAAGAGATACTTTTTAAACAATAAACATTCTGTATCACATTACTGAAAAACTTTACAGCAGGAAAGAAGTAACTCAAGAAAAACTCAAGTATCTACAGAAAATAATAAAATCATATAGTCATTTTAAACTTATGAAGAAAATGATTTTGTACCATCAAAATATAAGAAAATATAAGAAATATAAGAAAATGAAGCTTCCAATAAACTAAAGAGATGACATTAATCCAACTATTTGCAAAAGTATATTTGGACATCATGCAGATTGTTACTTATAAAAAAGAATAGAATCAAATATGCAATCAATAACCAAAGTAAATGTCAAATAGTTTCAGAAAGGCATCTTGTAAATGTCCGAAGTATGTGATTTAAAATCTAGAGGATTTGAAGAAATAAATGCATTCAAAGATGATAAAAATAATGCATAAACCAGTGAGTTAATGAATTCCAGATAACTGATGAATGTAACTAAAACAGAATTCAACTTGTAATGTTTTAAAAATATAGATAGCCAAAAGAAGTAGAAACTGGATAACAGAGTTAAATAACACAATATACAAAAAGTAAGATTCTTACTCTATCTTATTTCTGATATTGAAAAAGAATGCAATCCTGAAACAAATTGTGTTAAATTGGGGTAAATCAGATGTTATCAAATATCCAGGTACTAAAACAAGATAGAAGAAATGAACAATCATTAAAGATTAATTCTATTTTTGCATATCTATACAGGGCACTATCTCTGCCTTCCCCCTCAACTTCTACCAAAAATAAGCCAACAAAAAACATACATGCACAAAAGCTGGCTCTTGTTAAGACCTGAAATACAATGGTTCTTTCTTGGCAGTTCTTCCATATGGTTTTAGCTCAACACTTTTGGTGACGATTTCTCTTTAGAATATTATGCATACTTTTTAGAAGTGTTTATTACAATTAGGTTTTATATCTACTTGTAACTACCTACTTCCTGGGCTAAAATTTGTATAGAAGTAAAGTTGTATCCTTACGATAATAATAATAGCTAACATTTAAATAATGCTTTTCTATTTTTCCTACACTAAGTATTTTAGTATATTCATTATTTTAATCCTTAAAATACCTCTAGGTGCTCTTATTTACAGACTGGAAACCAGGTCACTTGGCTTCACAAATAGTAACTAGCAAAGATAGCATTAAACCTAGTGAGCCCTTTTTTCTTCAATCATAAATGCTCTTCCATGATTTTTACATCTCCATTTCCATGCTTTCTTCTTCACATTTTCCTTCTGCAGGGACTCGTTAACTTTCTTCTCGCCACTTATTATATACCCACAAACCATGGAGAGTACAACTTAAAATATTCTACCTTAGCAAACAATTTTGTTCCGGTTTTATTTCTTCTTGATTAATATGAGCTTAAAAAAAACACTGAGTTAGTGATAAACTATTGTCTAAATTTACAAATAAGTGTCTAAGAAATACTAGAATCTCCCCCTGACAAATGTAATTCCTCTACATAAACATCCAATTCGAGACGACATTCTCATTACACCTGCTTCAAATATGCTGTTCGAAGGGATTAACTTTACATGATAATTTCTCTATTTTCACTTTTCTTTATCTTCAAATAAAGCCATTATTCGAAATTTTAAAAAAATCGATTCTCTTATTCCAGAACAATTCTTCGGTTTCTATATTCATATACTCTTATCAATTACACAAAAATATGTCCTTTCCTTCTCACTAACTCTCTTAAATTACAGTTATTTTCCCTGAAGGTCCAGCGCCACCTGAGCTGCACTTGCTAATCCGCGCGGATTGCTGCGTGTTTTTCTGCGAGTGCGCGAGAATCTTCCAGAAGATTTTGCTCACACAGGCGCGCCGGCCATGTTGATTCTCCTCTCCCGTGGAGATCTACTCTGTCAGCCTATGAAACTTCAGACGCTGGAGTCCTGCGGAGCCAGGGCAGAGGCTGACTGCGTCAGGCTCTGAAGAGGTTTTACGTTTCCGACAGGGACGTGCTCTAAGGGCTCTAAGTGCCAAACTGCCGCGCACTTCCCCTGGAGTGCTCACCCAGCGGGATCAAAGGCATCTGAATTGCAGAACGTCAGGAAACGACGGCCGACTCGACATCCTGCTAAGAGACGGGCGAGATGCGGCCATGTCGAGGGAGATTCGAAACCGGTACTTACCAGTGCGAGGCGTTGCCTGACTTTTCCTCTGTAGGTTTCAGGAAGACCCTCTGTAGGTTATTGGACATTTTAGAGGAGTGGGAGGGACCAGTACATCCAGGAAAAGGGGCAGTGTCGGGGCCGAGGTCCTCCAAGTGGCGAGAACCAGAGCGAGAGGATGTAGGGATGGATGCCCCGTAGCAGCTCAGAGTGGTTAGAAGCTGAAAGGAGAGCGACGGCGGGCTCTCGAGAAGGCGTATCCTCAGGCTTCGGAGGGAGACGGCGCAGCCACCAGAAACCGGAAGAATCGAAGAGGCTGACGGGGCGGGTCCGTCCTTAACCTCTGAGAAAACAACCCTGAGTCTCCGCCTCCTCAGCGCCTAGCCTAGGACATCGCTCCAGAGTCACCGGGAATCAGCGCGGGAGGCGTGGCCTTAATGGCGCCGCCCCTATCAGTGCCGGGTCTGTGGTGAAGACCAAGCCAGACGGGCTCGGCCGACCCCGCCCACCAAGGCCGCCAGCGAGAGCAAAGCTCAGCCTAGCAGCTTCCGGCATCGACACATCCGGTCGCCAAGGTGAATGGCTCGCTAACGCCCCGCCCTTATGCTGCGATCCAATCGCAGGTGACGTTTGCTGTCTCTTCTTCCGGATCAAGTAACGAATCGCAAAAGAAAATTCTCCAGATACCTACGCAAAATAAAATGTTTCCGGGGTCAGTCGCAAAGTTTCTGCCTTTGTATTCGCCGCTAGTGTAAGTTTCCTCTCCCGCCAGTGCTTTAAAAGACATCGGAGGGCTCTTTTGAAGCCATATGCACTCCTGGCGCGAGAAAATTTTACATGCCTGCCTGTGGCAAGCGCCTATATTATTGCTACTTCCTGAGGGTTTCTTGTTTTTTTTCCTTGCTTGAAGCTTTGCCTCGAGATTTAACCTAATCTCTCTCTCCACCCCACCCTTAATCCTCGCTCGAAATTACTTATTGTCATATAGTTAACTACTTGATTCTCTAAAAGTTTAATTCCCCATATAGACTTACCTTTTGGCATCTTTATTTGGATCTCCAGAGAAAAACTTTGCAGAAGTCTCTTGATTCCCGCTGTTAAAATCTCTTATTTGAGGAACAGGTTAAGTCTCTGGCTTCAGCTGGGACTAGAAGGAAGCTGTGAGAGGAGTGGTTTAGGAGATCCAGTTTTATCAGCTAGAGGCAGTAAAACTGTAAACTGGCTCAAATTTAGGAGATTGATGTATGGTAGCCAAGTTAAAAGGTTTATTTTGTTTTTTTATAAATGCTGGGTACTCATTCTCCTAACTCCTTAATCAGCTAGTACTGATGAAAGATCTTGATGTTCTGATACAGAAAGTAATACTTTTTAACTACTGTTCACTCTTTGTTAAAGGTTAATTTTAGTGATGTCGAATCCTGTGTGTGTAACTGGCATTATATTTCAGTCAAATATTTCCCATACTAAAGAGAGGGCAGAGTGGTGAGCCCTTAATACTGTCTTGGTTCTGATCATCATCCTATCTCTGAAGGCAAAACTACTTGAACGAGTTGCCTATTCTTGGCTTGTTACATTTTCTCACCATTCATTTCTTAACTTTGCAGTTTGGCTTCTCCTCATATCCATCAGCACTTCTAATAAATGAAGCTCATTGTCACAGATTGGGTTCCCTGGGAAGCATACTCTTGAGATGGACTTTGGTGTGCCTGAAGTTTATTAGGGATCAGTATCTGTAGAAGGGAAGAAAAGGGAGCAAAACTGGGCAGAGGGAGACGTTGGGTTGTGATGCCCAGTCTCAACAAAGGCCTTAGACTATCCCACATAGAGCTCTAAGCTCATGACCTTTTTTTTTTTTTTTTTTTTTTTTTTTAAGATGAACTTCTGAAGTTTTCCCCAGTGGGATGCAGGCTTTGCCAAGGAAGGGTGCATGACCTTAGGCAAGGATGATCTCCTTAGCCAAAGTAATTCCTCAAGGAGGCTGATAGCTGAGGCATGTCTGCTGGCAGCACTCCCAGTAACTGGCAGAATAAGACCTTCATTTCTCAACGGAGGTCTGGGAGATGCATCAGAGTGTCCACTGTACTCATTAAACCACTCATTTAGCTGTTTCAATTGATACTATTTATCACAAATAGTATAAAGATTTGTTCAAATCTTTATTCAGCAGCTCTGTTAATTAATTCTTCACTCTTGATGCCACTGGTAATATACTTTCTTGGATTTCCTCCTACATTTTTATGTACTCTTTTTCAGTTTCTTTTGAAGGTTTATCCCTCACTTGGCCATTAAACAGAAGAGTTCCTTAAATCTTGATGATTGATCCTCTTATTTTCTCAAACTATCCTGTCTCCTCAAGTGACTTCAACCATGCCTGTGGTTTCAATGACCACCTCTAGCCATTTGTATACTAACCAAACACGTAATGTTACATGCCAAGTACTATTCTAAGTGCTTTAAAAATATTAACTTGTTTACTCTTAACAACTAGTAAAAAATATTACATTCATATGAAGAAACAGATGCACAGAGAATAGCATAACAGCACAGATAAAGGGACGAGAGACCAAAAAGAAATTAGAGCATATTGTAGTTCTTGTTAGCTAAAAGAGTGACAAATTTAAGCAACAACTGACAGAAATGAATAGATTAATAAGTCAACAAATGTAGAGGATTATTTTACACACATACATCTCTGAGAAATTAATAGTTGAAGCAGAGAAAAGATAGGCATAGATATCAAAATTTTAAACAATACAGTAAACCAGGTTGAGACATCAGATGTATAAATAATCCACTCATCGGATAGTGCACATTATTTTTGAGCACATATAGAATATGTATAAAAATAATGTGATAGGCTACAAAGGAAGCTCTACTAGTGCTGAAGGATTAGTTCTATACATACTATGTTTTCCAACCACAAATTGATTAAAATTAGCTATCCAGATAATTAAGAATAGCTTTAAGACATACTTAGAAACTGAATAACCTATTACTAAATTACCCTTGGGTTAAAGATGAAATCATAATGGAAATTAGGTGATTTAAACACATATGTCATAAAATAAGAATGTTTAAACACATGAGTTAAGCATCCAATTTAGAAGTATTTTAAAAAGCAAGAGAGAATACCAAAGGAAACATGAATAAGTAAGTGAAGTATATAACAACAAAAATAATGCAGTAAATTAACAAAGACATAAGCTGATTCTTTGATAAAATCAATAATAGAGATAGACCTCTAGCGAGATTAATCAAGCAAAAAAAGAGGAAAGATGCAAGTAAGCAAAATACAGAATGAAAAGGATAAATAACTATAAATACAGCAGAGATTTTTCTTTGCAAGTATTATACATAACAATTATAATACAACATTTGCTGAATCCTGCTACGATGATGAATTACTATGAACTGCTGATTCCTTTCTCTAAATTATAAAAGGGAAACATATATTCTAAGAACTAAGAGAAATTTTGAAAACTCCTGAGGGAGCTGAAGGCTGTCTTCAAATGAATGTGTAGGGAAGAAAGTAGCTGCAGTCCAAGCACAGAAAACAGGGAAAGAATAGGTCGGAAAAAGACAGATTTAAGTTATTTCTGTTGTTTCTCTCCCACATTACCCTGGGATTATCAATGTCTGTCCACTCAGAATAAAGTTAAGGAATAGTCCAGATTTGTTATTTTTCTTTTTAATCTCCAATTTCTTTCACTTTTTAAAAATATCTTTTGTTCTCTTCCTCACACGTACAGCATGCTGGGAGTGGGAGGTGGGCAGGCTGGCAGGAAGGGCATGCCCTTCCACAAGTAAATTTCAAGTTTTTCACAAGGTAAAGTGCCATGTTTACTATAGTGTTTATGTATTTATTAGTCACTTAACATGTTAAAAACTGTACTTACATTTTTATTTAGTCCTTGCCTTTTGTTTAATATGTCAGAGTTTTTTGGTGTTGTGCTCATAACCTCATTTTCCCTTGAGTAAAATGGGCTTTTATTGCCTAATTTTGCATAGTGTGGTGATTTTTAGGAATGCATATGTCATGTTATATCAGAACTGACTGCAAAAATAGTCAAAAACTTTTTAAAGTCACTTCTGGACAAGACAGAGTAACAGGGACTGGATTTACCCTCCTACCTGAAGCAATGACAATAACAACAGCCAGATAAGAATGCATGAAACAACACTTTTCAAGACAATCAAATAATGAACAATGTATTAGTCAGCTTGGGCTGCCATAACAAAGTACCATAAAATAGGTGGCTTATAAACAACAGAAATTTATTTCTTACAGTTCTGGAGGCTGGAAGTGTAAGATCAGGGTGCCAGTGTGGTCAGATTCTGCTGAGGGCCCTCTTCTGGGTTGCAGACTATCAACTTCTCATTGTATCCTCACATGAAAGAGAACAGAGAAAGGAAACAAGCTCTCTCTTGACTCTTATAAGGGCACTAATCATTCATGAGGACTCCACTCTCACGCCTTCTCCTAATTACTTCCCCAAAGCCCATCTCCAAATATCATCACATGGGGGGTGGGTAGGAGTTCAACATACAAATTTAGGGGGATGCAAAAATTCCCATCAGACAGTGATCCCTGAAAGATGGGAAAAAATGAGGTAAATCTTACAAATGCCTCAGATTACTGCTTTGAGAGAGTTTCCATACTACAGCTCAGGGTGAGGAAACTGAGGAAGAACATGTCAGCCTAGCTGAGTTGTGAAGATGGAGCTGATGGTCCAGGATACAAGGCAGCTGGAGTTGATAAGACAGACTATTAGAGGAAATAATTGCATAGAAGGAGAATCCCAGAGATCTGGACAGTCCCTCTTGAGTATTCAGCAGAGTACTAATAAGCACATAACTGAAAGGAAACAATCCAAAACTGGGGAAAGAACCATCCAAAATGAATAGAGGGAAACAGTATCTAACACACACACAGGGCTGGAATCAGTACACGTTCTCACATCTGGACTGGAAAAATTCATACTTCATGGGTGCTGTATATAGTATCTCTACACTCCAGATCCACCTAATGCACCATACAAACAAGACCTGAGAGTATCAAACTGTTTCCAAATAAAATAACTGTATCCCAGAGCAAAACTCAAGAAAATGTTTAGCAATACAAAAATATCCAACAATAAGGTAATAGTGACAATGTTAGAATCCAATTCAAGATTATCAGGCATACAAAGAGGTAATAAAATATGATCCATAATGAAAATAATCAATCAAGCAAAACTAGATGTAAGATGTTAGTTCCTAGGTATGGTTTTCTTTGTATTTATCTTATTTAGGATTTATATGCCTTCTTTAATCTGTATTTTGATAATTTAATTTTCAAAAATTGCTCACCAGTATTTCTTCAAATATTGCTTCTCAATCCCCCTTCCCCTCTCTCTCCCACACACCTTACTGTATCCAATTACACGTTAGACCATTTATCAATATCTCATATGTCTCTTATGCTCTATTCAATATTTCCTATCTTTTTTTTCTGTGTGCCTGATTCTGCATATTACCCTGAACTCTTTCTCAGGTATATTGCCTACCTCAACTTCATTTAGTTCTTTTTTTGGGTTTTATCTTGTTCCTTCATTTTGAACATGTTCCTTTGTAGCCTCATTTTGCCTAACTTGCTGTTTTTATTTCTATTTATCTGGAAGGTTGGTTAAGTTTCCCAACTTTAGAGAAGTGGCCTTTTGTAGGAGAGTCCTATGTGTCCCAGCAGCACACTCCCCTCTTGTCACCAGTGCTCTATACTCTAGGGATACCCCTCATGTGGGTTGCATGTTTCCTTCTGTTGTTGCAGGATGATTTATTTGAGTGGTCTGGTTGGCTTGGTTGGTTGTCTTGTGGAGAGGCTGCTAGCCACTGGTTGGTGGGGCCAGGTCAACAGGTGGCTGGCTGTGGAATCCCAGTGGGCCCCTGGGCTAGTCCTCACTCAATGGTGAGTTGAGTCAGGGTCCAGGAGACTCTGGGGCTGCTGCCCAACAACTGGTGGGTGAAGCCAGTTCCTGAGGCTAGTGCTGGCTAGGAATAAACCTACCTAAGGCAGTAGAAGACCTGTACTCAGAAAACTATAGGACACTGATAAAAGAAACTAAAGATGACACAAACAGATGGAAAGATATGCCACATTCCTGATTTAGAAGAATACATAATGTTAAAATGACCATACTACCCAAGGCAATATATAAATTTAATTAAAATTAAAATGCCAATGGCGTTTTTTACAGATCTAGACCCAAAATTCTAAAATTTGTATGGAAACACAAAATACCCCGAATAGCTAAAACAATATTGAGAAAGAAGAACAGAGCTGGAGGTATCACACTTCCTGACTTCAGACTGTACTACAAAGCAACAGGAATCAAAAGAGTATGTATTGGCATAAAAACAAACACATATATCAATGGAACAGAATACAGAGCCAGAAATAACACACACATGGTCAATTAATAGAAAAAGGAAGCAAGAATATACAGTGGGGAAAAGGCAATCTTTTCAATAAATGGTGCCAGGAAAACTGGACTGCTACATGTAAAAAAAAAAAAGAAATTAGAAATAAAACTTTTCTGGGACTTGCCTGGTCATCCAGTGGTTAAGACTCCACACTCCCAATGCAGGGGGCCTAGGTTTGATCCATGGTTGGGGAACTATATCCCACATGCCACAACTAAAATGATCTCACATGCTGCAACTAAGACCTGGTGTAGCCAGATAAATACATACATACATACATACATACATACATACATACATACATAATTTTTTAAAAGAAGAAATTTTCTCACAGAATATACAAAGATAAGCTCAAAATGGATTAAAGACCTAAATGTAAGACTGGAAACCATTAAACTAATAGAAGAAAACATAAGTAGTAATCTCTTTGACATCAGTCTTAGTAACTTTTTTTGATATGTCTCCTCAGGGAAACAGGGAAAACAAAAGCAAAAGTCAACAAATGGGACTACATCAAACTAAAAAGCTTATGCACAGTGAAGGAAACAGTCAACAAAATGAAAAGGCTACCTACTGAACAAGAGAAGATATTTGCAAACCATATATCTGATAAGGGCTTAATATTAAAATATATAGGAAGAACTCATGCAGCTTAATATCAAAAAACAAACAAACCAGTTATAAAATGGGCAGAGGACCTGAATAGGCATTTTTCCAAAGACATACAGATGGCCCACAGGCACCTGAAAATATGCTAAACATCATTAATCATCAGGGGAACACAAATCAAAACCACAATGAGATTTCACCTCACAGTCATTAGAATGGCTATTATCAAAAAAACTACAAAAAACAAGGGGTGGAGAGGTTGTGGAGAAAAATTAACCCTCATATACTGTTGTATGGAATATAAAATGGTACAGCCACTTTGAAAAACTGTATGGAGATTCCTCAGAAAACTAAAAATAGAAGTACCATATGACACAGCAATTCCACTCCTGGGTATTTGTCCAAAGAATGTGAAAACACTAACTTGGGTAATTCCCTGATGTTCCAGTGGTTAAGACTTGGCACTTTCACTCCCATGGCCTAGGTTCAGTCCCTGGTTGGGGAACTAAGATCCTGCAAGCTGAGTGGTGCAGTAAAAAAAAAAACAAACAAGAAAAAAGCCCACTAATTTGAAAAGATACATGCACCCATATGTTCATTGCAGTATTATTTACAACAGCCAAGATATGGAAGCAACCTAAGTGTCCATCAACATATGAATGGATAAAAATGTGATACACACACACACAAATGGAATATTACTCAACCATAAAAAACAATGAAATCTTGCCATTTGCAATAACATCAATGACCCTACATGGTATTATGCTATGTGAAATAAGTCAAACAAAGAAATACAAATGCTTTATGATTTCACTTATATGTGGAATCTAAAAAACAAAGCAAATGAACAAACATAACAGAAACAGAGATATAGATACAGAGAACAAACAAGTGGTTTCCAGAGGGAGGAGAGTGGGGGCAGAAAGAAATAGGTGAAAGAGATTAAGAGGTACAAACTTTCTTTACAAAATAAGTCACAGAATGTGAAATGAACAGTATGGGGAATATAGTCAATAACTGTAGTATCTTTGTATGGTGACATATTGTTACCAGGTTTATTGTGGTGATAAATTTGAAATGCATAGAAATAGCAAATCACTATGTTGTATAGCAGGATCTAACATAGTGTTGTAGGTCAATTATACCTCAAAAGTAAACAAACTCATAGATAAAGAGATCAGAATTGTGGTTACCAGAGGTGGGGGTTCAGGGGAGGGGGAATTGGATGAAGGTATTCAAAACGTACAAACTTTCAGTTACAAGATAAATAAGTATTAGGGATGTAAGTTACACATGATAAATATAATGAATACTGCTGTATGTTACATACAAAAGTTGTTAAGAGAGTAAATCCTAAGAGTTCTCACACAAGGAAAAATTTTTTTCTATTTCTTTAATTTTGTATCTGTATGAGATGATGGATGTTCACTAAATGAATTGTGATAATCGTTTCATGATGTATGCAAGTCAAATCATTATGCTGTACACCTTGAATTTATCCAGTGTTGTTATATCTCGATAAAACTGGAAGATGAAAAATTGGTGAACTTTGAATAAAACAGATTGTCCTTCACAATGTGGCTGGGCCTCATCCAATCAACTGAAGACTCCTCACAGCAAGAAGGAATGCTCCAGCCTGATGGCCTTTGGACTTGAATTACAACATTGGCTCTCTCCTGGATCTCTTGTTTGTTGGTCCGCCCTGCAGATTTTGGACTTGCCCGTCTCCATATCGTGTGAGTCAATTACTTAAAATAATTCACTTTTGTGTGTACATATATATATATACAAGTTCTCTTAGTTCTCTGGAGAACCCTGACCAATACAAGGAGCAAACTGAAGTCATTGATTTCAGACTATTTTTTTTCTAATATGGACATTTACTGTTATAAATTTCCTTTTAAGTAAAACATTAAATTGTTTTAAATTAATATACTTTATTTTTTGAACAATTTTAGGCTTATAGGAAAAACTGATTGAAAAGAACAGAGGGTTGCCATATAACCCTTTACTCTCCCCACAATTTCCCCTTTCAGTAACATCTTAGATCACTGTGGTACGTTTGTTATAATATATGTACCAATGATGCATTATTATTAACTAAAGTCCATAGTTTAGGTTACACAAGATTTTGTTTTATTTTATATTTTTTTGGCAGTGCCACATGGCTTGCAGGATCTAAATTCCCCTACCAGGAATCGAACCTGTGCTCCCTGCAGTGGGAGTGCATATTCCTAACTGCTGGACCACCAGGGAATTCCATAGTTTACATTAGGCTTTACTCTTTGTGTTGTATATTCCATGGATTCTGACAAATGTATATTGACATGTATCCATCATCACAGAATCACACAAAATAATTATTTTACTATGCTCAAAATCTCCTGTGTTCTACTCATTCATTCCTCCTTCTTTACCTACCCGCCTTCCTCCACTGAAACCCCTGGCGACCACTGAACTTTTTACTATCTCCATAGTTTTGCCTTCCCCAGAATATCATATAGTTGGAATCATACAATATGTAACCCTTTCAGATTGGCTTCTTTTACTTGGTAATATGTACTTAAGTTTCCTCCATGTCTTTTCATGGCTTAATATCTCATTTCTTTTTTATCAATGAACATTATTCCATTATACAGATATACCACAATTTTTTTCCATTCACCTATCGAAGGGCATGCTGCTTGCTTACAAGTTTTAGCAATTATGAATAAACTTGCTATAAACATTTATGTGCAGGGTTTTTTTGTTGACATAAAATTTCAACTCATTTGGTAAAACACCCAGAAGCGTGATTGCTGAAACATGTGGTAAGAGCATGTTTAACTTTGTAAGAAACCTCCAAACTGTCTTTCAAAGTGGCTGTACCATTTTGCATTCCAACAAGCAATGAATGAGAGCTCCCACTGCTCCAAATCCTCACCAGCATTTGGTATTTTCAGTTGTTTAGATTTTAGGCATTGTAACAGGTGTGTAATGCTATCTCACTGTTGTTTTAATTTGCAACTCCCTAATGACATATGATCCTGAGCATTTTTCATATGCTTATTTGCCATCTGTATATCTTCTTAGGGGAGATGTCTTTTTAGATCTTTTTCCTATTTTTAAATTGGGTTGTTCATTTTTTTGTTGTTGAATTTTAAGAGTTCTTTGTATACTTCGGATCCTTGTCCTTCATCTGATGTGTGTTTTGCAAAGATTATCTCCCAGTCTGTGGCTTGTCTTTTCATTTTTTTACAATGTCTTTTGTAGAGTAGATGTTTTTAATTTTAATGAAGCCCAACATATCTTTTTTTTTCTTTTCTGAATCATGCTTTTAGTGTTGTATCTAAGAAGTCATCAACAAAGCCAAAGTCACTTAGATTTTTCTCCTACAATACATTCTAAGAGTATCATATTAATTTTGACATGCTGTGCTTTTTTACCCACTTGGTTAAAAATACTTTCTAAAAGAAAGCTGCAGTAGCAATACTTATATCAGGTAAAAATAGAGTTTAAAATAAAGACTATTATAAGACACAAAGAAGGACACTACATGATGATCAAGGCATCAATCAAAGAAGAAGATATAACAATTGTAAATACATACGCACCCAACATAGGAGCACCTCAATGCGTAAGGCAAATGCTA
The DNA here is from genome assembly GCF_964165515.1 of Mesoplodon bidens. Lineage (NCBI taxonomy): Eukaryota > Metazoa > Chordata > Mammalia > Artiodactyla > Ziphiidae > Mesoplodon > Mesoplodon bidens. The sequence continues at coordinate 88,355,416 of NC_138177.1, read as the reverse complement.
ACAGGCACAAAAGGAGAAATTGACATTAACACAATAATAGTGGGGGACTTTAACACCCCAGTTACATCAATGGACAGATGATCCAGATAGAAAATCAGTAAGGAAAAACAAGCCTTAAATGACACATTAGACCAGATGGACTTAATTGATATTTATGGAGAATTCTGTCCAAAAGCAGAAGAATAAACATTATTTTCAAGTGCAAAGGGACATTCTCCAGGATAGATCACATGTGGGGCCACAAAGCAAGGCTTGGTAAACTTAAGACAACTGAACTCATATCAAGCATCTTTTCCAACTACAAGGCTATGAGATTAGAATTCAAATATAAGAAAAAAACTGAAAACACGTGGAGGCTAAACAATATGCTATTAAACAACCAATGGGTCACTGAACAAGTTAAAGAAGAAGTAAAAAAAATACCTAGAGACAAATGAAAATGAAAATGCATAATTCACAACCTATGGGACACAGCAAAAGCAGTTCTAAGAGGAATGTTTATAGTGATACAAACTTACATCAGGAAATAAGAAAAATCTCAAATAAACACCTAAAACAACTAGAGAGAGAAGAATAAACAAAACCCAAACTTAGTAGAAGGAAAGAAATAAATATCAGAGAAAAAAGAAATGAAATAGAGACTAAAATACATATTTTTTAATTTAAAAGATCAATGAAACTCATAGCTGGTTTTTGAAAAGTTTTTTTTTAATTGGTAACATTTAGTCAGACACATCAAGAAAAAAAGGGAGAGGTCACAAATCAATAATATTAGATATGAAAAAGGAGAAGTTACAACTTACACCACAGAAATACAAAGGATCATAAGAGACGACTATGAACAACAATATGCCAATAAAATGGACAACCTAGAAAATATGGACACATTCTTAGAAAGGTACAGTCTCCCAAGACTGAACCAGGAAGAAATAGAGAATATGAACAAATCAATTACAAATACTGAAATTGAATCAGTAATTTAAAAACTCCCAACAAACAAAAGTCCAGGACAAGATGGCTTCACAGGTGAGTTCTACCAAACATTTAGAGAAGAGTTATCCTTCTGAAACTATTCCAAAAAATTGCAGAGGAAGGAACACTTCTGAAATCATTCTATGAGACCACCATCACCCTGATACCAACACCAGACAAAGATACCACAAAACAAGAATAACTGGCCAATATCACTGATGAACATAAATATAAAAATCCTCAACAAAATAACTAGCAAACCAACTTCAAAAATACAGTAAAAGGATGATACACTATGATCAAGTGGGATTTATCCCTAGGATGCAAGGATTTTTCAATAGTCACAAATCAAACAATATGATACACCACATTAACAAACTGAAGAATAAAAACCATATGATCACCTCAACAGATGCCGGAAAAGCTTTTGATAAAATTCCGTATCATTGTATGGCAAAAACTTTCCAGAAAGAGGGCATAGAGCGGACATACTTCAATATAATAAAGGCCATATATGACAAACCCACAGCTAACATCATACTTAACAGTGAAAAGCTGAACGCATTCCCTCTAAGATAAGGAACAAGACAAGGATGCCCACTCCCACCACTTTTATTCAACATAGTCTTGGAAGTCCTAGCCACAGCAAACAGAGAAGAAAAATAAATAAAAGGAATCCAAATTGGAAAAGAAGTAAAACTGTCACCATTTGCAGATGACATGATGTTATACATAGAAAATCCTAAAGATGCTACCAGAAAACTACTAGAGCTCATCAATGAATTCAGTAAATTTGTTGGATACAAAATTAGTATACAGAAATCTGTTGCATTTCTATACACTAACAATGAACTATCAGAAAGAGAAATTAAAGAAACAATTCAATTTACCATTGCATCAAAAAGAATAAAATGCCTAGGAATAAACCTGCCTAAGGAGGCAAAAGAACTGTACTCAGAAAACTGTAAGACGCTGAAGAAAGAAATTGAAGATGATGCAAACAGAGAGATATACCGTGTTCTTGGATTAGAAGAATCAATATTCTTAAAATTACCATTTACCACTACCCAAACAATCTACAGTTTCAGTGCAATCCCTATCAAATTTCTAATGGCATATTGCACAGAACTAGAACAAAACATTTTAAAATTTGTATGGAAACACAAAAGACGCTGAATATCCAAAAGAATCTTGAGAAAGAAGAACAGAGCTAGAGGAATCAGGATCCCTGACTTCAGAATATACTTCAAACCTACAGTAAAAAAAAAAAAAAACAGTGTTGAGTGGATATATGTATATGTACAACTGTTTCACTTTGTTGTACAGCAGAAACTAACACAACATTGTAAATCAACTATACTCCAATAAAAATTAGTTTTAAAAAATTAAAAAATCTACACAGTAAGGTACTGGCACAAAACAGACATGTAGATCAAGGCAACAGGATAGAAAGCCCAGAAATAAACCCACACACTTACGATTAATTAATCTATGACAAAGGAGGCAAGAATATGCAATGAAGAAAATACAGTCTCTCCAATAAGTGGCGCTGGGAAAACTGGACAGCTACATGTAAAAGAATGAAATGAGAATATTCTCTAACACCACATACAAAAATGAACTCAAAATAGATTAAAGAACTAAATGTAAGACTGGATACTCTTAAAACTCCTAGAGGAAAATATAGGCAGAACACTCTTTGACATAAATCACAGCAATATTATTTTTGGATCTATCTCCTTGAGTAATAGAAATAAAGACAAAAATAAACAAATGGGACCTAATTAAACTTAAAAGCTTTGCACAGAAAAAAAACCATAAACAAAACAAAATCTATGAACTGGTAGAAGATATTTGCAAATGATGCTACCAACAAGGGATTAATTTCCAAAGGGTACAAACAGCTTATACAACTTAATATCCAAAAAAACAAACAATCCAATCACAAAATGGGCAGAAGACCTAAATAGACATTTCTCCTAAAAGATAGACTGATGGCCAACAAGCATGTGAAAAGATGCTCAATATCATTAATTATTAGAGAAACGCTAATCAGAATTACAATGACATATTACCTCACACCAGTCAGAATGGCCATCATAAAAATGTCTACAAACAATAAATGCCAGAGAGGGTGTGGAGAAAAGGGAACACTCTTGTATTTTTGGTGGGAATGTGAATTGATACAACCACTATGTAACCCAGTATGGAAGCTCCTTAAAAAACTAAAAATAGATTTGCCATATGATCCAGCAATCCCACTCCTGGGCACATAAACAGAGAAAACTCTAATTTGAAAAGATACAGGCACCCCAATGTTCATTGCAACGTTATTTACAATAGCCAAGACATGAAAACTACCTAAATGTCCATCAACAGATGAATGGATAAAGAAGATGTGGTATGTATACAATGGAATACTACTCTGCCATAAAAAATATGAAATAATGCCATTTGCAGTAACATGGATGGACCTAGAGATTATCATAGTAAATGAATTAAGAAAGAGAAAGAAAAAAATCATATGATGTCACTTATATGTGGAATCTAAAATATGATACAAATGTACTTGTTTACAAAACAGAGACAGACTCACAGACACAGAAAACACACCTATGATTACCAAAGGGGAAGGAGGGGGAGGGATAAATTAAAAGTTTGGGATTAGCAGATACAAACTACTAGATATAAAATAGATAAACAAGGTCCTACTGTATAGTACAATGAACTATATTCAATACCCTGTAATAAACCATAATGGAAAAGAGTATGAAAAAGAATACATATATCTATATCTATATCTATCTATCTATCTATCTATCCATCGAGAGAGAGAACATTACTCAGCCATAAAAAATAATGAAATAATGCCATTTACAGCAACATGGATGGGCCTAGAGATGATCATACTAAATGAAGTCAGTCAGAAAGAGAAACGAATACCATAGGATATTACTCATATGTGGAATTGAAAAAAATGATACAGGGCTTTCCTGGTGGCACAGTGGTTGAGAGTTCACCTGCCGATGTGGGGGGTGTGGGTTCGTGCCCCGGTCCGGGAGGGTCCCACATGCCATGGAGCGGCTGGGCCCGTGAGCCATGGCCGCTGAGCCTGCGCGTCTTGAGCCTATGCTCCACAACGGGAGAGACCACAGCAGTAAGAGGCCCACGTATCGCAAAAAAAAAAAAAAAGAACAAAACAAAGAACAAAGAAAAAATGATACACATGAACTTATTTACAGAACAGAAATAGATTCACAGACACAGAAAACAAACTTATGGTTACCAAGGAGGAAAGGGGGGTGAGGGATAAATTAGGAGATTGGGATCAACAGATACACACTTCTATATATAAAATAGATAGACTCCAAGGACCTACTGTATAGCACAGGAAACTATATTCAATATCTTGTATTAACCTATAATGGAAAAAAAAATTGGAAAAGAATATATGTAACACAGAACCGAGTCACTTTACTGTACACCTGAAACTAATGCAACATTGTAAATCAACTATACTTCAATTAAAATTTTTTTTGAATACCTTCCAATTTCCCTTTTGATTTCTTCTTTCACCAATGGGTACTTTAGAATTGTACTATTTAGTTTTCAATTATTTGGAGATTTTTCCAGGTATCTTTCTATTATTGGTTTCTTAATTCTATTTTAGTCACAGGATATGCCTTTTGTGAATTGAATTTTAGATTTGTTTTACAAATTTCATTTTAAAACTTTGGTTTTAAATCAGAATTTCACTGAATCTATAGTTTGTGGAGTATTTGCATCATTATGGTGTTATGTATTTCTACTCATGAAAAATGTTATATATCTTTATTTACTCATATTTTCTTTGATATGTTGTTATAAAATTTTACAATTCTCTTCTTAAAGATCTTGCACATCTTTGTTAGGTTATTTCTAGGAATGTTACTTTTTTGGCTATTTTTTAATTGAGGTGAAATTTATGTAACATAAATTAACCATTTGAAGTGTACAATTCAGTGTCATTTAGTACATTCACAATGTTGTGTCACATTACCTCTATCTAGTTCCAAACATTTGTATGATCCCAAAAGAAACCCATGCTCATTAGCAGTCACCTTTCATTCCCCCTCACTTGAGCTCCTGACAATCACTAATCTGTGCCTCTATGGATTTACCTATTTTGGATATTTCATATGAATGCAATCATAATATATTACCTTTTGTGTCTGGCTTCTTTTACATAGCATAATGTTTTCTAAGTTCATATCCATTGTAGCATGTATCAGTACTTCATTTCTTTTTATGGCTGAATAATGTTCTGTTGAATGGATATACCACATTTTGTTTATGCACTCTTCTGTTGATGGACACCTGGGTTGTTTTCACTTTTTGGCTATTGTGAATAATGCTGCTATGAACATTTATGTACAACCTTTTGTTTGAACACCTGTTTTCAATTCTCTGGTAATTTTAAATTTAACTTTTTGAGGAATATCTAACTTGTTTTTAACAGCAGATACACCATCACCAGAAATGTATGTGGGTTACAATTACTGCACATCCTGGCCAACACTTGTTACATTCCAATTTTTTAAAATTATAGTCACCTTCATGTGTGTTAAATGGTATCTCATTGTGGTTATTATTTTTATTTCCCTAATGATTAATGATGCTGAACATCTTTTCATGTGTTTATCAATAATTTGTATAATTTCTTTGGACAAATGTATATTCAAGTCCTTTGCTCATTTTTGAACTGAGTTTTAAAAAATTGAGTTCTAGGAGTTTTTTATATATTCTGGATATCAGTCCCTTAATAGATAGATGACTTACCAATATTTTCTTCCATTGAGTAAGTTGCCTTTTTATTTTTTGTTCTGTATCATTTTATTTTTATTTTTAAGTGTTATTATTGTGGCTATATACACATGTCATAAAACTTACCATTTTGACCATGTTTTATTATACAACTTTCAGGTGTATAGCATGATAGTTTAACATCTGTGTACATAATAGTGATCATCACCACAAGTATAGTTACCATCCATCACCATACTCTTGACTCCCTTCACTCATTTTGCCCAAATGCTCTTCCTCTCTGATAAACACTAATTTGTTCTCTGTATCTGTGAATTTTAGTTTATTATTTTAGTTTATTTTGTTTTTATGTTTTGTTTTACAGATTCCAAGTGTTAGTGATCATATGGTATCTGCCTTTCTCCCTCTGACTTATTTTACTTAGCATAACACCCTTAAGGTCCATTCATGTTGTCACAAATGGTGGGATTTCACTCTTTTGATCGCTGAGTAGTATTCCATTGTATATATACACCTCATCTTCTTTATCCATTCATTCATTGATGAACACTTAGGTGGTTTCCATGTCTTGGCTATTGTAAATAATACTGTGATAAACATTAGGGTGCATATATCTTTTTAAATTAGTGTTTTCATATTCTTTGGATAAACACCCAGAAATGGAACTGCTGGATCATATGGTAGTCCTATTTTTCATTTTTTTGAGGAATCACCACATCGTTTTCCAAAGTGGCTGTACCATTTTATATTCTCACCAACAGCATATGAGAGTTACCTTTTCTCCACAGCCTCTCCAACACTTGTTATTTGTAGTCTTTTTGATAATAGCCATTCTAATGAGTGTGAGGTGAAATCTCACTGTGGTTTTGATTTATGTTTCCCTGATGATTAGTGATGTTGAGCGTCTTTTCATGTGCCTGGTGGCCATCTGTATGTCTACTTTGGAAAAATGCCTATTCAGGTCCTCTGGATTGTTTGTTTGTTTTGATGTTGAGCTGTATGAGTTCTTTTTATATTTTGAATATTAACCTCTTATCAGATATATTGCTTGCAAATATCTTCTCCCATTCAGTAGGTGACCTTTTTGTATTGTTGATGGTTTCCTTCACTGTGTAAAAGTTTTTAAATTTGATGTAATCCCATTTGTTTATTTCTGTTTTTGTTTCCCTTGCCTTTGGGGTCAGATCCACAAAAACATTGCTAAGACTGATGCCAGTGAGATTACCACCTATATTTTCTTCTCGGAATTGTATGGTTTCTGGTCTTACATTCAAGTCATTAATCCACTTCAAGTTAATTGTTGTGTATGTTGTAAGCTACTGGTCTTGTTCCATTCACTTGTATGCAGCTGTGGAGTTTTCCCAACACCATTTATTGAAGAAATTGTCCTTTCCCTATTGTATGTTCTTTGCATCTTTTTCATAGATTAACTGTCTATATATGTGTGGGTTTATTTCTGTTCTGTTGATCTATGTGTCTGTTTTTGTGCCAGTACCATACTCTTTTGATTACTATAGATTTGTATTATACTTTGAAGTCAGGCAGTGTGGTACCATCAGCTGTGGGGTTTTTGGGGGGTTTTTTGCCTCAAGATTGTTTTGGCTATTCAAGGTCTTTTGTGTTTTCATATGAATTTTAGAATAATTTGTTCTAGCTCTATGAAATATGCCATTGGAATTTAGATAGGGATTTCATTGTATCTGTAGATTTCTTTGGGTAGTATGGATATTTTCACAGTATTAATTCTTCCTATCCATAGGCACAGAATATCTTTCCATTTTTCATGTCTTCTTCAGTTTCTTTCATCAGTATCTTATAGTTTTCAGTCTATGGGTCTTCACTTCCTTGGTTAAATTTATTTCTAGGTATTTCATTCTTTTTTGGTGCAATTGTAAATGGGATTGTTTTATTAATTTCTTTTTGATAGTTTGTTGATAATGTATAGAAACATCACAGATTTATGTATATTGATTTTGTAACCTACAAATTTACTGAATTTATTAGTTTTAACTGTGTTTTGTGGAATCTTTAGGGTTTTCTATATATAGTATCATGTCTACAAATAGAGACAGTTTTACTTGTTTCTTTCTGATTTAGGTGTCTTTTATTTCTTTTCCTTGACTAATTGCTGTGATTAGGACTTCTAATACTATGTTGAATAAAAGTGGCCAGTGTGAGCATCCTTGTTTTGTTCCTGATCTTAGAGGAAATGCTTTCAGCTTTTTACCACTGAGTATGATGTTAGCTGTGGGTTTGTCATATATAGCTTTATTATGTTGAGGTATATGCACTTAGTTGAGACTTTTTATCATAAATGGTGTTAATTTTATAGAATGATTTTCTGCATCTATTGAGATGATCATTTGATTTTTATTCTCCATTTTGTTAATATGGTGTATCATGTTGATTTATTTGTGGATGTTAAAGCATCTTTGTGTCCTTGGAATAAATCCCACTTGATCATGACTTATGGTCCTTTTAATGTATTGTTTAATTCAGTTTCCTAATATTTTGTGGAGGGTTTCTGTATGTATGTTCATCAAGGATATTGGCCTGTAAGTTTCTTTTTTTATAGCATCCTTGTTTGGTTTTGGTATCAGGTTAATACTGGCCTCATAATATATGTTTGGAATTTATCCCTTCTCATCAATTTTTTGGAAGAGTTTGAGAAGGATGTTTTGAATATTTGGAAGAATTCACCAGTGAAGCCATCTGGTCCTGGACTTTTGTTTGGGGGGATATTTTTAATTACTGATTTGATCTCCTTACTAGTAATCAGTCTATCAGGTTCTCTATTTCTTTATGATTCAGTCTTGGAAGATTTTGTTTCTAGGAACTTGTCAATTTATTCAGGTTGTCCAATTTCTTGGTGTATAATAGTTTTTGTAATCTCTTATGATACTTTTTATTCCTGTGTTATCAGTTGTAATTTCTCCTTTCATTTCTGATTTAATTTATTTGAGCCTTCTCTTTTTTTCTTGCTTTGTCTAGACAAAGGTATGTTATTTTGTTTATCTTTTCAAAGAACCAGCTCTTAGTTTCTTTAATGTTTTCCATTGTCTCTTTAGTCTCTATTTCATCTATTTCTGCTCTCATCTTTATTATTTCCTTTCTTCTACAACCTCTTTCATTGTGGTATGTAGTATTTCTGTTTTCATTTGTCTTAAGGTATTTTTAATTTTCTTCTTTGATTTTTTTATATTGGTTGCTCAGTAGTATGTCATTTAATCTCCATATTTTTTGTGGTTTTTCAATATTTCTCATTGTAACTGACTTCTATTTTTATACCATTGTGGTCAGAGAAGATACTTAGTATGATTTCAGTTTTCTTGAATTTATGGAGACTTGTTTTGTGTCCCAACATACGATCTATTCTGAAGAATGTTCTGTGTGTTCTTGAAAAGAATATGTATTCTGATGGTTTTGGATGGACTTATGTATATGTCTGTTAACTTCATTTGGTCTAATGTGTCACTTAAGGCTGATATTTCCTTATGGATTTCTTTGTCTGGATGATCTATCCATTACTGTTAGTGGGGTGTTTAAAGTCCCCTACTACTATTTTATTGCTTTTTGGTCCATTAATATTTACTTTATATCTTTTAGTGATCCTATATCGGGTACATATATATTTATAAATATTATATTTGTTTGCTTTATTGGCCTCTTTACCATTAATTAGTGACCTTTTTGTCTTTTATTATGATCTTTGTTTT